>NC_141695.1:874799748-875999748 GCF_964263255.1 Lissotriton vulgaris | reverse complement strand
GTTGTGTATTAAGCATGTATTACCAGATGGATCATTTTCGAGATGCCCAGGTTAGGACTACACATCCGGTGTAAACCCAAGTCACGCTTTAAATTTTCCAAGTTTTCATGGCAAGAAAATCCGTGAAAATAGCTTTTTCCCTGAGAGGGTAGTCACCCAAATTTTGCAGTAATACAATTTCCTTATTGGGGGCTGAGTCCCTGTCCAGTCTGGCAGAACTGTACAGGGGCGGCTGGTGACATTTGGCAGTGGTGGGGCGTAAGCTAATTTGCATATTGCTGCCTAACTGGCGATTGCTACTGCGGTCACAACATTTGTTGACGTTTGTAATGAGCCACTGAGTCATAATGGAGTACAGAACTGCATTATTTACAAATAAAGTATTGCATTATGTAATTTGTAATAAGCTAAAGAACTGTAGTGTTTGTAATGAGGCACAGGGATGTGACATTTTAATGAGGTACAAAGCGTCATATTTGTAATGAGGAATTTTACCATCATATTTATTGTGAGGCACAGTATATGTAATGCGGCACAGAGCCACAGTATTTGAAACAAAAGAAGATACATCACGAGTCTAAATGCGGGCAGAAGGGCAGCAAAACAAGTCTCAGAAGGGCACCAAAACGAGTGTAAATGACGGCAGAAGGGCAGCAAAACGAGTCTCAGAAGGGCAGAAGGACAGCAAAATGAGTCTCAGAAGGGCTGCAAAACGAGTGTAAATGATCCAGAAAAACACATAAAAAGGGGGTTATGTACCAGGGCTATGTATTGACCAGCCAATCCTGGCGCTGTATGCAGCGCCAGGATTGGCTGGGGGGGGCACCATGACTCCTCGCCCAGTCGCCCTGTGCAACCCCGGGGGCTGCGGCCCGCCCCCTGGTCCTCTCTCTAAGGGGGAATTCACAGGAAAACGATCTGCGCATGCGCGGGCATGTTTGTGCCCAAAAATACACTTGCGCAGCTGCAGCAGGCCCATCCTCCCCCCCCCGCCCCCCCCGCGCACTCCGGGAAAGTCGGGTGTCTCCCGGTTTCCCGGCCAGCCGGTAGCGCGTTTTTTAAAAATATTTGTATTTGGCTTTTAGTGACGACGCGGTAGGTCCATGGGGCTTAGTGGGGCTACACCCCGACGCCCCAATGGACCACGCCTGGAACTGTATAAGTTCTGGACCCGGCAGTCACAAAGTTGTAGAATGCCTTGATGACCCCCATGAGGACTGCTTCCTGAATACATTGCTATTCCTGGCCCTTCCATCTAGAACCAAGCTGATGGTAGAAAGTCTGCCCGTTATTTAATTTTACATATTTTTTTATGTGACAACAGCTCACCACCCACGGGACATAAGAGCCGCCACTGGCAATGAAAGAACACAACACAATAGCAAAAAATCACACAACATAACAGGGCACAGTACAACAAAACAGGTGAAACAGAATGCATTGCTACGAACCAAATACAACAATAAACCAGCAACATTCCATTAATACAGAAAATACATCTCAGCACAAAAAACTACACGGGAGGTCATCACCACAACAAAATGTGACACAATATTTACGCACAAATATTCGTTGCACTACTTCCAACCTACTCAAATTTCCTTTTATTATATGGTGGTCGAAAGACTAATTTACTTACGCCCAAAGGACACTGACTGCCAGTCAAACACATTTAGCGATCTGACAGAACGTATCTTAATCAAATATTTCATTCTTCAACTCACGTTGCCAGACAATCACCCATACAAAAAGGCACGCAACCCAGGACACGATTCTTTTAACTACCTCGTCCATTAGCAGCAGCATGGTCCTCCAATCATTAAAAAAATTAGGTAAGTCTGCACCCTACCGATAACTAAACAAAATACCAACAACAAAAATCCCCTAACCATCTAAGAAAGACCCTGTTGCTGCTTTCCCTGTTTTGTTTTCTATACAGGGGGCATGTTTTCCCACATCATTCCTCTTTCTTTGAGACAAGGGATGCTTGTATGGACTTGGCCCCTGCCTGATAACGGAAATTTCGAAAGTCATTGTATCTCACCTTGGCAGGACCTGGTGTGTGAGGCTCTGAGTAGAGGGCTAGCAAGGGAGGTATATGCCCTAGTGCAAGCACGGGCAGCTCCGGCCGCCTGCCTGTGTAGCAAAATATTCATTAATCATGCTTCAGAGGACTCAGCAGACTACCGGCCCCTGGTGCCACTGAACCTGCTGCACAATTGATAGCTATTAAGAAAATCAAAGGTCCTCATCAAAATGGAGTGAAAAACTGGTACATATAGACCACAATAGGCTGCTATATGTTTTCCTTGCCCAGCCGGGCAGGGAATTTAATATAAATGAATTCAAGTATTTTTGAGTTAAATACATTTAGCAACAAACATTTCTTGCAGTAAGGCACAGTCCTGTACCGTACTGGAGAGGTAAGAGTAGAGAGGAAGAAAATGAAGAAATGAAAGGAAAGGTTCTTCAGGCAAAAGGAGTGAGCGATCTGGGCACTGTTTAGAATCAGTATGAACAATGTTTCCCAGAGTAGTACATACAGATAATAATGTACAATGGTCAACAGTATGTCTACTAAAAGGAGTCGACGTTTCGATCCCGTGCTCAAATTAAAATGGGATCATCTTCAGGACTTAACAGAATGATTGACTGGTTAAACAATATATAAGCCTGTTGGGGAAAAAACAGGGGAAAAGAACACAAAGACAATACGTTGTAAGTTTCAAGAGATCAGCAGAGCCGCATTTAACATCATTCGGATTCGCAGTGATGAGGTGCCAGCTAGGGTGTGCTTTTTTAAATTTAAAATCGGGGGACAGTGATGTTTGGTGCATGGTCACTGCCGTGATTTAAGCAGGAATGTGGGATGGAAGTTACTAGCTAGGGCCTCCGTGGTTGTGAGGAGGGAGCCAGCGTGGTCAATTGCTGGGGATGCCATTGGCGAATTTAAGGCTTCACGAGGGGCTCTTCCTGGCACGCCGGGTCGGCATCGGATGTTAAAATTATGGAGGAAATGAGCGTTTTAAGCTAACAGTAACGTGAAAAATTCCTTGAATAACGGCGAGCCGTCAGTGAAAACTATAAAGAACCGGCGAGTAGGTGGTGCAAGAATATTCGACGGGTGAAAGCATACCTCCTAAAGGTCTCAGGGCGTACGCGAACACAGTGTGTTCTGAAGAGGCTGAGGAGCCCAGGCGGTGGAGCTCCTGGTGGGCAATGCGTATAGTAACGCTGGTGGCACTGAAATCAGAGAGAAGGGTTACCGATACTGTGGTGAACAGGAGCTAAAAGTTAGTGGGAAATCAAGCACCGGGTTCATAGGAGATGAGGACTATCTTTGTGTCCAGAGTATGCCGGCCGGGATGCCTTCTTGTTTATATTGCGGTCGGAAATTTTACACGATCCGCTGGGGAGAGAGGTAGCATGGGTTAATTGGGTAACTTGTACCGTGGGGACGGGCGAGCCTACAGACAACTCACTTACCAGTTCATGGAGCAATGTCCTAATGGTAGCTGGCCACGATGGGGCTGTGCTGTTGGTTCCGCGCCGTTTCGGGAGTCTAAGGTTTGCGGTAGCCATGATGGTTTTTACTCGCGGGGACATGTGATCACGTCACATGGCAGCGGGGCGAGGCATGTGCATGGCATTGGGGACCTGCGATCAATACGGCAGCCATCTTGGAGTGATTAAGGGATTCTTAAAAAGCCGGTTATCGTGTTGTGCATGTGAAGGAGTTATTGGGCTGGTGGGCTAAGAGCCGGTGAATATTTAAAACCTATTGTGGCGCAGGTGAGTGTGGTACGTTAAAATGCTCATACGATTGTGGGTGCTTAGGAGCACGGCGGAGCCACGATGTCGTGTTAGTTAGTGCATTAAAGGACGACACAGTGACTTGACACCAGAGTGACATGGTAAATTGTGACATAACAATGTCAAATATTGCATTTGCAAAAAGGAACAGGGCCATTTCTCTTAAAGACATTCTTGATTATGGCTGTGACTGGTCAATTTGCCATGTTAGTTCTTAAGCTGAAACTAAATGGGGTGTTGCACAGTTTTTGGACCTTGCACAGTTTTGGTCCTATAGAAGGGTTGTCCAGTCCTCACTTCTATTTAATCCGGTCTGGATTTTGTTGAACTGGATTATGGTCTTCAATTCTTCCCGATTCAGAAGTTGAGCCAGGTTGCCACCTCTTTGTAGCAATTTGACGGCTTTGAGGATTGTCCACTTGATGTAATCTTTAGTGTGGTTCAGTTCTGAAAAATGTTCTACCAGAGGGGCATTAGGAGTGCCACACCTGATGCGGTTCCTATGTTGGCAGATACAAGACTTTGCTTTTAGGGTTGTTTGGCCCACATACATTTTCGGGCAAGGGCAGAGTATTGCATAGATAACATTACAGGTGTTACAATTAGTCAAAAATTTAATTTCGACAGTGATGCTAATATGACTGAAAATACGTGCCTCAATTGTGAAATCGCACACATTACAACCACCACATTTCACATGGCCCACCAGCGGTGGTAGTCCCCAGTTAGATTCAATCGTTGTCTTTGGTGTGGGGGCCGGTAGGGCTGCTCTAATCAAGTGATCTCTCAAATTCTTGCTCTTGCGGAAGGCGAACATAGGTCTCTCTAGGTTAATTGTACCTGCATTTATTGTTGGCCAGTGCTTTAGAATTGATTTTCTGATTTTGAAGGTGGTTACACAGGCTATCCTCTCAGTCTTATCGCGTGTTTTTGGTGTTAGTAGAACCTCACGTGGGCAATACCATGCCCTTTTGGATGCAGTTTTGACCAGCGTTCTAGGGTAGCCACGGCTTTTCAGTTTATTTGCAAGGATATTGGCTTCCCTAAAGTAGTCTGTTTTTGAAGAGCAATTGCGCCTTATCCTCAGGAATTGAGAATAGGGCAATGATTCTTTCAAAGCCCTAGGATGGTTGCTGTTGTAGCTTAGGAGAGTGTTACGCTCTGTGGGCTTCCTGTACAGGCGTGTCAACTGCTCGCCTTCATTGTGAAAGATAGTTAGATCTAGGGATGCAATTTGTGTTTTGTCGTAAACTAGAGTGAAAGTCAGGTCTGCACAATTATTATTTAGCCAGTGAAGGAACAAGTTCAGTGTGGCAATATCAAGCTTCCAGATCAAAAAAATGTCGTCTATATAGCGACTCCAGAGTACTATTCCCGGTAAGAAAGGGTTCCCATCTGCCAATATTGATCAGGTTTCTAGGGCATCCATAAAAAGAATAGCCAGAAAAAAAGCACAATTGATAGCTACATCCTTACCACTGCCTAAGGAGTTCAGTTCTGACTCAAGCAGCTACGAGAACTAGCATAGTCTTCGGGGTTGCCATCTCTGGTGAAGCTAATGGGCTGTGTGAGCTATTGAGCATCTCCTAAAGTGTCCTTAGCACATTAAAGTAGCTCCTCTTCCGAAAATCGCTCCTGGCCAATCATCATAATCTGCACGTGTAGGAGACGTTCCTTCTTGGGCCTTTTCCCAGATAACTGCAGTTGTAGGGGCCACCTATCAATATGAGGCTCCTTGTTTTTCATAATGGGGATCATGTTGCATATCGCGTTTTCATTGTAAAGCTTACCTCCAAATCTTCCTTGACTCTTTGGGGGTAGTTTGGCTGAGCAATCAAAGCCTATCTGACGATAAACGGAGTGAAAGTGAAATGAGATGCAGTGTAACACCATCATTACACCACGCACAATATAGATGAATGCCCACCTAGTGTGTTTTGCACATAAATAACTCTTTATTAAGCACCATAAAACACTGGAACAATACATGTTAGAGGAAACTGTATAGCCGTGATGTATCTAGCTTTAAACATTGTAAAGCGTTAGTGCCTGATTCACAAATTCAATTGGCTGTACTACAGATGGTACAACCAAGCACAGAACAGCGAAACGGGACAGGAGAGGAGTGGAGATGGTGCTCCAGCAAGGATACCTCCGACAGGGCAGCCTTCAAGACCTCCCTAAACCTGTACCACTGCCTGCTGCATGCAACAAAGAAGACAGCCCTTGCTGCAGGCATCCAAACAACACCAAGGAACTTTTCAACATCGTTAAGAAAGTCTATTTCAAGACCCGGAGGTGAGGATTAGGCTTTTCCTTCCTCACCTTATTTTCCTCCAGAAGTGTTTAACATTAAACATATTCCAAACAGACTACATTTCCCATGAGTTCTTGGGAAAAAAGAGAAGCCTTCATCCAATCGGAGGGCTTGATTTTCCTATAACAGTCCTCATCGCCTCTCTACCCTCCTCTTTCTTCGCTGCACCAGCAGCAATAAGATAAGTGTCTGTTGTTTACTTCATGTCTCTGTGTAATACGCAATGTTTATTATAACCCGCTGATTCATTTGTTTATGCCGTACACCACAACACTGCCTGATTTATACTTTGTATTACAGCAATTGCTTAACATATTTATTCTCCCCATAGATGATGATTTTTGCCCTGCGATGGATGCTTCCATCTTTAGGGCTGTAACACAGGTGGTAGCCACCCTGGAGGGGAAAATCTCACAGTTACAGGTGTAATGCCTCAGACCCCTTGACCAAAGGAATGATACCTCTGGGGCTAGTGCTCCCATACTTCCAGGCCAGCAGGCTAAGCATGATTCTGAGATGTGCAAATGCCCAAGTGAACCAGGAGTTGATCTTGATGTCTTCAAGCGTCTTATAAGGGTCTTTTGCGATTCTCAGCCCCCACAGAAAATGCCCCAGGCTCCGAATACCACAGCAGTCCCACTTCCTTTCCCCCATGCCTGAAGCAGGGGATGGTGATGACTCTCCTTATACATCAGATGGAGATGCAGATTCTGATTGGCCATCACGTCTGTCCATCTCTCCGTTTCCCGCACGTGACCTTGCTGCAGATACAGCAAAACCCCCCTGAGATAAATCTATTAGACCCAGATGATTTGCTACATCTGCGTACAGCGGTATCCAGCGCCCAAAGTATCTGGTTATATAGCGAGTAGGCTAAGGAAACACCATGATAAAGAAGTGAGGAGCTGCCTCTGGGTGGAATGCCCCAGACCATCTTTGGAGGGCAAAGTGGCCCTGACACCTGGGATAGACAGCAACATTGCCACATTTCTGCAAAGTTTAACCATTACTCTAAGAAGGGCATGGACAGTTCTTGGAGCTCCTGCCAAGATAAGCTGATTGATGTGGCAGGGCCCCTGGCCGAACATGAATATGGCCGAAGATGCGAAAGCATCCTTGTCACTAGTCTCCTCTGACATTCTAGCCATTAGTGCAGAGAGCTGTCATCTTTCTGGGGAATGCCAACTGTGTGATTTCTACAGAACGACGGAGGTCGCTACTAATTAAGATAGATCCAAAGTTAGGTATTCTCTATAATTCAGAGACTGGCACAGTGGTAACCTGTTTGGGGATCAGTTCATTTGTATATTGAGTGAGTTTGTCAATTCATTCACTTGACTAGACAAAGCTCAAACATCAATGAAACACATTTTTACACCTCATGTTTTTGTCAGAGCCGGTCGTGGGAGGGGGTGTTTGACCGGTCGCATTTTCCAGGAAGCCTCCCGCATAGAGACTGAGTCTCACCACGGCCAGTGGCAAGACTCCTCCAAGTTCACAAACTTCTATCCAACAAGATCCTTTCCCCAGTGCAGAGGTGCTGAATGGAGGTTGCAGAGGCAATGGCAACTACAACAGCTCACAAAGTAAGAGTACAGAACACGGAAGGGTTACAGGTGGGGGAAGGATGATGAAGTTTTTGAGCAAATGGAAGTCTCTTTCCACAGATGCATGGGTTCTCCAAATGGTGAGAAGTTATCAGATAGAATTTTATGGTACACCGACCCATCCTCGCAAACCCAGACCCTGGTCCTTCTCCCTGTACCTGGCCAGACTGGTGGAATTAGAGGTTTCGTAGCTTCTAAAACGCTCCTAATAACCCATTGGTTTTTTGAGCATTCTTTTCCTTGTGGAGAAGAGAGAGGGAGGTCAGCACCCCGTCATCAATTTAAAAGAGTTCAACGAGTGTTTGGTCTACTTCTAAAAGGCATCCTCCTCCTAAGGGATCTCCTTCTAGTGAGCGATCAGATGGTTCGAATAACTCTGAAAAACGTTGTTAGAAAATGGGTGTTTCTTGTGGGCAGGGGTAGGTACCTTTGTCCAAGCAGGCACCCTTGCAGGCACCCTTGCTTCTAGTCAGGGTAAGGGGGATTCACCTCTAGACAACCCCTGCTCACCCCCTTGTAGCTTGGCATGAGCAGACAGGGTACTCCGAAAGGCATTGTGTAAAGTATTTGTACTCAAAAAACACAGTAACACCGTGATAACACCACAAATGGACACCACACCAGTTCAGAAAAGTAAAGTATCTTTATCTAAACTCAACAAGACCAACATAACAAAAATCCAACATACAGGTAATACAATATGTCTTTAGAGCAGTTATGGCAAAAATAAAGCTTGTAGAAAACAAATAGCTTCACCTGGATATATTGTGACGTCATGACAGCAATAAATCTAAAGTATGGCTCCGACCGCAAGGTGCGCGGCATGGACATGGACCCCCAAGCAAACAGTATCTTGGAAACAAAGTTTATGATGATGCACGGCATCTTGGAGGTGAGGCATTGGTGCCGAAATTGAGCCAGCTCCCTGGCTGCCATGGAGGAGGTGAGGCTTTGTGTCCGTAAGGAGGCAACGTGCCGAATCCAGGACAGGGGAAGTCGGTTGTATCTGTGGTGAGGCATCGGTTCTGGTGACGATGCGAAGTCAGGGAGTTCATAGAGTCACCCTCTGCATTTATTGGCACTGCAATAACAGGATGCAGGCGCTGGCAGTGACAGAGCCGGTGCGAGCACTGGTATAGGCAAATGCGGATAACTGCAGGTGTCAGCAGGCATTGAAGGGCGCCAGTGCTGCAGTGCAGGCCGGGCGGTGAGTTGTGCACTTCACGAGCGGTGCCCCTGGCCTCGGTGTAAGTCACGGCATCACAGCAGCATTGGTGACGATGTCAAAGACAGTTTTTCTTACTTTTCTTAGGTTTCCTCAAGCTCCCAACTGCAGGAGCAAACTCCAAAAGCCCTAAACTGAAATAGGCAACTCCTGGAAGGTCAGAACGCTCATCAATAGAGTTCAGGGGATCTGGAGGTGAAGTCTTTGTGTCCCAGAGACTTCAGAACAGAAGACCAGCACATACAGGCCCTTGGAGATTCTTTTTCAAGCAGGTTTACAGCAACGTTCCAGTCTTTGTCCTTTCCTTGGCAGTAGCAGCAACTGCAAGCCAACCCCACACAGCAAACAGCCCAGAAGTGATCTAAAGTTCTGAGGTTTAAGGTCCGCTACTTCTACCCCATTTTGTCTTTGTTTTTCTTTGTGCAAGGGTCTCTGAGCACAGTCCAAACCAGCCTGGTCTCAAATGTGCGGTATGGCCACTGGGGGTGGAGACAGCATTGTGCAAGGGTGATGGGCCCTCTACAGGTTTAAAGAAAACTCCTTCCACTACCCTGAATGCAGCCAAGCTCCACTCAGCTCAGCTCTGAGTCATTCAGGAAAGGCCAGGCACACTTCATCACCGCAGTGGCTGTCTACAGTGAAAGCACATCCCCAGCCCCTGTCACTCCGAAACCAGACAGTCAATCCCCAACCAGGCAGGGGCACATAGAATGGTTAAACATAAAAATGCCTATTTTCCAATAGTGGTACAAAAGGGGGTGGTGATGGACGGAGCATCTGCATCAATCAAACACTCACACCTAGTCAAAAGATCTGGGTTTAATCCATCACCGTTCTTTAGCCCACTCTGTCACCTCAGTTCAGACATGGCTATATGCAAATCAGTCTGACCCTGTGCTTCATGGGAACAGTCCAGCCCGAACTGCCAAGCCATGTCTTCACTGGACCGGAAACAAGCTTCAGAGGACCAGTATCTGGCATTCCAGCCGTCTTCAGCCCGGCTTGCTTGAATCCAGTGGCAAAGTGAGCAAGGGACTCACGTCTGAGCAAACCCTGCCACACTTATGGCGGCCAAAAGTGGTACAAAAGGGGGTGGTGATGGATGGAGCATCTGAATCAATCAAACACTCAAACCCAGTCAAAAGATCTGGGTTTAATCCATCACCGCTCTTTAGCCCACTCTGCCACCCCAGTTCAGACATGGCTATATGCAAATCAGACTGACCCTGTGCCTCATGGGAACAGTCCAGCCCGAACTGCCAAACCATGTCTTCCCTGGACCGGAAACAAGCTTCCGAGGACCAGTATCTGGCATTCCAGCCGTCTTCAGCCCGGCTTGCTTGAATCCAGTGGCAAAGTGAGCAAGGGACTCACGTCTGAGCAAACCCTGCCACACTTATGGCGGCCAAAAGTGGTACAAAAGGGGGTGGTGATGGAAGGAGCATCTGAATCAATCAAACACTCAAACCCAGTCAAAAGATCTGGGTTTAATCCATCACCGCTCTTTAGCCCACTCTGCCACCCCAGTTCAGACATGGCTATATGCAAATCAGTCTGACCCTGTGCCTCATGGGAACAGTCCAGCCCGAACTGCCAAACCATGTCTTCCCTGGACCGGAAACAAGCTTCCAAGGACCGTTTTCTGGCATTCCAGCCGTCTTCAGCCCGGCTTGCTTGAATCCAGTGGCAAAGTGAGCAAGGAGCTCACGTCTGAGCATACCCTGCCACACTTATGGCGGCCAAAAGCGGTACAAAAGGGGGTGGTGATGGACGGAGCATCTGAATCAATCAAACACTCACACCCAGTCAAAAGATCTGGGTTTTATGTATCACTGTTCTTTAGCCCACTCTGCCACCCCAGTTCAGACATGGCTATATGCAGATCAGTCTGACCCTGTGCCTCATCGGAACAGTCCAGCCCGAACTGCCAAGCCATGTCTTCCCTGGACCGGAAACAAGCTTCCGAGGACCGGTTTCTGGCATTCCAGCCGTCTTCAGCCCGACTTGCTTGAATCCAGTGGCAATATGAGCAAGGGACTCACGTCTGAGCATACCCTGCTACACTTATGGTGGCCAAAAACGGTAGAAAAGGGGGTGGTGATGGACGGAGCATCTGAATCAATCAAACACTCACACCCAGTCAAAAGATCTGGGTTTAATCCATCACCGTTCTTTAGCCCACTCTGCCACCCCAGTTCAGACATGGGTATATGCAAATAAGTCTGACCCTGTGCCTCATGGGAACAGTCCAGCCCGAACTGCCAAGACATGTCTTCTCTGGACCGGAAACAAGCATCCGAGGACCGGTTTCTGGCATTCCAGCCGTCTTCAGCCCGGCTTGCTTGAATCCAGTGGCAAAGTAAGCAAGGGACTCATGTCTGAGCATACCCTGCCACACTTATGCCCGCCAAAAGCGGTACAAAAGGGGGTGGTGATGAACAGAGCATCTGACTCAATCAAACACTCACACCCAGTCAAAAGATCTGGGTTTAATCCATCACCGTTCTTTAGCCTACTCTGCCACCCCAGTTCATACATGGCTATATGCAAATCAGTCCGACCCTGTGCCTCATGAGAACAGTCCAGCCCGAACTGCCAAGCCATGTCTTCCCTGGACCGGAAACAAGCTTCCGAGGACCAGTTTCTGGCATTCCAGCCGTCTTCAGCCCGGCTTGCTTGAATCCAGTGGCAAAGTGAGCAAGGGACAATAGTGGCATTTTCCAACTCACAATTTAAAAACCATCTGCACTAAAAGATGTATTATTACATTATGAGTTCATAAAGCCTAAACTTTCTTTCTCGCTCTTGTCCCAATGGGAAGTTATACTTGTACAATGCTACAAAGTATCTCCCATGCTATCCCATGGGCCTTTAAATTGTGAAAAACTAAATTGCCAGTATTTCACTTTCAGGACGTGCCACACACACCAGTACATGTCCTACCTTTCACATACACTGCACCCTGCCCATGGGGGTACCTTGGGTTACCTGAGGGGTGTCTTACATGTCAGAAAAGGGAAGGTTAGGGTTGCGATGTTGACATGGCTGTTTCCAAATGTGCACAGACACTGAAGTGGCAGGTCTGAGATATCTTTTCAGGGCTACTCATGTGGGGGGCACAATCAGTGCTGAAGACGGCTGATAGCCAGAAACCGGTCCTATGATGCTTGATTCCGGTCCAGGGAAGACATGGCTTGGCAGTTCGGCTGGACTGTTCCAATGAGGCTCAGGGTCAAGGCTGATTTGCATATGGCCATGTCTGAACTGGGGTGGTGTGGTGTTAGAACGGCGTACTCAGGGGAGGACAGATTTGGCACCTGACCACCCGGGGACCCACCTCTCCTAGGAACACAGCCGAGCACTGGCGGGAGACCCTCAGGGTGAGGATCCCAAATCTAGAATCATACCCCAGATCTCTGTACTGGGGTGAATGTATGACATTTTTCTGTATTCTGTCCATCAATTTTTGTTTTTCCATTTGTCACCCTGAGTGGGACGGGTATGCTCAGACGTGAGTCCCGTGCTCTCCACACCATTGGAGTCAAGCTATCTTGGCTGAAGACGGCTGATAGCCAGAAACCAGTCCTAGGATGCTTGATTCAGGTCCAGGGAAGACATGGCTTGGCAGTTCGGGCTGGACTGTTCCCATGAGGCACAGGGTCAAGGCTGATTTGCATATGGCCATGTTTGAACTGGGGTGGTGTGGAGTGCACAAAAAGGTTGGATTTAGGCCCATATCTCTGTACTGTGGTGAATGTATGACATTGTTCTGCATTCTGTCCATCAATTGTTGTTTTTGAATTTGTCACCCCGAGTGGGACGGGTAAGCTCAGACGTGAGTCCCGTGCTCTCCACACCACTGGAGTCAAACTATTCTGGCTGAAGATGGCTGATAGCCAGAAACCAGTCCTAGGATGCTTGATTCAGGTCCAGGGAAGACATGGCTTGGCAGTTTGGGCTGGACTGTTCCCATGAGGCACAGGGTCAAGGCTGATTTGTATATGGCCATGTCTGAACTGGGGTGGTGTGGAGTGCAAAACAAACAATGGATTTAGGCCCAGATCTCTGTATTGGGGTGAAGGTATGACATTGTTCTGCATTCTTTCCATCAATTGTTGTTTTTGCATTTGTCAAACCGAGTGGGATGGGTATGCTCAGACCTGAGTCCTGTGCACTCCACACCACTGGAATTAAGCTATCCTGGATGAAGATGGTTAATAGCCAGAAACCGTCCCAGGATGCTTGATTACGGTCCAGGGAAGACATGGCTTGGCAGTTCGGGCTGGACTGTTCCCATGAGGCACAGGGTCAAGGCTGATTTGCCTACGGCCATGTCTGACCTGGGGTGGTGTGGAGTGCAAAAAAATGATGGATTTACGCCCAGATCTCTGTACTGGGGTGAATGTATGACATTGTTCTGCATTCTGTCCATCAATTGTTGTTTTTGCATTTGTCACCCCGAGTGGGACGGGTATGCTCAGACGTGAGTCCCATGCTCTCCACACCACTGGAGTCAAGCTATTCTGGCTGAAGACGGCTGGTAGCCAGAAACCGGCCCTAGGATGCTTGATTCCGGTCCAGGGTAGACATGGCTTGGCAGTTCGGGCTGGACTGTTTCCATGAGGCACAGGGTCAAGGCTGATTTGCATATGGCCATGTCTGAACTGGGGTGGTGTGGAGTGCAAAAAAATGATGGATGTCGGCCCAGATCTCTATACTGGGGTAAATGTATGACATTGCTCTGCATTCTGTCCATCAATTGCTGTTTTTGCAGTTCCACTAGTAGCATTTGATTTACAGGCCCTGGCACACTCCGTGCACTTTACTAGGGAATTACCAGTAAATGAAATATGCCAATCAGGGACAACAAATTGTAGTAACAATTTACACAGGGAGCACTTGCACTTTGTCACTGATCAGCAGTGGCAAAGTGCCCAAACCATCTAAGCCAGTAAAACAAATCCAGCACAGCATCAAAAATACAAGAGTTTGAGGCAAAAAGTCCGGGGAAACCTTGCCAAAGATACCAAGTCTAACAGAGGCCTATTTGGCGATACCCGTATTTCCCCTTCACAGGCAAGTCTTACAATTCCAATGGAATTCTCAGGTGTTCGAGTTCACCTCCCTCTCATTCGCTCTAACCTCCACTCCTTGGTGTTTTACCAAGATAGTGAGGCCGGTGATGAAACATTTAATGACTCCAGGTGTGAGGATGATTGTCTACCTCGATGATATCTTGATCATGATCCAGTGGACGATATCTTGGTCATGATCCAGTGCCCGAGGCATTTTTCTGCACACCTGCAGATGACCTTCGATCTGCTGGAATCCTTTGGGTTTGTGATCAACATGAACAACTCAGCTCTCAACCCATCTCAAACCATGCAATTTCTAAGGTTTCTTACAGACTCGATCAAGGCCACTCTCAGCCTGCTGGCTTGCAAGCTGGGAAAGATCAAACACAAACTCAGTAGGACGTTGGTTAAGTCTCAGGTGTCATTAAGACAGCTCACTAGTTTAGTGGAACTTCTCTCTTCATCCATTCAGGCCATATTCCCAGGGCATCTCCACTATTCTGCTCTTCAGTGAATGAAGATGTCTCACCTTTGAAAGGGACTGATGTACTCCCAAGTTGTTCCGTTGTCAGCGGAAGCGAGGGAAGAGGTACAATGGTGGATTGCACACATGAGGTTTGGAATGGTTGGGCATATTTCAGCTCCCAAACAGATTTGGTGAAAGAGTCGAATGCCAGAGTCTCAGGTTGAGGCGCATGTTGCAGAGTTCCCTATAGGAGGGAAATGATCCACTACCAAACAGGCACTGCATATAAACTGTCTAGAGTTGATGGCGGGCTCATTTGCCCTCAAGTGTTGGATAAAAGGCAAAGTCCATTGTTCAGTGCTTTTAAAGATGGACAATGTGGTGGTTGTCCGTTACATCAACCATTTGGTAGGTACGAAATCCAAAACCCTGTCAGATCAGGTGCGCACAATATGGGCTGATTGCGTAGCCAATCAGATTTTGGTGTCGGCAGAACATCTCCTCCGGCTGTTCCAATCTGGTGGTGCAGTGCCACTCCCATCATTGAAGGGATGTCAGCTAATGAAAACTGCATCCCAAGAGTTCCAGTAGATCCAGGAGAGATGGGGGTCCATTCTCCCTGGATCTCTTTGAGTCTCGTCTGAATTTCCAACTGAAAAGATATTGCTGTTGACGCCCTGACCCCAATGCAGTGCCACGGATGCCTTCTTCAAGATTGGAGCAGGGAATCAGCATGTGCGTTTCCCCCATTTGCAATGATAATGAGGTTAGCAGCACAGGTGCGCAGGCAGGGAGCTGACTTGATAGTGGTGACCCCAGTTTGGAGGTCTCAAGTCTAGCTTTCAGTAATGATGGAATTTTACGGGGATTTTCCTATCCTTCTACCCCTCTTTCAGGATCTTCTCCTGGATCTCCAAGGCAACCCACACCTGTTGGTCCAAGCAGGCTTGCTACATCTTATGGCCTGAAGGATTAATGGAAATGGTGGAAGGTCCCGGGCATTTCAAGAGAAGCTGCCGATCTGCTGGTCAGAGCATGGGCAGACAGCAGTTCTAGGAAGTATCGTTCTGCATGGTCCAGATGCTGAATTGGTGTGTCCGGCTCCAGGTGGATCCAGTGGGGGTAGATGCTGTCCATGTACTGAATTTTCTTGTGAGTCTAGCCTCCACAGGGTTGGTGTACAGATTGCTAAATATGTTCCTATCACAATCTCTGCAGGTCACTTGGCGGTGGATGGTCATCCTGTGTGAGAACATCATTTGGTGTGAAAACTCTTGAGTGGCATTAGACTATCATTGTCCCCAGAGAGCAGATACTCTGTATTGTGGGATGTGAATAAAGTCCTAAACCTCTGTAATTCCTGACCTTCCACTAAATACCTGTCAAGGGGAGAGTTGTCTGCAAAATTTGCAATGCTGCTATGTTTAGTCTCTTGTCGCATGGTCTCAGATGGCTGTGCTCCAGACACAACAGGTAGAGGATTCACCCTGGAAGGAGTTTCCTTTCACATTGATAGACATACGAAATGTAACTCAAGATTTGTGTCCTATGATTCATTTAATTACCTGCCTAAATTGTGTGGTTAAAATGCCGAAGGAGCATGAGGCTGTGACTGAGGAATTACGCCCTCATGGCAAGAGACAATTGCTCATTGCACTTACCAAACCGCATAAGTCAGTTTCTTCCCCTCTGCTTGCCAGATGGGTAATGCAATAATCTGCCATGGACGTTTTCTATTTTGGGGCCCACTCAGTGAGAAGTGCTATGACATCTAATGCCTTAGCTTTGGGAGCTAGACTAGAGGGCATTCTCAATGCAGCGGATTGGTTCCCAGACTACACCTTTAAGAATTTTTATTTTAAACCAGTGTCTGAACTGGCAACCCTAGTGGTGGAATTGTTTTAACTAGCCTAATCCTCGCCTCGGAATCCTGACATTAAATGAAAAATGTCCTAGCTAACTTAACAGAAAGTTTCAATTCTATTAAGGACACTGAGGTGAGGATGGCCCTCCCAATATATATACAATCTCCAAAACATGCATTTAGCCCACCCGGTATCAGGGGATTTACTCCACCAAAGGGGCAGGCGATAAAGTTCAATGTACATTCAAATATTTGTTTTCTTTTAATTTCTCTTGTCGTTATGCATTATTGATACTTTCCTGACATTCAGTTATGGATATGATAGACATATTTTCTCTCATATTTCCTTTCAGGGACGTATACCAGTAAACAGGAATGAAGTCTGGAAGAATAAGGCTGTGCCACAGGAAGAAAGAGGAGGGTAGAGAGGCAATGAGGACCATTAGAGGAAGTTCCAGCCCTCTGACTGGACAAAGTGTTTCTCTTTTTTTCCAAGGACTCTTTGGAAATGTAGTTTATTTGGAATATGTTTAATTTTAAATGCTGCAGGAAAATAAAGTGAGGAAAGAAAAGTCTAATCCTCACCTCCATGTCCTTAATGGAATTGAAACTGTCTGTTACATTATCAAGGAAACTTTCAATTCTCCAACACGGCTGAAAGCAAAAAGAACATTATAACCTCATAGGAGCGGTGCGACAGACTCACCCACTTCTCCCACAACAAGTTTGCAACCACATACAGAAACTTCAAACCCCAACCAACACCTATGGACTTCCTCAACAGATATGCCACCATCATAACTGACATGAACCAAACACTGACCACCTTGAACATTCTCCAGGATACCACCTCCACCATGAAATTCATCCACTTGTGAGCAACCACAGACCCATGCCTGGACCACATCTTCAAACTTTGAAATCAAAGGATCGGTCGGAACTCACCACTCTACTCAACGCCTCTATCACCAGCACAACATTTCCTGTTGCCTGTAAACATGCCAAAGTCAGACAACTACTCAAAAAAACCTCCACCGACCCCAGCAAACTCAAAAACTACGGGCCAATCTCCCAGCTCCCATTTCCAGCAAAGGTACTGAAAAAGATCATCAGCAATGAACTCATGACACACCTGGAGCAGAAGCAGATACTTAACACCTGCAAATTCAGCTTCCACAGTAATCACAGCACCAAAACTGACCTTATCGCAGCCACCAACAGCATCCGAGCCCTCCTTGACCGATGGGAAACAGCAACATTGATCCTCCTTGAACTCTCGGCAGCCTTCAAAGTCATATCCCACCACACTCTGATTGAAAGACTCCAACACATGAGCATCCAAGGGGACGTGCTCAGATGGATCACTTCCTTCATCACCAGAGGAACCCAGAGAATCCACTTCCCACTTCTCACCTTTGAACCCAAGGATATCATCTGTGGTGTCCCCCAGGGCTCATCCCTCAGCCCCATGCTCTTCAACCCATATATGACCCCGCTGGCCAACATTGTTTGATCCCATGGTCTCAATATAATTTCCTATGCAGACGACACCCAGCTCATCCTCTCACTCACCGATAGCCCAGCCACCACCAGAACCAACTTCCACAGATGCATGAGAAATGTTGCAGACTGGATGAAGAACTATTGCCTGCAACAGAACACAGTGTTTTCACAAGGACAAGGGAACCCAAAAGGTATACCTTAAGGACCTTGGGCAGTATCAATTTACAAAAAACAATGGTCCCTACATGTGGACAGAATAGCGAACAAAAAACAGTAATCATACACCTAATAAGTAGTATGTTTCTTTTGTCCAGCCGGACAAGAATTTTATTTTGAATGATCTGGTTCATAAAGTGAATTTTAAGGCCAAGATAACAAGTGGGCACAGCCGTGACCCACAACAATCAAGACAAAACAACAAAGAAATGGCCAAAAGGCAAAGCAAAAATCTGTCTGTATACTAGTGTTCAGTGCTACAGACTCAATCTCTTAAACATAACCATAACATTGCATCAAACAATATAGCATTATCATATTGCATATGGGGTTTTTGTCGACGACGTTTCAATGCCTATTTACATTATGACATCATCATCAGGACAGGAATTATCAACATTATTGTTTTGTTCAACAATTATTAACACAATGCCTATTATCGCATGAATGTCGGTTTCCTCGTTGGTTTCCTCGTTCTGGATTACTGATGAGTAACCACAGGGACTTAGGCTTTCTTACAAAACAAGTCCAGGGCTTCCATCAGGGTTGTATGGAGTCGCCAGGAAAAGAGCGTGATGGCTTAATTTGTAATGGCCGGAGCGCTATGGCTAATACGGCAGTCAAATGGAAGCCCTGGACTTGTTTTGTAAGAAACTTCAGACCATACAGAACGCCACAGCCAAACTCATATTTGGCCTTTCCTGACGAAACCCCACCTTAGGCAAATCTACTCGCTTCTCATACAGAAGGTAAGCCAATTCAAGCTGCTGACCCATGCACACAAGGCTCTACACAATCAAGGAGCCGTATACATTAATCACTGCCTGAACTTCCACCAACCATCAAGAAGACAATGCTCCACCTCTCTTTCACTTGCCCATACTTTCCGCATCTACTGAAGCAGAAGTGGAGGGCTTTCCTTCTTCCACATCGCAGCAAGGACCTAGAAAAGCCTTCCTTTGCACCACCGGACTATCACCTCACTTCCGTATTTCCGAATAGCCATCAAGACCTGGCTGTTCGAATGAGACTCCAGGAACTGCAAACACTTGGATACCCTACTTGGTGATTATCTGCGCTTTAAAAATTCTGGTTAATTGATTGACAGTAGTACTACCTATTTACTGCAAAAAGCAATTCACTAACCTGCGAGTATAAATCTCCACCTTCACCTCTCCTGGTTTTTCTATCAGGCGATCCTCACTTCACCTCTCGTATTTTTTGCATGGGGAGATCCTCACATATGTAAAGTTACTACTTAGTGGTAAATGTGGGATGGACTAGAGTGAGAAGCTGGAAAAACAAGGAAACTTACTAGTATATGGGAAAGTTTAGCGATGAGGGATTTAGCAAGGGTTAGGGAGTGATATGCACCCACCCTCAAAAGAATAAGTCCTTTGCTACTCACAAACCACACTTCTAAAGTTACTACAGTTGAAAAGGATCAAAACCAGTAGTGTATGTACTCCAGCTCAGAGCAGATGTAAATACAGAACCATACATGTCTAACCACTGCTACTGTAACACCTTAACATAGGAAATAATATAGGTAAATTTAAAAGCATATAAATCATGTTAAATTAAATTCAATTATTTAAACTAGTTAAACATAGTGATACATTTAATTTTAATAACATTAAAAGCAAAAATATCTCTTATTTCTTATTTATAATGTAATTTTAACAGTTTTAACTGTATGATCTTTGACATGAAGGTTCTACAATCTCCACTGAAATCGCCTTTCCAGCCAGTGATGACAAGATCCTCAAACATACCCTCTAAAGAAACCACTAGAAGGAGAAAGCAAGTAGCAGTTAAAATCTTCCAGAAACTCACTCACAATTACAACACACAATTTTTTGATGACTGGCTCAGACAATATGGAGCTAAGAACAACTGGGCTAATGTCGGGAGCAATGTGATACACTGGTTTATGATCTCCTGTGACTTAAAAAGCAAAAATGCCCTGGGAGGAGGTTAGGATGCAAAGTAAGTAATTACACCATATTGGATGTGGTGACCCTTCTTTCAGTCTATGGGACTGAGGCAATGATGGATTGGACAAGTGATTAGGAAGCTTCACCCTATCATGAAGCTGGTATTTCCTATTTTCAGAAGAGTATGGTGGACTTCCCAACCCCTCGGTGAGCCCTGCCTCTACATGTGCTGCTGGGAAGAAAATGATGCACCCACAAACAGAGCTGCCAGTAAGTAAATACACAGGCGTGTCTCCTTGGCTTGCCCAACTCTGCCAAGTGGATGCTTCCCATGAGAGCGCCAGACTTTGAAGAAATGCCCCTTCCCACTGGTGGCCCCGTTTGTGTACCTACTCCATGGGATCCCGGTTTATTTTTAAGCCAATGAAAAAAAACTATTTAGCACCTTAAGGGTATGTATGGCTTCCAAGATTGGGCACTGATTGGATAACCTTTCCAGTGGACCAAGACCTGCAGTCTCCCAAGAACAATGAGGGATTCACAAATTTCTGAAAATGAAAACTCTGGAATTCCCTGTACCAAAACTGAAGGAGGAGGTACCTTAATATGAGAAAAACAATCTGGAATATTAGGTTATAAACAGCGTGATATGGAACACAGGATGTACCCTCCATGACGGTGGAAGTTGTATGTGAAAAGCAACAAAATTAATGATCTTGACCAAGGGCTAAGAAAATATGGACGCTCTTCATTTAGCTTTCTGCTTGGCGCGATGCCTGAGTGATGTCACTCCTCGCCTCCCCTGCCCAAAGTTAACAGGGATTCAGTGTACTAGGTTGGTAGTACATCTGGTCTCCCGTGGTTACCCTGTGTCTACCAACCGAAGAGGCCCACTCCTCTGCCAGCACTATAGCCTATTATATTTGACACAGCCCCCCACTTAATTCATGTTCACCCCATTTGAGGAGCCTCACACAGTTCCTCCTACCTGACCGACATTTGCAGCCAGGTCGCATTTCCATACGTCCCTGGGAGCATTTGGATTTGCAATTGAACTGCTCATGAACCCCATGTGATCTACTCGCCTGCTTCATAGTCTCATGTCCCACCTATCACAACTAAAACCTCCCATGGCTTTAACCACCACTGCCACGGAAACTGTATCCCTCAATGTTCAAGGGCTCACTCACTATAATAAATTCAAAAAAACTATCTCCTTCCTAAATAAAGAGACCCAACATAACCCACCTACAAGAGATGCATCTAACAGCTACAGAGTGTGACAAGCTCTACAAAAGAGTGGGTGAAGTGAGGCATACATGCCGGTCTACCCCCTCCTCCCATTCCAGAAGTCACAAAGGGTCCACATAGGAAGAATGGAATGGCTATATCCCTCCATAAGTAACTCTCTCACAAAGTTTTAAGGATCTGGGCTGACCGGGAGGAAACTTCGTCTTTGCCAAACTCAAAATCAGACCATGTTTCTTCTCATGGGATCTGTATATCCCCCCACATGTTACAGAACTGCCTTCTTCAACTACATCACACAACTCCTCACATCCTTTTACAAGACACGAGTATTGGTGGGTGGGGACTGGAATGTTACAGTCAATTCCATCATAGATAGATCTGTCCCGGTAGATATCCATCATACCAGGGATTGATTCCTTCTGTCAGACCTACTACAAGATCTACTTGAACTCTGGCTCATTCTCTATCCCCAGGAGAGACTACATGTTCACTTCCCACCCGTATGATCTACGCACCTAGATAGATTACTTCTTACTGCCCCCACTCGCACAGAGCCTGGTAGATGTATCCATATTTCTATATGGAATCTCATCCCATGATCTTATTAATATCCACTTACATTGGGAATAATTGGTCTCCATCTGGGCCTTGGTGCATGAGTATATCTCACTTTTGAGATCCCAAATACAAGGACAGCTTCCAGTCCCACCACCACATGTTCCTTGCGGAAAATGCAAACATCCTCACTTCTGCCCAACCCTTCTGCGGAGCAGGTAAGGTATGTAGACGGTATCTCCTGATGCGAGATGCAGAAATGATGAAAAGTCAAATTAATGAGAAAAAAAGGCCCACATAGAAATCAAGGTCTGCTCATGTTCAGAGAAGTCCTCAAAAACCCACTCGTGTACTGACCTCATTGAAAGTCAAACTTGACCTCAATGATCTCCACATAAATAAAGCAGAAACCTCACTCTTTCACTTCTTTCAAAACCACTACGAATGGGGTGAAAAAAAGGAAAGCTATTAGCCTTTCACTTATGTCAATTGGAAGATGTCCAGTCCATACCAGATATTTGAAAGGCCACAGGGAAGTTGGTGACACATCCTCTAGCGATCACTTCGAAATTTCAGTCATACTATCAATCACTGTATACTTTTTAATCCCAGCCCTTACAGGGTGTAGATGAGACCTTTTTGTAAACATGTACATACTTAGACTAACTGACTACAAGACCATGTCCTTAGATGCAGCTGTCTTGTAGGATGAAATCCTTACGGCACTTGACAGTATGGACACAAACAAAGCCCCCAGCGATGATATGTTTCCTATAGAATTCTATAGGATAACAAAACCCTTAATCACACAGCTGAGCTCTCTCCTCTCCAGAGCAACCTTCTGCTCAGCCCCACGTACTGACCCATTTCGGTCTTTAATGCCAACCTTAAAATTTTGGAAAAGGTGTTAGTGACCCGTCTCAACTCTTAATCTTATAGCGGTTAGCATCGGTATTCCGGGAAGTGCTGGAACCCAATCACCGGAATGCCGAATTCACCGGTGCGGAGATCTCTCTCGTCCCCAAACCAGGTAAAGACCCTCTGATCTGCCCCAGTTACCAACCCATTAATGCTGACTTTCAAAATTCTAGCTAAGGTGTTAGTGACCCATCTAAGCCATGTTTTCCACTGCCTGGTCCATCCAATGTATGTGGCTTTGTCGGCCCATTCCTCTGCCAACCACTTTTGAACACTTTCTCACATCATACGGCAATTCCAGCAGACAGAGACAACAAGGTACACATATTTCCTAGATGATGAGAAGGCATTCGACATGTTGGAATGGGTTACCTGTTCAAAACAATGAAATGCATTGGCATCAGTTGAAATTATTTAACCCTTGTCAATGCAATGCGAGGGGCATAGCTCACATTTCTTTTTGGCATACATAGAGGCACCAGACATGGTTTCCCTCTATCGTCCTTGTTGTTCCTACCGACCTTGAAACATTTGGTGATTATAATATGAAACAAGCGGTGGCAAATGAAATTGTTCCCGCCAATGTGATTATTAATACATTTTTGTTGTTGTAAGCAATGTTCCCTCTAATTTCTTTCCTCTGTGTGTGGCTGTGTAAGGTCTCTGTGCTATGTGCACCAGGAACCCGATTGTGTGTGTGGGTGCAGCGACAAACATTTGTGCAGATTGCGTAAGTATTCATGCAGTCATGCGCTGCAATTAACATGAATACTTTCTCAGAGGCACACATATCCCCAGCACAGGGCTGGCCTTAGCGCTGGTGGCAACCTGTGTGACAAGGTTTGTTGGCACCCCCCAATGACCTCCTCCACCAGTGATTCCTTCACTATTATCCTTTAACAGTGCCGCTCAAGTCTTCCTTACCACTCTCTCTGAGATGCACTTAATTTGTTTAATAGCGCTACTCATACCAGTGTAGGGTGCATAATACGTTGCACACACATTAAACGGAGACAATCAATCATACATATGTAAATCAGTGTGTAAGACATGTTACATATGACAGAGGACTGCATGGTGAAGAAGTGACATATTCATACTGATAGGCAGAATAGTTTAGGAGTGCTTTGTCTGAAGAAGCACAAACTCTGTATTTAAAATGTAACACCATAGTTAGAGTTTCTCATTAATAAGAATCACTTTTTACCCAAATGAACCCTTTTTGCAACATTTGTATAATGAATGGCTGGGAAAAAAAACGTAACGTTCTAATCTATACCTTGCAGTATGCATGAAGATCTTTGATGACAGTTAATAGCTTACTGTTCTATATTAGGATTTTAACTGCAAGTAACAAAATTATCTCTCTGACAAAAGTAGTAACCCGCTAACCAATTTTCCTTCTATGCACTTTGTGATCTGCATGGTACACATTCTTTGCAGCAGGCATATTAACCCTCTTAACCCTCTGTGCTACCTAAAACTTCCACTAGAGAAAACTCTGATCTCTCTCCAGGCAGAACATTAATCACCAGAGTTATCTTGACATATTTAATATTGCCTCAAAATTGCTGGAGGTAAGGAACTTAGCAGCTGGTCCTTTTAAAACAATAATATACCTGCAAACACGGCGCCCCCACTGGAAGCTTTTTGCTGACAGCTGCAAGTTTTTCATTTTCGAAAAACACATTCAAATCATATATAAGCTTCCCATTTTGGAGGAAAAATACATAATGTTTGCCTCTTAATACCAATTTACAGTTTTAGTACTTTTACAGATTGTCTTTTTTCTTTAAGTAATCACATGTATAATTGCCCCACATGGGCAGATTATACCTGGCATGGTTATGTGCCACCATCTCTGGGATGGGAACTAAGGCCACCATAATTGCAAAGATGGCAGCAAAATGCAAAGGTTCGCCACTTATATTTCAGGGCCACCATTAAGCTGGTGGCTAACAATATAACTCCTAAGATTTCAACAGTGTTTTAAGGATGACTATGACTGTGACTGGGCAAGCCATAATTTGGCCAAATATGCCGCCAGCATGCACAAATGACCATCCCTATGCCGACAGACCACGCATGCAACCTGGGCTTCATCCTGGACTCCTCCCTCTCGATGACCAGACAAGTCAACGCCGTCTCCTCTTCCTGCTTTCACGCCCTCCGCATGCTCCGCGGAAGACGGTCACCCAGGCCCTCGTCACCAGCCGGCTGGACTACGGAAACACCCTCTGCGCCGGAACCACAGCCAAGCTACAGAAAAGACTCCAACGCATCCAGAACGCCTCCGCCGACTCATCCTGGACATCCCTCGACGCAGCCACATCTCCGGCCACCTGAGGAACCTGCACTGGCTCCCCGTCAAAAAGAGGATCACGTTCAGGCTCCTCACCCATGCACACAAGTCTCTCCACAACCTGGGCCCCAAGTACCTCAACGACCGCCTGACCTTCCACATGCCCACCCGCCAGCTATGATCCGCTAGCCTCGCCCTCGCCGCAGTACCACGCATCCGAAGAGCCACTGCCGGAGGCAGATCCTTCTCCTACCTGGCGGCCAAGACATGGAACTCCCTCCCCATCCACCTTCGGCTGACCCAGGACCACCTCGCCTTCAGGAAACAACGCAAGACCTGGCTGTTCGAGCAGTAGCGACCCCATTCCCCCCAAGCGCCTTGAGACCCTTCCGGGTGAGTAGCGTGCTATACAAGTGGTATGATTGATTGATTGATTGATGCCAGGCTAATACCTTAATGAGAATGAGGGCACACTATATCAAGAACAGTTATCATTATACCATGAGTGGGCACCATTGTGCTATGAGAGAGGTGCAGTAGTTTAACCTACATTCCAAGTCTTATAAGATCTCAGTCTTCTCCTGAGAAGAAAAGTCACAGACAAAGGGGCACATGGCATGGCAGAGCCAGACGTTAGCCGTTGCACGCGAATGTCAGCACTTGCTGGCACAAAGTGCACATAATCTGACCCGCTCACCAGATTTAATAGACATATGCCACTTGTTGTTCTTATGTTAAATCATGACAGCAACTTGGGAACAGTTTTACATTCATGTTCATAATCTGAGCTTTGTAACAAAATGTTAACTAAGCAGCATTTTACTGAAACGCATATTTTAGGTATAATAAGGTAATGTTTATATAAATAATGAAAGCCCAGAATATAGGACTCTCTGCTTGCAAGAGTGTCTGCTTTTATAGTATGGGAATGGTTGCTGGTGCAATCATTAACCCTTTCATCCTCTGCACCGTTTCTGTGTTTTTCTAATTTGAAGCATAGCCAGCAGTTGGGTTGTTGTTTGTTCGGTTCAGGTCTCATACGCACGGCCTATGAATACTGGGAATAATTGATGGGCCATTCGCTATTCGCTATGCTGTCTAGCTCTAACATGCTAGGGGCCTCATTTATGAGACTCCTTGCGCCTCGGGAACCTCGCTTTTTGTGACGTCCCATGGCGCATAAGCATGCGTGATATTTATCAGAAAGCACTAAGATATTTTTTTGGCTTAATTCTGCCTGATAAATATCAGTCCCTTTAAATCAGTGTTCTGCATTAAAGGGGCGTGCAATGGGTGTTTCTGGGGGCGTTACCAGCAACATCCATGGTCTTTTGACACTGCCCCAGATTTACGAGAAAAAGCCTCTTGTGATTACTTTTGTACAGAAAGGTTTCCCTTCCTGTACAAAAATAATCATCCCTGCAATGCAGGCACCCTTGCACAATGGTGCAAAGGTGCCTGCGCTGGCGTACGGCAGCCCATTGTGTGCCGGCACAGGGGAAAAGGACAGGGAAGCGCTGTATCTTATAGATACAGAGCCTTCCTGACCTTTTTTTTGCCGTAGGGGAAGGCCTGCTGCGCTTCCCTATGACAAAACCTCATAAATGAGGCCCTAAATCTTCATGTAGGTTTGGGCAGTGCTTTGAGTAGGATAAAAAGCTGGGGGGTGGTTTCTCTCAAAGGGACTTCGCCTATGTAATGAAGAATGTTGCTTAAAAACACATACGTTAAAAAATCTGTTATTAGCATAGTGTGCATCCCCACAGGTATTTTGCTGCTTCTGTCCTTGCATTCAGTTATATAATACAAGTAACATTACACCTACAACAAGCCAGGACCGTTGGCTTTTTTCAATGCTTCTTAGTTGCATATGAAAAATAAGCACCGACTATGCCTTCGTTGTACATAACATTGTAAATGCTTCAGTTCTGACATGATGAGACTGAAAGTACTATGAAGAGTATTGAAGGGTGGTACTGCCGCAGAGTTAAGATTTTTCTTTCCACCCTACAGGGAACAGTGGTTGTAAGTTTTAAATTGGTGAGCAGCTGTGAAATATAAGTAACCGAAACTGCATAAAAGTGTTATGACTTGTTTATTGAGAACGCCAACATATTGTGCAGTAACTGTGGGACTTGCCTATGCCTTGGCACCAAAACAGTGTAAGCAGAGGATGAATATACTAACCCAAAGTATTCCAAAACAGTTTTACTGTAGAGCAAGCAGAAACCAGCTGTGAGAGAAGCCCGGAAAATTATTGACGCAACATTCTGTTTGACGTACAGAGAAAAGCAGTTGCACAGAAGTACGCATTCTCATGCACAGAATAGTACAGGCACAGTGTATGCATCAGTAGTGCAAGCATCCCTCGTGTACATACGATACCGTAGAACCAGAAGCAGTGCAAGCGTTGTTTAATATCTGTGGGATTACAACTGTGTTGGTGAGAGAGAGAGATAGCTTTAGCGTCTGGTGATCGTTTGTTTGTGACATTGTTATTTGTGCTTTTTTAAGTTATGGTATGTGTTGGTGGGACAATGTTTGTGCTCCTGTTTTTGTGTAGTCATTTGTTTGATGTGTATGTAATGGTGAGTGTGGTAACATGGTGGTGCGCAAGGGTGCCTTATGACGGGTGGTTTGCGAGATGGCCTTTAACTGTGTGCATGCGTGACGCTTGACGTGCATGTGTGAAAGACAGAGAGATGTTTGTGGGTCTGTGTGTTTAAGATGCATTATTGTATCTTGATCTGAAAGTGTGGCTTGGAGCCAAATAGCAGAACTGGAGTGACAGGTAGAATTCCAGAGGATGTTCACACTCAATGTCAAAATATATTCTGGACAAATATATGCCCCTTCAAATTATTTTAAAGTAAATCATGCAAAAGAAGTAGCTGAATATTTCCAAGAACCATTTTATACGAATCAAAGCATTTTAATGGCAGTTTATAAAATGTAAGATCAAATCCATACATCAAGGATTCGAACAATGAAACCCTGAGTTATATTTGTTTTCTGAAAGCAAGGAAAGCTTTTTAAATATGCTGCTGGGCACTAAGCTTCACTGTCCAAGCATGTTACACATTATAAAATCAATTTCACACCTGGTTTCCCTAGTGCTACCTGGCTCAGTAATGTTGCCTTGCAGCTCAAGGAACAAATCTGTTATGACCCACTTCAATGGTGACAATGATAACAACCCTAGAAGGATACAAGACTAAGGCAGCCCCATTGGGATGTGAACCTTTATGCCACAGATGTTGGCTCGTAAACCTATAGTAAGTATCTTCTCCATTCACCTGTATGCATCACCTGCTCATTGGGACAAAACTATGCACATGGATGTAATGATCCCCGTTCTAGTTGTTGTATACACCACCCCCACACATCCACACATCCGCAGGCCAGGCGTGGCCTGCAGGGAGGTAATAAAAGGAGGCCTTCCGCAAGTGGGCGGCACTTCCGACTCTAACCATGAGCAAGAGTGTGGTTATTGCTATGCGCACCTAAATGTCCATTGGCCTATGATTCCCCCCCCCACCTATATTGGCCTTCTCTCCAGGCTGCGGCCCGCAACAGAACACTGGCGACGAGGGTGGGATCACTAGAAGCAGTGGTGATCACCCCGACAGCGGAACAACCGAAAAGCGTTACCTGGGCCTGGCCTGTATTGCCTGCTGAAGCGTCGCGGCAGTACCAACATCGGAAGAAGACCGCCCGCCGAAGAAGATCCCTGCCGGTAAGCAGCGTGTGCCAAGAGCTGTGAGGAGGGACCGGCAGGAGAAGAAAGAACAGAAGGCGCGAACGAGGCGAGGGAGCTGGGTGCCGACCAACGCTGTCTGCCGACAAGGCCAGACGCGCATGCGCTCTAGCAACTGAGGCCTACGATCAACGCGTGAGTCGCGTGTGAAGCGACTGGAACGGCACCGAGGCCTGAGACACATTGGGAGGAGCGCGAACAGCGTCCATGAGGTACAGGACACGCGCGCAAAAGGGAAAAGGACATACAGCATATAAGCGGCCACCCTACCACCAAAAAGGGGCACAGAGACAAAACAAGCATTGAGAGCTGCAAGCGCTGAGACGAACATTGCACACCCAACTCAATATCAGCAGCAGTAACCACAGGGAGACCCCACAAACAGGGTTATCCAAAACTGGCACTGGCAGGCAGGACCAGGACGGCAACAGGGGGGCACCAAGACAAACAAGCACTGCTAACCACAAACGCCACAGCAAGCGTTGGAACCAGCCATGGGGGACAACGACGCACCCGGGGCTCAGATACATATTCCTTTTCAACATGCTGCTTCAGGGGTACTACCGCCATTCAGCGAACTAGAAGACCCGTCCACTGCATCACCGTGGTGGAAGACACCACAGTTAAGAGATCCTTACTACTCCACTACGCGGAGGATGAAATATTCAAGTTATTCAAACACCTACTCGACACCGGGGCTGCAGGAGATTACGATGCAGCGGTAAGGGCACTCGACGGTCATTTTGACCCGCAATTAAACCTTGACTTTGAGGTTTTCAAGCTTGCCAATCACGGCAGCGAGAGGGCGAATCTATGGACCGATTCTACGCCCGAGTAAGGGAACTTGCTAGTACCTGCACGGATTGAGACCAACCCAAAGCCATACGGAGACAGCCCATCCAAGGATGTAGGGACAAGATACTACGAGGACTCATCCTAAGGAAGCCTGGGATTAAACTAGAGGATATCCTAATCCTGGCTCGGTCGCATGACCTATCAGCCGTCAAGGCCACCGTGATTGACCAAGCACTAAATAAACTGCCAGGGAAAGCTGACGCCGTGAAGATGGAACGAGCGGATGCAGTGAATAACAGACATGGAGTCGCTACTCCAAGGAGACCCGGAGGGAAGGTTCCCGAACGAAGTGTGGATACTGTGGGCACGAGCCACATGCCGCTAAAGACTGCCCAGCCCAAGGGAAGACATGTGCACACTGTGGGATTTCAAACCACTTTGCGTCAGTGTGTCGACGACGCAACTATACGAAGTCATCAAGAAAGCCACAGTCGGTGTCCAAGGCGGTACGGCAGCTGTCTGTGAGTGACCCACCAACCCCGGTAGGAGCCCAACACAATCCTGGGAGATATCTACCGACCGCGGATGAATCATTGGATTCGGAAGATGAAGAGGTACACATCATCTCGTTTGCACGAGAACTGAAGCGACGCAGACGGCCACAGCCTACGTGTATCGTCCAGCTAGGAGGAAACAAGGTCAAAGTGGTGATTGATACCGTTGCCACAGTAAATGTCATGGGCCTGCGACAATTCAGAAGGCTACGTCCCCGCCCGCTGATAGTTCCTTCAAGAACTCACATTTTCGCCTATGGAGCAGACACTCCACTTCCCCTCAAAGGAAAAATCACAGTACCAATCAAAGCGGATGAACTGGAGGTGATGGTAACCATCCACATAATCGACTGAGAGGCCGACACACTGCTAAGTAGCCACACAGCTGAAGAGTTAAGACTGATAGCATTTGCCAATGGGATCCAGACTCATCAGGTAGATGAACTGCTGGATCAGTTCCCCGAGCTCTTCAGAGGATTGGGCTGCATCAAGTGTGCGCCCGTGAGGCTGCACATTGACAAGACAGTAACACCCGTCGCACTACGGCACCGCCAAATCCCGTTTCACCTAAGGCCATTGGTGGAGAAAGAACTGAAAAAACTAGAGAGCCAGGGCGTTATTGAGAAAGTATCGGGGCCCACCCCGTGGGTGTCGCCAATGGTGATAGTTGAGAAACCTCGGCAACCAGGAGCAATCCGCCTGTGCATTGACATGCGTCTCCCCAATAAGGTCATCAGAAGGGAACGCCATTTGACACCCACTATGGATGACATTATTGCAGACGTGAATGGCTCGAAGTGGTTATCCAAGATTGAATAAAACACAGGGTACCACCAACTACCCCTTGCAGCGGAGAGTCGTTTCATCACCACTTTTAGTACACATTTGGGACTGCGGCGCTACAAAAGATTAAATTTCGGCATATCATCTGCAGCGGAGGTGTTCCAAAACACCATCAGGGAACTACTCTCCGGCCTACCGGGCATCATAAATGTCAGTGATGACATTCTCATACACTTCAAGACGGCGATGGAACACCACAAACACCTCCGAGACACCTTAAGACGACTGAGTGCCCATGGCGCGACACTTCACGAAGAGAAGTGCCAGTTTTTCCAGCCCACAATAGAATTCTTTGGCTATGTCTTCAGTCAAGAGGGCATCCAGGTGGATCCGAGAAAATCGAGGGCCATCAAAGACACACCAGCACCAAAATCCCCAACGGAAATCAGAAGTTTCCTAGGAATGGCCACTTATTGTGGCCGGTTCATACCGGGCTTGGCCACATGGAGCGAACCGCTGCCGTCACTGACCAAAGCAGAAGCAGCCTGGCGATGGGGACCAAAGGAAGACGAGGCGTTCCAAGGGATCAAAGACGCTTTGCTGGAAAAAGCCACCCTGGCCTATTTTGATCCGGACAAATGAATGGAAGTACTGGTTGATGCCAGTCCGGTAGGCCTGGGAGCGGTACTAACACAGGAACAGGAACCAGGACAGTGGATCGCACTAGCGTTTGCCAGCAAGGACCTCACACCTATGGAGGCCAGGGATGCACAAATCGAGAGGGAAGCCCTCGCTATCAAGTGGGCATGCAGGTACTTCCACCTGTACTTACGAGGACATCCATTCGTCATGGTCACCGACCACTAGCCACTGGTATACCTCTTCAAGGGGACGGCACAACACCCCCCTCCACGCATTGAAAGATGGGTGATTCAACTACAACCCTACAAAATGGAGGTAGTCTACAGGCCAGGTGCCAAAAACCCAGCGGACTTTCTATCCCGCCACCCAGGGAAACCGAGTCAGATGGGGGAAGATGGAGACTGTGACGAATTCGCCCAGTGGGTGGCACTGACATCATGCCCTCAGAGCATGACGCTCATTGACATTAAAGAAGCCGCCGACACTGTGTACACCTGGACACTAAGAGCAGTACAGAAAGGAACCTGGGCAGAATACCTTTGTCACACTAACTCCTGGACTGTGGAGGACAGAGAAGCACTCACGAAAGTGTGGCGGATCCAACATGAACTAAGCGCCACGGAGGACAATATATTACTGCGGGGATCCCGACTAGTCATCCCACAGGCCCTGCGACATCGGGCAGTACAGCTTGCCCATGGAGGACACCAGGGGATCACTAAGAAGTAGACGAGAATAAGTGAAAAAATGTGGTTCCTGGACCTGGACGAAATGGTCGAGGAATACGTGCGGAGTTGCATGCTGTGCCAACTGACAAGCGATCCAGACATGCCCCAGCCTGTCATCACTGAAGAGGCATGTGTGGAGCCTTGGACCAAAGTATGCATAGACGTTGGAAGTTTTCCAGGAGAGGGGCACACCCTAGTGATCATCGATGCCTATTCTAAGTACCCGGTAGTAGAGGTTGTAGCCTCCACGGCTTTCAGCCACAAGGGACCAGCGCTGGAAAAGATCTTCGCCAATGTTCGGATACCCTCAGGAGGTGCGCAGACGGGACAACGGGCCTCCATACCAAGGTACCGAATTTTCCGTGTCCTTCAGAAGAGGGGAATTCATCACAGACGCATCACCCCACAGTGGCCCCAAGCCAACGGGGATGTGGAAAGGTTCATGCGCACACTTAACAAGACTTTCCGCATAGCCCTGGTGGAGCAAGCTGATCCAGAACACAGGCTGCATGAATTTCTGCGTGAATACCGGAGCACCCATCATTGCACCACCCAGAGAAGTCCATGGAGTCTCATGTTTCAGGGACCCCGGAGAGATCTCCTGACTAACAGCCCGGAGTGGACACCGACCCCGGCTCTTGTGGACGGCACCCAGGAAAGGAGAAGATGGGGCAACCAGCGAGCCAGCCGTACCCAGAGGTCAAACCTCAACCAGATGGAGCCCGGAACATCTGTTATCCTAAGAAACAGGCCGCCAGGAGGGAAATTCCAAACCCATTTCGAGCCATGCACCTGGACGGTCACCTCATCCAATGGAACCATGGTGACAACACGGAAGGGAGAAGAAGAGGTGTCCTGGAATAGCTCATGGTTCAGAAGGATCACACCAACCGAAGTCGAAGGCGTCACCTCAGATCAAGGAGATGCCGATGGGAATGTGACGACAGAGAGCGAAAGCGAAACACCAGGAACCAAACCACAATTGGAAGAAGAGGAAACGGGGGGGGCCGCTGGCGCCCGAGGCCATGGTGAGCAGTCTGGGCCAGGGCACCAGGAGTGGAGGACTCCGCTCGCAGAGTTATGGGTTGAGGCCAAATCCGCGCCCCAATCAAAGACTCAGAGACTATGCCTGTTTGCTGAGACCCTGATCTTCCAATAAGGGACACACAAGCGATAGTCGTACTACATCTGCAACCTGTTATGCACAGTAAGGTGAACTCTTTGTTCCGAACTGTGTTCAAAGAAAAGGTTATAGTTGGATAGGGATGTAATGGTCCCCGTTCTAGTTGTTGTATACACCACCCACACACATCCACACATCCGCAGGCCAGGCGTAGCCTGCGGGGAGGTAATAAAAGGAGGCCATCCCCAAGTGGGCGGCACTTCCGACTCTAACCATGAGCAAGAGTGGTTATTGCTATGCACCCCTAAATGTCCATTGTCCTATGATTCCCCCCACCTATATTGGCCTTCTTTCCAGGCTGCGGCCCGCAACAAAACAATGGTCAGAGCCTTGTATCTTCTGAGACTCACCATTATTCCCTAGAGCCTGACAGACTGGGAGTGATGAACATCACCTGCAGGGGCTGCTGGACTGCACACTGGAATGTGGGGTGCGGGTACTTAACGGTATACATGCAAGGGGTCGCGGGCTGCGAGACAGTTCCTTATGATGTAAATACAAATAAAAGGAGCCAGCTTTATTTGTACCATGTGTTTGCTCCTGAGTAATAATGCTAAGTTGTGCGGGGGAAATCTATCTTCTCTGTTTGCGAGACAGTGTCGGTGGTCAAGAAGAGGGGTTGGGGGAGAGAGGAGCCAGCCACCAACAAGAATGAGGGTCTGGAACCGGGGACATTCTGGTGGTCGTGGCCTGAATGGAACACGGTCTGAGCGATGGATGAGATGTGTGAATGGATGGGGGCCACACGTCACAGGAGAGAGGTAAGTGGATAGGGACAGAGCATCATCGGGTGAAGCAGACAGAATGATACAGAACCTGGGGGCATATTATCAAGCCTGTGCGCTAAAATTATCGCTGCTTTATCGGCCGAAAACGGCCGATAAAGCGGCGATAATGGGCTTGATAATATGCTCTATGGAATTCCAATCGAAGCACATGTTAGATGTGAAGACATCTAACATGGGCTTCGATTGGAATTCCACAGAGCATATTATCAAGCCCATTATCGCCGCTTTATCGGCCGTTTTCGGCCGATAAAGCGGCGATAATTTTAGCGCACAGGCTTGATAATATGCCCCCTGGAGTGTACCGAATTAACACTGGCAGGTAAGGAGGAAGAGGAGGGCAGAAGCCAAGCACTATCGGTTGAGTAGACAGTATTTGTCCAATTACTGTTACACAAGCAGGAGGAATTGTGCAAAAAACACTTAGCTCTGTAGTTGCAGATGTAAAAAAAAGTATGGTGCTTATTTACAAGCCCCTTGCGCCGCCGATGCACCACTTTTAATATGGGAAAAAGTGGCGCACCTGCGGCGCAAGGGGCTTGTAAATAAGCCCCTATGTATCTAGTATGGTGCCAGATGATTTCCAATGGTAAGTAGAATTTTGCAATGGTCTTTTCACCGACTGGCTGGTGCAGAAATGACTTTTGTCCCCTTATCCCTGCAGTAGTTGGCAAGGTTACGCCGATATTTCAATGTAAATACTTAAGGCAACATATATATATATATATATCACAATCATATTACAGTCGATATAATGAAAATAACAGATAAATAGAAGAACTAACAGAGCTATTTTTCTTAGAAAGGTACAAAAATTATTTTATTGGTAATCATTTGACAAAAATAAAATGAAACAGCTCAATCATACGGATCCATTCATGTCTACATTCATTCAATGACATACAAGCTAAGCTCTATTAAAAAAAAATGATATTAAAGGCAAAGCTGATCATAATCATTGATATTCGGTTGTGATCTCCGTAGACAAAAAAGTGTGCCACAAGTTGAGTTTGACAGTGGTCTTCAACGCGCATTTCAGCACAGGGGCGTGCCTTCATCAGGAAAAAAGGGGCACAAAGCTTCAGCAATGATATCCGTGAAAGAAATGCTGCATTGGAATGGTTCTTTCAAATACCTTCCATAGGAACAGCACAAATGCATGTAGAAGAAAATCTAATTTTGCACGTGGCAGTCAGAGTGCGCTATGATCAGAAATCGACAAAGATCTTTATACAATGGCTGACATTTGTAATGCTGATCTCTAGAGTGATGTAGAGAATACAGAGTAAGATACAACTATTCATAATATATACATGTTATTTGGTAAGAAAAATACAGTTAGGTGAGAAGAATAAAAAAAAGAAACTAGAAGGGTTAAAACATAATATAAAAATGAGAGAAAAAAATTGATTAATGTGAATATATTTTACAGGTGACGTTACGCCTATATTCATTCTCATTTTGGATTCTTCACTGTGGGCGATGGGGAAGGTGCTTATTTTCATTTAGAATTCTCGATTTTCTGGGTACATGGTTCACTCAAGGGTATCAATTATTTCAACTCAAACACGAGCTGATTCTGTAAGGAAAGCATGCACTGACTCTATAAACAAAACAGAAATTCCATGAGCTGTGCCATTAAAAAGTCTGCCCTGTGCTCACCTCGAGTATGGTCAAGTAAGCTTTCCTCAGGTCTAATATGTGCAGGTTACCGATGACTGGAAGTGGCCTTGGTCCGGTAGGAAAGCTTCTGTATTTGTCGCTCTTCCGCACGTTCGTAATGTTTATTTGTAAAAACTAGAGTTAAAACAAAAATCAGCAATGTGTCATCGGGATCAGGAAAATACATCTTCACACATAGCCTCAGCTACGCCAACAGCAGCATCACCTTATTTCTCTATTCCTGACAAGTTTGCAAGAGCTCACATTTCTTACAGGGTAATCATCAACAAGGCACTTTGCAATTCAGGTGTTTAGTTGTGATTCATCGGCACAAGCCGCGGCTGGAACATCACAAAAAGTTAAAGGAGATGGCTAACTATCAAAGGCTGGATGCCTGCCTGGCTGGCTTATACTGGCTTTCTATGCTGCCTCACTGTACCATGAGGCCTGTCCCATGGCGTTGTGACGTAGTGACGAGACGAGCAGCGTGTGGAAGAGCTTAGTGTGGGGGCAGGCAATGTAATTATACTATTCAGGGGTGTTATTGGTAGCGCTTTCTTACAGTACTACTGATTAACAGCCCTGTGAGCAAACATCACAGCACTGCTACCTGTCATAACTGAAGGCAGGCTCAAGGTTTAATGCGAAGTTTGGAGAACGATGTGTTCCAAGCCTCGTGGAATAAATGAAAGTAACAGAAACAAGAGAATGAAGCCCACACTGAAGAGAAAGCATACTAGAACGCTTTCCTTTGTTGGCAACAAGGCAGCCACAGGGAGATTAAGTAAAGAGAGGCAGACAAACGAAACAACCACAGCACAAGTGCTGTGCAGGCAAAAGCTTAAACAAGAAAAGGTCCACAAAGCGGAGGACAACAGTACTGTGGCCGTGGGAGAATGATAAGAGAAACACACAGAGGAATAACAGGAAATAGTATGCTACAGCCAATAGTAATGAAGTAAAAGTAAGTGGAAAGCACACCAACCAATGAAAAGTGAGGGTGGTTTGTAAGTCCTTTTTAAGATTTATATTAAATACAAAAGATTTCACAAGCACAGCACAAGCGATGTGCAGGAGAAACCTAAAAATGACCAGATCCAGGGTGCACCAACCCCAGCCCGGAATGTTATTGCATTTTACTATGCTGACAATATCCTAGTGATGTTATCACATCCCACAGACTCACCACCAGTCTTAGTGTTGCATAAAAGTCTGTGCTGCCTTCTCTGGCTATAATAGAAACTATGAAACAAACAGAGTTGCCAGTACTGATATGGATTACTTAAAGAGATTAAATAACCATCCTATACTAGAAAAGAAATTCCAGAAAGGGAAGTGCTAATTAATAGCTTTTTATTTTATCAAATTATAGCAGCAATATTTCAATCAATTTCTGCAATTTACCATACAAAAAGAGATTGTTATAACAAGCATTTGCAATGCAATAGGTCTCGCATTAGGAAAGTTTGAGCTATTGGTATTGTAAATGACACATTTTTTATTTATGTGTAGGTTTTGAAAATAGCGAAATTAATAGCTTTGTCATTTACAATGCCAATAGTTATAACTTTCGCAATCTGACACCTATAGCATTTGTAATGCAATATGTGTTGTATTTACGTGACTTAGATGTATTGATATTACAAATAACAATGGCTTTTGTTTTTTTTAATAATTAATACTTAAATAAAAGTTATTGTAATTTTTAATGGCAATAGCTTAAACATTTGTAAATAACTTTTGTGAAGATTATGTTCAGTGCATTTTATTGTGACGAAAATCCAAGAACAGAAGTGAAATATTAACATTTTTTTGTGACATTTGTAATAAAGCTTGAAACATTGAGAGAACATATTTAAACCAGTTGTTGAATGGTTGCACAGATTGATGTTGTGGTGGCGACGAGTGATGCTGTGGTGATGCGATAGAGTGAGTGTGATAGATAGATAGAGTGAGGGCGATAAATAGAGGGAGGGCGATAGATAGATAGAGGGAGGGCGATAGATAGATAGAGGGAGGGCGATAGATAGAGTGAGGGAGGGCGATAGATAGAGTGAGGGAGATAGATAGATAGAGTGAGGGAGATAGATAGATAGAGTGAGGGCGATAGATAGATAGAGGGAGGGCGATAGATAGATAGAGGGAGGGCGATAGATAGATAGAGGGAGGGCGATAGATAGATAGAGGGAGGGCGATAGATAGAGTGAGGGCGATAGATAGATAGAGTGAGGGCGATAGATAGATAGAGTGAGGGCGATAGATAGATAGAGTGAGGGCGATAGATAGATAGAGTGAGGGCGGTAGATAGATAGACAGACAGACAGACAGACAGATAGATAGATAGATAGATAGATAGATAGAAAGACTGAGGGCAATAGATAGATAGAGTGAGGGCGATAGAGCGATAGAGTGCGATAGATAGATAGATGGTTGTGTGTGGATGTGGTTGTGTGTGGTTGTGTGTGTGGTTGTGGTTGTGGGTGTGGTTGTGTGTGTGTGGGGTTGTGTGTGTGGGGTTGTGTGTGTGGGGTTGTGTTTGTTGTGTTTGGGGTTTTCAGTGTGTTTGTTTGTGGGTGGGTGTTGTGTTTGGAGTTGTGTGTGTGGTTGTGGGGTTGTGTGTGGTTGAGTGTGGTTGTGTGTGGTTGTGTGTGTGCTTGTGTGTGTGTGGTTGTGTGTGTGTGTGTGGTTGTGTGTGTGTGTGTGGGGATGTGTGTGGGGTTGTATGTGAGGGGGTTGTGTGTGTGGGGGTTTGTGTGTGTGGTTGTGTGTGTGGGGTTGTGTGTTTGAGATTGTGTGTGTATGGGTTTGTGTGTGTATGGGGTTGTGTGTGGGGTTGTGTGTGTGGGGGGGGGGTTGTGTGTGTGTGGGGTTGTGTGTGGGGGGTTGTGTTTGGGGGTTGTGTGTGTGGAGGGGTTGTGTGTGGGTGTGTGTGTGTGGAGGGGTTGTGTGTGTGGATGGCTTGTGTGTGTGGAGGGGTTGTGTGTGTGGGGGTTGTGTGTGTGGAGAGGTTGTGTGTGTGGGGTTGTGTGTGTGTGGGGTTGCGTGTGTGTGGAGGGGTTGTGTGTGGGGGATGTGTGTGTGGAGGGGCTGTGTGTGTGGGGTTATGTGTGTGTGGAGGGGTTGTGTGTTTGTGTGTGTGTGTGTGTGGAGGGGTTGTGAGTGTGGAGGGGTTGTGTGTGGGGGGGGTTGTGTGTGTGGGGGGGTTGTGTGTGTGTGGGGTTGTGTGTGTGGGGGGTTTGTGTGTGTGGGGGGGTTTGTGTGTGTGAGGGGGCAGTGTGTGAGGGGGCAGTGTGTGAGTGGTCTGTGTGAGGGGGCAGTGTGTGAGGGGCAGTATGTGAGGGGGCAATGTGTGAGGGGCAGTGTGTGAGGGGGCAGTGTGTGGGTGGTCTGTGTGAGGGGGCAGTGTGTGAGGGGGCATTGTGTGAGGGGGCAGTGTGTGAGGGGGCAGTGTGTGAGGGCACAGGGTAATGAGTGTGTGAGGGTGCGAGGTGTGCGAGGTTGCGGGGTGTGAGGGTGCAGTGTGTGGGGCCTAAAGTAGTGTGAGTGAGCAATGTGTGAGTGTGCAGTGTGTGAGGGGTCACTGTGCGAGAGGGTGCAGAGTGTGAGAGGGTGCAGGGTGTGTGAGGGTGCAGTGTGTGTGGCCTAAAAATGTGTGAGTGCACAGGCTGTGAGTGCACAGTGTGTGAGTGCGCAGTCTGTGAGTGCGCAGTCTGTGTGTGCAGTGTGTGAGGGGCAGTGTGTGAGGGGCCAGTGTGTGAGGGGGCAGTGTGTAAGGGCTAATGTGTGATGGGGCTAATATGTGAGGGGCAGTGTGTGAGGGGCAGCGTGTGAGGGGCAGCGTGTGAGGGCTAATGTGTGATGGGGCAGTGTGTGAGGGGGCAGTGTGTGGGGGGGCAGTGTGTGGGGGGGCAGTGTGTGGGGGCTAATGTGTGAGGGGGCAGTGTGTGAGGGGGGAGTATGTGGGGGCTAATGTATGAGGGGGCATTGTGTGAGGGGGCAGTGTGTGAGTGGTCTGTGTGTGAGGGGGCAGTGTATGAGTGGTCTGTGTGTGGGGGGGCAGTGTGTGAGGGGGCAGTGTGTGAGGGGGCAGTGTGTGAGGGGGCAGTGTGTGAGGGGGCAGTACGTGAGGGGGCAGTGTGTGAAGGGGCAGTGTGTGAGTGGCCTGTGTGTGAGGGGGCTGTGTGTGAGGGGGCAGTGTGTGAGGGGGCAGTGTGTGAGTGGTCTGTGTGTGAGTGGGCAGTGTGTGAGGGGGCAGTGTATGAGGGTGCACTGTAATGAGAGTGTGTGAGGGTGTGGGGTGTGTGAGAGTGCGGGATGTGATTGTGCAGTGTGTGTGCCCAAAAGTAGTGTGAGTGCGCAATGTGTGAGGCTGCAGTGTGTGTGAGGGGGTAGTGTGTTTGAGGGTGTGTGTGAACTACATTACTGTGAGTGAGCAATGTGTGAGTGCGCAGTCACCAATACTGTGCAGCATGGCTTTAAAAAAAAAAAACGTGAGCGACCTGCATTTCATTTTGTAGGTGCGCACACCAAGAAAACATGCGCCTAAAAATTACACAAGTGCCTTTTTTTCTATTTTTGGATCCAAGTTGAATGGGAAAACGAAAAATAAAAAAGTTAGCACAAATGGGTGTGGTGCTTTTCTATCAATCTGTCCATTTTAATTATGTTATTGTTGGACCTAGCCTCGTGCCGTGGCTCCCCCCGACCCTCAGCGCCTCCACAGTTACCCCTGCGCAGCAGAAACCCCCGGTCGTCCCGTCCTCTGTCCGCCCCGCTCCCTCCATAACCCTACAAAAAGGACGACCACCCCCGCATCCCGCCATCTATCCTCCCGGTACCGGACGCCCATAACCCGCATCACCCCAGAGGCCCTCCGGTAGCCATCACCCTTCCCGAAGGTCCCTGACTCCATAGCCCCCTCCATGACCCCGGCTCCAGCAAAACATAGGCACCAGACGCGCCATGCCCGGCTGGGGGGTAGAGGGCTTCCTCTGAGTGAGATAGGGCAGAGTAGATTCGAACACACCTCTGGCCTCTCCTTGAGGACTAGTTTGGATCGCACCTCCGGCCTCCCCGAGAACCGGCTCCACTCCCTGCTGGGTGTCTGGAAACCCCCGGACCCATCTTCAAGGGATCAAAGGGCCGAATGGCAGGAAACCCCGACAATCAGCCCCGGGCACCAGATAACCGCCTGCGAGGGCTCGGACTTCAAAGGGAAAGAGGACTATAACAGGGCCCGCTCTGGAACTAGCGGGCAGTTGAATCCTGGACGAAAGGAGCCCTGCTGAACTGGTCGCGGCTCAACCATCTTGAAAGAAGATCGCAACCCAAACTTGGGAACCTTTGTGAGCCCTGCTGACGTGGTCGCGGCTCATCTTGGCGGAAGGAGCATACCCGCCTCAATCTCTGCTTGATCCCTGCTGACTTGGTCACGGCTCCCTGTCACAACCTCTGCTGAAGCCTTGCTGACTTGGTCGCGGCTCCCTGTAACAACCTCTGCTGGAGCCCTGCTGACGTGGTCGCGGCTCCCCAAGAACTGAAGGATACTCCGCTCACTACTGCTCGAGCCCTGCTGACCCGGTCGCGGCTCGAGGGTAGTCTGGTCCGGATGGACCGACGGCACTACCACGACAACGTGGTTCGAGGAGGGTGAGTGGAACACCCAGTACGATCAACATCTACGGCAGCCCCGTATCCCCCGGCTCGAGGATTGAGAGTTGTGCGCCGGATACGCCAGTACTGGCCCCAGTACCGTGACTGTCCCGCTTTCCACACCCCTACAACCCAGATCTTACGAACCCTTGAACTAATTGTAAATATATGACCTTTTGACCTGAAAGAAAGTAATAACTACTGCTTGATAAAGAACTTGTTACTCAGTACACAACTGTGTGGTGTCCATTTATCGAGTGGTAGAATCTCTGCACGTACGATCCTAAATGCGAAGTCCCCTCCGGTGGGGGTCTTACGCCTGTGCTCGGCAGCGCTCCTGGGAGAGGTGGGAACCGGGGTGGTCCGGAGAACGTCCTCTGTCCCCCCTGAGATCACCCCTTCTAACAGTTATGAGTGGCAACAACTGCAAATATGCATTTTATCTTTGCTAATTAACATTTTTTACTGTTACTAAGGGGCAGCAGAGACAGTAGTGAGAAGGCTGCTTCCCCATAAAGAACTGGGGCTATAACTAGACCGTATAAAGGTTACCCTTCATTTTATATCCTGAGTGTAGACAGGCATATTGATTTTGACAGTTGCCATCAGTGGCGGATGGTGATTTTTGAAAGTGGTGGGCGTAAAATTTGGGGGTGAGTGCTTTACTGCGAGCAAAGCAAGCAAATCTAACAGTCATAAATAAGGTGAGTTGATTGGGGTTCTACCCACGGGCAAATCTTTTGAAAAGAGAGTGGGGAAATTGGGCTATTTCCTATTTTAAGCTATTTTGAGGAAGCAAGAAGGTTTATAAAGCAATGGTGAAAGTACAGCCTTGGAATATTTAAAGAAAATAAACACATACAAAATGCTCCACATCTTATTGAATTAAAATTGTTTTGTGTTACAAGCAAGGGTTTCAATTATCTTACCTGCACACAGGGTTGTCTCTGCATTGCCTGTGGTTTGTAAAGCTGATACTCTTCATGCCATATTCTTTACACTACAGCAGAGCAGACTACAGCCTGAGGTCATATGTCCTGCTGTCTGTTACGAGGCCCATTTTAATGTCCTGACAAATCTGGTCGCCCCTAACACTTCAGGGGTCCAAATTCCACTTAGCTATAAAGGCCTGGGAGCCTAAGGGGTGCCTCATCGCATTCAGCAGGGGGCCCATCAAGTTGCAGACAGTGGCAGTCAAGGGGTCATGCAGCTTCTTAAAATGCCTGGCTTATAGTTCATGACTAAATTAAATGAATGGGTAGGGATGGTTCAGACAGACTGAGCTTAATGTTCTGATGAATGACAGGGGCTCATCAAAGGATGTCTTTCTCAGCCGTTTTACATGTTACCCCGAGCTGTCTGCTAGGACTGTATTCCCGCCTTTCAAGTTCACCCTCCTGGCCTAGCTGACTGTGCCACCATTTTGTAACTTGTGTGAGTGGTGTGACCCAGTAAAGTAATAGGTGTTCTTTTTTTTAAATGCGGTCAGAAAAGCAGGTCCTATCACACAATTAACATACATTCCCACACTACAATAGCTAGTTGTTACTTGCCACAAAATCCGACTCACATACAATCTGATTAGACTGACTGATGTAAATTGAAAATGCCGAGCCTGGATATTAATGAAATTGCATTTATAAATTATGCACTGGATTGAGCGAGTCAAAAGTTAGCGCAATTTTTTTTTAACATGTGCACAGGCAGCGCTGCGCCTGGCACTCTTATGATTCCCTTCATTGCCTTCCTTGCCTGTTATAAATTGGCGTTACATGCAGGGCTGAGCTGAACTCTAGTGTCAGATAGTTCAAACCACTACACTGCACACAGGCAGCCACATCCCATACTAGTTGTTAAACACTACTATACTCCATCCTGTAGTTATTTTTTCATTCGATCCGAATCCCAAAACGTTTTTTTTTTTTTTTTTTTTTACACGGCTACCTTTCGGCCTGGACAAACAGTGTCAAACTTAGAAACACACACAGAAAGAACACTTGGGGTACTGCAGTATCTAATGGTATGAATTAAAGAATATAAGCTGAAATTCTCGACGAAGCGGGGACGGAAACCTACTCTATACTCCGCATTTGATTTAACAATGGTGACTTTCAGAGACCCGCTCTGAGCTAAAAGTAAAGTTACCCTCTGCTCTTATTACCTTGACTCGTGAGATGGCAGTGTGCACAGGTTGTGTGCACAGGTTGTGTGCTCCGGTCGTGCTGTGCCGCCATTTTCGTGATTCAGTAAATTAAGTATGGTGGTTATTTTTTCAAACAAGCGGGAATCGAGAACAATTCAATTGATTTTAATATACTCTCAGCTGACTGGCACCACAAACAAAACAAGTATGTTGCCACTTGCCTTGCCACAATGCCACGCATTTTCTAATGAGATAAGGTGCGTGCCGTGAAGGCCAGTATTGCATAAATCAAAGCACTTTCAAATGGGTGCGTGAATGTCAGTTGTGTACACAGACCATTAGCACTGCCTTCGAGGTGAGTTCTAACGGTCGCATTATAAAAGCGACAGTGAAATGCATAAAGAGGAAAAACGAAAGCACACAAACAATTGCTAATCTAAAGTTTTCAGGGGCAGACGGAGCTGTAAAATCTAAACCTCTCACCTCGTGGTCCACTGGGCACCATCTGGAGTCTCCAGACACCCTCCCGAGTCACACACAATTTTATTGCGCATCAGCAGCACCTTAGGTAATGCTGCCGCGAGTCTCCCCCTAGCAGCCAGAGAGTATTGCTCTGCAGTGTCATACATGTGTTTTATGCCCTTACAAAACGCCACGTGGCATCAGAGTCTGTGCAGTGTCTTCAACAACAACAAGCCGTGAGCGTGCACTCTCCCGAACTTCCGGTCTCGGGATGTGCACGCTCACGGCAGTCGTGGGGCGGGACTTCCGTCTTTTGGAGAAGCCCGCGCCCACTCTCACAAAGTGGATGGCAGCAGAAGTCAGGAGAGGCGGCTGAGGCGGTAAGTGGGGCTTGGGGGGGCTTGGCACCTGTGTGTCAGCGTGTGTGTATGCAGTGTGTGTGTGTGCGCGTGCGTGTATGCAGTGTGTGTGCGCGTGTGACTGGAGAGGCATGGCTGACCCTGGCAATCGGCTTCTGGAGATGTTTCACGCTGTGAAATCGCCGCGCGTGCCCCTGTCTACGTCCCTTGAGAGCCGACTTAATCACAATAGGTCTCGAGCGAGACCTAAAAAAGGACACATAAGACATTCGAATATAGCTATACATTGGTCATTCATTCAAGATTACATGCATATCACAGTCAAACATTATACATTCTGACTATCAAAGAGAAAACACACAGTGTATAATACAGTATATATACATTCCAGGAAAGAAGGGGCCACGGTCTGCAAAGGAATTACAAAAAGTACAGGAATTAGTTAGTTTCTGTCAAGTACATTCCTGTATATTACATAAATAGAGCAAAGCTCATTGGAATTTTTTAATCCAAGGTAATGTACAGCTTTGAACTGTGGAAAACATTCATTAGATGACCGACAGCTCTCGCAGACCAATATGTGGCAGGGCCTACGCGTTTTGAATCCCACCGAGTTCTTGGGGATTCTCTTCAGGGCCTGATGTATTCTCTGAAAAAGGAATAGAGCAAAGAAAAAGGATTTGAGAGGCATTAATTGAACAACTAGCAAATTCAGTGCAAGACCTTACATCATAGGAATATTTGCCGAGCGACTCAAGCGTGCCCTCAAAGGCTTACCACTCAATCTAAAGGGATGGCATGTAGTAGAGACCGTAGGGATCGTGAACATGGGCCGGAGTTTAGAAGGGAGCAACGTAGTAGTAAGGAGAACTCTCCTAGTCACAATTGAAACAACTTAACTCAGCATTTTTTACTCACCCTATGTGTGCAGTATGCAATCTTTATTTAATCAGTGTCCTTTGGGATTCAACAAAAGCCGGATTTAAAACGTGAACCTGTTCGAAAATGAAGAGAAACCTTTTAGACATTGTAGAGGCGGAATTCACTTGGAGTACTCTTTTAGTCACAATTGAAACAAATTGACTCCGCATTTTTTACTCACCCTACATGTGCGGTATGAAATCTTTATTTAATCAGTGACCTTTGGGATTCAACACAAATCGGTTTTCAAACGTGAACCTGTTCGAAAGTGAGGAGAAACCTTTTAGAAACCTTTTAGAGATTGTAAAGGCGGAATTCACTTGGCATAAATATAGGGGGGAAAAAGGGGGAAGGAATCTCACCCCTATATGTCAAGGATGGCGTCTCGGGGTCAGGTCAAGTTCAAAACTAGTCGGATTGCGGACGCGTGCCTGTTCAAAAGGAAGGGCACCTCTATTAATACTCTGGGAACAGAGTTAATTATCATAGAAAAAAGGATAACAATACAAACAATTTCTCACCCCTATAAATGATGAATGGCGGTATGAGGGTGGAAGAGGTTCAACAATTATTCAGGGGTCTGTTCGAAGGTCTGTGGGAATCAAGGGAAGAAAAAATGTATCTATCAAGTCAAAGTAGAAGTTGAGATTGCCGGGCAAATGCCTTATGTTAGCATAGTGGGAAGCATATTTATTACCAATTAGAAGCTTTCTCGACCTTCAAGGGCTCAAAGTGGATAATGGGTGAACGATGTCATGCTGTAAGGGAAGGGATAACAAGATATATTATATTTGAACCGCGAAATAAGTTAAATGGCGGGGTGTCACAGCCACATTAAAAGAATTACCTTGATGAACGAAGTGTATGCATATAATATGCCCCAGTTGTAGAAACTGTTTAAACAGGGGTCCCTAAAACAAAATAGAACACAGAATCAGTGAACAGAGTAAACGGCGCCTAGAAGACGCTAAAGCCGATGAATGCAAAGAGTGCTTTCCGCTCTTAATGCCGTCAATCTGCACAAGTTCGGCCCAGTTAAAAAAAATGGAGATATTGTCTAAATGAAACACTGCAAAGAAAGCAGTGTGTACATAAATTAACTAAGTTAGACCCCAGGGAGTAGTAGAGTAAAAGGGAAGTTTGGCGCGAGGTGACACTTACTTCGCAATCCGAGGTCCGTGTGGATACGTGGCGTTCTAGCCGGCACTGAACCGTAGCGCATGTGTCCTACGGTCAGGGTGAGGGAAAATCGCTTTTTTAAAGAAAGGACACACTAATTATGGGGCGTGGTAGGAGAGTTCATTCGGCCGGAGGTGGCGAGAACTGGGACGGCCGACGTGCGGTCACATGATTCAAGAGTGGACCGACACGTCAAAAGGGATGAAGTTAGGTATAGAACTTCATCCGTTTTATGAGCCTTAGTTGATTAATCACGAGGGGTCCAGCACCAAAGGGAATGGTTGCTATAAACGGCACTCTACTCATGCAAAAAAATGGGAATAAGGGTGGCCTCTGTAAAATTAGGACGGCTGAACAACGGAGGATGTGAAAACGGAGAACCAACGATGGAAATCCTAGGCATTAATGGCGTAGGAGAATTAAATCGCTGGGTGGGGTGGAGCAGGCACATTTATGAACAAGGCTGATGCGTGTGAAATCACAATTTAAAGATTTCACTAAGTTCATTCAGGCCAGAAGAAGCTGTATCAAATTTGACTATGAGGAAAGCCTCCCTTTTGGACAGTTTAAGATTCCAGTCGCCTCCTCGAGGGTCTTTTTCAACTTTGGAAATTACTGTCCATCTTAGGTCATCTACCTGATGTTGCATGCGTGTCCAATGATGGACCAAGGGGGCATTTTCCGCTTTTCTTTTTAATCTCGATTTGTGCTGGGAAATACGTTGACGGATTTCCTGGTTTGTCTTTCCAATATATAAACGTCGGCAAGGGCATTTGATGCCATATACTACAAACTTTGTTTTGCAGTTGCTAAAGGCATCGTGCTTCCAAGAGATTCCATTATGCTGGAATAAAGACCCCTCCAGTGTGGATTCACAGCAGAGACAGGTACCACATTTGTGGTGTCCTGTCACGGGGGGCATTCCCATCATTTGGCGTAATGTAGGTTGTATAGGGGCTGGCATAGCCGCTCGTACTATATGATTGGCTATACTACTTTCCTTCTTGAAGGCAAAAAGGGGACGTTCTTTTAAGCTGTCATCTAAGTTCTTTACTAGATGCCAGTTTTGTCCGATCACCTGTTTAAGTTTATTAGCATTGGGGCTAAAGGTGGTGACACACACTTGTCGTTTCAACTCGGGTTTATTCTTTCGTTCTAGCAGTGTCTCTCTGGGAGTCCACTGGGATCTCTTCATGCAATTTTTAACCAATTTCTTCGGGTACCCCCTATCACAAAGTTGGATACCAGATTTTTGGCATGATGATGGTAGTCCTCTTTATATGTGCAATTTCTACGAACACGCAGAAACTGCCCGTAAGGGAGGTTTTCCTTGAGGCTTCTAGGATGATTGCTATTAAACATAAGAGATTTGTTTCGATCAGTGGGTTTTATGAATAAGGTGGTCGCCAGTTTCCCTGATTTAGGAAACACCTCTACATCCAAAAATGCAATTTTAGTGGTTGACTGTTCAAGGCTGAATTTTATGTCTGGTGTCCTGGAATTTAACCATTGGTGGATCAGGGACAAGGTTTCGCTGTCGCCTGTCCACACCATGAACACATCATCGATAAATCGAAGCCAAATACCGATATGTTGATTAAATGGGTTGTTGTTATGTATGTATGTATTCTCGTACAAAGACATGAAGAGTACCGCTAACTCCGGTACAAAGGGGCAGCCCATGGCTACCCCTTTCACTTGATATTAAAACTCCTTGTTGAAACAAAAGTAGTTTCTCTTTAATCCAAAAGATGCGAGATCTACAAGGAATTTAGTAGGTACTTGTGTGGGCCGAGGTCTAGAGTCCAAAAAATAGGTTAATACAGCTATCGCTTCATCTTGGCGGATCTGTGTGTACAGGGAAGTCACGTCTAGGGTGACCAGAGTATCCCTGTCTTCACAGTAGTTGATTTTTTCCAATTTATTGATGAAGTCAGTCGTGTCCTGTAAATAAGATACTACTTGGCTCATGAATTCTTTAAGGAAGCAGTCTACATACTTGGCAATAGTCTCAAGCAAAGAACCACATCCTGCCACGATGGGTCTGCCTGGCGGATGGTCTTGGCTCTTATGAATTTTGGGAAGTACGTAGAACATGGGTATTTTTGGGTGTTTAATTTGTAAGTATTCACATTCTTTCGGGCCTACAAACCCCTGCTCAAAGCCTTCCTGTATTAAGGCAAAAAGTTCATTCTGAAGCTCAGGAGTTGGATCTTTTCCTATTTTTTGATAGCAGCTGGGGTCATCTACTTGTTTTAGCACTTCAGCCGTGTAGTCATTCACGTCCCATACCACTATAGCACCGCCTTTATCGGCCTGCTTAATAATGATAGAAGTATCATTTTTTAGATTGTTAAGAGCAGTCATTTCATTTTTCGTAGTGTGTAATTTGACAAATTTTCTTTCCTGTTCCATAGCTGAGATGGCAGAGAGAACACTTTTTTCGAAGGTTATTAGTTCTTTTGGAATTCTATTCGCCGGTGGACAGAAGGTGGACCTATTTCTTAGACCCGTAACTTCAGCAGAGTTGTGGGTCGTACTTTCACTGAAGAAAAGGGTGAGTCTCAACTTTCTGCAGAATTCGATAAATTCAGATTTTATCTTAACAAAGTCCGTCCTTTTCGAAGGGACAAAAGACAGTCCTTTAGCCAAAATACTTTCCTCTTCCTGCGTGAGGACTTTTTTGGAAAGGTTAAAGATGGGTGATGTTCCTAATTTTTGTAGTGTTGTCGTCGTGTTTTCATTTCCCAAGGGATTGTGTATCTCACCCTGCCTCTGGGGCATGTCTGGCCTCTCGATAAAAAAGGACCGGGTGATTGATTCTGCTGTTGTTGATTGGAATTCCAGTTCCGGTTCCTATTAGGACGATTATACTTACTACTTGTGTCACAATCTGTCCCTGATGATGAAGTATCTGAAAAGGAAATGAACTGTTTTCTCGATCTCCCTGGGTTGTCTTGGAGAAAACGTCTTGATTCTGCTTTAGAATAAAAATCTGCCTGCAAATATGGGTATATATTATCCAATGAGAAGTTCTTTTTATCTTTCTCAAATTGGTTAGACTTTTGTGTGATGGTGTAGTCTTTAAATTCTTGTATCTCTTTTGCCACCTTTTCTAATAATGCTTTTCCATCAGCTATGGTGGGATTAGTGCTAATTTCAGCTTCTAATTTGGCAATTTCAGATAGTTCTTCTTTAGAAATTCTAACGGCTGTCTCAACAGTTAGGACCATAAGGTCCCTACTGCATTTAGTTTCAATCAGTGAAAAGCCTTTTTTGAAAATTGGGTCCTCAGTAAAAATTACTGGGATATTTTTATTTGTAAGCTACCTGGGATGGTTCCTTCTCTGAGATGTTGCAGTAGAAAATGACCATGGAGGTCTGTCCTGATCTGCTTCTTTTTTAAGCGGATCAGTTTATTGGATTCATTGGACGATGTCGCTGTCTCACTTAAGGAAACCGAAGAGAAGACAGGCGGGTCACTCAGCAAATTCCTGATGTGGTCCTCAGTATAAGCAAAAGTGTCCTTTTCTGACATTACTTAGAGAACAGAAAAAAGAAAGAAAATATGAGTGAGGGGTTAAGAAACAAGTGAATAAGAGTCAAAGTCAAGCATTAAAAACCAGGAAAGGAACAACGAAATAAATGCATGCCTAACCAGAGAAAGGCAAAATATATTAGCCTTAGCTCCTAATTAATGGAGCGGCAAGAAATATCTAAACCTGGGCGTAGTGGGCGTAGTGGGGCTTCGTGGAGCTACGTGAAGTGGGCGAGAAACTACGCCCACCTCCGCACTCCGCGTAGCCCCACTATGCACCGCAGGCCTCCCTCCCGCCCTCCCTAAATACTTTAAAATAAACGTGTAAAAGAATTAAAAGGCACTTACCTTGCCCGCCACTGCCCGCCGCGTCTCCGGGGCACCCTCTCTTCATCGCCGCCGTCTTGTGTACTAATGCGCATGCGCAGGCAGCCGCGCATGCGCATTTCTCACAAGAAATGCGCATGCGCGGCTGCCCGCGCATGCGCATTAGTACACAAGACGGCAGCAATGAAGAGAGCGAGCCCCGGGGACGCGGCGGGCAGCGGCGGGCAAGGTAAGTGCCTTTTAATTCTTTTACACGTTTAATTTAAAGTATTTAGAGAGGGCGGGAGGGAGGCGGGTGGCGGCCAGCTACGCTCCGTCTGCGGAGCGTGCGTAGTGCCGAATTCTACGCCTGCTACGCAAAATGCGTAGAAGCCGGCACTACGCACACTCCGTGCACGGAGCGTAGCTGCCCGCCCACCCTTAGAAATATCCTCGCGAGCAGGCGCCCGCTACGTCAGCAAGAAACAACTAGGGGCTGGCTCTAATCAATAAGGCTGAGCCAAAATAATTATGAAACAAACAGAGTTGCCAGTACTGATATGGATTACTTAAAGAGATTAAATAACCATCCTATACTAGAAAAGAAATTCCAGAAAGGGAAGTGCTAATTAATAGCTTTTTATTTTATCAAATTATAGCATCAATATTTCAATCAATTTCTTCAATTTACCATACAAAAAGAGATTGTTATAAAAAAGGACACATAAGACATTCGAATATAGCTATACATTGGTCATTCATTCAAGATTACACGCATATCAGTTAAACATTATACATTCAGACTATCAAAGAGAAAACACACAGTGTATAATACAGTATATATACATTCCAGGAAAAAAGAAAAAGGAAAGAAGGGGCCACGGTCTGCAAAGGAATTACAAAAAGTACAGGAATTAGTTAGTTTCTGTCAAGTACATTCCTGTATATTACATAAATAGAGCAAAGCTCATTGGAATTTTTTAATCCGAGGTAATGTACAGTGTTGAACTGTGGAAAACATTCATTAGATGACCGACAGCTCTCGCAGACCCATATGTGGCAGGACCTACGCGTTTCGAATCCCACCGAGTTCTTGGGGATTCTCCTCAGGGCCTGATGTATTCTCTGAAAAAGGAATAGAGCAAAGAAAAAGGATTTGAGAGGTATAAATTGAACAACTAGCAAATTCAGTGCAAGACCTTACATCATAGGAATATTTGCCGAGCGACTCAAGCGTGCCCTCAAAGGCTTACCACTCAATCTAAAGGGATGGCATGTAGTAGAGACCGTAGGGATCGTGAACATGGGCCGGAGTTTAGAAGGGAGCAACGTAGTAGTAAGGAGAACTCTCCTAGTCACAATTGAAACAACTTAACTCAGCATTTTTTACTCACCCTATGTGTGCGGTATGCAATCTTTATTTAATCAGTGTCCTTTGGGATTCAACAAAAGCCGGATTTAAAACGTGAACCTGTTCGAAAATGAAGAGAAACCTTTTAGAGATTGTAGAGGCGGAATTCACTTGGAGTACTCTCTTAGTCACAATTGAAACAAATTGACTCCGCATTTTTTACTCACCCTACATGTGCGGTATGAAATCTTTATTTAATCAGTGACCTTTGGGATTCAACACAATTCGGTTTTCAAATGTGAACCTGTTCGAAAGTGAAGAGAAACCTTTTAGAAACCTTTTAGAGATTGTAGAGGCGGAATTCACTTGGCATAAATATAGGGTAAAAAAAGGGGGAAGGAATCTCACCCCTATATGTCAAGGATGGCGTCTCGGGGTCAGGTCAAGTTCAAAACTAGACGGATTGCGGACGTGTGCCTGTTCAAAAGGAAGGGCACCTCTATTAATACTCTGGGAACAGAGTTAATTATCATAGAAAAAAGGATAACAATACAAACAATTTCTCACCCCTATAAATGATGAATGGCGGTATGAGGGTGGAAGAGGTTCAACAATTATTCAGGGGTCTGTTCGAAGGTCTGTGGGAATCAAGGGAAGAAAAAATGTATCTATCAAGTCAAAGTAGAAGTTGAGATTCCCGGGCAAATGCCTTATGTTAGCATAGTGGGAAGCATATTTATTACCGATTAGAAGCTTTCTCGACCTTCAAGGGCTCTAAGTGGATGATGGGTGAACAATGTCATGCTGTAAGGGAAGGGATAACACAATATATTATATTTGAACCGCGAAATAAGTTAAATGGCGGGGTGTCACACCCACATTAAAAGAATTACCTTGATGAACGAAGTGTAAGCATATAATGTGCCCCAGTTGTAGAAACTGTTTAAACAGGGGTCCCTAAAGCAAAATAGAAGACAGAATCAGTGAACAGAGTAAACGGCGCCTAGAAGACGCTAAAGCCGATGAATGCAAAGAGTGCTTTCCGCTCTTAATGCCGTCAATCTGCACAAGTTCGGCCCAGTTAAAAAAAATGGAGACATTGTCTAAATGAAACACTGCAAAGAAAGCAGTGTGTACATAAATTAACTAAGTTAGACCCAGGGAGTAGTAGAGTAAAAGGGAAGTTTGGCGCGAGGTGACACTTACTTCGCAATCCAACGTCCGTGTGGATACGTGGCGTTCTAGCCGGCACTGAACTGTAACGCATGCGTCCTACGGTCAGGGTGAGGGAGAATCGCTTTTTTAAAGAAAGGACACACTAATTAGGGGGCGTGGTAGGAGAGTTCATTCAGCCGGAGGTGGCAAGAACTGGGACGGCCGACGTGCGGTCACATGATTCAAGAGTGGACCGGCACGTCAAAAGGGATGAAGTTAGGTATAGAACTTCATCCGTTTTATGAGCCTTAGTTGATTAATCACGAGGGGTCCAGCACCAAAGGGAATGGTTGCTATAAACGGCACTCTACTCATGCAAAAAAATGGGAATAAGGGTGGCCTCTGTAAAATTAGGACGGCTGAACAACGGAGGATGTGAAAACGGAGAACCAACGATTGAAATCCTAGGCATTAATGGCGTAGGAGAATTAAATCGCTGGGTGGGGTGGAGCAGGCACATTTATGAACAAGGCTGATGCGTGTGAAATCACAATTTAAATATTTCACTAAGTTCATTCAGGCCAGAAGAAGCCGTATCAAATTTGACTATGAGGAAAGCCTCCCTTTTGGACAGTTTAAGATTCCAGTCGCCTCCTCGAGGGTCTTTTTCAACTTTGGAAATTACTGTCCATCTTAGGTCATCTACCTGATGTTGCATGCATGTCCAATGATGGACCAAGGGGGCATTTTCCACTTTTCTTTTTAATCTCGATTTGTGCTGGGAAATACGTTGACGGATCTCCTGGTTTGTCTTTCCAATATATAAACGTTGGCAAGGGCATTTGATGCCATATACTACAAACTTTGTTTTGCAGTTTCTAAAGGCATCGTGCTTCCAAGAGATTCCATTATGCTGGAATAAAGACCCTTCCAGTGTGGATTCACAGCAGAGACAGGTTCCACAATTGTGGTGTCCTGTCACGGGGGGCATTCCCATCATTTGGCGTAATGTAGGTTGTATAGGGGCTGGCATAGCCGCTCGTACTATATGATTGGCTATACTACTTTCCTTCTTGAAGGCAAAAAGGGGACGTTCTTTTAAGCTGTCATCTAAGTTCTTTACTACATGCCAGTTTTGTCTGATCTCCTGTTTAAGTTTATTAGCATTGGGGCAAAAGGTGGTGACACACACTTGTCGTTTCAGCTCAGGTTTATTCTTTCGTTCTAGCAGTGTCTCTCTGGGAGTCCACTGGGCTCTCTTCATGCAATTTTTAACCAATTTCTTCGGGTACCCCCTATCACAAAGTTTGGATACCAGATTTTCGGCATGATGATGGTAGTCCTCTTTATATGTGCAATTTCTACGAACACACAGAAACTGCCCGTAAGGGAGGCTTTCCTTGAGGCTTCTAGGATGATTGCTATTATACATGAGAGATTTGTTACGATCAGTGGGTTTTATGAATAAGGTGGTCGCCAGTTTACCTGATTTAGTAAACACCTCTACATCCAAAAACGGAATTTTAGTGGTTGAAAATAGCTGTAGTGATAGCTGTATTAACCTATTTTTTGGACTCTAGACCTCGGCCCACACAAGTACCTACTAAATTCCTTGTAGATCTCGCATCTTTTGCATTAAAGAGAAACTACTTTTTTTCAACAAGGAGTTTTACTATCAAGTGAAAGGGGTAGCCATGGGCTGCCCCTTTGCACCGGAGTTAGCGGTACTCTTCATGTCTTTGTACGAGAATACATACATACATAACAACAACCCATTTAATCAACATATCAGTATTTGGCTTCGATTTATCGATGATGTGTTCATGGTGTGGACAGGCGACAGCAACACCTTGTCCCTGTTCCATCAATGGTTAAATTCCAGGACACCGGACATAAAATTCAGCCTTGAACAGTCAACCACTAAAATTGCGTTTTTGGATGTAGAGGTGTTTCCTAAATCAGGTTAACTGGCGACCACCTTATTCATAAAACCCACTGATCGAAACAAATCTCTTATGTTTAATAGCAATCATCCTAGAAGCCTCAAGGAAAACCTCCCTTATGGGCAGTTTCTGCGTGTTCATAGAAATTGCACATATAAAGAGGACTACCATCATCATGCCGAAAATCTGGTATCCAAACTTTGTGATAGGGGGTACCCGAAGAAATTGGTTAAAAATTGCATGAAGAGAGCCCAGTGGACTCCCAGAGAGACAATGCTAGAATGAAAGAATAAACGCGAGTTGAAACGACAAGTGTGTGTCACCACCTTTTGCCCCAATGCTAATAAACTTAAACAGGTGATCGGACAAAACTGGCATCTAGTAAAGAACTTAGATGACAGCTTAAAAGAACGTCCCCTTTTTGCCTTCAAGAAGGAAAGTAGTATAGCCAATCATATAGTACGAGCGGCTATGCCAGCCCCTATACAACCTACATTATGCCAAATGATGGGAATGCCCCCCGTTACAGGACACCACAAATGTGGTACCTGTCTCTGCTGTGAATCCACACTGGAGGGGTCTTTATTTCTGCATAATGGAATCTCTTGGAAGCACGATGCCTTTAGCAACTGCAAAACAAAGTTTGTAGTATATGGCATCAAATGCCCTTGCCAACGTTTATATATTGGAAAGACAAACCAGGAGATCCGTCAACGTATTTCCCAGCACAAATCGAGATTAAAAAGAAAAGTGGAAAATGCCCCCTTGGTCCATCATTGGACACGCATGCAACATCAGGTAGATAACCTAAGATGGACAGTAATTTCCAAAGTTGAAAAAGACCCTTGAGGAGGCGACTGGAATCTTAAACTGTCCAAAAGGGAGGCTTTTCTCATAGTCAAATTTGATACGGCTTCTTCTGGCCTGTATGAACTTAGTGAAATCTTTAAATTGTGATTTCACACGCATCAGCCTTGTTCATAAATGTGCCTTCTCCACCCCACCCAGCGATTTAATTCTCCTACGCCATTAATGCCTAGGATTTCCATCGTTGGTTCTCCGTTTTCACATCCTCCATTGTTCAGCCGTCCTAATTTTACAGAGGCCACCCTTATTCCCATTTTTTTGCATGAGTAGAGTACCTTTTATAGCAACCATTCCCTTTGGTGCTGGACCCCTCGTGATTAATCAACTAAGGCTCATAAAACGGATGAAGTTCTATACCTAACTTCATCCCTTTTGACGTGCCGGTCCACTCTTGAATCATGTGACCGCACATCGGCCGTCCCAGTTCTTGCCACCTCCGGCTGAATGAACTCTCCTACCACGCCCCCTAATTAGTGTGTCCTTTCTTTAAAAAAGCGATTCTCCCTCACCCTGACCGTAGGAAGCATGCGCTACAGTTCAGTGCCGGCTAGAACGCCACGTATCCACACAGACGTTGGATTGCGAAGTAAGTGTCACCTCGCGCCAAACTTCCCTTTTACTCTACTACTCCCTGGGTCTAACTTAGTTAATTTATGTACACACTGCTTTCTTTGCAGTGTTTCGTTTAGACAATGTCTCCATTTTTTTAACTGGGCCGAACTCGTGCAGATTGACGGCATTAAGAGCGGAAAGCACTCTTTGCATTCATCGGCTTTAGCGTCTTCTAGGCGCCGTTTACTCGGTTCACTGATTCTGTGTTCTATTTTGTTTTAGGGACCCCTGTTTAAACAGTTTCTACACCTGGGGCACATTATATGCTTACACTTCGTACATCAAGGTAATTCTTTTAATGTGGGTGTGACCCCCCGCCATTTAACTTATATCGCGGTTCAAATATAATATATCGTGTTATCCCTTCCCTTACAGCATGACATCGTTCACCCATCATCCACTTTGAGCCCTTGAAGGTCGAGAAAGCTTCTAATCGGTAATAAATATGCTTCCCAATATGCTAACATAAGGCATTTGCCCGGGAATCTCAACTTCTACTTTGACTTGATAGATACATTTTTTCTTCCCTTGATTCCCACAGACCTTCGAACAGACCCCTGAATAATTGTTGAACCTCTTCCACCCTCATACCGCCATTCGTCATTTATAGGGGTGAGAAATTGTTTGTATTGCTATCCTTTTTTCTATGATAATTAACTCTGTTCCCAGAGTATTAATAGAGGTGCCCTTCCTTTTGAACAGGCACGCGTCCGCAATCCGACTAGTTTTGAACTTGACCTGACCCCGAGACGCCATCCTTGACATATAGGGGTGAGATTCCTTCCCCCTTTTTTCCCCTATATTTATGCCAAGTGAATTCCGCCTCTTCAATCTCTAAAAGGTTTCTAAAAGGTTTCTCTTCACTTTAAACAGGTTCACGTTTGAAAACCGAATCGTGTTGAATCCCAAAGGTCACTGATTAAATAAAGATTTCATACCGCACATGTAGGGTGAGTAAAAAATGCGGAGTCAATTTGTTTCAATTGTGACTAAGAGAGTACTCCAAGTGAATTCCGCCTCTACAATCTCTAAAAGGTTTCTCTTCATTTTCGAACAGGTTCACGTTTTCAATCCGGCTTTTGTTGAATCTCAAAGGACACTGATTAAATAAAGATTGCATACCGCACACATAGGGTGAGTAAAAAATGCTGAGTTAAGTTGTTTCAATTGTGACTAGGAGAGTTCTCCTTACTACTACGTTGCTCCCTTCTAAACTCCGGCCCATGTTCACGATCCCTACGGTCTCTACTACATGCCATCCCTTTAGATTGAGTGGTAAGCCTTTGAGGGCACGCTTGAGTCGCTCGGCAAATATTCCTATGATGTAAGGTCTTGCACTGAATTTACTAGTTGTTCAATTTATGCCTCTCAAATCCTTTTTCTTTGCTCTATTCCTTTTTCAGAGAATACATCAGGCCCTGAAGAGAATCCCCAAGAACTCGGTGGGATTCGAAACGCGGAGGCCCTGCCACATATTGGTCTGCGAAAGCTGTCGGTCATCTAATGAATGTTTTCCACAGTTCAACGCTGTACATTACCTCGGATTAAAAAATTCCAATGAGCTTTGCTCTATTTATGTAATATACAGGAATGTACTTGACAGAAACTAACTAATTCCTGTACTTTTTGTAATTCCTTTGCAGACCGTGGCCCCTTCTTTCCTTTTTCTTTTTTCCTGGAATGTATATATATACTGTATTATACACTGTGTGTTTTCTCTTTGATAGTCTGAATGTATAATGTTTGACTGTGATATGCGTGTAATCTTGAATGAATGACCAATGTATAGCTATATTCGAATGTCTTATGTGTCCTTTTTTATAACAATCTCTTTTTGTATGGTAAATTGAAGAAATTGATTGAAATATTGATGCTATATTTTGATAAAATAAAAAGCTATTAATTAGCACTTCCCTTTCTGGAATTTCTTTTCTAGTATAGGATGGTTATTTAATCTATTTAAGTAATCCATATCAGTACTTGCAACTCTGTTTGTTTCATAATTATTTTGGCTCAGCCTTACTGATTAGAGCCAGCCCCTAGTTGTTTTTTGTATAAGAGAAACTAGGCATAATGCGAAATTTTGCCCCTGACTCCCAATACAGCACAGGCCTCTCTATCTTCCCTCCTATTCTGATGGCTGTCCAAAAGACTGAAATAGTTAGTAATGTACATCAAACTGGGTGTCACGAATATGCTCATAGATAACCTTTCGCTACTGATTGTGAAAATGAGACTTGACTTTCAGAAATGGACTGGGCTGAAACTCTCCCTCTGGGGCAGGATTCAGGTAAATAAAATGAATATGCCTGGAGATTTAATTAAATATTTAGTATGCATTGCTACCTTTCCAGTGTTCAAAAGGGACGTTGGAACGAATCGAGAAAGAAGTCTTATTGTTAGTACGGAAAGGTGACAAGCCCGGGCTGGCACAATCTAAACTCTATGTGATCCAGTAAAAGGGAGGGCTCCTTTTGCCCCACTTAGGGCTTATCAGCTAGCCCATTAACTGGTACTTTTTATTTACATGATCACCACCTATAGATCAACACCGTTGTCAGTCCTCCTGAAGATTGGAGTGGACAGTGCACCTTATGATTTCACTTACCCAACTGAACTGGGCCCCCAACCCAATACTAGCATCTTTGACCATGGCCTGCTGCAAGGCATGCAAAATGTTGGACATTGATGATCAGGTACACATCGGGCATTGATATGGCACACCTCTGCTATTCCAAGAGGTAAGAACGAAATGAGTTGGTCCCAATGGAAACGCTGCAAGATTCAATACTTGCCGGACATGATTGCGAATAACACCTGGAAATCCTTCACTGACTTGCAGCGAGACAATTGTCTCCCTTCTACTGAAAGATGGCATTATAGGCAGCTATCACATGCACTTAAATCTTGCCTGGGTGCCACCTTGGAGCAACCCTCCCAATTGTCCATGATTCATTATCTTTCAACATGGAAAACTTCAAAAGCCCATGTGTCAGCTTACACGCCTCCATTGTAGACTATCCTCTTTGCCCATTTTCCTCGCCCTGTGGCGTTGGTGAGCTCAGCAGCTCCAAACACAATTCCAAGATGATGCATGGGACCTGGTCATGGGGGACTATAATAAAGGACTCAAGAGTTCCTGAATGAAATACAGCTTTTACAAAGTCCTTCATAGATGGCACTGTACTCCAGAAATGCTGCATAAAGCTAAGCTCTGGACCTGCTTTAAAACTAGGAGAAATAAAGATATTTCTCCTCGTTGTCCTCCCCTGGGGAGGATTACGTTTTCGGCGCAGTCTCAGAGTTACGATTTCTCGTCAATCTGGGGTAGTGTCAAAAAGGGTATTGCACCGTTACATCGCAACTTTTACAACGGACTTCTATTACAACGCAACTTTTACAACGCTGGATCCATTACATCGCGTGCCTTTACAACGCATGACATTACATAGCAGATGCTATTTCAACGCATGCCATTACAACGTAAGTATAGGTAAGTATATAATTTTTTTAAATTTTATTTAATATTATTTAATTAATTTAATTAATATTAATTATAAATAAATATATTTATTTATGATTTTTCATATTATAAATCAAATATATTAATTTAAGTAATTTTAAAAATAAGTATGAGTATAGGAGTATATGTTTTGGGGTACTGAGGTATATGTTTTGGGGTGTTTGGGTATTTTTAGGTTTCAGGGCTGTGTTTGGGTTTTGGGGTACAGGGATATTTTTAGGTATTAGGGCAGGGTTTGGGTTTTGGGGTACAGGGGTATTTTTAGGTTTCAGGGTTGGGTTTGGGTTTTGGGGTACAGGGGTATTTTTAAGTTTCAAGGCTGGGTTTGGGTTTTGGGGTACAGGGGTATTTTTGGGTTTTAGGGCTGGGTTTGGGTTTTGGGGTACAGGGGTATTTTTAGGTTTCAGGGTTGGGTTTGGGTTTTGGGGTACAGGGGTATTTTTAGGTTTCAGGGTTGGGTTTGGGCTTTGGGGTACAGGGGTATTTTTAGATTTCAGGGCTGGGTTTTGGGGTACAGGGGTATTTTTAGGTTTCAGGGCTGGGTTTGGGTTTTGGGGTACAGGGGTATTTTTAGGGTTCAGTTTTTTTTAAAAAAAACGACTTTAAATATATTACATTAACTAAATCAATTAAATTAAATTAAATTAATTAAATTATATTTACAAGATATAAATTAATTAAATTACATTAATTAAATTAAATTAATTAAATTAAATTAATTAAATTAAATTAATTACAATTTTAAAATTAATTAAATTAAATTAATTAAATTAAATTAAATTAATTAAATTATATTAATTCAGTTTTTTAATTAAATTAAATTAAATTAATTAAATTAATTTTAATTATTTTTATTTAATTACAATTTTAAAATTAATTAAATTAAATTACTTAAATTAAATTACTTAAATTAAATTAATTACAATGTTTAAATTAATTAAATTAAATTAATAGAATTAAATGTATTAAATTAAATTAATTACTATTTTACAATTAATTAAATTAAATTAATTAAATTAAATTAATTATATTAACTTAATTATATTTTAAAAAAAAGAAATACTTACCTATACTTACGTTGTAATGGCATGCGTTGTAATAGCATCTGCTATGTAATGACATGCGTTGTAAAGGCATGCATTGTAATGGATCCTGCGTTGTAAAAATTGCGATGTAACGGTCTGCGTTGTAAAATAACGCGTTGTAACGTCATACATCCGTCAAAAAGGCATGGATGTTGCTGGGAACATCCCCAGCACCATCCATTGCACACCCCTTTAATGCAGAAAACTGTGTTAAAGGGAACAATATTTACAAGGCAGAATTAAGCCAAAAAAGTGGTTTAGTGCTGCCTGGTCAATATGGAGCAGGCTCCTTCACCACCGGAACATCGCAAAAAGTGAAGCATCGGAGGCACAAGGGGCTTATAAATAAGCCCCTGAGCTTTTCGTGGTTTGTCATCTGCTAGGTGTGTTTTGCATGGGTTAGCATTGGTGTTTGTTTTTCTATGGTGTGCGTTCTAATGTGTGTGTGAATGTGTGTAGTGTGGAGATGAATAGCGTGGTGCATGTAGAGGAGGTGGTACATGTGTGTGTGGTGTTTGTTGGGGTGTCTGTCAGTGTGCTGGCGGTGGGTGTGAGGGATGAGTCTGTGGAGTTGTGTGCTCTGTCAGTTGGTGTGTCAGTGAAGCGGGTGGGGAATGTGTCTGTGGTGGTGGGTGTGTTGTCAGTGGGTGTATCAGTAGAGGGTTGGGGAGTGTATCTGTGGTAGTGGGTACACTGTCAGTGGATGGGGTAGTGAGTGTGTCAGTGATGGTGGGTGTAGTCAGTGTTGTCTGTGTGCCTCTGATTCATTTTTTTCGTGTGTGCGAATGTGTGCTACTTGGGTCTGTTGAAGTGTCTGCATATAAATGTTTGCATATGCTTTGGACAGGGCAGGGCAGGGCAAGAGGATTGGGGTTGGAAAAGGAAGAGAGGTGGGGTATGAGGTTCAGCAGGTTGCAAGTCTATGGTCGGCAAGGAGGCCAGAGCCTGAAATGACCGCTGTGGGGCACACATACCACAGTGAATGTGCTGAGCGCTGAGAGCTAAGCCCCTGTATGGCATTCAGCAGGGCTGTCTGCGCTACAGTGATCATGCTTAGGAGCTCAAGAACCTCTCCACTGAGCAGAGCCAGGGGGTGAGGGGGCTGGGGCAAAGGAGACCACACTCTTTTAAGGAGTTTGGGAGCGGCCACATGGGGAGAGCAATAGAAAGGGTGGAGATGGCACTCGGGTGGGTGAAAAAGATGCAGGTGTAGCACTGGCTAGAGGGTCAGACACTACTAGCAACTGCTTCCTGGTGGAGGCCTCCAAAGAATATGAACTAGAGCTGGAGACCTACACAGCACTTCCCTCATCCTTCATAAGACTGGGTCCCTCGCTGTTGCAGTTGTTGGCAGCACCAGAACTGCAATAGCTAGCTGTTTCCCCTCCTTTTGGCCACACTCTCCTTTGCCTTCTGCCAAAGATGCTGTAAAGACATATTCAATAGATCATTGTATCTGTGTAATGGAACGGATCATGAACTTAGATCACAATACATTAAGCAAGATTCCCCATTACACCTGCTTCAGGCTCTCCATCTTTGTTGAGACATTATCATAATCGCATCCATGTAGGCAAATTACCTGAAACTATTTGGTCACAGGTTGGTTATTACACATGATAGTTCCTACATCATGAATGATCTTGTCTCTTACCTATCCATTATATTTTTACAGGAACCGGCAAACACCTCTGAATGTTTGTATTTTCTGCAAGGAATAATGGCCTTAGTTCAGCATAATTACCTTTGAACAGTGTGTTTACAAGCCCAACAATTCAGCATATTTTGCATTCACAAAAAAGAAATACATATATCAGTGTGTGTCAACAAATGCTGCAATGTTGTTCCAAATTTTGCTTGCAGTGAAAGCCTGATTGCTTTGTGTCGGCCTTTCACAATGCTAGCACTTACTCCCAAGTTACTAAAGTATATGTAAAATGTCTAAATAACTATCTGCATCCTGTACTGAAATAGCTTATCAATGTCTCTCACACTATGTTGATTACTATGCTGTAGAAGATTGATTTGTAACACTCTTTAGGCTGGATTGTCCTTTTACCTCCACTGCATAAGTAAATTCATAGGCTTTGATACACTGCTAATACACTTCAGTACATAACACAAACAATTTCACATTTGAGTCATGAATCTCTGTAGTCATGAGTGGTAAAACTTGTACTAGTGTTAAAACCGTTGTCATAAAATATTGTGGCTTCTTGCACTTTAGGTGAACAACATCACCGTAAATAGTTCATACACTGATACATTTATCATGATCACAATATGCAGTATGTTACACCTTTATAGATATCTACTTTTGACTAATGAGTCATAACTTGGCCTGAATTGTGTTTTCAAGATGGGAAATCACTATATACGTGTGAAGGAATATTCCATCACCAAAAGCTCTTGTAAGTATTCCCTTTGACTCTATCGTAGGTTTAGCTTCTGGACACAAGAAAGTACAAAGATCAATGGCTTTGTTCATCATTTACTGTGTCACCAATGTGTACACATATCTGTCTGTGTTGTTCTTAAATGTGTATGCCTCTCACAGATTTTTCTGAGAAACAAGACTAGCTTACATCCACACTTATGAAGGAGTAGGACATCATGCAGCACTGCCTTTGTAACAGGAATTAACATGTATTAATGATTCTCAGCACATTTTGGATATGTATAGCACCTAAAAACTAGCCATTGAATCTGATGGCATTAGAAAATCTGGCTCACTTGCTCACTCTTATGTGTGTCTGAATCCCACTTACCAAGGTGACGTCTGGAACATCCACTGTATCATGATTTCATTGTATGTAGCCTGTATTAGGGCTAAGCCTAGATCATTCACAATCGGAAAGGATCGTCACACCTGACACATTAAGAACTGGTGGGCTGTTAAGCACAACTGTCCCTCTCAAATCCAAACAAACACGAGTAACTGTGGTAGAGACAGGCATGCATCTGCTGAAACCAGTTCATTGGGAGTGAACACAAAGCAAGTGGTATCCTTTTCTACAAATGCATATAAAACACTTCATCATACACAGTTTGCCAAACTTGCACCTTCAAAAACTCTCTGCATTGGACATGTATCAAACTTCATGTAGATATCAAAAATAGTTGCTGTAACTACAAATAGTTAACATGTTCGGCACACACTACAACTTGCTCTGTTGCTGCTGTTGTAGGGCTCTCAACTGCCCATCAAGTGCCAGATAGGCCAGAGCAAGAATGCTTCCCACGTTGGGAGGACTCACCGAGCTGGACTTCAGCTGACTTTCGGGTCCAGCGTCGTCGTTCCTCCCACCTCTTCTTGCATGAATGCTGAGCCACCTGAAGACCCCCAGGGTTCGCACCATCGTTGAGATGTTCTTCCATACGAGCTGCTTCTGATGGGTGTTGGCCTGTATGGATAAAAGGACAGAATTTTTTTGTTTGAAATGTGTATGTCAATTTGTCTAATATTTTTATTTTTCCTGAAAACACAGGCTACAACGTCCCTTTGAGTTCCTGACTGAAGTGTACTCAAAGATGTGAAGTGGCATATTCTTGGTGGGTGCACAGATAGTTACCCCGGCTGAGCAGAGGTGGATAATCACTACTTCAGCTGGTGGCTAGCATGCACTCAGATCCAGACAGCCCAGATGTCGCTTCAATACAATAATAGCCCATACACAGCCAACCAGGATCCCCACAGTCCAGCACGCGGCAGTCACCATGATTACCGTGCGGTCCTCTTCTGATAGGTGTAGCTCTGTTCCTCTGCTCAAAATGTGTGCCAGCCAAGTGATTCCTCCACTGTGCTGGCCCCCGGGTCCTTGCTTGGGCCTCTTGCTGTCAGGGCCCCGCAGGGTCGTTATCTTGCTACACTCCTCAAAGTTCAGTGGGCCTGGTGGATTCTTGATAGGTCCCGCGGGGCACAGGGGCAACCGACCGGTCACCCGGGCTCAAGGCTACATCCTCCCAGGCCACTGCTAGGGGGACAACGCAGTGTCGGACTTACAGCAGCCCCCGCCCATCTCTGTAGTTGATGGTCGTCTCTGCATCGTCCTAGGCAGTCGACCCACCCCAGGGCCTCGCACAGGCCGTTTCCTCCCTGCCGTAGGCCGGGTTCCTTCTGGATAACCAGGTTCACCTCAGAATGTGCCCTCGGCCGTCAGTGGTCCAAAGGATCAGAGTGGGCCAGAAGCCTCCAGCCATCAGTCAGGGTTCACAGCAGCTCTGCTCCAGGCTCCAATACACAGCGGTAACGCAGGCGACTTGGTGATAGTGGGGCGATTATCTCACCTGCATTTGCCTGAATCACGTTGCTCCTCTCTTCCCCTAACACTGGTCACTTTTCCTAGGTCACATCTTCTTGCTCCACCAGCTGACGGAGTAAGTCAATAGGCCCCGTACAGGCCATACAGGAATACCTCCACTCAGGCAGGAAGGCCCAGTCATCCGTGTCGCCTCAGCAGGGGATTGGTGTTCCCTATGCTGGCAGTTTATTGTGAGGAAAGCTCACAGCCACCTCTCAGCATGGTGGCGCTGGGCTCAGAGCGGCCATTGTCACCATCTTAGGTCAGACGCACCTTGGTCTCAGCCCACCTTCGCTGTCCTCCTAGCTTTAGTACAGGAATAGCAATTCGTTGAACCCTCATGCACCAGCAATGACTAGGGGAGGGGGTCCAGTGATCACTTTTCAGGTCCCCTGGGTGGGTTAAAGATAACAGGATGCTTTCGGATGGGGATTCAGCAGCGGGAGCTCAGCTTCTTGCTTCCTACCCCGTCAGTGCCAGTGCCAGGCCACAGCCCCACCCGAACTTGGCTGACATTTGATGAAGTTTCATCTGTCAATCAAGAGAATCGTACAGATGGATCTCCATGGTGGCCATCGGTTAAAATGAATATTTGTGGCAAGCTGTGCACCTCCCTAAAGTCTAAATCGGGCACCTTGTTTCAGACATGAACAGGTGGCATGCCACTCAAACTTCCCGGAAGGCAGTAAGATGCTTCCACTCAGGCAGTCTTGCAAGGTTGAAGGTCTCCAGCATACTGAAAGAAAACTTCCATGTATAGTCACAGTTGTTTACTGTTGACGGGTTGTCCTGTACTAGTTGAATGAGCTGTACTGCCCTTGTCCTCTCCCATGATGGAAGATGAGCTTTCTTACTGCCCCAGTCATCTGTTCACCAGCTCATCTCATTTCTGCCCTGTTTCATAGGGGTCCCTTCAGGTTGAAACGTGGGTGGATTCTGCTCTAGTGTACTTGTTTGCCTCTCAGGAAGACCACCTTGCTCCCCTGTTTTGTGGAGCCACTTTATGATCACAGGTTTACATATGAGGATGCTCTTTTTGTCCAATCACCTTTGGATCTCTCTTTGACTCCCTCGGATTCTCTTCCTGCTCCTGTTTCTGCTGATGATTCAGCAGGGATAGGCAACGATGTTACAGAAGGCTTGGTGTAACTTTACTAGACGGGCTTCCGGCTCTATTATTGTATTCCCTAAGTCCTCCTTAGGAGTTGCCCATGCTTCTATCCTCTTTCTGCCAAATTTAGTTCTCAGTCGGTGTTATGCTGCATCTTCACCCTGGGTGTTTGGACTAGGAGGGTACCAAACTACAGTAATTTGCTTTTGTGTTATTATTTGAAATGTCACCATATTTCCAGACAATAACACATAGTTATGCAAAACGCAAATCTCCCATTTCGCATTATGTATTAGCTAAAAATGCATCCTTGTGTCAATTTTTAGCAGAAGGATGCATTTAAATAAAGGACTGTGAACCTCAGTGCCTCGTGGTATGTGGTTCCCATGTGTCTGTGGTAAATATTTTCAGCGAAAGTCAACATTTGTGGTAAAGTTTTACCACAAATGTTCCGTAATTACCCAAAGTGGCTTAATGGTCTAATTTGGGGAATTTTGCGCAACAAGCCTAAAGTGAAATGCACAAAATTACACAAATTACACTGGCATAATTTCACCCAGGCCTAGTTTGGACATTGACTGTGTTGGGTGCCTGCATTTCATTTCCTGTCGGAATGTGATTCTCCCAGCTTATCTTTACAGTCCTGTGTCAAGCAATCAGCGCCAGTTGACTGGCTTCCTCTCAGTGTTTGCATTTTCGACACTGTAACCCTGTGACCTGTTGGGCTGGTCTTTTTTAGGTTTCACCTTCACAGCTCTTGCGCTGTGATTGTGAAATCTATTGTATTCAATATATATCTTAAAAGGGTTTTAAATATCACTCCTTTAATTGCTTGCTTTTCATTGGTCACTCTGCTTGCCACTTATGTTTCCGCCGTTTCCAATGGTTGCAGCATACTATTTCCTGAGCTGCAAAACTGTGACATTGATAAGACTGTTAAGGTAGTATCCGACAAAATAACTAACTAGATAAGCTTTTCACTTCTCATAAAAAAGCGTTCAAGGAAGAAGCACCATGGGAATGGGCCATATCAGTATTGAAAGCGGGGGGAGGGGGGTGGGGTGGAGGGTTGGGAAGGGGGGGCTAATATAGATTTTGGCAAACAGGGTCTAATTGTATCTTCAAAAATTAAGAACTGAATGAGAGTTTTCAACACTCTCGGCGGTTCATCTATTATCCTACTATCACTGTTCAGTGCATTGTCACCCTGCTCCATGGCTGTGCCCATGAACAATGCAGTATCTCAAAGCTGCTTGGATGTGCTCTCTGTACAGTGCCTCGAGCACACTGAAATAATAGTAATATATATGTTCTAAATAGCTCTTGATACCATACTTTTATAAGTGTTACTTTTATGCAATTTATGTGCAATTTCTGTCTCTCAATTTTCCAACCTACTTGAGAGACTGAGTCTGCCTTGCTGTGTTTTAAACTCTTCACCTCTGGCTAACGACATGTTGCCAATTGCATGCCTTCAGCTAAATGAACCAACCTACCTGATTATGACAGATGGGCACTTACAGTGCCTTTCCTATCCCACTGTTTACCCCTGCCACCTTCCTGCTGTCAGTGAATGCATGGCTCAGGGAGGGAGGAAGCCAGCTATTGAGAAAGGAGGTGACAGGCTCTATTGTCAGATTAGCAGATGATTTCTCCTATCATGAAGCTCGATCCCTGAGTTCCCTATCTTGATGGAGTGTAATGGGGAATTTAAAGCACTCTGTGGATCACTTCTTAAACACCAAACACCATTTGTTTCGTGTAGCATTTTCTTTCAGTTTTTCTGCATTGTTTAATTTTGTATGCTTAGGTCAATTCGATCACCAATCATGAACATTTTCTACAGTGCTTGGAAATGTTTGTGGAAATAGAGGTTATTATCATGGAGACATTGCAATCATTACAATTCATTTGTGTAGGAGAACATTTGGTTGAGCAAACCCCATCCTGTATTTATTTTACTAGTCGATTATCCCAAAGTATTCTGGTACTGCAAGTGTTAATCGACAATGTTATGTACGTTTCCTGCTTTTATCGTTAAACACCTAATAAATTGGGCCCGATTCACAAAGGTAAAGTGAGACGAAAATCTAACTTAACGGCTTTCGCTATTCACCAAGGGTATTTTCTACTGGTGAATGCCCTTTGTGAATACCGAAAGTCGTAAAGTTCGACTTTCGGTATTCACAACAGGGATTTACGAGTAGTCTATGAACGAGCGGGGCATAAGAACGTGCAGATCTGCAATTATGGCAACCTTGAACCCAGAAGACACGCGATTGAACTGCCTACTACTAAAGTTCCTTGCAGCCCATACCCAAGCGCTAAAGCACACCCGGGCACCCTGTCCACAAAAGGATAACATAACTGTGGTAGCTCGGAGAGAGAGCTCTCTGGAACATTGAAAGAGAAAAAAACCAAGAACTTCTGTACTAAGTTAGATAGACTGTATTTTAATTACACTTTATTCTATTTTAAATAACAAACCTGGTATTAGACTGAGAATGCTCTAGAATATACCAACAGAGATCGCACTTATATATCAAGAAATTGTTAAACATATTAGTCGACTCTTTTAAAATGTATTGTTGTGGTTTTAATTAACTTAAACAATAACATTTTCACTATCACTATTCTATTCTCTTTGTGAATACTGAAAGTCGTTAAGAATTTCGTCTCACTTTACCTTTGTGAATAGGGCCCAATGGCCAGATTCACAAAGGGAAAGTGAGACGAAAATCTAACTTTACGACTTTTGGTATTCACAAAGGGCTTTTCTACTCGCAAGTGCCCTTTGTGAATACTGTAAGTCGTTAAGTTCGACTTTCGGTATTCACAGAGGGCATTTACGAGTAGTAAATGCCCTTTGTGATTACCAAAAGCCGTTAAGTTAAGACTTTCGTCTCACTTTACCTTTGTGAATCTGGCCCATTATGTTAAAGTCTAATGGCCACATGTATCAAGCACATTTTTAGTCGCAAATGCTGCGAATTGCAAAAAATAACACTTGCGACTAAAAATTCGCTATTCCCAATGTATGAAGCACAATCTCATAGCAAAATAAGGAATCGCTAAAATAGCGATTCCTTACCTTGCGAGACCCTGAATTCTTCGATTTTTCAAGTGATTCCTTATTTTGCGATTAGCAGATTTTGCAAAAATCGCAAATGGGGTAATCGCAAAATAAGGAATCGCAATGGAATGTATGAAAAAATAGCAATTTGCGAATACATGAAATTCGCATTTTATAGAATCGTAATTAACACCAAGTTAGGAGCAAGTGGTAACCAGGTGCAAACGATATAAGGAGTCCCACAATGTAGCAGACTTTTTTCCACAATGACTGGGCTTTACGTGAGAGCCAGGAGGCTGCGACTCAGAGCTGCTGCACAGAGGAGGAGGCGCCAGGAGAGGATATTCCATGGGCGCATTACCATCTTCTAGCGCACTGAGGAGGACATCCATACACACTACAGGCTGGATGAAGAGAGCATCCTTGATTTAATTGAGGAACTCAAACCCTGTCTTGAACACCCGAAATGCAGGACACACACAATCCCCACCCACATCCAGGTCCTGTGCTCACTCCAACACTTGGGATCTGGTATTTTCCAGGGGGTGATTGCCTCTGTAGGAGGGGTATCACAGAGTGCACTTTCGCGTTTTTTCCACACATTCCTTGATGCCATGGTACAGAGGCTGCATCACCACATTCACTTCCCAAGCACCCCACAGGCACTAGACCAGATCAAACAAGACTTTTATCGAACAGCCCAATTTCCCCACGTCATAGGATGCATAGATGGGACACACGTTGCAATTTCCCCCTCTCCCAAAATGAGTACGTGTACAGGAATCGCAAATCCTACATTTCCCTGAACATACAGGTGGTGTGTGATGCCAAACACATTATCATGGACATTGTCGCCAAATTCCCTGGCAGCACCCACAACTCTTTCATCTTCCGCCACAGTGGGATACACCGTAGACTCACAAGTGGGGAGTTTGGCGAGGGCTATCTACTAGGTAAATACATTTGAACAGAGGCCAAACTTGTTAAGGATAGCATGTGCAGGACAGTGTTTAACCATATACCTCCCACCCCACAGGGGACAGTGCATATGCGGTCCGTGACTTCATACTGACGCCCTACCTGAATCCGGCCAATGCAGCGGAGCGGCAGTACAACAGCGCCCTCATCACAACAAGAGCAGCCATTGAGAGGACATTTGGGATACTGAAAAGCAGATTCAGATGCCTTCACAAAAGTTGAGTGGCACTACAGTACAGCCCACAGACCTGTTGCAAAATAGTGGTAGCATGTGCCATGCTGCACAGCATCGCCACCAGGAAAGGCACACTGGTGGAGCTCAGTGAATCTGACACATCAGATGTGGAGGGGCCTGCTCCAGGATGCATGCCAGCCGGTGTGCATGGTGCAGCTGCTGGGCGCCAGAGGCGGGATGAGATCACACACAACTATTTCTAGGTAAGACAAAGTGACACAATGCTATATATCAGTTGTCAGACTGCGTTTTTTATTCCATAACATCAGGATTATTAACGTCACACAGGCTGAGTAATACACAATGTCCTTCAAAATGTCCTGCACATGTTCCTGCACAGTGCAAATATCACATCAGGGGCAAGTGTCCATGTGCAGTGGGTAGCTGCACCCATCCTGTGGTCCCATGTACATCTCCTCACTAACGGCGGTGGCGGGAGGAAGCCCCTATTTCGGGATGCACAGTGCCTCCCTCACTTGGGCCACTAGGCCTGGTGTTACGGCCACTATGGCGCCTCTCCATGGTGGGTGGGGGAGTGGTGCTGCTCTGTACTGATAGGGCGTCCTCATCAGTGGGGGTCAGGACTCCTGGCCCAGTAGTGCGTACTGCGCGCAGCTCATCCACAGCCGTGGTGATCTGGAGTAGGGCCCTTGCCACGTCCTGGCTATTGTGCGCCACCTCGCGCTGCATTCAGATGCTGCGCCTAGCTAATACACTGGTGGCATAGGACAGGCGGTTCACAGCCTGGGTATACAAATCCAGGCGTTGCATCTCCCTATGGCGAGCTGCACGGTCGGCCCTGAGTTCGGCACACAGTGCCTCCATGGCATATGTCATGTTCCTGAAGCCCGCCCTGACTTCCCTTTGGTGTGACTTGATGTTTTTTGCTTACAGGCGCTGTACCTGCAACATGTTGGCTCCAGGCCAGCAAACACGGACCCATCCCCTGGATCAGCACCACTGCTGGGAGCATGGGACCTGCGCCTGATTGGGACAGCTGCAATTGGTTCTGCACGTGGGCGCTGTTGTGGTTCTGGCTGTGTGGTATCAGTTTGGCCATCACCATCAGTGTCCTGGCCCTCGTCCTCCAAAGGGGGTAGTGGGCGCACAACATTCCGCCTGCAGCGCTTGGGTGGTTTCACTGGGCTAGGCTCGTCCTCAGATTCATTCTCCTGTGCAGCCGCTGGTCTTGTAGGGGAATTGCCCTGTCTCTCACTTGCTGTTGGCAGTGTTGCAGTTGATACTGTGAACGTAAAAGCACACATTTATTTTCTGTTCTGACCTGCACTTGTAAAATATTAAATATCACTATTTAGGATTACACGTATCTTGTTTTTTCCTTTCATGATGTGTACAAGCATTTGGGGATTGGCTTGGTGTAAATGCACGACTGTTATGTGCATGTGACTACATCTCCCATAATGCATTGCAGTGTGTGCTTGTGTTCCTGCACTGGCCTTCTAGTTTTGTTCTGCCCCTGGGTCGCTGCTGGGTGTGTGGGGGTAGTTGGGGGGGGGGGGAGGTGGGGGTGAGGGGTGGGATGGCATGCCTCTTACCTTGTCCTGGTCCTGGGGGGTCAGAGCTGTCCAGGTGGGCCACGCCCACAACGCTTTCAGAAAGTAGGGTTCCCTCCACCAGTTCCTCCAAAGGTGTTGAGTCAGTGGCAGTGGAGATCCCTCCACCAGTCTTCATGGCTTCACCCAAGCTGGCAGCCACCTTCTCCTTGGAGCGCTGGCACATGTTGTACCAACGCTTCCTTAAGTCTTCCACACTCCTGTGTGTTACCCCAACAGCATTCACCAAATGCGCCTCCTTCTTGTCTCAGGCACCCTGAGAGATTTTTTCCCATACAGCATTTCATGACTTGTGACCATCTCTTGAATCAGCAATTCCAGCTCATCTTCAGAAAATTTCTGTTTTCTTTTCCTCTGGTTGTCAGCCTGCTGCTGCTGGGGGGTGTCCTGGCTGGGCCTGTCTCCTGTGTCCTCCATTTTTTCAAACACTCCGGAGCTCCCTCTCCAACACTCCTTCTCTCCGTGATTCAGAAACTCAGGTGCAGCATGGGTAGTCATACTTCCTGGTTGTGATGTCATCAAGCTGCACCCGAGTTTCCAATTCTCAGATTTGCGAAATTCGTCATTTTGCGATTTTTCCCGTTAAGGAATCGCAATTTCAGACGTTGCAAAAAAAATAGCGATTTTTTGGGAATCGCTATTTTTGTGCGATTTATTTCATACATACAGTTTTGCTATTTCAGAATCGCAAAACTGCAGCATGATACATATGGCCCTATGTGTCTTCCCTCAGTGTGTTATTACTGCATGGTCTGCAATTTTGCGATTTCAGGTACACTGTGCCTTTTGTTCTATTCCATAAAATTCACTTAGCAATCACTGTTCTGTTTGGCTATTCCAAACATAGAGATTTTGTAGTGCTCATTCAACCAGCAACTCCCATTTCAAATGTATTTTCTATTTCAACTCTTGTGGTTTGTAGATCTGCACAATCTTATCAGTCAGTGGCCAGGTACCTCCTTGTGACCCTGTTTTCAGTATTTTGGTGCTATTTTCATATGGCTAATCTCAAAGTTCTATTTCGAGTCTGTTTATTTTGTTTTGTCTAATGGGATGCCATACAGATAAGCATGTTAAAGTTGATGAGGAAAATACACTTACAGATGTTATGTGACTATATATGTATTCATTATAACAGATGCTGTTGATAGACACCAGAAATGCTGCATTCATCACACATACACAGGGGTTGGTAAATCCTTCAAGTCTGTTTCTCCTATAGACCATTTACAGACAGACACCACTACAGGCAGAAGGGGAGGTACACAGACCAAACACACAAAAAAGCTCACGTGAATAAGGTGCCTCTTTGTTGCATGCATTGTGCGAGCATGTGTACCAACGTGCTGTCTGTGTGTGTGCTGTCTATGAACGCATATCTGACTGTAATTGTATTGGTCTAAGTTGCAACCCAGGAAAGTGTTACCTTTTGGAAGATTGTTGAATGACAATAACTAATTATTTAGGTATGGCAGACAGATTCAGCTTTAGGCAGCAGGTAATTTAATCAGCATAAAGAATATACACAGAGAAGGCATTAGTTAAGGAAATTGTAATTCTTTTTTTATTAGACCATAAGCAAATTTTAATTTTATCATTAGCAATTGGTTATTAGGCGTGTTAGTCTTCTGCCTGTGGAGTGCCTGGGTTGGCAGTGCATGGTTGGCAAAGTGGCACATCAACGGACTGCACTGGAGACCCATGTGTGCTTCTAAAAATGTTTAAATGCCTTTTGATAGAACACTGATGGCTTAGTTTGCACCAAAGGTGATTTTGCAAACAGTGTAATTGTACACCTAAAAATATTTTACATCTGAATATGATTTATGCTCCTAAAAATATTCCACTTTTATGCTGATCTTACATTGAGGATAACTCCATATCTCAAAGTGTTGTCAAACAAATACTGATGCACACCGTCTATCCAGATTTATAAAAGGTGATGCAATGCTCTGTTACATCATAAAAAGTTGTACTGCGTTATGCAACTTTTTTTGACATGGTTAGTGGTATATTTACTAAGTAGTGGACGATGACGCTAAGCTCTGCTACATAACACAAGGCACCGCAAAAGAATTCATCCTTGCTTGACGGAAATCCTACTTGTTTCCTGGAAGTTAATGTTGCATCTTGCAAGATGTTTTTGCATTACTTTTCAACTGCATCCATCGAGAAGGAGGGGTGGTCCAGAGGAAAGCAGAAAAAGAAAGGTACATTTTACTCTGTAGGGAAATTTAGTTTACCTTTTGGAGGTGACAACTGTCAGGACTAGGGTGGTTTGCGGTCTAGGGCCCGCCCCACGTCATGTACCATGTCCTAGGCATTTGTGTGGAAAGGTACATTGTTTTCCTTCTAAGGGGCGTTGGTGGTTCAATTGTGCAACTCTATGATGTACTGTGGTGAAATGTACTTTTTATGTATTGTAATGTGCACATTGTATGGAGTTTATCCTCCCCTGTCCGCCTAATGCGTTAGATTTGGCACCCTGAACGCGTCCGCGAGATGCGTGAGGTTTGGTAGCCTCACGCGAGATGCGTGGGATTTGGCAAGCGGCTTTAACGCGTCCGCGAGATGCGTGAGAAACGGCAAGCGGTCGCTTAAAACACCGGGCGTAGTCACGTCAACGTACGCGAGCACGCCCAAACCTCTTTGCTCACTATTCCAGGGATTTTGAAGGTGTGGCGGCTTCCTCCTGATGCTCTGAGTAGGAAACAGAGCTTGGGAAGCATTTTTTGACTCTTGTTGCAGCAAGCAAGTGGTATCCAGTAGAAGGTCCATTGGAGAAGGCGAATCCAGTAGTAAGATTGCTGTGGAGAACTTGTCAGATCCTGTAAGTTACTTCTTCGAGGCTTTGGTCTCCTGCAGCCACGCCCTTCTATTGAGTAAAGTAGGTCGTACTCTACAGGTAGGACCATTTTAGGTTATTTAAAAGGCTAAACTTTGGCGCAATCATTGCAAATGTGCTTTTAGAATGTTTCTTTGGGTAAATTAAAACATTCTTTGTTTCTTTTGATATAATTCACTGAGAGTTTAGACTCAATCTTCTTGAGTTCTTCTTTGAATAGTTTTTGGTCGCTATTCTTAACTGGCGCAATTCATTTTGCAGTTTACAGCAAAAGGATTTATTTTGCTTAAAGAAATATATTCATGTGCAGTTTTTGGGTTTGAAGATTACCGATGTAAAGTGAATATTTATAAGGTAAAGAGACTTTTGAGGTTACCAATGTAAAGCAGATATTTACAAGGCAAAGAGACATTTTTGGCTATCATTGTAAAGAGGTTATTTACAAGGAAAGAGTCATTAAGTCTTTGGTAACCCTGAGATTCTAATGTGTTTTTTCAATGCGCAATTCAAGATATTGTTACATTTGATGACTTTGGAGTTTAGGTTGAATTTAAAGGCAAAAGCCTTTTTAATTTAAGAAGCAATTTCAGTTATTAAAGTTGTTGCAGAGTTTCGAAAATATTAGAAAAAACTTGCAGCTTTAACTGTTCCTTTTCAGATCTCCCTCCCTGCTGTTCCCTTCCCAACACCCTTTTCCACCCGCTTGATCACTTCAATATTCTGTGTATTTACTACAATCAGAATTGGAGGTATCGAGAGGTGGGCCCTTATATCAACTCGACAGATCCTGAGGAAGACCTCGTCTGACAACAACACAATATCAGTATCTATTTGCCACCTCTCAGTTACTGTGAGAAACCAGGGCTTTTTGCATTGTCCTCCCACTTTTTGCCCATATTTCCGACTACTAGATGCTGGTTTTCTGATTCTGGTTGTGCCCTGGGCTCTACTAACCAGACCCAGGGCATGTGCTCTTATTAAAAGTACATGGTAAATAGGTATAATTACAATTGGTACTGACAACTTACCTATAATTCGTAGTATATGGTAGGGCATTTAGATTAAGAAGCACAGCAGATTTAATGCACTTAAGTTTGCATTGCTGTGTTGCCTACTGTCTTTTTAAAGGCAGCCCTGCTTTGCAGGCTGCTTTAAATTATATGCAAATTCGAATTCGGAATTAAAGATACTTCCAAAGTCTTAAACTACCTTATTTTTATCCAAGGTTGAGTGTAATCATCTAACAATGACAGGAGTGGCAAGTTCTGCCCAGCTTGGGCACTTCCCCAGCCAACCAGAAAGTACCAGTTCCAACAGGTGCAAGCAAGAGTAACCAAGCAGTCCCAAGAGGTTGACTCCAAAAAGGGAACGTCTAGGACCACAAAGACCTAAGGAGGATGGGGTAAGCCCACTTCAGAGACACTCTCAGTACCCCAGGACCCTAAAAAGTAGGAAAGCAACCCCACCCCAAATCTGATAAGCAGAGGCAGGGGGCCCCAGGGCTAAAAGGATACTTGGACAACAAAGTGTGCTTTGACTGTCAGTGGTCAGGTCACTTCAGGGGTGACCACACATTACAAGAAGGTGGTTAGCACTGGACTGTCCAGTTTAGCCATAGATGAGGACTCCTAAGATGAAGATGCTCTCATAGCATTGTGCTGGGAGACAGGTCCAGATGGTAAGCTGGTGATCCCTGACATGTACCAGTCACACCTTAGTGAGTACCAGGTTGGTGCCCCCAGATCAGTATGTGTCAGGAGAGAAACAAATAATCAGGGAAGCCACAGGTGAGATCACAACCAAACCTGTAGCATGAGTTCCCCTAGAGAGGGAGGGTGAGTTTGACTGGTATAAGGTGGTAGTCTTTGCTGACCTTCCCTTAGATCACGGGTACTCATAGTACGGCCCACGGGCCGGTGGCGGCCCGGCAAGCCTTCCCTGGCGGCCCGCTGACCTTCCAGACATCGTACCCGTGTTGTATTTTTAAAAAAAAGGAATCGTGTCTTCAAACACTGCTGGTTGCTGCAGCGTGAGTCTAAGAGACTCTGATGCTCTGTGGGGGCCGGCCGCCGGGTGATTCCAATGATAGTGGAGCTGCAGGGGCCTAAGAAGAGGTTAAGTACAGCAAGGCCTCATTAACATACAAATGGTCTTTCTAAAGACCTGTGAAGTGCTCGGGTGGGGCTGTGTGTGCCAGGAGGCTGTCTCAGCTCAAACTGACACACGCAGGGTGAGGTGAAGAGGGTGACAGAGGGAGGTAGTGGGACTTCCCACGTGGCATAAACTAAAGGCACACTTTGCATTTCTACAGACGTTTTACATCGGGTATCCCAACAGAGGAAGCAAAATCATTTTTAGAAAGAAGATTGCAAGAGCACTAGGGGTGTCATGGCCCGTTGTACTAATTCAGTCTTAACTTCCACGTGTTATATTATTCGAGAAACCTTAAAATGAGACGTGTTTGACAGAATCATTGATTATAATTATACATTTTTAAAATAATGTATGATTGTTTGACTGCGGTCTCTGAGAGGTAAAGCGTCAACACTGGTAAATAAAAACTGTGCAGGAACTTGCTGGCCATCATTGTACTGGCATATGATGATGAGTGTGTGCGTTTATGATGAGGCTGGACGTGTCAGCATTCGCATGTGTGTGTATGGATATGTTTGTGGGTGTATGAAAGTGGTTGTCTGAAGGGTGGGAGTGGGCGTATACTTGTGGCTAGTAGCACATAATGGAACCTGAGAGGGAGACACAGAGAGAGGGAGACAGAGAGAGGGAGAGAGACAGACAGAGGGAGACAGAGAGGGAAGGAGTGAGACAGTCAGAGTGAGACAGAAGGAGAGGGAGTGAGACAGTCAGAGTGAGTGAGACAGAGGGAGACAGGGAGAGAGGGAGGGAGAGAGCTAGAGAGAGGGAGGACAGAGAGAGTGATAGAGCGAGATAGAGATAAAGAAAGAGAGAGAGAGAGAGAGAGAGAGAGAGAGAGAGATGTGTGTATTCGGGGTCTGGTAGCTCAGTGGACGAAGGCGTCCGCTGCAGGGACCTGTGATCAACCTCATGGTCACAGTTTTTTTGTTGCTCTAGCCCCGCCCCCTCCCCCACTGACCCCGCCCCCACTGGTGCGGCCCTCGGACACAAACCACACTGTAAATTTGGCCCCCGAGAGAAAGTTTGTGAGTACCCATGCCTTAGATTGTATCCTAGGTAATGACCTCCCACAGGTTGGTCTCATCCCAGATTGGGCAGTCGCCCAAGATGCCTCTCAACCCAAAATTTCATGGGAAAAAGAAGAGCAAAGATAAGCCACTCATAAAGAGAGTTTCAGTGAGTTTCAGCGGTTGTTAACATTGATGTGAATCTATGCAACGATACATGTATATTCGAAATTAAATAGAGTCACTGTTGTCGAAATCTCCCAAGATGACCTCTACATCAACCCCAAGTAAGAATTACATGGTCAGGCAGGCCCTGCGACCTAGACCTGGGTCTGAGTCTACTGACTGACAGATCACTGGTGGGGAGGCACGTAAGCAACTGGATAAACACAAAAACAGGAAAAATCCACATTAGTTCCACAGATAGGTAGCAACACCACAATGGTCCCAGGAGATTGGTCCCAAAAAAGCACATAAGGCCTGAGGGGCGCACATGTTCCCAAAAAACTGTGAAGTTAGATGACACAAGAAGTTAGGAAAGCTCAGCGAATCAGAGCACAGTACACGCTGTGATCACGTGCTCTCCAAACAGGACATCTGGATACTTCACCCACAGGTCCTCATTGAGTCCACGCAAGGTCAAGACCCACCTGCATTCACTATCAGGTGGCCTGATTTACACCCATGACTAGGCCCACCTTTCTGTCTCAAAAATAAGTTCTAAATTGTTTTATGATGCTTCAAAGACTGTATATAATTGCACTCAGAACAAATGAACGTTGACAGTCCTCGGACTCATTTTTGTGAATGTTTCTCGGGCAAAGTGCCTAATTAAACCAACTGTTCCAGTTTTGCAAAACGCCTCTTATCCTTTGTTTTTTCAAGGTAAATTCATATTCCAGCAACAGAGTCTCCTGTCCTAGTAACTCAGAAACCCAAAGTTGGCACTGGTGAGGATTTACCTGACCACAAGGAAGCCCTGAGCAGACAGGCAGCTGTCAAACAGCAGGGTGCTGCCCCTGCACTGACAGATGGGAGAGCAGAAGGAGGGTGTCTACCACAGGACGTGGTAGTCTCTTGCTCTGAACAGCTTTTGAGGTTCCAGGAGCCCACAGTTGCTCCTAAAGCAGATCAGCCACCTGTCAATGGAGAGCTTAGGGTATAGTTCTAGATTCTGAATACCTGTCAGTAGCCTCTACTGGGTGCTGGCTTTCTTGGCAGCACTGTACTTGGTAAGGGAGGCAGACCCCATGGCCAAAAGTAAGTTGGGCCCTCTGATCCTGGTGGAGTTGCTCAAGTGTTGGCTAACCTCTGTGGGTAAGCTAGGTGCTGCCCTAGCAAAGTTAGGGATAGAGGAGGTGGGCACCTTACTACCTAGACTAAACAGGGGGCAGAAAATGAAATGGTAGTGATAAAGTTTCAGTTTAAAATGGGTGCTGCTAATGTGGAGATAGATGGGTCAGCTTCTAAGAGTAAGTGACCTTAACATGATGACGCAAGAAAGAGTAGGCGCTGCAATTGTAAAGCCTGGTTTCTTTACTTTCTTCCTCACCTGACAGACCCGGGAAACTTTCTCAGGGTTGGGCTGAGTCTCTTGGGCTGTTGGCGAGGGTAGGGGGGTTGAGAAACTAGGTCTTTTTGCAGTGTTCCTCCACTATTTGCCCCCATGTTTTAATACTAGATGCTGGTTTTCTGACTCTGATTGTTCCCTGTGCTCTGCTAACCTGACCCAGGGCCTGTACTCTGATTAAATGTGCATGGCTATTCGATATAATTACAATGGGTACTGACAACAGACCTGTAATTTCCTAATATATGGTAGGGCAAGTTGGATTTAGAAATCCAACAGATTTAATGCACTTAAGTGTACACGGCTGTATTGCCTACTGTCATTTTAAAGGCAGCTAGGGCAGACCCCCGAGGTCCGCCCTGGGCGCCCCAAGTGTAGGTTTCCATGTTAAAATAAGCATGAACATTTGAAAATATGTTTAATTAGCCCTGATGAGGGAAAAATTGCCAATTTCGTTTTTTCCCACTGTAGCACATTCACTCTATAGGCTAACATAAGAATACTTTAATAAAGTATATTTACTGACAGAAGTAAGCTACAAATAAACTTCTGACCTGCCTAGAGAAAAAGGACATTTGATGGGAGGAGATCTGCAGCTGCAGAGCAGAAGTCAGGATGGGGGTGGAGTAGCTAAACTGCTCTTCAAAGAGAGAATGACAGGAAAGGCTCACCCCCACATCCTGCACCGCCAGCCAGGGTTAAGGAAACATTGATACTCCAGTGGGTTGGCCAAGTCAGATCTTAACCTCCAGGAGAGAGTGTCTCCATTTTGAACTTTAAAAGAACAGTGTTTTCTGGGACATGAAAATGGCACATTTTGGAAACAGCTATCATAATTCTGGGAGGCACCCTCTACCCCTTTGGTTAGGGGTGCTCCCTGCTTGTCACCCAAGAACACTGGATATGGGAGAGCTGCCCAGCAACTCAGATCCCTGCATGGAAGAAAGACGAAGAAGGATTGCCCTGCTGATTCCCTGGCCTGCACCAAGAGAACTGCACTCTGAAGGACTGCATCTTCTGCACACTTTGGACTTCAGCAAAATAAAGACTTTGCCTGACTCTAAATGTTTGAGGAGAGGACTACCTGAAGCAACAGGTTAGAAGAGATCCACTTCCACCGGCATCATCTCCACCAAGAAGAACCCACCTGGACACTGTTAAGTGGACTTTTGAGGATATAATCTGGTGCATTGTGGGTCTTGTAGTCCCAATTTTCCAAGGACCAACTCAGAGATTCTCGAACCTTGGATTGGTAATGTGGACCCTCAAAGACCCAGAAGATATATCTGGAGAAGAAGGACTGCCCTGCTTGACCCTTGAACTGCACAAGAGAGGGATGCACTCATAAGGAGTGTACCTGCTGCATTCACATGGCTTCACAACAAATAGACTTTTTCTGTCTTAAAGGATAAGGAGGGGACTCTCTGATCAGCAACAGGTAGAAAAGTGCTGGAAGGGCTACCTGCAACATCAACAATGAGGACACGGAATGACCAGGTGCATTGTGGAAGTTGTAGTCCCACACTCCAAGAGACAAACCGGACCTTCTGAACCCTAGGCTGATGCTGTGGGCCACTTTCACATATCAGGGAACACTTCTGGAAGTAAGTTTAAAAATGTTAAATCATTGGTGGCCTGAACTCTGACTTTGTCCTGATCCAAAGCGACCTTTTTTAACTCTTTAAGTGCTGTTTGCCTCTAAAGCGCTAGACTGACTTTTTTTTTAACTCTTTTTATTGACAGATCGCACATAAGACGCAGCACTCCGCATTCCGGAGGAACTGCCAACAAGCACGTCACGGCTAACATAGAGATCTATACAGTATCACCAAAATGGACACCCCCCGGGGACACCTCACAAACCAGCATGGTACACTTGGTCGTAGCAGTACCGCTTCAGGCACAGCGTTCTGTTGCCCAGCAAATGTGTCTCCTGCAGCAATAGAATGTCCGCTTTCTCCCTCTTCCCGAACCTCAGAACTGCACCTCTTTTAATCTTGTCAAGCAACCCCTGCACATTCCAGTTCAAAACTCGCATAGAGGCCCTAGGGGTCTTCCACCTGGGACCCTCAACCGCCATCCAAGCGCAGCCTAATCACTGTGCCAGGCACCGGGCATAACGGACATGTACACATCAAACACCAGGATTTCAATGACATTGTGCAGTGCAACCCAACCCCCTCCCCCAACCCTGGCCCCACCCCCACCCCCCTCCCCCTCCCCCAACCCCATACCTCAAAAACACTGAAGTACCTGTCGCGGCCTGGACAACCCCTGATCCCGAACGTGGGACCCCGAGAGCGTCCATGCCAATGGATCCCCAACAACCCGCCCATTCAACCAACCCCCCCTCCTCTCAAAAAGGGGGGAAACCTTAAACAAGGGGGAATCCGTCTGCCCCTAATACATCACTTACCCCACTTCTTGCCACCACCCCAAACAATCAAATTCACCATAAGACAACAGTCTCAACAAATCAGTTCCGCAAGCCCCAGGACTCCAGCCCCGAATGTCTCCATCCTACCAGGCATCTCAACCGACCAAATACGCCTCGCTGCAGCCATGTAGCAGTCTTAGGTTCAAGGGTCCGTCCGAGGCAGGTCAGGGGCGTCCGTCTTTTTCACCGCCACATTCCCGGACTTGGATCACCTCTGAGACCTGGACCTCCAGTTGCCTCGGATGCGTGATCGACGGTGGGTCCGCCCTTGTGCCCCGCTCGACGAAGAATCGGAGTCCCGACCCGGAGTTGTGTGCACTCTAATTTTCACTGTCTCGTCAGTCCAGTGAAACACCTCCTCTGGGGTATCGAAGAACAGGGTACGGGACTGGTACACCACTCTCAGGCGGGCTGGGTACAGTAAAGCATAGGCAAGTTTAAGATCTCGTAGGCGTGCCTTGGCTGCCGCAAAAGACTGCCTCTGCTGCTGGACGAGCCTAGTTTAGTCCGGAAATATAAGGATCTTGTGGTTGTCGCACATGAGGGGCTCTTTCTCCCGTGCCAGACATAGTATAGTGTCCCTATCATGATAGTTCAACAGTTTGGCGATCACCGCCCGGGGACGGGATCCCACCAGCGGCTTTTGTATGAGTGCCCTGTGCGCCCGCTCTATCACAAAACACTTGGAGAGGGGGTCAGGTGGGAGCCAACCCTCCAGCCACAGAGTCAGGAACTTCTCCATGTTGCCCTTCTCTCAACCCTCCGGAAATCCTATGAACCTCAGGTTGTTCCCCCGGGCCCGTCCTTCTGCATCTTCCACCCAGAGTTCTAGGCCTTTTTGTAGTCCCTCCATGCTGGCTACCTTTTTCTTTAAGATTGCCACATCATCTTCTACTCCCGATATCCTTGTTTTTTGTCTCCGTGATGCGGGCCACTGCATTTCGCAGATCCTGACGCAGCAGGGTGACATCTGCCCCCACGGCCCCAATCTTCCCATCCAACATGTCTCGCGATTGGGTGATCTCCGCCATAAGTACTGCATTGTCCGGCCCGGAGGTCTGTTAGCCTCCGGCAGCCCCAGCTCTGCCACTCGGGACCGTGAATTTATCTATTGGACCCTGCTTCGAGGCTTCACCACCACTCCCACCTCTGGTCATTGCGGTCCGCTCCGGGAATATCCACACAAGGGCTGCCGGGGTCAGGCACCTAATACGCTGGGAATCTTCGTGATTGTCGACTCCCTCTTATGGCACCCTACGACTCCCGGATTGGCACCACTCCAATCAACAATCTGGATCCCACACCAGCTTCGACTCTACTTCAGATTCAAGGCCGGTTGCGCCGTCCTTGCCCGGGCAGCAACACCGAATGGGCCCGTCCTGTAGGCCGGCCTGCCCCCCGATGCCCCCTCTCCAAATTCATGGTGCGGGAGACGCCCCCGCCGATGGCTCCTCGCTCGCACTCCCAGGTCGCGCCGCGAGTGCGCTGGCCCTTCGCAGTCAAGGCAAGCCGCTGACCGGGCAAGAGGCCACCCCGGTCTCGCCGCAAGTCGTCAGCTATGATGTTGTCTCAGGGCCCCAGTCTGGCGACTCTAACCCTGCCGCCCAGAATCTTTGGGCTACAGGCCGCACTTCTGCTAGGCCACTCCAGAGGGACCAGCTCGCTCCCCAGTGTCCACGCACCTCAGTGTCTTATCCAAGGGCCAATGAGTACTCCACAGCTTCCGCCAGGGTCAACCGCTCCGGGAGCACAAGCCCGGCGCGCCCGGGACTCCACACCAGCGTCGTCAAACTTTAGCCCTCGGGTGTGCGTCAGTAACCAGGCCTCGCGTCTCCGGAGCCCCGGCGGTTCTGCCTCTGAAGAGAGCTAAACTGCCAGCCACAGTCTTTCTCAGGGCTTCAGCCGAGGATCAGGAGAAGATCCGGAGCTCCCCGCACCTCCGGGTCCCTTTTCCGACTATGCGGCCGCGGGCAGGGCCCCCGGCCCGGGGAGCGCCAAACTAGAGGACCCGGCTGCACGGCCCCAAACTAGGCCGCAGATCGTCCTGACTCACCTCCCGGCGTCCGGGACCCCAGAGCTCTGAAAACGCCGCCTGAGGGTGCCCCACTGATTCCGCTAGCTTGACTGCTCTTTTGGGCTGTGGCAAGTGTAGGGGAACAGGATAACTTGGCGGAGAGTTGTATGGCAAGACGGAGCTCCTCTATGCAGCGTCCGACATCTAAGCCTGCGAAAACTGCTTGCTAGTCTGACTTTTAATCTATAAAAATCCATATCTATAGTTCCCTACAGTGGATTTTTGTAATTTTGTTATAATTTTAAACATTAAAACAATTTCTACTTTTATCAATTGGTGTTGGATTTTTCATCTTGTGTGTGTCTTTCTTACATAATGCATTGGTGTATTTAATGTTTTACAAATCGGTCTCCTAAGTTATGCGTACCTGTTCATAGCAAGCTGCCAAGGGTTGAGCAGGGGAATAATTTATTGAGACCTTGACTGGACATCATACTGTGATTATGGCCTTATTACTAATGGAATTACCTACCTACACCTACTAATAAACAACCTTCCAACGGTTACTATTATCAAAGAAGGAAGCTTTATGGAGAGGTATCGTTGATAAAATATGCAGTATCAGCAACATGCAGAACTGCTGTAGTATGTGAGAAAATGTGCCTGATTACAAGTGCAAGTCCAAGGAATGGCTGGCAAGAAATGTGAAGGCTGCAATGTATATTAGTGGAGGTCCAGACATTCATGAGTGATTGATACCAATGAGGAGCAGGTGGCAGCACTCGTAGAATCCAAAGTGGGTGCTGGCATTGAGGGCACTGATAATCCTTTCCTGAGGACTGTCCAGGATCTGAAGCTAAGTTTGCATTACGAGAAGAGTTGAACCGCATATTGTCATATGTATTGCAGTACATCTAAAAGTATATATTGTAGATGTCACCATGTTCCACATTGTTTTTAATGTGTGGATGTACATCCTAAGTAGTTGTGCAATAATTTAGCGTGCAACGTAAAATCCTCTATTCAGCATAACATGTATTATGTTTCATTATAAACACAATCTACTTTTTTCTTCTTATAACTAATTTGAAAATATCAGTATGTCTTAATATAGTAGAATTTTCTGATACCTTTTCATTGCCAGCTTTCTGACAAATGAATTGGAATGTAAACCATAATGGGGAACATTTCTATTATTATGAAATCACATCAGTGGTTATCTAGGAATTGTCATGTATCACTCATGCAACTTTTGCTTGTTGAGAGATATTGCTAATCACAGCTTGAGTTTTTATAATATTATTGTCACTTTAAATTATATTGTATGCAATTATAATATTATGTTTTCATATTAATGTTAATCTTTATATTTATGCATCTGTTTGTACTTCATATAAAATTCCTACATGTGTTCATAACCTACATAAAATAATAATGACCCATGTGCCTTAGTTTACCAGTTAAGTTATTTTTATTATAGGTTGTCAAACAAATACTAACAAATAATATTGCTTATTTGTTTTTAATTTTGCATGATGGACTGCTGTAAGGTTTAATCTTTGGGAATCATTTATATCTTATCATACATTTTCATATAATATGCTATGTCACATGAATGCTTCACAAAACTTTACCCACACAAATTTTTCACCTTAGCTTTTAACTGGAATGTTTCTGGAGGGATCTATCAAGTGGGGGCAGAGAAAAAGGAATGGTCTCCATTCATTTTTCCCTTGTAACGTTGGACACAGCTACAGCCAAACTGCTGAATTTACACCAAGTTTGGCAGAAAGCTAGATCTTCACCTAGAAAGAGTGTTTTTTGTGATTTGGTGTAAATCTGTTCAGGAGTTTTTGAACAATTAAGTCTCAAAACGTTGTATATTTCACTCAAAGGACGCTAGAGATCTTCTGCGATCTGATTGGCTCCCTTCGCGTCAAAGATGTGGTAGCAGACATTTTATTACTCGGGACAAAGTCCAGAGTCGTAAAAAAACCCGCAAAGCTAAAGACATAGGGGATAAGGTAGGGAAACCCTGACCCCCAGGACTGGTGGTGGGTGGGGTTCAGAGGGGCCAGGGGCCCAAAATGTTGTTTTCCCATTTTGCTGCAAATTTGCAGAGGTTCTTCAAATCCACAGAAAACTAATAGAAAAAAGTGTGGCTCCAGCATTTGTAAATAAAATGCCCCCTTCCCAAGTGTGGGTCAGGGTCTGGGAGGGATGGATTTTCTATTTAGGGGGAAAGCCTCTAAGAGGCTACAGGGACACCATCCCTAGGTGCCGATATTTTAAAGAAGGGAAGGGAGGCCATGCAGCCCCCTCCCTGAGCCCTTAAAGACCCCAGAGCCCCCATCCAACCGGGTCGACTTAACTACTCTGTCTCTGGGAGCCCACCCTAGGACATAATAGTTTGCCTGCCCGCATAAGTACGGGCAGGGTAATATATGTTTGTGTGCGCCCAGCACGAGCATTTGTTAATGCTGGACATTACTCTTCTCTGCTTTGTCTCTCGTACTCTCTCCTGTCCTGTCTCTTCCTCTCCTATATTTCTCTCCTCTTTCACTCAGTTGCCTTACTTAATTCTCTTCCTGTTATCCTTGTAGAGAACCCATTTTCCCTGTCTTTACCTCTTTCTCCCTCCTCTTTCTGCATCACTCTATCGCCCTTCTTTTCTTTCCCTTAATAGGTCTTTAATAAAGGCAGCCCCTTTCCCATATATCCTAAATGACAGACAAGACAACGCACAAGTTGTGAGCAATGCTGATCTTTATACTCGATACAGCCAATATTGGTGCAATGTCACTGGCTCCTGGCACTGCTATGGGCACACAGCACATCAGTGTTGACTTTCTCTTACTATCAATCAGAGTAAAGCAGAGTCCATTTTCCATTCCTTGCTTTTAGCCCTGTGGCATCATTGATGTGTCAGGCAGCAAAAACTTTGAGGTGCTACATTAAGGGACAGTGAGCTAGTGAGGAGTACCTACCCACATTTAACTGCAAATACTGACGTGACTTGACGCAAGAGGACGCTGAGAGGACCCTGAGAGGCAAGAGTTGACTGCAGCAGACTGCCGACTGCTGACCCCAGAGCTCCAGAGCCTTGGAATCTCAGAGCTTGTTAGCAGTCCACTCAAGGGCTTGGTGGCCCGTTGTCTGTTCCCTTGAATTACAGAGCTTAGAAGGAGGATGGTAATAAGGTGGTAAGCCGCATAGCGATGTAGTGGCAGAACAGTCCTCCTGGTACCCTGAAGCAGCCAGCTTTTAAGCTGGTCCAACTTGTGCTCGAGAGGGAACTTCCTGTTTGCTCTCCTCTGCTCTCTCCTTTGATGTTTTGGATGAGTGGCTCCTGTGTACAAACAACCAGTGCCTAGTGTGATCAGTGGTGACGCAGATAAAGTGGAAGCTATTTACTAAGCTAACTCTTAATGTAGACGCCCATGCTATTTAAATTTGTATATACTCCAAACCCACAATGGCATATAAGGTTATACCTCAGTATTTCACACAAGTATCTACCTCATTTATGGACTATTTTAAAAGTGTTACTACCTATGTGAACTATAACCGACCTCATACTGTGAAGCGCTCCGATACCCACGGGTCTTGTTTGCGCTATACAAAACTCTATAACAAATAAATAAATAAATAACGGTGGCAGCGGAAGTGGTGGAGACTAAAGTTTCGACCTGGAAACCAGAGGCTGGTCCACGGGGTTATGAGATGGGCTGAGCTGAGGTGAGGCACTTGGTAACAACTAACCTGCAGCCAGCCTGCAGTTTTCATGCCTTCTCGCTTCCCTCTCCTCCATACCCCTCAGCGACAAGAGGCCTGCAGTGGATTGGAAGAGTGTGGGTCAGAGAGTGGATCAGTGAGGCAGCTGGTCTAGGTCAAGCTCCAGGAGCCTTAAACACCCAGACACAGTGGTGGCCCATCTAGGATTGGGTGCAGCTTACACCTGGTGCGGGCTCGCCTTCGTGAACCCCCTTCCAGCTATGCCCTACAACAACATCCTCATAGACGTCACTGTCACCCAAAGAGCACCCTGCCCAGTATATTTAAAATGCAGAGATCACAGGAGACCTCAGGAGAACACCAATCACCACCTCAAGGTACGAAGCACCAACTGACAAACGTCGTTAAAATAGAGGACTACTGTGCGCTTGCACCCTCTACCATCAGAATTGGAAGCGAGGTGGCTCTACCCAACTTATCTGCATATTGTCCCGTCACCTGTGGGGAAATCAAATTTGGCGCTCCCACCTAATTCTTCTGTCAATAAACCCGGTGAGGTGTGCACCTCAAAGAGAGGTGACACAGTCAATACAGGCTTTCAGCGTCCCAATAATAGACAGCTAAGTAGGTAAGTTGACCCTGCACAATGACCATCCCCGTTTGACACAAGTGATATAACATAATCTAGGAAAAAATTCAAAACTCCAACTGAGTAATTAATCACAGTACCTCCACAGTACCTCCATCAGAAACAATGTCTCTTACTTTGACAAACTAAACCAGCAGAAATATTGTCCTTTTTGAAAGAACCCTTGTCTGCCATCTATTCTACGTCAAAAGAAGTACCAGGGCTACCTTCCCCTTTTACTCCGCAAAATCCTGGAAAAATCATCAATGTCATCGACCCCTTACCAACATGCCACTCACATGATAAAAAACAGATGAAGACATCACAAACCGACGCACCGCAAACGGAAGTAACCCACCCAGAGGTTATGCCGGAAATCTCATATCTCCAAATGGAATCTCTGTCAAGCTAAAACCATGCAATTAACTTCATAGATCTACACTAACACCCTGTCACTGATGGCAAATGCAATAACAACCCTTGATCAATTTACAGGTCACACTGCCCGAAGTAAAAGACCTAAAGTTGATGATCATAATTTAAATTGTTCATCTCAAGCTGTCATGGAGGAGGATTCATGGGCTCGTTTGCATCCAGTCTCAAGTAATGCAGAAATCCTTGACGCACTGGAAACTAACGTTCAGATAAAAATCAGCATTCCAGGCTTAACCAAAATAAATGTATGAAATTTGTCAAACTATAGGACACTCTAAGTAGGATTTTTACCAAGTGTCTTTATTAAGGAATCCAGTACAAAGACAAGACCCCAGCCACAGCTCGTCCAAGTCTGATCATTCTTCTGCCTCACGGGCGCCTCGCATAGAACGTTCACCCACTGCTGCATTCTGTGTGATGTCACAGCAGTGGAGACCAAAGGTAAACGCCCAGCAGGGGTGAGGAGAAGGGAAAAGGGGGCATATTACCGATAATTATCGCTATTGCTTGGTTAGAGACAAAAATTTACCGCTGAGCTGCGGCGATTTTTACCGCAAATAAACCTTGGTATTACCAAGGTTTATCGCAAATGCAATAAAAATCGCCGCAAAGCATGAATATCGCTGAAAAGTCAGCGATATTCATGCATTAGCGAGCTAATGCTCTTAGCCATGTTATCCACCTCCCATTGGATAACATGGCTAAGAACTGCTCAGGGCAGGTGTTAGCTTTTGGAGATATTCGCGCTTAGCGTGAATATCTCCAAAAGTTGGTAATAGGAGATAGCGATGTTAGCGACTGTTTTCGGTCACTAACATCTTGGCACGCCCACTTTGCATGTCATTAGTGATAAATATCACTGACATGCAAAGTGGGGCCCAAGATGGTCGCTATCTCCTAATAGCTGTCGCTAACTGGTGTTAGCGACAGCTAGGTAATAGGGAGATAATTTTATCTCCGCTTTCTTGGCTTTTAAAGCCAAAAAGTGGAGATAAACCCCCTTGATAATATGCCCCAAGGTTCCCCCCTCGGCCAGAAGATACCAAAAAATGTTCTCATGGATGCGTTTTAAAAGCCAGCAAGCCATAGTGTGCACAACAAAGATACCACATCACAACTCCCACAGGCGAGGGTAATTCAGTCAAAAATAGTAATGCATAAACAGCACCATGAAGTTATTTCCCCCACATGTAAGGCAACCCAACCATCTCAATCAGTGACTCTAAACCATACTCAGGCAACAAATCCATCAATGCCCTACCCGAATGCAAGAATAGGACCATCCCCATGCAAATGGCAGAGAGTTATCTAGACCTGGGGCATCCCCTCAGCCCTGGGAAAACCAACTTTCAGAACTAGCACTCACGGATAACCAGGATCAAGAAATTAGAAGAATCAGAGAATTACCTAGAACCAGGAATCCCGGTAACAGAATTTCATCTGACCTGGCATTTTCCCCTAACCATCTCTCAGGTGTAGGGTGTGCATCCTCGCAATCAAGATACAAGACAATTACAATAACCCAATCAAATTAAAAGCGGTGGCTACAACTTGGAAAACAATTTTTGTCAATACAAAAGGGCATGACCCAAACTGCCAGGAAAAAAATCCGGAACCTCAAGGGGCAAATTAACCCCCATCAGATTTTCAGTGAGGAATCAGGATCCACTCAATGTGTAACCAAGTAACAGCAACTCAGATCAGCATAACACCCGAATAAGCTTTATAACACAACCTTTAATATCAAAATCAACCTGCACAAAACATAGTTCCAAAACCTCATTCCTTGAAACATCACGCACTAAAAAGGTTAATCAAAGCAGACCAGTATTCCAGCTGGAATATGGAACCAGAGGCAAAGAGGACACCCTCAACAGAGGGAATATTATAAAGCTATTTGTTAAGATCCCGCAGCTAAGAGATGTCAGGTCTACAGATCTTCTGGCAGTAGAATTCAAAACATAAAATGCCCATAACCAAACAGAAATTACAGTAACTACATGGAGAACAAATGAAATTGTAGATCTAATATATTTATTCACCTCGACATTTGAAAACCGAGGAATCATGCCAAAATGGCTTCAACCTCTCAAGTACCCCTACCTACTTCTCCAGAAAAGTCACTCGCCAGCTTTACTACCATCATCACCTAAGTGAACGAAATCAATACTGAAAGGTGCCAGAAGTTCCTCACTGCTTCTAACAGAGAATAACCCCTTAAATACTCCTGCAATCACCAAAATGGCACCCAGGTGGGACTGGCTACCCTCGGTTTTGATTTTGCAGCCACCCGTCTGACAGACCAAGAGAGTAAATCAAGAAGTTCTGAAAATTCAGTCATGAAACATAGCAGGAGCAAAACAGTTGCTGCAAGATGATCTACCCCCAAACTCCTGGCTATACACGGACATAAACACGTTTCCACAGTCAGCCTTAGCTAAAGAGGGTTTCCTGTCATAACAAATCGCAGCCACCAAACCAAAGACTCAGGGGAGACCCAAAGGAGACCTTGCAGTTTACATATCATTCCATTCAAACACCAACTCTGAAGAGTTACCGCAGACAGACACAAACTTACAAATCATAAAAATAAATAATTGTTTGCAGGCAGACAGGCCTCCAATCCACCTGATAAGTGTATACATACATTCCAGTATGGCATAGAGGGTGCTATCCCTTATTTCAAGCTACAAACAAACTAACCCTCCATGGCATATAATATTGACCAGTGATTTCAATCTAAATTTAATTTACACCACAGAGGACAAGGACATACATGACTCCAATAACACCTTCTGGAATGTCCCCCTCTAGGTTGCACCAACACACAAGAGGCATGACCAAACAGGCAAAAACGTGCCAGATCGCTGGAGTTCTCAGCATGACGCGGGTAGTTAATGGGAAATTTCCAGGATACGTATCCCCAAGCTACTCTTATCATGGTCCCACTAACAATTGTTAAATGATTACACAATAGTTTCACTTCCTCTTATCCAATTAATCAAACATTATTTAATAAAATATAGTACACACCGTGACCACTCTTGTCAGATCTTACTCTTAGAAACAGTTTTGCATACGCATCAACCAGCTCATCCTGAAGTTGGTTTGCCCTCGACCAAAAACCTCAAACGGATACACTGAATGACAGAAGCTATAAAGGACCTCGAAATGCACGCCAAGAAGCTCATGATCGAATGTGCCTTGTCCATGGAACAATGAATGACTGCATGGCTAGCTTTTCATTAAATGTTTGTGAGGTAACTATCAAAAACCCCAGTGCAAACTCTAGCAGGCCATCAGTGCAAGGTAATAGCAAGAGCCAAGTTGTCCTAGCAATTCATACAGCTGAAAAGAGCACAAAAGAAATCAGCTAGACATCTCAAAGCGTGTAATTTTGACCATCAGCTCGCAGAAAAATTAAAGAAGCTTAAGAAACCATACAAAAAACAACTATGGAAAGATCAAAGGGCAGCTATAGACGAATTCTGGTTGAAAACCACACACTCTAATCATCGCATTCCCAGACATTTCTGGAAAATAATAAACTGTCTTTTTATAACAAGACCCGAAAAACTACTCCAATATTTCAGAATCAACATGGATCTCTTACATCACACAGCAGTTTAGCAATGATCCACACACAACCTAACTTGTATTTAATTCCTCTGGCTCAAGCAAAGATAAAAATTCAGGGGGCATATTATCAAGGGGGTTTATCTCCGCTTTTATGTCTTTAAAAGCCAAGAAAGAGGAGATAAAATTATCTCCCTATTACCTAGCTGTCGCTAACACCAGTTAGCGACAGCTAGTAGGAGATAGCGACCATCTTGGGCCCCACTTTGCATGTCAGTGATATTTATCACTAATGACATGCAAAGTGGGTGTGCCAAGATGTTAGCGACTGAAAACAGTCGCTAACATCACTATCTCCTATTACCAACTTTTGGAGATATTCGCGCTAAGCGGGAATATCTCCAAAAGCTAACACCTGCCCTGAGCAGTTCTTAGCCATGTTATCCAATGGGGGGTGGATAACATGGCTAAGAGCATTAGCTCGTTAATGCATGAATATTGCTGACTTTTTAGCGATATTCATGCTTTGCGGCGATTTTTATCGCATTTGCGTTGAACCTTGGTAATACCAAGGTTTATTTACGGTAAAAATCGCCGCAGCTCAGCGGTAAATTTTTGTCTCTAACCAAGCAATAGCGATAATTATCGCTATTGCTTGGTAATATGCTCCCATATTCCTTGGCACAAGTTAGGACGTCGCCTCAGGGCTCCCAGCCCAAACGGCCTTCCACAGGCAATCTTCAAGGAAGACATAGAATTTTGGCCTAGCATCTTAGTCCTGTTATTCAGCGAAATACAATTAAACTAAGCAATCCTAGAAAATTGGCGTGGCTCAATAATAAATCCGATACATAAAGTGGGAGCCAAAGCAAACCCAGCAAATTGTCACCTGATTGCCCTCCTTGACTCAGAGGCTAAGCATTACGCATCCCTGCTGCTTGAAGGCTTAATTATCTGGTCAGACAAAAACAATGTTATTCCTCTGAATCAGACAGGCTTCAAAAAGGGAGTAGGTACAATAACAATAATTTTAGCAGCTGTTATGATTTCAGACCAAAGCAAGCAAATTAAACACAAACAACATTTGTCCTTTATTGATTTTAAAGCCTCTTTCGATCACATAAACCGCCAGCTATTGTGGCTCAAATTGAAAACATGGGGACTACCAGATGCCATTCTCCGCACCATTTATTGACTGTATACAAAAACGTAGGTGCAAGTAAAACTATGGGATGGTTCAACTTTATCTAGAAAGATACCCACTCATCAAGGTCTGTAGCAAGGGTGTGTTTTGGCCCCGCACCTTTTCAATCTTTTCATGTCAGATCTCACACCAGTGCTTGACCAGATTAATCCCCCCTCAGCGGTCTGGGCTTGGTTTGACTCACCCACTTATTATACCCTGATGATATCATCTTATTTAGTCTTTTCAGCCAGGAATTGAACACACAGCCTGTGGAGTAAGAGTCCGCAACCTCATCCACTCGGCCACAGTGACTCATGGAAAAAACGGCTGCAGGCAAAACAGGACCAGAAAAGAAACCGTTATGCGGTACTCACCTCCGGGGCAGGGACACAGCACCACAAACCGACTGCCACCACCAGCAAACCAGTGCCAGGCAGAAGGGAAAAGACTTAAGCACCCAGCACTCAGAGGACAGAGCCAGGCCTCCCCGCTCCACAACGGAGAACTGCAGGGCCTCCAGGGAGGAAAAGGATGCCAGCAGGACCCCACCAGCCATCCAGGAAGCCCAGGGGCACCACCAAGACTTTCCCCTGTACATCCCAAAGCAGCCGCAGCAGCACATCTTCCAGACCGGCCAACCACAGAAAGACTTACCAACCAACCCAGAAGAGACTGGGAGGAATTGCGCCCCAGCCGAAAAGGGCCAGCTGCCAAACCAACACGGCTCCTTCCAAGCCCGGCAGGCGAGGAGACTGGGCAGAACGACATCAAGGACAGCCCAGCAGCCTTACAAAGATATCCAAAGAAGACTGCAAACAGGTAGTAACTAGCAAAATCCATGTCCCATTCTGTCGGAAGACATAAAAAAAGAACAGGCAGAATGCTGGGTTTGTACAGCTTATGTACTCCCAGTGGGAGGGGGTGGGGTTAGGTGTCCCAGCATCTCCTGCTGTTTACTTTTATAGGAATGGGGTGAGGACTGGAGGGACCGGGAGGTAATGTGCACACACTGCTGGATCATAAAAGCATGTGAAGTCATTGCAGTCTGTTTGCTGATTGCAGTGTAAGCTCTGCTGCCTAATCACATGCTGAAGACAAACAATCAGCTGACCTATGGTTAGGGCATATGGAATTATGAGGCAGGAGAGGACCAAAATATGCATCAGGCAGGGTCGTAACACAGGCCCCCGTATCCCCCGCAGGCTGCATGGGACCCCCTCAGCACAAAACTTAGGCCTGAGCACTCCGTATTAAATCCGGAGAGTGTTCCTTCATTCCCAATCCCAAATAAATTATAAGGGCCACCGCGGCCTCAACGGGCCAGCTATGCCGCGGCCGCCTCAAAAATGGTGCCGCCCGGAGCGGACCGCCCCCCCCCTAGCTACACCACTGGCGGGACCCCTCTGTGTACATTGCAGGGGGGAGCTCTTTAACTTTTGTTATGCCACTCGCAGCAGGGTTGGGTAAATTATCCAGCAAGAAAAGGCAAATCATATTGCATAATGAGGTACATTTTGTAATAGTATTAATTCGTTTTTTCATCATTTTTAACCTTAGTAACACTCTGAGGGCATTGGTTGAACATTATTAGTACCAGCTTAACATCCAAATATAGTAGTAGAGCAACAGAAAAGTGATCAGCTCAGCTTTGCAAATGGCCTTCCACTGTGCGGTAACACGTGATTGCATTTTTTGAAACTTTTGAACCATCTGAGCTAGGAGGAATTTTTTGTTGTTAAAATCTTCAGATTTTGGTGCAGATGATGGACTATCTGGCAAATGCGGCAAAACTGTAATTATGTGAAAATGTCAGCTGCTGCAAAATCGTATAATTCCAGCGGCCCTGCCCGTTGTTCGCTCAGAGCCCAGGAGGAGCTTACACTTGCACAGCTTCTGGACCCCTGTGAGTACAGGTACTCTCCTAGTCTAGGGAAAGGCTCCAGTACTCAAGGGAAGAACATTGAAAAGTGCCAGTATTCAGTATCAGTGAGTACCACCCCATTTAAAGCACTGCTCCTATGCAAGAGACAGTGGGGCTCAAGTTTGCAGCTCACAGGCCTGTGTGCCAGGTTTCAAATGTCGAAGGAGTCTGGGCCCCAAAGTATCTCCTCTCTAGAGGTCCTCCACCACGGCATCAACTAAGCAGGCTATTTTGCCTCTTGGTCAACCCAGGCCATCAACTCGCCTCCCATGGTCAATGCCCGTCCATGGTGCAAGGTGTCTTCACAGGCTCCAAAGGCATCTGATGGCTTAAGTCACCCTGCTCCATCACCTCCAATGTCTATTAATCAACCCCACGCCCTTACAAGTCTGGGAGCTGGGGAGCACTTCCAACAGTGCCTGCCTCGAGCCCCAAACCGCACTGGGCCCCAGGTCCGCCACCTCACCAGGAGCTATTTGACCCTAGGACTTTGCACCACCCTGTCAGATATTTGATATTTTTGATATTTTTGGGAATTTGTAGAGCGCAGACATACGCTCCGGAAGGAGCATCTTGGCGCTAGGTTAGCATGCAGCGGGTACATAGGAGATGGTACGAGGTGAGGAGACTAAAGCTAGATAGCTGCCAAAACAGAGATATCTGATTGTTGGTAGACCCATGTCTTTAGGAGTTTTCTGAAGGTGCTCTCCTTGTCGGTTAATCTAAGATTGACAGGTAGATTGTTCCATGCCCTAGCGTCCAGGACGGTGAAGGTTTTCCCACCCCTGGTTTTGTACTTGAATCTTGGAATGGTAATAAGATTTGTACCAGAGGATCTCAGATCTCGCAAGGGGTTGTAGCGAATGAAGCGCTTTGCAAAGTAATGGGGCCCTGAGTTTTTCATAGTTTTAAAAACAGTAAGGAGAAGTTTAAAAAGAATCCTTTTGTGTAACGGTAGCCAATGGAGAGTGTTCAATGCCGTTGAAGCTGATGACCTTCTAGGAAGTCCCAACACCAATCTGGCGGCTGCATGTTGTATACTCTGCAGCTTTTTAAGGGTGGACTTTTTTACTCCCGCCATTAAACCATTACAGTAATCAAGTCGGGAGAGTATTAAAGCTACCGCGACTGATTTTCGGGCTGCAATGGGGAGGATGTCAAAGAATTTTTCAAAGACTTAATGAGTCCAAAGCAGCGGCCAGCCGTGATCCTGACGTGGTCATCGAAAGAGAGGGATGAATCGAATTGCACGCCCAGGTTCCGCGCTGAATGTACAGCGCTGGGTGGAGCCTCAGATCCTGTGGGCCACCAATCCTTCGGCAGAAGGATATATCTTTGCTCAGCGGTATGATTTCGGTCTTGGCACTATTGCATCTCAGATGATTGTTGTTAAGCCACTGGAAGACATCGGAAAGACAATTTTGGAAACGCAGATCTGCGCTCGTACACTTTTTGTCGATCGTAACGACAAGTTGTGTGTCGTCAGCGTATGACGTGACAAGGATCCCATGGGATTCTATCACAGCGAGGAGGGGGGCCATATAGATATTAAAAAAGAGGGGACTTAATATGGACCCCTGGGGCACTCCTGATGTTATAGGTTTCTCGCTGGATAGATAGGGACCCAAGGACACAGTTTGGGACCTATCAGATAGGAAAGATTTAACCCATGCCAAAACTGTGTCTGTCACGCCGATCTCTCGCAGTCTGTTGATCAGGATGACATGCGAGATAGTGTCGAACGCTGCTGTTAGGTCAAGCAGGATGAGGACGGCTTGTCTGCCCTCATCCTGCAGGAACTTGATAGAATCAGCTAGTTCAATCAAAGCTGTTTCTGTGGAGTGACCAGAACGAAATCCCGACTGCTGCGGATGCAGGATGTTACCAGTCTCTACAAAGGTTTTCAACTCTTCATATACCAGCTGTTCCGTGATTTTACCAAGGACAGGTAGTAATGAGATGGGGCGCATATTGGTAAGATCAGTGGGGGATTTGTTTGGCTTCTTCATCAGAGGCTTCACAATAGCCTTCTTCCAGTCATTAGGTACCATCCCGGAGTCGAGAGATTCATTTATGATGGTGTTAATATAGGGATTCACTGTGTCAATCAAATGGTGCAGGATGCTAGGTGGACAGGAGTCGGTGGGGGCTCCTGATTTACATGCCAGAATTGCCTTACGTGTTTGTTGGATGGAAACAGGTTTGAAACTAGAGAGCAGAAAGTGGTTGTCTGCAACCTTGCAAGAGGTGGTCAAGGGAGGAGGGAAGTCTTTCTGAATATTAACAATTTTCTCTACGAAAAAGTCGGCGATTTGATTGCACAAGGTTGCCGATGGTGGAATGACAAAGGTGACTGTGGAATGGGGGGACATGGGCAAAGAGGGTCACCTCAGTGTCCTCAGGAATGGCAGGGGAGGAGTGCCCTTTCATGAGGGCCCAATGCAACCAACACCCCTCCTACTGCCGTAATCAGAGTCCACATTTTGGCCCTCGGCTCCGTCGCCTTCTTCTAGCGGCCACAAAGAGTCATCCACAGCCTCTCAGGCAGTCCAACAGTGCATTTCTATATTCTACAGGCTTCCTGGACCCCAGCACAATGGTCGAGTGAAGTTAGTTACCAATCCGATGACTGGCATTTTGAGTCTTTTAGCGTGCCAGACTCAGGACTGCAAATAGCGCACAGTTTAGCAATCAGATGCCGACATTTTGTGAGGTGCCTGGACAGGGCGCTCCAGATCATGTCAAAAGCAACCCAGAGACGAGCGCTGAAGACTGACTACAGTACTGCACTCAGGGCAAGTGGACGTCCAAAGGATCCCCTATGAGTCCTGCCAGCATCCAGGATTTTGATAAATTACACAGCAGGAGTCACGAGCTCACCTTGGAGCATCTGACATTGGCCGTCCAGGACATCCATCCCCTCATCCCTTTTATTCTCTCCAGTAGGACAAAACATCCGCCTACTTGATGGCGCTAAAACACTTTTCTAGGGATTGACTTAATCCAAAAATTAGGCTCTTAAATGCAGGCAGAAGTACTCAATAAGCTCACCCTCCGTCAATTGCCTCACTGTGGAGATTACAAACACAACACTTGTACCATTGAACCCATCATCTTTTATCACCCACCTAGCAGCAAAAATTGTGTTTTTGGTAGATTCTCTATGATTAGCACTAATCAACAAACATGCTCTTATGATCAGATGTTCCTAAGAGATTTCAACCTCTACTGGAAAAAAGTCAAAGACAATAACACATTACTTCATAAACTTTTCCCATCAGACAACAACCTACGACTACATTGCAAGTTCTCGACTCACAATAAGTACTTTCATAAAGAAACACCAAATGCAAATGTCTAACCTTAAAGTGGATATGCAAAACCTCTTCTTCCTCCCTTTCAGATTCTAGGCCTTAGCACATCCTCCCCATGCTAAAGCAGAGATGATAAAATTTAGCGACTTGAAAAACATTGATAACAAGCACTGGCAAAGCCTATATGTCTCGCTTTAATGTGCTATCACATGCAAACACAGATATACACATATGTACACATACTATTTTTACCATGTCTCTCTAAAGCCATTCCCTTTTTACGTCTACTTTGCCTATGCCGTTTTTATTCATCAGTCTTGTGATGCTGGTGCTTTTTAGTCATTTGCAAAATCGGAACTGTATCGTAGCTGACAAAAATGGGAAGTATTTGGCTAGATGTAGCAGTAGCAGACCTGACCAGTTCGTGATTCAGGATGTCCCTGGGTGGTGCTTCCTGGAACAGGAAATTATAAGGAAAAGGCTGCAACTACAAATAGTTGTCCAAAGATTAAGCAAATTTGTCTTATGTTCGAGCCTGGAGGCTTTCAAAATTGCACACTTCTAATAATTTTTAAATATTTGTTTTCCATTTAAAATACTACATATTGTTTTGCTGTTTTGATTTTTCTGAAATTGATCTATCCTTTTGCAATTTCAATTTCAAGATTCTGTGTTAGCCTCCATTCACGCCTATCCTTCTAAATTTTTGAATCTGCATTAGGCTGTACTGTAAATTCATAGTTTGCAAATTGTTTGACAAGTACAGGACAACTCTAAATTTCCAGATGTACCGTGGCAGTATTGTTGTAAAGTTCCGGGTGTACATTTTGAAATGCTAATGGTTGTGAAACGTGCGGGAGGTGCCTAAGTTCTTTCTAAAATTAAGTGTGGAGTGCATCATTGTGCCCCTTGGAGAAAGGGACTAATTATTTCACAAAAGTAACGTTATTGCATACAATTACATAAACTTAATTTCGGTAAACCCCTCGCGCGAATATTACTTGGCATGGTATAGTTTGGGCCTAACTATCATCGTCCAAATTCAAATATTAGAGATTGAATTTCTCGACAAAAGGTAGCAAAACCAGTGGCCCAGACAGGTTCAACAAAATGCCATGTTTTATTCGGAGGCCCTGGGCCTGTCCCACTGTTTCGCAGTCACACGAGAATCTGATATTCATTTGATAAGTTTCGTCAGACTGTGCTTCTGTCCACGTCATTTCTCAAAGAAGATTCAGGCTCCTGCAATGGCAACGCTCATTGATTCTCCCCGTGCTAGGGTTGAACAAACCTGGGGGGTTCCTTAAGGACCCCTGAGATGGATGGATGGCTACGTTCCCCGATATGGTGACTGTCTATTTACACTGTGCACGGATATTGAATTTGGAAGTTTGAGATGCGCGTATTTTCACATTTTTGCAGCCACGGCTCCTGTAGGGCGTTGATTTTTGTTGAATCAATGAAGTGCGTTTCCTCAATCGAAATATTATCAAAATGGGGCCGGGCATTAACAGCAGGGGATGTTTCTTGTCTCTGTCTCGATGGCTCCCGGGCCTTCATTTCCTGACTATGGAGCTCTCCAGGAGATCCCTTCTGACTTTTGGAGATATGAAATCTGTCGTAATTAAGTTAATCTCAAAGTTGTATGGAAGCTGTAGAGAGAGGAAGATAATGACTCTAAAATAAGATGCGGAAGGATAGTATGATAGTTGCTATGGAAACAGAGTGGCTACCCTTGCCGAGCATAATCCAACGCATGGGTTTCTTGAGTTTCTGGTCTCCAGCCTGGAGAGAGTTTTAGATGGGGACAAAGGGTGATCGGAATTTGTTCGCTAATTGAAGGGAACGTGGATACTTTCAGACGTGTACCTCGAGGCCGAGACAGGGTCGGGTAGATCCGAGGGCAATCTGCCAATGCCAGAAGCACCGATCTGACAGGCGCCTGTGAAGAGGCCATGTTTAAGCTACTTGTGGACCTGTTTATGGGTCTGGTTAGGGCACAAGTCCTAAACAAGAATTTGCAATGCAATTGGTCTCGCCTTAGGGACCATATATGTATTTAGCTTTGCAGCACATTAGCCTGAGTGCTGAAACATCCATTGTTCTTTAACATGGAGGGAAAGTATGCACCAAACTGCGTGACACGTCAAGTATGGAAACATTACCTTTCAGTGGGAAATGGTATAGTCCAAAGCTCTGTTTTAATATAAAATGAGGGCCTTTGGTGTTCATATCACTGAAAATCCAAGATTTGAAAAAAATATTATTGTCTACAGGTGCTCCTGGAAACAATTTCTATGGACTGGAATCTAGAAATTGCTAAAGTGATTCTGATATTTTGCTGACCTCTGCTGGTCGTTTTCTATCAAGAAAGTTAAATAGAGGCAGTTGCCGGAAAAGAAACAAAATAAAGTCTCTCGGCAGAAAGCAATTCTGGTATTTTACTGACCTGTGCTGGTCCTTTTCTTTCAAGACAGTTAAAAAGAGGCAGTTGAACAGGGAAAAAAGTCCCTAAGCAGAAAGGGACAAGTCCTAGGGCTGATCTCCTGAGCCCACAAAGTACATACACATATAAGTATATAATATGTATATAGGATATAGCAGCATGGATTAGAAAATTTAGCGGCACAAATATGGAAATTTAGCCGCAATTTTGCGGCATTTTATTTGGCATTTTTTCCCACAACAAACACAGATATCTTCGTTTTTGAGGGTCTCTTCATTACTCACCACACACGGCCACGTGCTCCCAGGTATACATCACTTGCAATTAGGATGGGGATTTTCTTTCTGACATGCTCAACAGTATTCACCTCATCTGACTCCTACCCCAGTAGCACCACCTTATCTGTGAGGGTAGCACCTTCAGCACAGTGTAGGGTGACCAGGCGTCCCGGATTTGCCCGGACGGTCCCTGTTCTTCACCAACTGTCCGGGTAGATTTCGAGGAATTTAGCCAATGTCCTGGTTTTTAGAGAGGGTCGACTAAAAACGGGGGGAGGTGTTTTTTATGATTTACAAAGCAGAAATAGTTAGCAGTTGTTCCAAAAAAGAAATTTAATTCACAGGCAAGCTACTGGGTTTAAACATTGCATCTTATGTATGTTCTTACTGCTGTTTTGTAATTCTCTACTGAGGAGCGCTGTCATTCTGTGCGCTCGGTTGACGTAAAATTATAGTCCTTCTATTTTTGAGAAATGTCTCGGTTTCTTGCTTAATAATTCTGGTCATCCAAACACAGTCGGACCACAGTCAACCTACTCCTCACCCCTCACCCGCTACACATGCTTCTTGTGGTCAGCAAAGTGACCTACTCCTGTTTCCCTCAATTAGTGCACAGGCATTGGAGGTGAGAGGTTGCCATACCAAACAGTAGGGCCTTTTGGTCGGCATGTACCACAGGCACAAACATCATCCTTCCGGAAGTCCATAAACTAATTGGTAATCTTGCTGGCGCTAGTCATTGAAGCAGAGTTTTCCTAGTGGCCTACTGAGACTACCACTAAAAGCAGGCTGAACATTCCTGTCTCCCTCCATTATCATTTATGTGGTGATCAGTGCTGTTCCATATTGGCTAGTGTAGTTCTCATATTTTTTGATTCCCTATGGCAGTATCACCACAGATGGAATCATTGTGAGTTTTTTAATATTAGGTTGGGAATTGCATGCACTTTTGTAAAAATCGCGGCGATTTTTACATAAGTGCCGATTTCGCAGGCACTTTTGTAAAAATCGCTGCATTTTTACAAAAGTGCCGATTTCCCGGCAAACCGCGAAATTGCGAAATCATGGAGGGTCTGTACAAGGTCTCAAATGCTCGATGTAAAAATAACAAAATAAATAATTGATACTATCACAAAATGTGCAGCAGTATGCTGTGTAATTTGCATTTTCTTGCTGCGTAATTTTGGAAACCCTGCTGCAATATTTGGCCTTCTCTGGTCATATAAATCAAGTGGCCCTGCTTATATTGGAGGAATAGGATTAAATGTAGAGGTCTGCTACCACTCACTCCTTCCTCTTGATATGCAACAAGGAATCTGCAGGTTTCTATTTGTGTCTCTGAATTCCACATTAGAGGAAGAGTTCGTTTTTTGGATGGTTAGAAAGAGATTTGTACACTGAGAAATGGTTACCCCCTGCTCTCAGACTCAATAGGCACAGTAGGAAGCCAATGATTGCAAAAACAAAATGTAAACCTGTACTTCTTAATTAAATTTAAATCATGACCAACTGCTAGCCACATGAAAGCTATCCAACAAGCTTTATATTATGCCATTATACTGATATCTGCATTGCAGTGCGTTCTGTGTTCCAGGTATTCAAGCAGTTTAGTATAACTCAAAATAGAGAGGAATGGTGAGAGATTTTTATGTAGGTCATATCTATATGATACTTTTCAAAATATCAAAAGAAATGCAAAATTCTGCGTATATATATTATAAAATAAAAGGACAAGCAGTGGCATGGACTGTACAGTGTAGTTCATAAGCATTTGCGTGAACCGTGCACACTAAACCAGACTTAGGGCCCGATGTAGGTCGCCATTTACCGGCCGGTAACGGCCGATTCGGCCGTTACCGACCGGTAAATGGGTTTTCTTGATGTAGAGGGCCTATTTTACCGATTCGGTAAATTTACAGAATCGGTAAATTTACCGAATCGGTAAAATACCGAATCGGTAACTTCCATATATAGGTGGGACTCTTCTGAGCCCCAAAGGCCTGTCAGATTCGGTATTTTACCACCCAATCCAATTGGGTGGTAAAATACCGAATCCAGGTGTGCATGCACATGTGTGCATGCACACCTATGCCACGTGACAGACAGACATGCCCTTAGGGCATGTCTGTGTGCCACATGGCACACATGCCTGTATTTGGGTTGCTAGAGGGTGTCAAATTGACACCCCCTGCACCCTTGCTGCAATCGGTATTTACTGAAATGGTAAATACCGATTCAGTAATGCCCATTGAATCCTATGGGCTTCAAAGCCCATAGGAATCAATGGGCATTACCAATTCGGTATTTACAGAATCGGTAAATACCGAATCTCACCGATTTGGTATTTACCGAATCTGAAATACCTACAGCCCACCCCCCCCCCTCCATTTTACCACTTCTTAAATACCAAATTGGTATGATTCGGTATTTAAGAAGTGGTAAAATGAATTTACCTATATCTAGCCCCTATTCATTTCCAGTCTTGACTTCCAGCTGTAGACCATGGGAGCCGGCTTTGAGATGTGGTATGGTTAAGATTCACAGCTGTCTCTATATCGCTGAGGCATTAGGATTCTAGTCTTTCCTCGGTTTTTACATACCAATGCATTCTGGGAGCCGTTGTCTCGATAAGCCGCATTTGATAAATGCAAGAAAGCTAATAACAGAGCTCCTACATTTTCTAGGTCCACACGCATGTAGCGTATTGGCTCAAGGTTTTTGCTTTACGAGCAGTGCCTGCTCGTGTAGGGCGTTCCACCGGGCGGTGACGTGGGGCAGAGGAGGGGCAGGGGGGTGTAAAATATTGGAAACGGACGATTACAGGTAAGTAACATAAAAAATAAATACAACAAATTTTATTGTGTTCGCTGCATCGCATTTGGTGTTGCAGCGCACGCAGCGAAATTCGTTTTATTTATTTTTCACGTTACTTACCTGTAATCGTCCATTTCCTGTATTTACACCCCCCCACGCTGCCTCTCCTCCGCCCCAGGTCACCACCCGGTGGAACGCCCTACACGAGCCGGCACTGCACAACAGAAGCGCTGGTGAAAGGGAGCACATGCAACTTTTTAGTGGCGGGGTGCAAGCCCAATCGTGCGTCTCCAAAAAACAGAACGTGTATTTAACGTGGCCAAAGGTGCCTTAGGACACATTGAGAGATCACAAAAGGTGCGGACTGTCCCGGCCAATCCAGCATGTGTGGTCTCCCTGTGCCTATCAAACGAAACCTTTTAGTTGCACTAACTGTGGAGCTCAGGCATAGTTTGCTGAAGAGTCTACCCGACATTTACCGACATAGAAAGCTGTACCTGTGTCATGCTATCAAGTTAAGAAACAACAACCAATTGCCACTACTGCAATTTAATCATCTCATGACTGGACCATGAAGAACAGACTCAAACTGATTCTTCCGATCAATTATTCATTGGAATCAATCTATTTTATTTCAAATATAGAATCAAGACACATCATTTAGACAAATACTTTTTCTTCATTATAAACTGGCCTAAAAACCACAGGAGAGAGAAAGGAAAAGAAACCTATCTAAAAAAGTTTGCGCTCATTTCTAACTAGCATTCTGTCAATCACTCATACGTCCTCATTCATACTCATATGTACAATTCTTTTAGACATCATCAAAGAAAATAGGAAGGAAAAATAGGGAAAAACAAAAATAATAATAATAACTCAATACTACACGTATAATGTCAATCAAATAGAACACTTGGAGAGTATTTTCACCGAAACAGTCACAAGTTTATACAATAGGCTATCGAAACATACGAAAATATTCAAATGGTTTTTAGGACATTTGGACGCTTGGCCTAACACAGAGGTGGTCGACCCGCTTCGAGTTCCATCAGGAACTCAGAATATTTCTGTAAAATATAAGAGAGACCTTGTCTTACTTTGTTGTGCAAAATATTGGTGTTTGCTCACACTCTAAACCAGTAGCAATGGCCCTCTTACCTCAAGTTTCACATGGTTTTCTGTTATCCTCAATATTGGCACTCATTCGCTAAAAAATAATCGTGAAAATGGAAACCATAAGAACCTATCTGAGCCAAAACCCCTTTAATGTGTTTGTCAGTTTTTACCAATAAAGCCTTAATCCTTACTTTGAAGTAGCGTGTGCTGCCTCTCCGCAGGGGGCTTCAGTTGGTAAATTGTTCAGAGCTTGGTACAGGGAATCTCTGCAATGCAAAGCGGCAAGCATTGTTTGTATCTAGTGTTTGACGCATGAAAAAGCGTCTGTCCATAAATGAATAAAGCTTTCTCCCTTTAGATCTTTCTTGTGTGATCGCTTCTTTATTTGAGAAGGGAATTGTGATTTTGAATCTAAAGAGCAAAAAGATGAAGAGCAGTGGTCATATTACATGAGGTTTAATCAGCTCTCGCTCAGTCTGTGACCGGTCGTGGCGTCTATGCGTGTTTTGGTGAAACCTAATAGTCCAACAGATCGACGGTTTGAGCCGATGGTGCGAACATGCATGTTATTCATCAAAACTGCTGTGGGGAGCGGAACGTATTTAAGGGTCGATTAGGATCGCGGACGGAAGCATGTTCCGTCCGCCGAGGAAGGTGGCAAGATACTCCGGACCTGTCCGCGGAAAAACCGCAATAGCGATTAGGATCAATTTTGATAGAAACGCCGATCGCGGCGGACGGAGCACACCAATCTCCGTCCGCGGCGGTCGAAGTACACCTGAGGCCGCGGCAGGCGGACGGAACCGAAAGAACACCGACCGCCGCGTACGCACATGACCAGGAAAACAACCACTTCCCCCGCGATACCTGCGTAGTGTCCGTGTCCGCAATTAGGATAACTCCGCAAGTACCCCGGTAGCCACCGCGATCCACGTCCGCGGCGGTACCAATGCTACGAGAAACCGTGCTTCACAGCGGAAGTCCAACACGAACAACATCCCTACAGTCAAACCAATGCCATACATTGCGACGGAATTTATCACCAAACACAGGAAAAAGAACGGCCACCCACCTGACACATCTAAACCAATCAAAAGACACAATGACCCACCCCCAAGATCCGCATAATGCACACCTGGCAACACACCCACCTATCACCTGACTGCCAATAACCATTCAGACAGTGCCAAGACACAGGCTATAAATTAACTCCCACCCACTCCAGAAATCCTCTGCATCACAGCATAGCTGCTAGCAGGAGACACCACTTAACCAACAGCAAACACAGATATCATACACATAACCCACACCCAAACACACCCACTACACAAAGACCCACCACACCATCCCTAAACACCACACACCAGCACCTCCCTATTCACACAAACGCACACCCCGAGCACCATGGCACCAAAAAAACCCCCTAAATTCACTGACACTGAGATAAAGGTTATGGTAGATGAGATAATACGTGTAGAACCCCACTTATTTGTGGCCCTAGTGCAGCAGACCAGCATAGCTAGGAAAAACAGCATGTGGGACCGGATTGTCACCAGGGTCAATGCCTTCGGGACTGTCTCGAGGACGAAGCAGGAAATTCAGAGGCGGTGGCATGACCTCAAGACCCGAGTGAAATCCATCAGAGCCAAGAACTATCTCCGGGCCAATCACACAGGCGGTGGAACCCCCCCGGAGCCCTTACTGTACACCGAGTGGGAGGAGAAGGTGCTGACCATTCTGCACCCTGAGAGCCTTGATGGACTTGAGGAGGGAGAAGAGGCTGGTAAGTACCAACCAAGCACCACAAGCACAACAACACGGTGTGCCTCACACAACTCTGAAGACACATCTCCCAGACCCCAACCCATGCATGCAGTCCACATACTCACCAATGTCTAAACCACTCCAACAGGCCCCCATGTCCATAGGGAGGGTGGTGGTGGTGGGTGGGGTGTGTGAGAGGTCACTAGACCAACCCCCAACAGGCCCCCATGTCCATAGGGAGGCCGGTGGTGGTGGGTGGGGTGTGTGAGGGGACGGAACTACAACTCCCAACAGGCCCACATGTCCATAGGGAGGGTGGTGGTGGTGGGTGGGGTGTGTGAGGGGACGGAACTACAACTCCCAACAGGCCCACATGTCCATAGGGAGGGTGGTGGTGGTGGGTGGGGTGTGTGAGAGGTCACTAGACCAACCCCCAACAGGACCCCATGTCCATAGGGAGGCCGGTGGTGGTGGGTGGGGTATGTGAGGGGACGGAACTACAACTCCCAACAGGCCCACATGTCCGTAGGGAGGGTGGTGGTGGTGGGTGGGGTGTGTGAGGGGACGGAACTACAACTCCCAACAGGCCCACATGCCCATAGGGAGGGTGGTGGTGGTGGGTGGGGTGTGTGAGAGGTCACTAGACCAACCCCCAACAGGCCCCCATGTCCATAGGGAGGCCGGTGGTGGTGGGTGGGGTGTGTGAGGGGACGGAACTACAATTCCCAACAGGCCCACATGTCCATAGGGAAGGTGGTGGTGGTGGGTGGGGTGTGTGAGGGGACGGAACTACAACTCCCAACAGGCCCACATGTCCATAGGGAGGGTGGTGGTGGTGGGTGGGGTGTGTGAGGGGACGGAACTACAACTCCCAACAGGCCCACATGTCCATAGGGAGGGTGGTGGTGGTGGGTGGGGTGTGTGAGAGGCCACTAGACCAACCCCCAACAGGCCCCCATGTCCATAGGGAGGCCGGTGGTGGTGGGTGGGGTGTGTGAGGGTATGGAACTACAATTCCCAACAGGCCCACATGTCCATAGGGAGGGTGGTGGTGGTGGGTGGGGTGAGTGAGGGGACGGAACTACAACTCCCAACAGGCCCACATGTCCATAGGGAGGGTGGCGGTGGTGGGTGGGGTGTGTGAGAGGTCACTAGACCAACCCCCAACAGGCCCCCATGTCCATAGGGAGGCCGGTGGTGGTGGGTGGGGTGTGTGAGGGGACGGAACTACAACTCCCAACAGGCCCACATGTCCATAGGGAGGGTGGTGGTGGTGGGTGGGGTGTGTGAGAGGTTACTAGACCAACCCCCAACAGGCCCACATGTCCATAGGGAGGGTGGTGGTGGTGGGTGGGGTGTGTGCCAGTGCTGACTGAATTGCCAACAAAAATAAAATGACACGTAATGGTCACATGACTCATCCTCACATTTTTGTTTTGCAGGTGATCCTAATCTGACAGCTGGAATAAACATCCGGCCTCCAGACTCGCCACACTCAGAAGTCTCAGGGGACGATTGGCCAGCCACCTCCGGGGCTGAGGATGGTGCCGGCTCAAGCAGGCAGCCAGGGACATCTGGCTCCCAGGTCACACCTGCACCAACTACTACGGCCTCTGCCATTTCCACAACACCGGCCACTGTGACCTGCACAGCCATCACCAGCACCACCTCCACCACCACCACTACTACCACCACTTCTGCCCCTGCCACCCTGCCCAACCCACCGCCCAACGCCGGGCCAGCGCCATCCCAGCCACGCAGGGAGAGTGTGAGGCAAAGCAGAGATGCAAGGCCAGATCCGGCAGGCAGGAGCACAGCACAAAGACGGCATGATGAAACAACTACACCCAATGCCGTGCAACAGTCTCTAGAAGCACTAGCCAGGGTGGAGGAAAACTATCTACGTGGCCAGGCACAGGCAGACCGGGCCCACCAGGACTTTGTTGAGAACACTGCAATGTTGGGGGCCATTGAGAGGCTGCTTGGCCAACTAGTGGACATATTTACCATGTCTAATACCATGTGGATGCCATGGATATCCGCCAACACCACCCTCCCCACACCCCCTCAAACAACGCCACCGCCACCACCACCGCCACCGCCACCGCCACCTGCGCCACTGGCGGGGGATGTGGTACCTGATCAGCCTGCGGTCCCAGCTGACTCCGTCCAGACACAAAGACGGAGGGGCCGTCCGAGGCTGGAAGTGGGCGAGAGCAGTGTTGAAGCTCCTTCCACACGCTCCAAGAGGAGCCGACAATGACTTTTACAGTACCTGAGCCTGCCATTCACCCTGCCAACTATCCGGTCCCACCTGGCACAGGCCTGCTGCACTAGGCAGACACCACCCTATGTGGTGTCAGCACGGACATTTCATCTGCCATAACCTTTAACTCTCACTCCCCCACCCCTTCACTCATTTGTAAATATGCACCTACACCTATGCACAATCTGTAAATAAATACCACTTACTCACTCAATGATGTGTTGCCTCCATGTTTATTCACATGATTGCATCAGAAACAGACGTTACCAGGTTCAGGGATCCAACTGGTACAGAATCATGCCGCAAGGGAGTGACCTAGGGAAACATAGAAACCGCAAAGACACGTTAGGAAACACGATCACACTCATCCCAACACACTGCAGTGCAACATTTAACAAACCACACACATCACAACAGGAATGGATGAGACTACACACATCATGGAGACGTGCATGTACTCATAAATAAAGAGACACACACACATGCATACATCACATAGCAGAACACATAGATGATGCCCAACACAATGACACAAGACCAGCAAACCTACACAGGGCATACACAAGCAGCACAAGAGGAGCACACTTACAATCAAGGGAAGTAGCGATCAATGAGCTGGCGCCTCTGGTCCACACCTTCCTCCTCACCACTATCCTCATCAGTCGACATGTGTGGGTCGGGAGGGAGAGGAACTTGCTGTTCATCTGGGTCCAAGAGCAGTTCAATGTTATTGCGCACGGCCAGGTTGTGGAGCATGAAGCAGGCAATCACGATCTTGCATACTTTGCCTGGTGAGTGAGGCAGGGCCCCTCCAGTCTTATCCAGGCACCGAAACCTAGACTTAAGCAGGCCAAATGTTCGTTCTATCACTTGACGTGTCCTTCCATGGGCATCATTTTATCGCATTTCTCCCGCTGTAGTTGGATTGCGTATGGGACTCAGCAGCCAAGGCCTGTTTGGGTAAGTCGAGTCGCCTGTGTTGGCCGTTTCAGGCCCCGTCCACTACCGCCGTGCCCTGGCGGTGCCTGAAACGGCAGTACTTGACATGGCCGGCACGGCGGTCCTGGGCAGGGCCTGGCACGGCGGTAGTGGACGGGGTCTGAAACGGCGGTAGTTGACATGGCCGGCACGGCGGTCCTGGGCAGTGCCTGGCACGGCGGTAGTGGACGGGGCCTGAAACGGCGGTACTTGACATGGCCGGCACGGCGGTCCTGGGCAGGGCTGGGCCGGCCGGTGTAGGCTGGCTGATGCAATGTCACTGTAAGGGGGGTCAGGACCTGCCATGTGCATTGACATCAGCTTATGGATGTGTTGGCCTGCACCTCCCCCGCCGAATACGTGCCCCGCGATGGTGGCGCCAGTGATCGAACTTTGTTGCAAATGAAGCATCTGTCCCGGAGTCTAGCACATGCACTTGCCGGTGTGTGAGCGTGACGGTCTGTGCACGTGCAGCCAATGGGAGGTGTGAACATGGGCCACGTGTGCCCAATAGAAAGTACCGTATGCTGTGCACCGCAACACCAGGGCCAATCATTGGCCATTTTCCAAACACGCTTCCAGGGCTGACCAATGGCTGGCGCCGTATGCCACTGGCATGGCCACAGGGCCCTATATATGTGTGATGTGCAAAAGCATACATTCCACGATGACCACCGACTGCTGCCTGTGACCATCACCTCCACCTGCTGCTGCGGAGCTGACCACCGACTGCTGCCTATGACCATCACCTCCACCTCCACCTGCTGCTGCGGAGCTGACCACCGACTGCTGCCTGTGACCATCACCTCCACCTGCTGCTGCGGAGCTGACCACCGACTGCTGCCTGTGACCATCACCTCCACCTCCACCTGCTGCTGCGGAGCTGACCACCGACTGCTGCCTGTGACCATCACCTCCACCTGCTGCTGCGGAGCTGACCACCGGCTACTGCCTGTGACCATCACCTCCACCTGCTGCTGCGGAGCTGACCACCGGCTACTGCCTGTGACCATCACCTCCACCTGCTGCTGCAGAGCTGACCACCGACTGCCGCTCTAGTGCCATACTCCGTGACCTTGGCATGTCGAGAGTCAAAGAGATCCGGTCTCATCCCTTCACCGCCGCGGAGCTGGATGTCCTCGTGGACGGTGTGCTCCGCAACTACGGATGCCTGTACGGCGCACCCGGACAGGTGGTAAGTGCAGTGGGGGATAAGTTGTTGTGCATGAGGTGTTCCATGACACCTGGACTCAGGCATCTTGGCGGTGTGATGTGGGACCAACAAATGAGTCGAAATGTGCATGGCTGCAGAGAGAAATGTGTTGCCCCAATCTGTGTGACTGGCCAACTGTCCACTGACTTGCACCCTTTTGTCTCCCATCATGGTAGGTCAAGCTGCACCTTCGCAAGGACGTGTGGAGGAGCATTGCACGTGATGTACGAGCAGTGGGGGTGTCCAATAGACGACATACACACTGCCACAAACGCTGGGACGACATTTCCACGCTGAGCAAGAATGTAGCGGAAGTGACACTAGGGATGATTCCAAGAACGGCACGTCTGGCCCGACGCTCAATGACCCCTCTCATGCACCGTATCATAGCTGTGACGCATCCTGACCTGTCTGAGCGGTTGCGTGTGGATGAACAGCAACGTGGCGGTAAGCATACTGTCAGTGTATGTTGCTTGTGAGTGCAATGCATGTATTGTTGCCCACACACATTAGTGACTTCCGTGTATCGTGTGGCTCGTTCCAATGGCATGTTGGTGACATTGGCGCAGTAAAATGTCACTTCCCGGTGCGGCATGTTGAGACGCCACTCACTAAGCAGTTGAGTGTTCATGCACATGCTGTAGTGCTCCGTCACCCCTTGGCAAGACTGGTGTGCATATGTAGTTGCTCATGCCCTGTCTGCATGCTGTACATGTAGTACGGCCAATGCCACTTAATTCCTGTGAGGATGACTGGTTGGGGTGGGCCCTGTGCAGGTTGTGGGATCGATGGACATTGTCATCAGTGGCTTTAGGGATTCCGTAGCAGTACTGTACGTGAGTGTGCCCATGACTTACATCCATTTCCTGTGCATTTCAGCTTTGGCAGAGGGCACTCAGCCACAGACGGAGGAGATGATAGAAGGCAATGCATCCGGATCAGACGTCGCGCACACGCAGACTGACACAGAAGGGGCCTGCGCCGGAGAGGGGGACAGGACCGTCCCGGAGGACTCGCATGTGGAGACAACATCGTCATCATCTTCCGACAGTGTTGGTGAGTCAGCACTGTTGTCACAGACTGGGAGTGGGCAATCAACACCTTCGGTCGGGACACAGCACACAGGGCCCACCCTGCCGCCAACTGCACCATGTACTGTTCGTGCACGCAGGAGTAGGGGGAGCAGAGTGGCGTTCGGTGTAGGCACCGCTGCCCCAGCCTCGGTGAGACAAAATGCTCTTTGTGCAGAGGCTGTTGATCTGCTGCGACAGCTGTGTGTGGGGCAGACCAATGTGATAAATGCTTTCCAAGACCACAATAGGAAGTTGGGGTAGGTGGTGGCTTTCATGGAAGGTATGCATGGCGATCTGGCTGGTGTACACAGGACAGTGCAGTCATTGGCTAACAGTGTGTCGTCTGCCATTGTACAGTCGCATGGACTGGGTGCTACTTCTGTTCCACCACCTACAACACTGGATGTCTCAGGGGGGAGTGCATATTCTGACCAGGACTCTAATACAGGTTATTGCACTAGAAGCAGCGTCAGCCAGCACGTCAAGGCACGGAGGCCTCAGACCCCATCCCCTAGGTCAGCTAAATCTGTTCACAAAGACAACGTCATATACAGTGGAGTACACACACGTGAACCAAAAGAGGGGTTGGGTGTAATGGCTACACATGCTGCACAGGCATCCCACACACAAGGTACTCCCAAGGCAAGCCTTACTCCCAGTTCCATTGACACTACCTTGGACAAGGACATTCAGAAGACGAAGGCATCTCTTGAGAGCTCGGACACTCCCAGGGCCAGGGAGACTAGGAAGGAAGGAGCCACTCCCAAGGGCAGGGAGACTAGGAAGGAAGGAGCCACTCCCAAGGGCAGGGAGACTAGGAAGGAAGGAGACACTCCCAAGGGCAGGGAGACTAGGAAGGAAGGAGACACTCCCAAGGGCAGGGAGACTAGGAAGGAAGGAGACACTGCCTAGGGCAGGGAGACTAGGAAGGAAGGAGACACTCCCAAGGGCAGGGAGACTAGGAAGGAAGGAGCCACTGCCAAGGGCAGGGAGACTAGGAAGGAAGGAGCCACTGCCAAGGGCAGGGAGACTAGGAAGGAAGGAGCCACTGCCAAGGGCAGGGAGACTAGGAAGGAAGGAGCCACTCCCAAGGGCAGGGAGACTAGGAAGGAAGGAGCTTCTACCAAGGGCAGGGACAAGGACAGTCACAAGACAAACGCACCTAAGAAGAGCACGGACACTCCCAGGGGCAGGGACACACACAGGGAGAAGGTGTGTCCTGGGGATAGGTACACCACAGACGACAAGTCTGCTGCCTGGAGAGGTTACCATCCAGGGAACAGAGAAAGTCCACAGACAACATTCCTCCTACGGAAATGGAACATCCAAGGGCCAAGGCATCTCCCATGGACAGTGGCGCTGTCAAGGACAGGCATACATCACCCATTGATGCACTGAGGCTGCTGTTTTCTGGGAAACGGAATACAGATGTCTCGGCAGTGGAGTCACCCCTTACCTCCACTCCCATCAGGGCCCATCAGGAACGGATGCAGGTGGACCCTGTAGTAGCATCCCCCATGACACATGTTGCAGAGGCCACAAGGCAGCCACACAGCAAACGACAAGCAGGCTCCAGCACATCCCCAGAGAGCATTTCCCCGCCAGCAGATGGTGGGTGATATTTCTTCTCAGTCCGGCCCACTTGCCAGTCCTGTCCTGTCCAGGGTGCAGTCACATGTCCCCAAGAAACGTAGACACACAGCATTGACACATGCCCAATCCGATGTCGGCCAATTGCAACTATCCCCCGCTCCCAGAGCCACCCTGCCTCCTGGACCATACAGCCCTGTGGCTCATCATTTCAGTGGTCCCAGTGGCGCCGCTGCAGTTGACTCGCATGTGTCAGGTAGTGGCACTGTATCAGTTGAGCCCTATCCTGTATCAGGTGCTGGCAGTGTATCTGGGTCTATGGGGCATGTGTCATTCACTCGGGCTGTGGCTGTGTCTCACACTCCTGTATCAGTTGCTGGCAGTGTATCTGGGTCTATGGGCCATGAGTCATTCACTCGGGCTGTGGCTGTGTCTCACACTCCTGTATCAGTTGCTGGCAGTGTATCTGGGTCTCTGGGACATGTGTCATTCACTCGGGCTGTGGCTGTGTCTCACACTCCTGTATCAGGTGCGGTCAGTGTATCTGGGTCTATGGGCCATGTGTCAGCCACTCGGGCTGTGGCTGTGTCTCACACTCCTGTATCAGTTGCTGGCAGTGTATCTGGGTCTATGGACCATGTGTCATTCACTCGGGCTGTGGCTGTGTCTCACACTCCTTTATCAGGTGCTGGCAGTGTATCTGGGTCTATGGGCCATGTGTCAGTCACTCGGGCTGTGGCTGTGTCTCACACTCATGCATCAGGTGCTGGCAGTGTATCTGGGTCTGTGGCTCACGTGTCAGTCACTACATCTGTGGCTGTGTGTCACACTCTGGTTTCTGGTGCTGCCAGTCTGTCCGATGCGGGTACTTCACGCAATCCACCTGATAGTGTGATGTAAGTTGCTGTTGTATTCCCTCTGATGTACCTGCTCTGGTGTCCACACCGCCCTGTTGATGTTCTCATACTGATGTATGCCCTCTGATGTACCTGCTCTGGTGTCCACACTGCCCTGTTGATGTTCTCATACTGATGTATGCCCTCTGATGTACTGCCTCTGATGTACCTGCTCTGGTGTCCACACTGCCCTGTTGATGTTCTCATACTGATGTATGCCCTCTGATGTACCTGCTCTGGTGTCCACACTGCCCTGTTGCTATTCTCATACTGCTGTATGCCCTCTGATGTACTGCCTCTGATGTACCTGCTCTGGTGTCCACACTGCCCTGTTGATGTTCTCATACTGATGTATGCCCTCTGATGTACCTGCTCTGGTGTCCACACTGTCCTGTTGCTATTCTCATACTGCCGTATGCCCTCTGATGTACTGCCTCTGATGTACCTGCTCTGGTGTCCACACTGCCCTGTTGATGTTCTCATACTGATGTATGCCCTCTGATGTACTGCCTCTGATGTACCTGCTCTGGTGTCCACACTGCCCTGTTGATGTTCTCATACTGATGTATGCCCTCTGATGTACCTGCTCTGGTGTCCACACTGCCCTGTTGCTATTCTCATACTGCTGTATGCCCTCTGATGTACTGCCTCTGATGTACCTGCTCTGGTGTCCACACTGCCCTGTTGATGTTCTCATACTGCTGTATGCCCTCTGATGTACTGCCTCTGATGTACCTGCTCTGGTGTCCACACTGCCCTGTTGATGTTCTCATACTGATGTATGCCCTCTGATGTACCTGCTCTGGTGTCCACACTGCCCTGTTGATGTTCTCATACTGATGTATGCCCTCTGATGTACTGCCTCTGATGTACCTGCTCTGGTGTCCACACTGCCCTGTTGCTATTCTCATACTGATGTATGCCCTCTGATGTACTGCCTCTGATGTGCCTGTGCCTTGCCATGCACTGTTTGTGCACCTAGCCCCTCTGATATACTGCCTCTGCTGGACCTGTGCCTTGCCATGCACTGTTTGTGCACCTAGCCCCTCTCATGTGCTGCCTCTGATGTAGCTGTTCGATGCCATGGACTGTTGATGCACCTAGGCCCTCTCATGTGCTGCCTCTGATGTAGCTGTTCGATGCCATGGACTGTTGATGCACCTAGCCCCTCTCATGTGCTGCCTCTGATGTAGTTGTTCGATGCCATGGACTGTTGATGCACCTAGCCCCTCCGATGTATCTGCTCTGGTGTCCACACTGCCCTGTTGATGTTCTCATACTGATGTACTGCCTCTGATGTACCTGCTCTGGTGTCCACACTGCCCTGTTGCTATTCTCATACTGCTGTATGCCCTCGGATGTACTGCCTCTGATGTACCTGCTCTGGTGTCCACACTGCCCTGTTGCTATTCTCATACTGATGTAGCTGTTCGATGCCATGGACTGTTGATGCACCTAGCCCCTTGCATGTGCTGCCTCTGATGTAGCTGTTGGATGCCATGGACTGTTGATGCACCTAGCCCCTCTCATGTGCTGCCTCTGATGTAGCTGTTCGATGCCATGGACTGTTGATGCACCTAGCCCCTTGCATGTGCTGCCTCTGATGTAGCTGTTGGATGCCATGGACTGTTGATGCACCTAGCCCCTCGCATGTGCTGCCTCTGATTTATCTGCTCTGGTGTCCACACTGCCCTGTTGCTATTCTCATACTGCTGTATGCCCTCTGATGTACTGCCTCTGATGTACCTGCTCTGGTGTCCACACTGCCCTGTTGCTGTTCTCATACTGATGTCCTGCCTTTGATGTACCTGCTCTGGTGTCCACACTGCCCATGCTCGAGCCTAGGCTGTGATGTTACTCCGATTATGCGTAAATAAAATTGACAATCATGTGTCGTGGGTTGTCGGAGTCATTCTTGCGTGTGTGATGGTGGTGTGTATTTGTATTTACTTCAAGGCAGTGGGTTCAGATACATGTCACTCCCCCTACCTGGGTCACGACCCTTGAAGGCGCTGCCCTACACACGAATCTGTGGTTTCCGGGACATGTCACTCCCCCCTCCCTACGTCACGGACCTTGCAGGTACTCCTCTCAGACAGCGAATGGTTTGTAGCCTACCTGCGTCGTCCTCGATGGTGGGCCAAGACTAGGACGTGGTGGATTGCGAAGAGTATCGGGTAAGCGTGTAGTGCAGGGTCCATGTCGGCGAGCGGCTCGTGGTGGGTATGGTCGCTGTGGGGCATCCGCAGTGTTCAGGCAGGTTGTTTTTCCGCAGCGCTTTTATGTGTATTTTCCGCCATCTTGATTTGGAGGACGGTCCTAGACGTGAGTCCGTACGGCGGAGTCTCTGGATAGGTTACGTCCGCCGCGTGGTTGGGTGTGGTAGTGCGGCGGACCGTGATCTACCGCCGTGGACGGATTTTGGCCCATATTTCCTATCCTGATTTGGCGGACGGAGTGTCCGCGACGGGCGGACGGAGAATAGGCATGTTCCGCATGCTCCGGGGCTGCGGAGGCACTTCCGTCCGCCATCCTAATGAGCCCCATAGTCTCTGAAAACGTGTTATCTAATGCGGGGAGGCTCAATATCCAGTTGTGTAAGGTCGCAGTATAACGGAAAAATAATGCATAGAAAATCCGTTTAAAGTGTTTACCTTCGCGTATTCAATCGGCGTGTTTCCTGCTCGTATCTCTCCGGTTTCTCTGTTTGGAATCTCAATGTGCCGGCGCTGTTAGTCTCGCGGTATTAGATCTCTGGAGCATTTCTGGGAAATGTAGTGTTGGCACAGTCCTTATCGTAATGTGCAGGAACGTGATGGTGCATGTTATCAGAACCTTTAGTTAGACCACTCGCGATGATATACTTAAGATTATTACAGCAGGTAATCACCACACTATTAGGCGGACAAGCTGCTATTGTTGCGTGGTATTAAACCCGAATGTATTGAACAGGCGCTTCTGGGACACGTGGTTTAATTGGACTCTTGTAGTTCGGGTGGATGGGTCTCTTAAGATGAACAGTGTACAATTCACTTGATAGCCCATGCGTCAGGACAGGTAGAGTGTGAATGATATACTATAGACTTCTTATTTGTTTATTTTTGGTTTATCTTGTTTTTGAATTTTTTTTGCACTTTTTTGTTTTCTAAGTTAGACACTTTGGGTGACATTCTCATTTCAAATTAGACAATGTCAGAAAATGAAACTTTCGCCTACATTGAAGATCACATCCAAAAACTAATCAGTAACCCTCCACTCTTTAGCTCAGCAGCTTTGAGCTCTACAGCCAAAATCAATAACGAATTTGAAAAAGTAATTAGATTGAAAATGAAGCAGATAAGAACAGACCTTCATGGTCATTACCTTATACAACATCTACGATCAGGAACTATTCCAAACGGATTCATTATACGGAATGTCCCAGTAATTTTTACCGAAGACCCGATTTATAAGAAGGGGTACAGTTTCATTGAGACGAAATGCAGCAGGGACCTCATGGTCCTCACTGTTGAGACAGCGTAACGCCTCTCAAAAGAACAACTAACAGAGATTGAAAAACTGGAATCAGATATAAAAACAAACCAACTTATCAAGGATTCAAAAGCTTTACTAGATAAAGTCGAAAAGGACATTCTTGACTTTAAAGACTATACAATTAACCAAAAAGAAACTAAATTTGAAAAAGATAAAAGGAGCTTCTCCCTGGAAAAGGCTTCTCCCTATTTACAGCAGGATTTCTATACAAGATTTGACTCAAGACGCTATCTATCAGATTATCAAGGAAGGTCCAGAAATAACTTCATCACTTTTTCAGACATATCATCATCAAGTGGTAGCGAAACGGATAATACCAACAATATAACAGGTTTCAACAGAAGAGGGAACTTTCAACAAAACTTTCAGCAAAATCCTCAAGCTCAACAACAGCCTTTTTTAGGGAGAGGCTAACAAAAAACACATGGGAAAACAAGGTTCAACGATCCACCATGGGAGATATCCACGCGAACACGGACATACAGAAATTAGAAGAAACTTCCATCCACAATTTATCAGCTAGAACTTTAACTCTTACAGAAATGAGTGCATTAGAAAAAGGACTTTCTTTTGTCCCAACAAGATTCACCAACTATGTACAAATGAAAACAGAATTCATTGAGTTCTGTAGAAAGATCAGGCTAACTACCTTCTTCTCAGGACAGCAACCATCTAAAAGCACTGAAACCACTGGTCTGAAGAGACCTTCAAAATTTTGCCCGCCTACTAGTAAAATACCAAAAGATGTTGCCATTTTTGAAAGGACAATTTTATCGGCAATTGTAGCACAAGAGAAAAAAAGACAAGGCTTCATTAAATATACTTGACAAAACCACAGAAGGAAGCTTTATTGAATCTTAAAAATGACCATTCCATCGTTATAAAACAAGCCGACAAAGGCGGGTCAATTGTGATTTGGGGGACGTCGGAATATACAAATGAAGTCATCCGGCAATTTTCGGATGACCAATGTTATAAAAAAATCACAAAAGATCCCATATGGGAACTACAAGGTGAACTCTTCAAGATTCTACAAATTGGTTTCGAAAATGGATTTTTTGGAAAGAAAGAACACAACTATCTACAAAATAAACATCCCAGAACACCAATTTTCTATGTGCTGCCAAAGGCGCACAAGGATGTACACCATCCACCCGGACGACCAATCGTCTCATGGAGTGAATCACTGTTTCAGCCAATTTCAAAGTGTGTTGATTTTTTTCTAAAACCCTGGTTGAGCAATGTTAAATCATACATCAAAGATACAAAAGATTTCATTAATAAACTTGAAATGATTCAATTTGATGAACAAGAGGATCTCCTATTATGCATGGACGTGACATCCTTTTATACCCAGATCCCTCAGGATGAGGGTCTGGCAGTATTGGAATTGCATTTGGAAAAAAAAGATAGACCAATGAAAGTACCCACAGGTTTCATCTTGCAGCTAGCAAGTTTGGCTCTGAAAAGAAATTATATCAAATTCAAAGAAGATTTTTATTTCCAAATAAAAGGTGTCTTAATGGGGTGTCTTTTTGCCCCAGAGCTAGCCGTGTTGTTCATGTCTCAATATGAAGAGAAATTCATTTATCAAAACAACCCCTCCATCAGTATATCGGATGATGGACCAATATATTGACAACATATTTTTGACATGGAAAGGCCCTGAAGACCAACTACACAGATTCCATGAATAGTTGAACAATCAAACAGAGGACAATAAATTTAGCATAAATCATTCGAGGAAAAAACTACCATTTCCTGACGTCTAAGTATACCCCTCAGAAGGAGGCCTAAAAACTACACTTTACAAGAAGAAAACAGATAGAAACAAATCCCTTCATTATACCAGTAATCACCCGCGCAGTTTAAAAGACAATTTACAAGTGGGCCAATTCTTGAGAATTAGGCGCAATTGCTCCTATAAGGATGAATACTTCTTTCATGCAAGCAAACTAAAAGAAAACGTACTTGCCAGAGGACATCCTAAAAAACTGTTAAAACGGGAAATGAAAAGAGCATGGCGGACCCCTCGGGAGGTACTACTAGAACCAAAACAGAAAAAACCTTTGGACCGTATAGTCTGTGTTTCTACGTACTGTCCAACATCAAACTGGCTTAAAAAACAGATCAAAAACAACTGGCATTTAGTCCAAGAATTGGTTGGATGAAAAATTGAAAGCAATCCCTCTGTTTGCCTTCAAAAAGGAAAAGAGCATAGTGAACCAGATTGTATGAGCTGCTCTGCCAAAAGAACGGACACCCACAATACGGGATTTTGTTAACCTGCCCCCTGTCAAAGGCCATCATAAATGCCGCACCTGTAAGTGCTGCAACTCTACAATAGAAGGTGATCTGTTCAGTCACAAAGGAGTCTTCTGGAAGCATGAAAGCTTTACGAATTGTAAATCTAAATATGTCATTTATGCTATCTCTTGCCCCTGTGAAAAAATGTATATTGGAAAAACGAGTCAGGAGATACGTCAACGTATATCCCAACATAAATCTAGGATCAGAAAAAGTGTACAAACAGCCCCGCTTGTAAATCATTGGCACATGAATACACACACAGAACAAGAATTACAATGGACTATAATCTCGAAGGTGGAACAAGATGTGAGAGGAGGTGACCTGGAGGCCAAATTATCTAAAAGAGAAGCAATGCTTATAATTAAATTCAACACCGCGATAGATGGCCTTAATGAGCTGTCAGAAATTTACCACCTCTAAATGTGTGCCTTAATTTCATACATAAGAGTGTCCTAGAAACATTTGACAGAGATTGATTAGGGATGTTGATAATTTTGCTCAAAACCTTTGTGCCATCTGTTGACAGATAAAAAGATAACAATCTCAAACACATGCCAACTGTACAAATTACCGACTTGACTATCACAATCAGGAACCGAGCAATGTGAAACAAACTCATGGGCTATGAAGTGAATTGTACACTGTTCATCTTAAGAGATCCATCCACCCGAATGGAAAGGGAAGACCACTCGGTCCCCCCGAACGTATGGATGGGTGCCCCGATCCCCCCGGGAAGCCATTTTGGGCGGGAGGCGTGTTTCGGCTGGTATGCCCAAAGCGGCGTAGCCGGAGCACGCCCTTCCCGCCCAGAAGGGGTTGTCCTAGACACCCGCCCGGAAGACCGCGCCCAGGTGGGCGTACCCGAGGAGGGCCCCCGCCCTCCCGCAGACGGATAAATAGAGCGGGAATCCAATGAAGCGTCCTCTTGTTCCAGTGCTCGGAAGGCTGCACCACTCGCTGCTCGTGAGGCCTCGACGGAACAAGCAGCAATTTTGTGAACTTGTAATCTTTGTTCTTTCTCTTTCAGTATCAGGCATCTGTAGGATCTAGGACCTCGCCGATCGAGTCGAACGGAGTGAACGAAGTCATGTCCGGCAAAAAGGCGGGAAAGAGCTCCGAGTTGGAGAAGATACTACGCACTTTGTCGAACCGAATGGCCGTCATGGACCGTAAACTGGGTAAAGTGGATTCGATCGGCAGGGGCTTAGCAGAGGTTAAAAAGCAGATAGCAGCCCAGAACAACCCCTCGGGTGGCCTAAGAAGGTGATAGGACCGGCCTTGCTGGGAGTCGCCCCGGAGGGTAGGGGGAAACGTAGTAAGAAGAGGGCGGGTCCGGGGGAGGGCCCGGTTCCGGAGGTACCCCCAGCAGGCCCGTCACACCGGTAGACAGCCTGGTACCGAGTCCGGATGTGGGTTTACCAATCCCTGTTGTAATTACGCCGGTTGAGGATGATCAGATGCCCCCAGAACTGGCCCTTCAGTTAGCGGTAGTGTTACCCTGGCTTAAGAAGAAATCCGGGGGGGCAGTGGCTGCGGGGGATCCGGCTGAGAAAGCCAGATTAATAATCGAGCAGTTACGGCAGTCAAGAGAAGCCGGGACGGCGAATGTTCCTTCTATTCCCCCACAGGTGGCACCGGGAGTGACGGCGGTTGGCCGAGAAAAGATAGCAGACACGGCGGTTGAACCCGGTAAGAACCCGTTGCCAAATGTAGGGGAGAGTTCAGTGCCTTCGAGGCGCGAAAAGGTGGCCCAGCACATCCCAGCGGCCACGAAGGAAATGATATGGGGGGACAAATATGTTAATATGTTTTCACTGTTGACCGACCATCGTGAGATGGAGTACGCAAAGCCCAGAAAGATTTATGGCACCCCAGCGTATGGCGGGCCAAGATGGCGGAATTTAGGGTCGACGAGACCATAGCGAACTGGGTGAAGGCCTTCTCTATATTTACGGCAGTAATGGGGGAACGTAAACCTGAAGTGTTGCTCGATCTATCATGTTACCAGAACAGAATCATGGATTTTTATAACATGTACGGGGGGGATGAATGGAAAGGTTATGATGTTCACTTTCGAAAGTCTAAAGAGTTTGATGTAACTTTAACGTGGGATTGCCTCGACACGGTGTCATGGCACAAACAGCTCTTGCCTGGATCGGCGGGTACGTCCTCGCCAGGCGGGAGCGGGTCTGGGGCAGTTCAACAAAGGCCGGCAGAGCCCTTTCGAACAAGCGCTGGGGGGGAATCACAGCCCAAGCCCGGCGGAAATGGGGGCAAGCGCGGGGTTTGTTGGGGTTTCAACAGAGGTAACTGTAACAGGCCCCAGGGAACATGGAGGTTCCGGCATGCTTGTGCGGGCTGTGGGAACTCCTCACACCCGGAAAGTAGCTGTAGGTCCAAGAGCGGTAGTTAGGGAGGAGAGGGGGGATCCAAAGAGGATTGATGTGATGCTTGGGAAGCAGGCATCTTCACCCTTCGACATCATGGCTTTGACTCCCTGGCTGGACAAATACCCTGATCATGTATCTGCCGGGATTTTGAGGAATGGTTTCCTATATGGCTTCAACATGCCGGCGGGGAATTTTCGGGGGAGGGTATTACATGGATAAATGCATGCCCATGGGCTGCTCAATTTCTTGTGCTTATTTTGAAATGTTCAGCTGTTTCTTGGAATGGGCTTTCACCGAGGCCATAGGGCATAGACGGGTGATACACTATTTAGACGACTTCCTGTTCTTAGGGCCGGCAGGCACTACGAAATGTGCACATGCACTGCAGGACTTCTGCATTCTCATGCAGGATTTTGGGGTCCCTTTGGCACCAGGTAAGACAGTGGGGCCATCTACTTCACTGGAGTTTCTGGGAATTGAGCTCGATTCTGCGGAAGGATGCTTCCGTCTGCCAATGGAGAAGGTGGCCAAGTTCAGGGCTTGCTTAATACAATGCCTGGGCAAGGAAAAAGTGACCCTGCATCAGTTACAACAAACAGTGGGCCAGCTTAACTTTGCCTTGAGAGTAATACCGATGGCTCGCCCCTTCTCACGTTCCATTGCACAAGCTATGGTAGACCTCAAGGAAGGACACCACCGCACAAGACTGTCGGCAGAGGTTCGCCAGGACATGCGCATTTGGTTGGCATTCCTGGCGGACTGCAACGGTCGAGTGGCGTGGAACAAACCCCCAGCATCGTGTGACGAACTGGGTTTGTGGACCGACTCAGCTGGGAGCGTGGGATTTGGCGCCATCTTTGGTAACCGATGGTCGGTATGGCCGACGTGGTGGCACTCCAGTGGCCTAACAGGTAACATTGGGTTCTTGGAGCTGTTTCTCATTTGGGTGGCTCTGTTGGCATGGCCAGATGATTTTAGGGACCGCTCAGTAGTGTTCTGGTCGGACAATATGACAGTGGTCGAGTGCATTAATCAGCAGGCAGCACGCTGCAAGTGGATCTTGAGGCTGTGGAAAGAAATTGTATTACGTTGCATGAGATTGAATGTAGAGTTCAGGGCAAAACATGTGCCGGGTGTACTGAATAATGCAGCTGATGCACTCTCTCGTTCACATATGCAGGCTTTCAGGGGCTATCTACCTACAGCGGATCTAGTGGCGGCACCGTTCCCCGAAGCACTATGGCTGATCGGTGCCCCGGATTACAGGACATCGTGGCAGCCAGCTTAGCGCCCAGGACGAGGAAAGCCTATGAGGAAGCGTTTCGTTCTTACTGCGCCTTTTTAGGCCCGGCAGGGAGACATGGCTGGGGGCAGGAGGAATCCTTCCTGGGGTTCTTAGTGGCGCTTCATAGAGAAGGCCGATCAGCGGCAACTGCCAACAGACATAGGGCGGCCATATCATTCATGGCACAGCTCCACGGCATACGGGACCCGACGGGTTCCTTTTTAGTCAGGAAGGCGCTCCGCGGTTGGCAACGCCTTGAGGGTCGCAGACAAGATACGAGGCACCCGATTGGTTTAGAGAGATTGTCTCTGCTTTTGGCAAAGCTGGATGAGACATGCTCCTCCCCTTCCGAAGCAGTTCTGTTCCGGGCAGCTTTCGCCTTGGCATTCCATGGGGCCATGCGGGTAAGCGAACTCGTGACGAGGAACAAGAAAGATATGGAGGGAGGCTTATGCAGGGATCATGTTCAAATACGGGGTGATTCGATGCTGATCTCGATAGCCAGGTCCAAGACGGACCAGGAAGCTATAGAGAGTAGTGTCATTGTGCAGCGCGCTCGAGGGAGCCCCACTTGTCTGATAAGGTATTTAGAGGACTACCTGGCACAGAGGCCGGCAACATGGGGAGGGAGCCTGCTGAGACACAAGGATGCAACAAGAAGGGGGGGTTTGGCGCAGCAGGGAAGAGGGTAGGTAGGGCCTATTAATACCAGAAATGCAATTTACCTATGCCTCTATGTACATGATTGTGACATTTAATGTAACTCAAAGAGAAAACCACACTGTTAGTTAACTCAGACAATTGATTTATGTCAACTATTTTTCGAACTCATGAATTGTCAATGATTTGCGACAAGAGAAAAATACATAGTCAACTTTACATTGAAAACACAAAACAAGATTTTTGCAAGGGAAAAAGCATAATAAACAACGTGTGCAACATAATTGTAATTGTGTGCCTTATAGTGAACATATCACCAAAAAATACATGCACATTGTGAGCAGTGATTATGAAATTGTGTCAAAACAGTAAACAACAGACTTTCATAAGTTGCAATGAGATAATGAGCAAATGTTGGGGGTACGTCTTAATCAAAGCCTGCCCAACCTCCTGTAACACTGTTTGTAGTAAGATTCACAGTTATGTGGATACAGGAAAAAAACAAATATTAATTAGGACATGCCAGTGATTTTTGGCCAAACAATAATACTACATGCCAACGCGTTTCGAATACCAATGGTTGAATCATCGGATTCTCATCAGGGCGTGGAGTTTATCCGTTGGTACTGTTTGGGGGAAAAGGACAAGGAATTGATTTTAAAAAAAAATGAACTATACAAATACAAAAAGGAGCTTTTTCCATATAAATGCATCATCTGATGCAGCATACCTTCTACGACCAAAGAATTAGGGTCGATTGGTTCTTTTTAGGAAATAGTCATCATATGCCAAGGGAGTCGACCTGCAATGTAGTGACATTGGCATGGTAAGTATGTGTGAATTGCAGTACAGGCAAGCACTAAAACGTGTATACATTTATGAAAATTACCTCTGTTTGTGGAGCAGCCGCTCCGAGGTCGAGGCCAGGGGGACTAGTTCTCGGTTCACTAATGTTCCTTAAAAAATCTACAAACACAAGGAGTTGTGTATTAGCGAGGATAAGTGGTGTTTCTTGTGCCCCAGGAAAATGACAGAATTGGTGGATCTCTTACTTGTCTCCAACCATTTGAAAGGCGAAATGTGTCATCACTGTGTTTCTGAAAAAAACGGGACAGCGGGGAGCTAATCAATGTCCTGTCTAAAATTATGCAAAACAGAGAAAACAATGCGGTTATGCGCCGTGCGGTGTCTTACCGTGAAATGCGACCCTCAGTACATCGGGTCACCCGTCTGCTTGGAGGGGAATTTTCTTATTAAAAAAATGAATGAATCCTGCGAGAAGGGAGGGGAACCAAGCGGATTAGTGCCTGGTTACACCGTGAAGAGCGCGCGTGTGTGTGCGCTAGTTGCAACGTGGGTCTCACCTCAGATTGATGGATGCCAGCTTTGTATATTTCAAGTTTGGAATGGACACAACAGCTCGCCGCCGCGAGTAAAATGAACTAAGTTGTATCTGCTGGTCACATGATGTCAGGAACCAACCAGAGCATCGGGCCATCTCGCTAGGGATTGTGGGAGATGTAGTTTATAGGGACATGAGTTGAAACATGCTATAAGGAGCCAACCAGAGCGTCGGACCATCTCGCTAGTGATTGTGGGAGATGTAGTTTATAAGGACATTGGTTAGAACAGATAAAAAAGAAGCCAATTATATTCTGGTGACTTCACTGAGTACATTTAGCCCGTTGTTAACAGTATTAAATTTCATGATGAGATAGGCCTCCTTGCGAAGTAGTGCCGCCTCAATGTCCTGTACATACTGTTTAGGGTCCGCCCATGCGAGGACCGTCCACTTAAAATCATTTTCACCATGGTTATGACTTGTAAAGTGTTCAACCATGGGTGCAGAGGACACTTTTTTCTTTATTCGAGATCGGTGTTGTGTGATGCGTGAATTGACAGGTTGACAAGTTTTGCCTATGTACACTTTGTCACAGGGACACACCACGGCATAGATGACATTTTTTGTACGGCAATTGGTAAACATCTCATGCTTCCATGTGACCCCATCTTGGTTAAATGTGTTACCTTCCAAGGTAGAGGAACACGATATACAATTGCCACACTTGTGATGCCCGCTTATAGGTTTTAAGTTCCATTGCGAAATCAGGTCGCTTTTGGGTTTCGGAATGTAGCTGTCTGCCCTAATCAATTGTTGACCAATGCTTTTATTTTTGCGCATGGCAAAAATGGGCTTTTGTAAGGGACTTGGTAAATCTTCCAATAGATGCCAATTTTTTAAAATAATGCGTTTAAACTGATTTGTGTGTGATCCATAAGTTGTAACACACACCAGTTCATTTGATGCATTTTTGTCTTTTTTCACCAGTAGATTCTCCCTGGCGGTGCATCTGGCACGTTTCTTAGAATGGTTAAGAAGTTTCTTTGGGTAGCCCCTTGTTGCCATTTCTGCGCAAAAGTTTGAGGCATGTTGATCAAAGTCAGAAATTTCACTGCAATTCCTTCTTATTCTTAGCAGTTGCCCAAAAGGGAGATTTTCCTTCAAGCACTGTGGGTCCGAGCTTTTAAAGTGAAGGATGGTATTCCTGTCTGTAAGTTTCTTGTGTAGGGTCGTTGTGAGGATATTATCGCGGACGCCTACAGTGATGTCCAAAAAAGTCATTTTACTTGTACTAGATTCTATGGAGAAACTGATGTCTCTGTGCCTGGAGTTAAGCCAATTGTAGAACTGGTCTAGTTCCGTCTGGCTCCCCTGCCACAGGAGCCAGACGTCATCAATATATCTCAGCCATTGGGTTATATGGCCAACAAATGGATTGTTCTCAAATATGAATCTTTGTTCATATTGTGCCATATAGAGTACCGCCATCTCAGGTGCGTATGGACAGCCCATAGCGATGCCTTTTACTTGGATGACACAAGGATGGCACCCCTCTGACGAAATTTCAGTTTCAGAGGGTGCTGGCACTTACAATCGCTGCGGCGGGCATGGACCCGTGCGATTTTGGGACCCACTCATTCAGGATAGGGGCCGCTACTGAGGCTACGGCTCGGGGTCTGGATGCAGAAGAAGTAAAACAGTTAGGCCGTTGGTCCTCGAACTGTTTTAAGAGGTATGTGCGACTGCACATGTTGTAAAAGACTGATGAAATGCACTCACGCTTGTTGTCTTTTGCTTGAATTACAGTTTTGCGAGCCTGTGACGCGGGGCGGAATCTGGGATCAACCCAACACCAGAGGACCAGCGCTCGAGGATCACTGACTGGAGATCAAGTGGTATGGGTTGTGGGACATTCATACGTGAGGCGCGCCGGGGACGTATTCATGGCAGGTGACACGACTCACGCATCTGGGGAATACGGGTTTAGAGTGACCTTCCATGGGAAGGGAGGCCTCTGTTTTGACCAATTTCAATCGTTTGTAGAGGGTCTCTTAGGGCGGCAAAGGTCACCGCCATCTGTAATCATAGTGCACCTGGGGGGCAATGACTTGGTAAGACTGGGAAGACGAGTGTTAGTGGAACACATATTGTCGGCAGTCAGCTGGTTGGCTAGGAGACTCCCGGGGTGCACAATTGCCTGGTCCCACATGATCCCCAGGAGAGTTTGGCGGGGGGGGTTTCTCTGTGACGGCGTTGAACCTCTCGGTAAAGAGGGTCAACAATAAAATTGGGAAATTGTTTCGCTCCGCGCATTTGCAAAGCATTCCCCATGGGTGTATTCGGGGTGATCACTATTACTTGAACGATGGGGTTCACCTGTCCAGGGCGGGGAATGATTTACTCATAGGAGACTTCATAGCTTGGCTAAGGGGATTGGGGAGGCATGACCTTTAGGAGGTGTGGGGGGGCCGGATAGTCGGTCAACTATCCGGCCTGTGGCGGTAAGGTCATGATCGGTGAGCAGTGATTTCAAGGTCCCTAGGGGGGGCGCCACCCAGTATGGATGGGAGCGCCCGGGGGGAGGCGGCCATTGGCCCCTCCCACAGGGAGGTGGCACCCACTACGGATGGGTCGCCTAGGGGGAGACGGCCATAGGCCCCTCACAGGGTCGAGACGGCTATATGCCCCTCCTACGAATTTCCCGGGGTTCGGATATCCGCAACGGCGGAAGAAAGTGTGGGGAAGGGGGGGGGGGGGGAAAGTCCACGCTGTCCTTCCTACAGGTACCTCACACGGGAACTCGGACGACCTTTAAGATGGCGTCGAGTGAAAGGGGGCCCCCACGACAAGGGAAGTTACAGTTGGCAACGAGGGTAAAGTCCTCTGCGCATGCGCCACTCACACCGTGATGGCGGGAATTTGGTAGTAGGGATCTGACACTGGTTAAGACCTTGCCGTTGGCCCTTAATGCTAGGATGTACAATTTTATTTTAGAATGTGATGCATTTTCAGGATGCTAGACTCGGCTAGGAAACCTTTGTATTAGAGATCTGTTAAGGTTAGCCAAAGAACATGTCTTCATCAAAATGTAATGAAAGTAAAATTGTACATAATTTATGAAACGTTTTAATTTAAAGTTTTAAATTTTGTTTCATATTTTAATAAATACGGCCGGGGGGTAACTCCCCCCCGCCTTCCAAAAGCTCAAACTTGTGTGTGTCTCCTCACATGGGGAATCGGTGTTGGGAGGGGGTGGCGGGCATTCCGGCCATACTACAAGAGTCCAATTAAACCAAGTGTCCCAGAAGCGCCTGTTCAATACATTCGGGTTTAATACCACGCAACAATAGCAGCTTGTCCGCCTAATAGTGTGGTGATTACCTGCTGGAATAATCTTAGGTATATCATCGCGAGTGGTCTAACTTAAGGTTCTGATAACATGCACCATCACGTTCCTGCACATTACGATAAGGACTGTGCCAACACTACATTTCCCAGAAACGCTTGAGAGTTCTAATACCGCGAGACTAACAACGGCCGGCACATTGAGATTCCAAACAGAGAAACCGGAGAGATACAAGCAGGAAACACGCCGATTGAATACGCAAAGGTAAACACTTTAAACGGATTTTCACCGCATTATTTCTCCGTTATACTGCGACCTTACACAACTGGATATTGAGCCTCCCGCATTAGATAACACATTTTCAGAGACTAAATACGTTCCGCTCCTCACAGCACTTTTGATGAATAACATGCATGTTCGCACCATCGGCACAAACCGTTGATCTGTTGGACTATTAGGTTTCAGCAACACACGCATAGCATATCGCCACAACCGGTCACAGACTGAGCGAGAGCTGATTAAACCTCATGCAATAGGACCACTGCTCTTCTTCTATTTGCTCTTTAGACTCAAAATCACAATTCCTTTCTCAAATAAAGAAGCGATCACACAAGATGCGTCAAACAATAGCTGCAAACAATGCATGCCGTTTTGCATTGCAGAAATTTCCTGGATCAAGCTCTGAACAATTTACCAACTGAAGCCCCCTGCGCTACTTCAAAGTAAGGATTAAGACTTTATTGGTAAAAACTGACAAACACATTAAAGGGGTTTTGGCGCAGATAGGTTCTTATGGTTTCCATTTTCACGATTATTTTTTAGCGAAAGAGTGCCAATATTGAGGATAACAGAAAACCATGTAAAAACTTGAGGTAAGAGGGCCATTGCTACTGGTTTAGAGTGTGAGCAAACACCAGAATTTTGCACAACAAAATAAGACAAGGTCTCTCCTATATTTTCCAGAAATATTATGAGGTCCTGAAGAGAGTTCCTCTTCCAAGGAACTCGAAATGCGTCGACCACCACTGTGTTAGGCCAATCGTCCAAATGTCCTAAAAACTATTTGTATATTTTAGTATGTTTCGATGGCCTATTGTATAAACCTGTAACTGTTTCATTGAAAATACGCTCCAAGTGTTCTATTTGATTGACATTATACGTGTAGTATGTGGAGAAGTGTGGCTCACCGGTTAGAGGCGGCAGACCCAGAAGCAGAGTTTGGCCCGGGACCAGGGTTCAATTCCCGACGCGGCAGGGTACGGAACCCATGTCAGCGGGCTCGATAAATCTCGCATCGGTGCCTCTCTAACCATGGGTCCCATGCTGCAACTCTGGGCAATAGCTTGCTTAATCTCCACAACGGCCCCCTCGCTGCCGGGGATGCCTGGCTTCACCTTGGGGATGCCCAATAGGGACCATCTCACAGGGAAAGCCAGGACGGGTTCCCCAGCGGCACACAGCGCCAAGAAACTCCAGGGTGAACGCGTGATCTACAAATTCATACTAACATAACAGTATTGAGTTATTAATATTATTTTTGTTTTTCCCTATTTTTCCTTCCTATTTTCTTTGATGATGTCTAAAAGAATTGTACATATGAGTATGAATGAGGACGTATGAGTGATTGACAGAATGCTAGTTAGAAGTGAGCGCAAACTTTTTTAGATAGGTTTCTTTTCCTTTCTCTATCCTGTGGTTTTTAAGCCCGTTTATAATGAAGAAAAAGTATTTGTCTAAATAATGTGTCTTTATTCTATATTTGAAATAAAATAGATTGATTCCAATGAATAATTGATTGGAAGAATCAGTTTGAGTCTGTTCTTCATGGTCCAGTCATGAGATGATTAAATTGCAGTAGTGGCAATTGGTTGTTGTTTCTTAGTTTATAAGGCTTGGCCTTACTGCAGATTAGCCAAACCTTCCTTTGGTTCACGCGATGACATCAAGTTAGTCACTGCCAATGGAAACTGTTCCAGTTTAAATTAAACATTAAATAGTTTTAAGCAGTCATCCTGAAAATCTGTCAAGAATCTGTTGCTCCTGGACCTAGGCTGAACAACCATAATCCATTTCTATCTGTGTCAAAACCAATACCACATGATAGTCCCACTACCACTGTCACTACACGTGGCAGTCAATGACCTAACTGAGGACATTGTTCAAAAATGACAAAGTTGTGAAAGCCCCAAAACCACTCCCACCACCTGCCCTTCAAAGGTATCAACCTACAAGGTGTACATGCAATCTCCCCAGAAGCCAGTGGATCCTCTTTGTGGAGGAAGCAGTATTGGAAACAATTCTCTACTCATGACAAAGAATTACAGGGATTTAATTCTAGTGATGGGGGAGGTTTTGAAAGACAAAGAAATTGTTTTACATCAGTGCAGAAACCCTCTAACACACTTGTACAGTTAAACAAGTAATTGGATGTCCTGTATGTTCAGTGAACCAGGCTTAAAATAAAGACTTTACAGATAGATGTTTCCATTGAAGAGGATTGGTCGCAAATTATAGTCTTACTAATATCTTGTTTATGTGGTCTCTTCCATCCATATCATTGTTTTAGTACAGGAACACTCCCTTTGTTGCTGATGTGCGATGGGGAAGAATCATTGCTCTAAGTGGCATTTTGAGCCTCTATAGAAAGTCCCATTCTAGCAAATGGATATATACGAATTGGTGGAGACCTCCAGTGGCACCCTTCTAAGTCCTGTGGTACTCATTCACAACTCGTTGAAGTTAATACCGTGATCTAAAGTAGGAACATGCCCATGCACTTAAGTGATAGCACATACTTTAGCAGTAGTTGCTTGTGGAGGGAGTGTTGCGGGCAGAGGGGCGGAGGAGGAGCAAGGTGGGGGTAGTAAACTACGGAATACAGCCTAACAGAGGTAAGTTAACAAATAAATAAAGGCGTACGCAATGAAATTTGTTTTATTTGTTTGTTTACCTCTGTTCGGCTGTATTTCATAGTTTACAACCCCCGACCCTACAACTCCCCCGCCCCACCCCACAGCACTCCCTCCACTAGCGGCTACTGTTTTTAGTAGCTTCTACACCATTTGAAAGTCAATTTGTGCATTTCCGCACAGGTGCTGCAGAGCCCGCCTTGAGAAAAATGCATACAAAGCAAATTCAAATGTGACTTTGAACGCATTTTCTATCAGATTTCCTACCCCATGTGACTGCTCTATTAAAGCTCGCTGCTGTCGGTTCTTTTGTTACTCTTCGTGCCAAAGTGATGCCCGGAAATAGAAGCAGAGACTGCAGCCCACTTTTAATAAAGCAATAGAATTGAGTGCTACAAATGCGATCAAATAACTGTGAAAACGCAAGTGCAGAACTTAGGTAAATAACCTTCCTTTCACTGGGAAGCGTTTCCATACTGCAATGTTTGTTATGTTTCCTTCGTAAAACCGAGCAGTCCACAGCTCCAGCTGCCTGGCCTGCGACAAACCTAAAAGCAGCACAAAAGACTTGTTTCTTTTGTTGAAAATCTTCTTAGTTACAACAACAAACGCGGTCACGAAAGTGAAAAAGGACCACGCTGCAGCTGGAGCATGGGGATCTCTTGTCTTTATGGGGCCATGTGTTTCTAAACACATGACCCTATAAAGATAAGAAAGTGCTTTGCGACAGCAGCAAAGAAGGCGACCCAGTCTGGCTCGGAGGCCAAATGGCATCACCCAAAAACCCACATTTCCAATGGAAGGCCACCGTTTAGCATAAACGTGATGCTAGCCAATGGAAATGAGGAGCGGGGCATCAAGCCCTCTTTTCAAAATCCTCCTTACAATAAATCTCGCCGAAGTGAGCAGCGCTTTGCGCTGCAATGCCACGCGAGACCTAAAAAGAAGGGGTGTGACTAACTTAAACAGTAAGCAAGTGATATGATGGCGTGACATCACTGCAAGTGGCATACCATGTGGCATCACTGGAAGTGGCATCCTGTAGGTAAGAGATCAGGGGCATAAGACGGTGCGACTATTTAACCAGGATAAAAAAGCCCTGTCAGATTACTAAGGTAGAATTTCAACCAAGTCGATGGGTATGGATAAGTTAGCCTGACTGTCAAAACTAATCTCTAGAGTAACAGGTTTTTACTTCCCCCTTCGCTCATGATATTTATTGTGACCAGCTTGCTTTTCACCACAATTAGGCATTCTTAGTTTTTTAGCAGACAATTGTCATAATTATGTTGCGCTCTTTCAACAAAAAGCTGCTGCTGCGCCTCTTGGATATGCCTGGGCAGAGTTTGCAGAGTTCTGCTATGCTGTACTCTGTGAAGTGCCGAAAACACTCCCCCACGCTCTGCAAAGTTCCTGAAGCGACCAAGGGCCAGATGTACGACGGTTTTTTACGTGCGCAAACAGGTTTTAGACCCATTTGCACACGCTAAAAACTTTAGGTCCATGGACAAAACCTATTTTGCGACTTGCTAATCAATTAGCGACTCGCAAAATAAGTTTTGCGATTCGCTATTAGGAAGGGGCGTTCCCTTCCTAATAGCGAGTAGATGGTAATGCAATCGCAAATGGGAAGGGTTCCTCAGGGGAGCCCTTCACCTTTGCAAATGTATGCTAAAATATTTTTTATGGGGATTTCATTAACATTTTTATAAATGCAGCCCGTTTTCCTTAAAGGAAAACAGGCTGCATTAAAAAAAAATCAGCTTTATTTAAAAGCAGTCCCAGACATGGTGATCTGCTAAGCCCAGCAGGCCACCATCCTGGGATGGCCACCCATTCCCAATGGGGTCGCAAAAAGTGACCCCATTGGAAATCGCAATCAGTGTCTCTGACACTGTTGTATGTAGGAAACTGCAACTTGCAATTTGCGACTCGCAATCAAGCACAAATTGCGGGTCGCAAATTACTATGGTCGTACATCCAGCCTCAAGTGCGGTAAGTTGTGTTGCTAGCGCTGACTTTTAGAACAGTGAGTTTGTCTCCCACTGTAAAATCAGAGCGAACGGCACCACGCACAGCACAAGAGGGCACTGATTCTTTCTGCTGCTCGAGTAGATGTTCTACTCAAGCGGCAGCTTCCTCAAAGTGAGCACCAGGTTTCTTAACACTAGCGGTAATGACCGGCCACAACCACCCGCTTTGAAAAATCTTGCCAGGAGGGGGTCTAGCGTAAGAGTTTTCTCACTTGCACTTCCCAGCTTAATGTTGGCAAACCGCACAAGAGGAAAAACTCTCCTCTACGCCTCTTCGCTGAGTTTTTTGGAGCGCTGAGATGTCAGAACTCAGCTGAGCTGTGTTCACTGCCCACCCCTAATCTTGGACAGTTTGTGCTAGATTTTGATTGAAAATAGCATCCATTTCATTCATTTATTCTGCATTCAAATGGATTTTGTCACCTGCCATATATACCAAAGCCCTTCACTTCTGCTGCAGGGTAAAACTATATTTTATCCTACTGAAAAATTGCACGTGGGAAAATATTTTTTTTGTACCACGTATCATTAAGAAATGGTAACTTTCTGTTTTTCTAAAACTGACTCAAGATAAGAGAAAAAAGCACAGCATGGGAAGGTAAGAGAGAACCCTACTGAGTAACCTACTGACTTTGCCAATGCTTGTTTCGTTAGCTATCTGATTCACTAATGGGGCCACTTTAATTTTGAAGCCTGGGCCGATTTTCTGTCCCAGCCCAAACCTGGGTAGGGATGAAAGCCAGAGAGAGCACCATGAAATAGCAAGTGGTGCATGAGCTGAAAAAAGGCTGTTTGATATGTGGGTGGTACCAGAGTACTTTTTAAATATAATCTGTCAATAATATCTTGTCCTAATTATCATCTTCAAAACCTCTTTCCTGTTTGAGTTAATAATAGAAAATCTACACCCAGTGCCACACTATTTTCTTGAATGATGTGTAGGACACACAACTAAGTTAGACACAATTTTTTTTTTCAGTTAAAAAACAAGAATTTTATTAGTCATAAAATAAGCCATAAATACATAGTACATGAAAAGTACTGGGAGAAATAAAGGAAGGGAGATAAGGAAGCAAAACAAAGGGGAAAAGCATTGCAAGAAGTTAGTGAACAAAAACTGATCATGCGCAGTAAAGTCAAATATAAGGGATACAGTAGTTGCAAAATAAATTCAGGTTAGAATGTATACAAAAAACATGTATTAATGCAGAAAAAATAGGAAATGCAAAGGGTATTCAGGGGGGTTGGAGACCTCTTGTTGAGCAGGTCGCGGGCAGAAAAGGCGAGTAGCACAGTTGTCCAGATACAACGTAACAGGAAGCCATAATTCCGCACGTTTCGTTGCCAATTGAATAGGGAAAACGAAAGCAGTATCCAACCTATGGTTATGACAAACATTGTACCACCATGCTTTAAGGGAGATGTTAGATGAAGCTTTCCAATTGATAGTAATCTGTTGGAATGCTACAGCTAATAACAAGTCAACAATACGAACATTAAGGTAGGTCAGCTCCCTCCCAACAAGGTGAGAGGCTTCCAAGTAAGAGGTGAGTATGAGACAAGGGAATACGAGTATGAAAAATGACATTAATTTGAGCCCAAACCTGTATCCAAAAAGCATGTGAAACAAGGTAGCGTTTGGAGAGGAGCAGGACAAGCAAACATCCGGAACAGTAGGAAAGCGTTTGTTTAGGGTGAAGGGGGTATGAAGCAACCTGTTGTAAATGAAAAACAAAGACTGTGTCAAGGTCGCCGCTCAGGACGTTTTACGAACTTTAGTCCATATCTTGTCCCACAGGGGTATTGGCCATGAAGTAGCAAAGTCATGTTCCCATTGCTCCTCCACCTTAGATTTAGATCTAATAAATTCAGTAGCATTAAGGGACCTGTATTTTGTGGATGCTTTGGGAGTAGTGTGCAAGAGAGAGCGAAGTCGTAAGGCAGGGGTGGGAGAGGAGGGGGAAGCTTGCGCTCGTGAGAGCTGAGTATAAATTGCCATCACCGCTGCCTTAAGGAGAAGGTATTGGGGGGCAAAGGAGGAAGGTAAATCAAAGGTGGAGCAGAGAGTTGAAAAGGGTAGAAAAGTAGAGTTTGAAAATAATTGCGAGATCCAGACCAATCCCTTGTGCCTCAAGGAGTTCCAATAAAAGGGTTTAATATGTATTAAAAGATGCATGTTATGCCAGATGGTGGAGGAAAGGAAGTCAGCAATGGTTGCGGGGGGGAGAGGCCTGGAGGATAAGAGAAGTTTGACAGTAAATTATGAATGAGAGTGGGAATTAAAGAGGGTTTGCGCGAGAACGAAATGTATTCAACAAAAGAGAAGGGGGAGAGGAAAAAGCGCTCAACCTTAACCCATAAGGGACAAGGGGAAGTGGGGTCTTGTAGCCAAAAGGAAGCTTGGCGTAACAAAAGGCTTTGTGATAGGCTGGAAAATCTGGAAAGTTAACTTCACCTTCTGAGGTGGGGCGAATTAATCTGGCAAGGGACATTCTGGATTTTTTGTTATGCCACAGTGTCAGGGGGTCCCCTGCTCGGCCCCGGCAGGGCTAACCGATTGTCCGTCTCCTCAACAGGCGGATTACTACGGGCCCTTTAAGGATAGCCTTTGTGTTCGTGACGAAGGCCTCGCCTCTGGACCACCTGACTTTTTGGACCTATCAGGAGATGCCCCTCGCCTTATGAGGGAAGACCCGGAAGACGCCGCGTCTCCGTCGTGGGAGGAGGAAGTGAGACGCCAGGAGAACAACGCGACTGGGGAAGCTGAGAGCAACGCGGCGACGGAGTCCTTGGAGAGAGCCGACACCAGGAGCAGAGAAGGTGCCGGGTCGGAAATGGAGGAGAAACGGACAGCGGCAGCTGTAAAGCCAGGAGGCCAACAACACCGCGATTCGCCCAGCCACGCGAAGGAGGACGCGTGGCTTTCCCAGGTGCGTGCTCGTTTGGTTCATTATTGCGTTTAAAGAAGGGAGGGACCGGGTAGGAGACAGTGCAAGCACCGGGGCACCTCGTTTATCAGAACAGTTTGCAAGTCACTGAATGTGGTGGTGGTTCTTGCTTTTCCCTCACACCCTCCCTATTTCAAGAGTCTCTAGAAAGCGTACAGTACCCTAAAAGCCTCGTTCTTTTCTTTTCCTTCTATGTGTTGGAGTTTCCCAAACCTCGACCCAAGAAGTGCCCCGTGGACCACAAACCTGACCCCGGATTTAGTTAATGCGTCTGACCTAAGACTTTCTTTTTGTGTTCATTATTCTGTAACACGCAATAAAAGAGACAAATAGTTGCCCTCTAGTCTTGGCTCCTTCCCTTCTTGTACCCGAAAGGTGACACACAGAAAGGAAGACAAGATTGAATTAATTTTCTTGAAAAAATTTAGAAGGGATGGACACAGAATATTGGAGATTGTATAGATAATTATGGGGTACAGCATCATTTTAATTGTGTTGAGACGACCCCACCAGGACAAGTAAAGAGGGTGCCATCTAGTCGTTAAGTCAGATATTTTTGGGATACATTTGTTCAAACAGAGAGAAACAGTATCTGAGATAGAAGGAGTGATGTGTAGGCCCAAGTACTTAATATGGAAGTAAAATTGGAAGCGCTGAAATCAGGTTTAAAAGTGAACTTCGTCAGGGGTAAAATTTCACATTTGTCGTTAAGTTTGTAACCAGATATCAGGGAATAATTCCGCACTTCCTCCAGGAAAGCGGGAATTGAGTTTGTAGTGTTAGAAATGAAGAGTAAGATATCATCTGCATAAGCAGCAAGTTTGACATGGTAATGCGCGGTCTGAAAGCCATGAATGTTAGGGTTCTGACGGAGTTTAGACAAAAAAGTCTCTAAGGCTAAGTTGAAAAGGAAGGGAGATAGGGGGCAGCCTTGGCGAACACCTCTACAAAGGTCAAAAAAGGAGGAGACTTGGCCATTCGCACACACCGCTGTGCGTGGGCGAGAGTACAATAGGGAAACTAAGGAAATAAATTTGGGACCAAAGCCGAACCATTCGAGAGTGTGGAAAAGATAGGACCATTCGACCCTATCGAATGCCCTTTTAGCATCTAATGCGATCGCTGAGAGAGGGTGTTGTAAATGTGGGGATTTATATAGAACATTAAACAAAAGTCTAGTGTTGTCATTGATAATTCTTCCTTTTACAAAACCAGATTGTTCCTCACCTAGGAGGTCAGGAAGCAAATGGTCCAGTCGTATCGCCAATGACTTAGCGAACATTTTGTAGTCAATTTTCACAAGGGAAATAGGCCTATAGTTTTTACAGTGTTTGGCGTCCTTCCCTTCTTTGGGTATCAAACAAATATGCACATCAGAGAAGGACCCTGATGAACTACCTAGAACAGTAAACGTGTCTATGAGAGAATGAAGTTTTGGGACAAGTAACTTTGAAAAGTGGAGGTAAAATTCAACTGTAAAACCGTCCGGTCCAGGAGCTTTATTTGGTTTGAGGCGTTGGAGTGCAGCAAGCAGTTCCTTCTGAAAAATGTCCGACTCCAAATGAGATAGGTCAAGAGGGAAATGTTCAGGTTTTTCAATAGTAGAGAAAAAATGTGTGAGAGAATGGGAAGAGGGTTGAGTTTCAGAGGAGTAAAGAGTTTTGTAGAAAAGGGAAAATTCTGTGAGAATGTCGGCGTCTTTGTGTTTGAGGTTAGAATTGGTGTAATAGATGGATTCAATATTTAACTTATTATGCTTGACCTTCAGGTAATTAGCAAGAATTTTCCCAGCCTTGTTCCTGCCTCCATAAAACTTAGCAGTGGATTTCAGAAAATACAATAAGGGCATCCTCTGTAGATTTCTCATTACATTTCATCTTGGCATTAACAAGAGCAATCAGACTATCTTGCGAATGCGAGGTAAAATAGGCGTGTTCCAATCTCTTAATATCACAAAAAAGATCCCTAGTGGATTTACGAGCAGCTCTGCGTTTTTTTGTCACATAACAAGCAATAAAATTGCGTGCTGCAGCCTTAAAGGTATCCCAAATAGTATGTTTCGGAATAGAGGGGGTATCATTGAACAAGAAACATTCGTCAAAAAAAGCGGCAAAGGAAGTGGTAAATTTGGGATCTAAGAGAAGGGTATTATTGAATCGCCATCTTTTGGGCCCAATAACTTTAGGGAGCACATCAATAGTAATCCAAACAGGGGCATGATCCGATACTAAAATAGGACCAATTTCAGCGGCAGTAAGGGTTTGAGCAATATTGTGAGAGACAAAAATATAATCAATCCGTGACTGGGAACGATGAGAGGGAGAATAAAAAGTAAACTCCTGTAAGGTTGGATAATAGAGTCGCCAAGAATCAATGAGTTTATGTTGAGTAATAGATTGGGTAAATAGTCTATGCGATTTGTTGGGAACATAATGGGCATCAGAGTGTCTGTCATCAAAAGGATCCAGAGGTTGATTACAATCACCTGCCAGGATGAAATTATCATTCATAAATCGGGTAATATGCTGAGAGAGCTCAGCCCAAAAAAGGGGTTCACCATTGGTAGGAGCGTAGACATTAAGGAGAGAGATTGGAACACCTCTAAGAGATAGTCTGACATGTGTCCATCTGCCATTAGTATCCGACTCTTGAGAAATGAGGGTAAGGGGAAGAGATCTGCGGCATAGGATTGCTACGCCACTGCACTTTCCATCGCCCTGCGAGTAAAAGGCCTAACCCACCCAGCCTCTCTTAAGCTTTGCAGACTCCGTGTCAGAAAGATGAGTCTCCTGGAGGAATATATCAAAATCAAATGAGGGAGGTAGAGCTAGTCGTTGGATTCGTGCTCCACAGGAATAGTTACATAAACAAAGTGAATCCAACAGGGGAGAGGGACAAGAGTGATCAAAAGTGATTGAAGCACTCAGAGTTTTGAAAAATACCCCTCACACACCAAAAGGCCCCTTGGTGTCATGCTTCATCATCGGGGTCTTCGCACCCCTCTACCGGGATGCGGCGTGCTGCGACCTACGACTACGCGGGAGCACTTGCAGTGTTGACTATGTGTGGTGTCCAGTGTGTGGGGTATATTAAGAGTGAGTGGGGGGTGTGTAGTGAGAAAAATTATTAAAAAGTACCTGGCACTAGAGTATGAAAGAAAAATTTATTCTGGACTCTGGCTGGTACTGTTAAAAGAAGTGCAGATTGAGGTCTAAGTTGTATAATGAACAAGACCTCTGGTGTGCGTTGTTGTCGACATGTTTCGGAGACAAGCTCCTTCCTCAGGATGGGGGCACAACCTCCCCTCCCTACTCACGTCTTGTTAAAAAATGTGTGTATTTACAGAAAAGTGAAATTTTAATTTAATATTAGGCTAAGTGTGCCTACAGCGGTCCGCTACAAACACAATGACCTGTAGAAAGACAAAAATCACAACTAATGGTTACCCATGTAGCGGGTAGTTCAAACAGGTGCAGTCACCAGGAACCATACCATATGCTTATTTTATAAGCTTGTTAAAAAACGGACTCACAACACATACAACATATAACACATAAAGTACTAGGGTGTACTGTAAGAAGTATTCCTACTTGTGAAGCTTTCTTGTAGGCTTCATGAGCATAGTCAGGACGCCGGGGTGTTGCTTCAATGGCTATCTGTGGTGGATAATAATGTAGCTGTAATCTTTCAGTCTATCACACTTACGTTTGTGGACGATTGTCATAGGTCGTATGTTCTGTATCATACTCACAAGCACAGGACTCGTTGGTCACCGTCTTACCCCGCACGCTGCTCCGCTGATGTGGAGTTAGGATGTGGTTCTGAGTATTTATACCTTTTCATCCTGATTGGTGCAGGTAAGGGTGTGTTAATTAGGGGTGTTACCTGCCACTGATTGTATGTCCATGTATGGAGCATCCGCTTCCTGACCATACAGGGCTCACGTGTATGTTTAGGCCTGCGCCGGTCTGAGGTTAGTGTCTGCATCAGAGATCCAGTATAGACGGCGCATGTGCAATCGTGTTGCTGCATGTGTACATGCCCGTAGGTAGTGAGTGTTTCACGCGCATGCGTGGTGTCCATGTTTCACTCCTTGTTTCTAATCAGAACTGTCGGTCCTTTATGATGATAATTGACTCCAGGGTACATCATCATTAAGTCCGTTCAGATGGGTCCCCAATCTGAACACCCAACGTTGTTCCTTCTGGAAGAGGCCGGTCTCTGAGGGTAGTTGTTCTATGACCGTCCATTTCAAATCATTGACACAGTGTTGTTGGGTCAGAAAATGCGTTGCCATTTTGGTAGTGCTTTTTTTGCACCTCACATTGCTTTTATGTTCATTTATACGTGTTTTTATGGCTCTCGTGGTCATCCCCACATACTCCAGGTTGCATGGGCATTTGATCATGTAAATGACGTTTTTCGAGTTGCAATTTGAGAATCTCCTTTGTTCCCATGTTGTGCCATTCCGAAAATTAAGTCTCGTACTTTTTTCGGTCAGGTGGCAGCTGCTGCAATTGCCGCAAGGGAAATGGCCCTGGATGCCAATCGTAGGTTGAAGGGCTGTTGTGGTTGGTTTTGGTCTTGTGTGTACCAATATGTCTCTAAGGTTACGTCCCCTACGATGTGCAAACATAGGTTTCTGAATTGACCTTTGAGAAACCTATGTTTGCACATCGTAGGGGACAGCCCTTCAACCTACGATTGGCATCCAGGGCCATTTCCCTTGCGGCAATTGCAGCAGCTGCCACCTGACCGAAAAAAGTACGAGACTTAATTTTCGGAATGGCACAACATGGGAACAAAGGAGATTCTCAAATTGCAACTCGAAAAACGTCATTTACATGATCAAATGCCCATGCAACCTGGAGTATGTGGGGATGACCACGAGAGCCATAAAAACACGTATAAATGAACATAAAAGCAATGTGAGGTGCAAAAAAAGCACTACCAAAATGGCAACGCATTTTCTGACCCAACAACACTGTGTCAATGATTTGAAATGGACGGTCATAGAACAACTACCCTCAGAGACCGGCCTCTTCCAGAAGGAACAACGTTGGGTGTTCAGATTGGGGACCCATCTGAACGGACTTAATGATGATGTACCCTGGAGTCAATTATCATCATAAAGGACCGACAGTTCTGATTAGAAACAAGGAGTGAAACATGGACACCACGCATGCGCGTGAAACACTCACTACCTACGGGCATGTACACATGCAGCAACACGATTGCACATGCGCCGTCTATACTGGATCTCTGATGCAGACACTAACCTCAGACCGGCGCAGGCCTAAACATACACGTGAGCCCTGTATGGTCAGGAAGCGGATGCTCCATACATGGACATACAATCAGTGGCAGGTAACACCCCTAATTAACACACCCTTACCTGCACCAATCAGGATGAAAAGGTATAAATACTCAGAACCACATCCTAACTCCACATCAGCGGAGCAGCGTGCGGGGTAAGACGGTGACCAACGAGTCCTGTGCTTGTGAGTATGATACAGAACATACGACCTATGACAATCGTCCACAAACGTAAGTGTGATAGACTGAAAGATTACAGCTACATTATTATCCACCACAGATAGCCATTGAAGCAACACCCCGGCGTCCTGACTATGCTCATGAAGCCTACAAGAAAGCTTCACAAGTAGGAATACTTCTTACAGTACACCCTAGTACTTTATGTGTTATATGTTGTATGTGTTGTGAGTCCGTTTTTAACAAGCTTATAAAATAAGCATATGGTATGGTTCCTGGTGACTGCACCTGTTTGAACTACCCGCTACATGGGTAACCATTAGTTGTGATTTTTGTCTTTCTACAGGTCATTGTGCTTGTAGCGGACCGCTGTAGGCACACTTAGCCTAATATTAAATTAAAATTTCACTTTTCTGTAAATACACACATTTTTTAACAAGACGTGAGTAGGGAGGGGAGGTTGTGCCCCCGTCCTGAGGAAGGAGCTTGTCTCCGAAACATGTCGACAACAACGCACACCAGAGGTCTTGTTCATTATACAACTTAGACCTCAATCTGCACTTCTTTTAACAGTACCAGCCAGAGTCCAGAATAAATTTTTCTTTCATACTCTAGTGCCAGGTACTTTTTAATAATTTTTCTCACTACACACCCCCCACTCACTCTTAATATACCCCACACACTGGACACCACACATAGTCAACACTGCAAGTGCTCCCGCGTAGTCGTAGGTCGCAGCACGCCGCATCCCGGTAGAGGGGTGCGAAGACCCCGATGATGAAGCATGACACCAAGGGGCCTTTTGGTGTGTGAGGGGTATTTTTCAAAACTCTGAGTGCTTCAATCACTTTTGATCACTCTTGTCCCTCTCCCCTGTTGGATTCTCCTGGAGGAATGCCACGTCAACATTCAATTTGGCCAAGTGGGATAGAATTCTCTGACCTTTGATTGGAGAGTTAATACCCTTAACATTCCAAGAAACTATGTTCAATGACATACTGTACAAAATAAGGTATAATAAATACAGTAGACAAAATTAGATAAAAAACCCATGAGAAAAAATGGAAGAAGAGAAGAGGAGTGCTTATCAGAAGTTAAGAACAGTAGGAAGGAGAAGAAGATAAAGAAAGCACAGCAAGAAGAGGGGAGGGGAAGCAAAGTAAGAAGAAGAAATAGGAGAAGGGAGATCAAAGTGAAAAGAGAGAAAACAGAAAATTGAGCATAAGTTACGTTAAGGAAGACCATTGCCCATACACAAGCATTGAGAATGAAACATAAGAGGGGGGGGGGGTACAAAAAAAAAAGCAGGACAAAAGAAGGAAACAAAAGAAAAACATACCTACAAAAGGAGAGAACGAGAAGGAACCGAGGGGGGGTGAAACCACACGGGTAAGGCAACACACCCAAGGTCGGCTAGGCAGGGAACCAGGGGGACATCGTCAAACGGGGAAGAATTCCTGAGCAGATGAAGAGGGAGAACAAGAGATTAAAATACAAACGTAAACTGGATCGAAAACTTGAACAACAAAACAACATGAATGCAACATGAAAAAAGTAACAATCAAGAAAGTGAGGCTTCCTAGGGAAGTGAAAGGAGCCAAATCTAAGAACATCATGAGAACAGCTAGACTGCAGCTCAGCCAGGGAAAGATGACGAAGGTCCAGATGAATCCAGGGCGGAGGTCTTATGTGCGTTGATGAAGCTCTGCAGGCGTACTGGGTCTTCATAGGCAGTAGTCTTGTTATTGTAAGTGACTTTGAACAGACAAGGATGATAAAGGCCGTATCTTGCACCCATTGAACGGAGGTCTACTCTCATGTTTAAGAAGGCCTTTCGGCGGTTAGCAGTTGCCTTTGCATAGTCCTGAGCAAAGAACAGAGAGGAGCGGGACCATGTTAATTTTGGGGAAGATTTGGCAGCTGTGAGGACCTTCAGAAGATCAGTGTACTCCAAAAAGTAGAAAATGACGCCTCTTGGTCATTGAAAAGGAGAAGCAGAAGTAGATGGGTGACCCAGTCGATGAGCACGCTGAATGTTGAGATTCGTACCTTCTGGCAGACGAAGCAGTTTAGGGAGAAAAGATTTGAAAAAGGCAAGTGGATCCGAGCCCTCAAGTCCCTCCGCCAAGCCATAAATTCAAAGGTTGTTCCGCCTGTTTCTGTTTTCTAACTCCTCCACCTGTCTCTGGAGTGTGGACACTTGCGAGGTCAGATGGGATACCGTGGAGCAAGTTTCCTGAAAGGACATGACAGAGTGTTCAACTGAAGAGACTCTTGTTTCAATCTGTGACCAGTTATCAGTAAGGGCCTGAAGCTTGACGTTGGTTTCCTCCATAAAGGGACGCAAGGACCTGATTTCCTCCAAAAATGAGCGAAAATATCTAATCTCCTCCAACAGGAGCTCCATTGAGACAGGTGAAGACTGTTTGAGTGGCGAAGGAGGGTCTTTTTTTCTGTCTTTTGGTGTTGGTTTTCCCCAGTGCTGGTTGGGAGGATTCCATGGCTTTATCCGAACCAGACGAGGTGTGGGGATCCTCTAGTTTAGAAAAGGCAGAGAAGATTTTGGACTTTTTCACAAAAGCAGTCTTGGTAGTTGTGCGGGGCAGGAGTGACATAGACTTGAGCCTACCCATAAAATATGAAGTGGTAAATGATAGTCACGCAGCATAGACTATGTGCATAAAGGAATAAGTAGTGACACCAAGAGGACTTTGGCAAACTCGAAGAGTCCCTGAATGAGGAAGATAGCACCAGCGTCGTTGAAGTAAGTCTCTTGCTAGAGGCGGCAACCAGGTACTGCAAACATTGCAACAAAACGAGCATAGAAAGCCTTTACAAAATGAAGAAGGCGTCCAGGTTCGAATAAAAGCTAGGCATAAGCGCAATGAGACGTTGAGGAGCAAATTAGTAATTCACAGAGTCATCAACAAATCAAGAGCAGCACTAATAAGCTATAAAAAATATAGGAAAACAACATCCCTCGTCCAAAGACCTCAAAGGCCATTGAAGAGGAGATATCAAAAAGACATTGAGGTGCCTCGAGGTGGCAGTCACAGTAATGATGAAGTAGCAAGTAATCTGCAGCATTCACATGATGGAAACGTTGTAGCATGGGGAGCACATACCCAGAGAGGAGCAATCCACCGTGATGGCCACAATCTGCCAAGGCTGAAAGAAGGCGAAGCTCGTCTCCAGGAAATAGCAAGGCTGAAGCGCAGCGAGGTACTGAAGTGCAGAGTTGTCATTCAAAGTGACGCCAACAAGTGAAAACCAGGTCAAAAACAGGTTAAAGATAGCACCAAGCAGCAGTAAATACACAAGGCCATGGCTTCCATCACCCAAACATCTCAGAGGCCAACATAGAAGATATTAGGATGAGGCATTGAGATAGCCAAAATGGCGGTATCAGTGACGATGATGCAGCAAGTAATCCATGGTATTCACAAGGCGGGAGAGAGTTCAGAAAGCTGTGAGGCAGAGGTGGGGCCAAAGCTTAAGGAGCATCATGTGAGCCAGGCAGGAGGCAGATTGCAGCAAATAATTGGCGTCATGTACAGGTGCAGAAGGTAAAAAGCGCTTCCTGATTCAAAATGGTGGTCACGGTGACAGTGGGCCCACTAAGTGAACGTTACAACAAGGTACTACATCTGCAAGTCATGAAAAAGGTCTTCACATAGTCTGATAATACCTCGGCAATAAAATAGCTTAGAGTGCCGGTGAGAGAAAGGAGGTGCGCAGCTAGCAGGAACACCTAAAATGGCGGCTGCACCCGCAACAAGTCAGCAAAAAAAACTTACTGTTGCCAAAACTCCGTCCGAAAGGCATTAGAGGAATTCCAAGCCTCGTAGAGTCACCAGGGGGTGTTCCGGTGAGATATTTTCATCCTGCAGCAGGAAGAGACTGTCACGGAACGTAGAGTCTCCCGGAGCCGCAACAGAACCTCACTCAGGCGCCGCCATCACCCTCAGGCGCCTAGCCACGCCCCTTAGACACGATTTCTGCATACAGTAAACTGACATACAACACTCTATGACAAAAAGGGGGAAAGAAACAAGGAAAAAAGCCATAACTTGTGAATGTCTAAAGTCATAGCGTTCTATCCTGGTTAGCTGAATTTGGTTTTAGTCAACTTACTGTTTATTGAGGCACTTTATTCTCCAGAGCCTCACTTTACGTACACTGGTTAAATGGGTATGTCGTTGATCTGTTCGTAAAAACAAGACTATTAGAATTGCTCTGCCTGTCACGTGGTTCTATGACAAGTACAATCTGAATAGAGGTAAGAGATGAGAGCTCTGTCTGATACGACATACAGAACTCCTCACACTTGTTTTTCTCTATTGTTTGTCTATGCAGTTATGTAAAACTTCCTCTGTTACCTAAGTGTTTGTGATAGTTATCATCACACACTCCTCTGATGAATCAGCAATCACTCGCGTCTTTGTTGAGTCATGGTTCTATCACACACTTTTGTAGTTATTTCTCGTTTCTCCCAAATTTATTTGGTTTGTTCATGGTTCTCATCTTATGATTCTGTGGTTGCCATATGATTCATGTCAAAGACTTGTGGAGGTAGGTTGTCATTTACCCATAACATTTTTTTTGCATTTTTTATAAAGATCGAAGTTTCCCCAAGGGATTAGAGCACCTTACATTAGCAGCAGATTACAATAGACAAGGGAGATTTGCTTTTAGGAAAGGAAAGATTTTCCTGGAATCAAAAGATGTTGAACTGACGCTGGAACTTAAACTTGGTTCCCCAGTTCTAAGATGGTGGCTCTGGCCATTAGGCCATATCTCCTACTCTCTCCTTCTTCTATGAGATTATGTTTGTATTTTCACCTCTATGTAGCTTCATTGTTTTTCACGCACAAATATATTAGCATCGTTACACAAATCAAAAACTTTTCCTTAGAACATTACTGTGGTTATATAGCAGGGTTTTCATCACATTTTGCTTTGATTGTTATATGGGCCGGGATGCCCGCCACCCCTCTCAACACCAATTCCCCATGGGAGGAGACAGACACAGATTTGAACTTTTGGAAGGCGGGGGGGCCTCACGACCCCCCCGGACGTATTTATTAAAATATGAAACAAAATGTAAAACTTTAAATTAAAACGTTTCATGAATCATGTACAAATTCAACTTTAATTACATCTTGATGAAGACAGGTTTTCCAGGCTAACCTTAACAAATCTCTAATACAAAGGATTCCTAGCCGAGTCTAGCATCCTGATAAATACATTACATTTTTGAATTTGTACAAGCTAACATTAAGGGCCAACGGCAAGGTCTTAACCGGTGTCAGATCCCTATCACCAACTTCCCGCCCTCACGGTGTGAGTGGCGCATGCGCAGAGGACTTTACCCTCGCAGCCAACTGTAACTTCCCTTGTCGTGGGGGCCCCCTTTCACTCAACGCCATCTTAAGGTCGTCTGAGTTCGTGTGCGAGGTATCCGTAAGAAGGACAGCGTGGACTCCCCCCTTCCCCACACTCTCTTCCGCCGGCGCGGATATCCGGCCACTGGGAAATTCGTGGGAGGGGCATATAGTCGTCTCCCCTGGGAGGGGCCTATGGCCGTCTCCCCCTGGGCAACCCATCCGTAGTGGGTGCCGCCCCCCTGTGGGAGGGGCCAATGGCCGCCTTCCCCTGAGCGCTCCCATCCATATTGGGTGGCGCCCCCCCTAGGGACCTTGAAATCACTGCTCACGATCATGACCTTACCGCCCGACCAAAGTATAAATACGACAATTGTTTTACCTACTAAGGAAAGAAACTATGCCTAACTGTGCAACAGCTTGATAATTCACCGACTTCACATTGCTACAAAGGGAAAAAGGTCCTAAAGCAAAACACAATCTTTATTGAATCCATTCTTTTATGTCTCTACAAAGGAAAAAATTGTCCTACAAGCAAGTATTCAATTACATGCATACCTCGTCATACATTCATGATGCAAGAAATTACTGTCATACATTTTTATTACATCAAATAACACCGACGATATTTCTTTATTTCACAAACTCTGCAACAAGGGGCTGGTGGGTGGGTCAAAAAAGTGCAGCTTGTTCCCTTGAGGGCTCAGGAGCGACGAGTGGTGCAGCCTTCAGAGCACAGGAACAAGAGGAAGCTTTGTTGGATTCCCGCACTATTTATCCAGCTGCGGGAGGGCGGGGCCCCAGCCTCAAGCACGCCCATTAGTGCACGGACTTCCGGGCGGTGTTTAGGACAACCTCTTTCGAGCGGTAGGAGCGTGTTCCGGCCACGCCGCTTCGGTCATACCAGCCGGGACACGCCCCCCCGCCCACAATGGTTTCCCAGGGGATCGGGGCACCCATCCATACGTTCGGGGGGACCGAGTGGTCTCCCTTTCCATATGGGCCGGGATGCCCGCCACCCCTCTCAACACCAATTCCCCATGGGAGGAGACAGACACAGATTTGAACTTTTGGAAGGCGGGGGGGCCTCACGACCCCCCCGGCCGTATTTATTAAAATATGAAACAAAATTTAAAACTTTAAATTAAAACGTTTCATGAATCATGTACAAATTCAACTTTAATTACATCTTGATGAAGACAGGTTTTCCAGGCTAACCTTAACAAATCTCTAATACAAAGGTTTCCTAGCCGAGTCTAGTATCCTGATAAATACATTACATTTTTGAATTTGTACAACTTAACATTAAGGGCCAACGCCAAGGTCTTAACCGGTGTCAGATCCCTATCACCAACTTCCCGCCCTCAAGGTGTGAGTGGCGCATGCGCAGAGGACTTTACCCTCGCAGCCAACTGTAACTTCCCTTGTCGTGGGGGCCCCCTTTCACTCGACGCCATCTTAAGGTCGTCTGAGTTCGTGTGCGAGGTATCCGTAAGAAGGACAGCGTGGACTCCCCCCTTCCCCACACTCTCTTCCGCCGGAGCGGATATCCGGCCCCCGGGAAATTCGTGGGAGGGGCATATAGCCGTCTCCCCCAGGGCGACCCATCCATAGTGGGTGCCGCCCCCCTGTGGGAGGGGCCAATGGCCCCTCCCACAGGGCGCTCCCATCCATAATGGGTGGCACCCCCCCTAGGGACCTTGAAATCACTGCTCACCGATCATGACCTTACCGCCACAGGCCAGATAGTTGACCGACTATCTGGTCCCCCCACACCTCCTACAGGTCATGCCTCCTCAAACCCACTAGCCAAGCTACGAAGTCTCCTATCAGTAAGTCATTCCCAGCCCTGGACAGATGCACCCCATCATACAAATAACAGTGATCGCCCTTGATACACCCATGCGAAATGCTTTGGAGATGAGCTGAGCGAAACAGTTTCTCTATTTTGTTGTTGACCCTCTTTACTGAGTGGTTCAACGCTGTCATAGACAAACCCCCCTACCATATTCTCCTGGGAATCATGTGGGACCAGGCTATCGTACATCCCAGGAGCCTTTTGGCTAACCAGCTAACTACAGACAGTATGTACTCAACTAACACTCGTCTTCCCAGCCTCACCAAGTCGTTGCCCCCCATGTGCACTATGACTACAGATGGCGGTGACCTGTGCCGCCCTAAGAGTTCCTCCACAAAATTTTGCAATCGGTCAATACAGAGGCCGCCTTTCCCATGGAAGGTCACTCTGAACCCATATTCCTCAGATGTGTGGATCGCATCACCTGCTTTGAATATGTCTCCGGCACGCCTCACGTATGAGTGGCCCACGACCCAGACCACTTGATCTCCATTCGATGATCCCTTCCCGCCGGTCAGCTGATGCTGGGCCGGTCCCAATTTCCGCCCGCGTCACAGGCTCGCAAAACTGTAATCCAAACAAAAGACAACAAGCGTGAGTGCATTTTCATCAGTCTTTTACATGTGTAGTCACACATATCTCTTGAAACAATTCGAGGGCCAACGGCCTAATTGTTTCACCCCGTCCGCCTGCAGACCCCGAGCCGTAGCTTCCGTAGCAGCCCCTATTCTAAATGAATGGGTCCCAAAATAACACGGGTTCAAGCCCGCTGCGGCAATCATAATTGCCAGCACCCTCTGAAATTGAAATCTTGTCATAGGGGTGCCGTCCATATGTCTAAGCAGGGCCCCCTCCCCATGTTGTCAACCTCTGCTTCAGGTAGGCCTCCACATGCCTTACTGGACAACCGGGATTCCCCCGAGCCCGCTGCAACACTACACTATTCCCCATGGCCTCTTGGTCCGTCTTTGACCTGGCTATCGAGATCAGCAGAGAATCCCCCCTTACTTGAACGTGATCCCTGCGTAGACCTCCTTCCACATCTTTCCTATTCCTTGCCACAAGTTCACTCACCCACAGGGCCCCATAGAATGCCAATGCGAAAGCTGCTCGGAATAGTATTACCTCGCTGTGCGAGGAGCATGTCTCGTCCAGTTTCGCCAGTAAGGTGGTCAATCTATCAAACCCAATCGGGTGCCTGTTATCCTGTTTACGACCCTCCAGGCGCCGCCAGCCGCGGAGGGCTTTCCTGACTAAGAAGGAGTCCGTCGGGTCCCTTAACCCATGGAGCTGTGCCATGAATGATATGGCGGCCTTGTACCTATTGCCGGTTGCAGCCGACCGGCCTTCCTTCTGAAGTGCCACCAAAAACTGGAGCAAGGACTCCTCCCGCCCCCATCTATGCTCCCCTACCGGCCCCAGAAAGGCGCAGTACGAACGGAACGCCCCTTCATAAGCTTTCCTCGTCCTGGGCGCTAAACTGGCTGCCACAAGGTTTTGTAGTCCAGGGTACCGATCTGCCATAGTGCTTTGAGGAAAGGTGCCGCCACTAGCTCCGCTGTGGGTAGATAATCCCTGAAAGCCTGCATTTTTGAACGAGAGAGTGCATCAGCTGCATTATTCAGTACACCCGGCACATGTTTTGCCCTGAACTGTACGTTCAATCTCATGCATCGCAATACAATCTCTTTCAACAGTCGTAAGATCCATTTGCAGCGTGCTGCCTGCTGATTAATGCACTCGACCACTGTCATGTTATCTGACCAAAACACCACTGAGCGGTCCCTAAAGTCTTCTGGCCATGCCACCAAAGCCACCCAGATGGGGAATAATTCCAAGAAACCAATGTTACCTGTTAGGCCACTTGTTCGCCACCACGCTGGCCATGTTTGTGCCGACCACCGGTTTCCGAAGATTGTGCCAAACCCCACGCTCCCCGCCGAGTCGGCCCAGAAGCCGAGTTCCACCGACGAGGCTGGGGGTTTGCTCCATACCACTCGACCGTTGAAGTCCGCCAGGAATGCAAGCCAAATGAGCATGTCCTGTCGAACCTCTGACGGCAGTCTAGTACGGTGGTGTCCTTCCTTAAGGCCCCCATAGATTGCGCTATGGATCAAGAGAAAGGGCGAGCCATCAGTATCACTCTCAATGCAAAGTTCAGCTGACCCACTGTCTGTTGTAACTGGTGCAGGGTCACTTTCTCCGTTCGGAGACACTGTAACAGGGAAGCCCTAAACTTGGCAACCTTTTCCAATGGCAAACGAAAACACCCCTCTTCCGAGTCTAGTTCTATACCCAGAAACTCGATTGAGGTAGCTGGCCCTACCATTTTCCCTGGTGCCAACGGGACCCCGAAACCCCGCATGAGCACGCAGAAGTCCTGCAATGCCCGCGCTCAGTCCAGAGTGCCCGGTGGGCCAAGAAAGAGGAAATCATCCAGATAATGCATCACGTGTTTGTGCCCTGTAGCCTTCATGAACACCCACTCCAAAATTGAGCTAAACATTTCAAAATAAGCACATGAAATCGAACACCCCATAGGCATGCACATATCCATGTAATATTTCCCCTGAAACGTGAACCCCAGCAGGCGCTGGTCTTGAGGATGCACTGGGAGCAATCTGAATGCAGATTCAATGTCTGATTTAGCTAACAGTGCCCCGGGGCCCAGGCGATTCAACATTACCACAGCGTCATCGAACGATGCATACTTCACTGAGCATACTTCGGGGTCAATCGCCTCATTCACTGAAGCCCCACTCGTGGCTGACAGGTTGTGAATGAGCTTATACTCCCCCGGGTCCTTCTTCGGGACCACTCCCAATGGGGAACACACAAAATCACCCACTGGTGGGTCGCTAAATGGTCCTGCCACCCGCCCCAGGCTAACCTCTTTTGCGATCTTTTTGGCGGCAACTGTTGGGTTGTGTTGAATCGACAACTGATTTCTACAGGAAGAGCTCCCCCGAAAATTGCCCGCCGGGATCCTGAAGCCATATGAGAAGCCATTCCTCAGAGTCCCGGCGGACGCATGATCAGGGTATTCGTTTAGCCAGGGGGTCAAAGCCAAGATATCTATGGGCAAAGATGTTTTCTTCCGAGGCACCACATCAATCCTGCTTGGGACCCCCTTTTCCTCCTGCGGCATTGGCCTTTGATCGGCAACTGGTTTCCGGGTGTGAGGAATTCCCACAGCCCGCGCACGCATGCCTGAACCTACACGTTCCATGGGGCCTGCTACAAGTTCCTTTGTTAAAGCCCCAACACACCCCTCGCTTGCTTCCGTTCCCGCCCAACTTAGGTTGGCCTCCCCCCCAGAGCTCGCCCGAAAGGGCTGTGACTGCCTCTGAGAGAATACCCCTGAGCCGCCTGCGCTGGCTCCTGAAGCACTCGCCGGTCCTGGCAAGAGCTGCGCATGCCAGGACACTGTATCTAAATAATCCCATGTCAAGGCCGCATTAAATTCCTTTGCTTTTCTAAAGGCAATATCATAGCCTTTCCATTCATCACCCCCATACTTCGCATGTAAACCCGTTATTCTACTCTGATAACATGCCAAATCAGTCAACACCTCTGGTGTTCGTTCTCCTATAATCGCTACAAAGATGGAAAAGGCCCTGATCCAGTTCATCATCGTCTCATCGACCCTGAATTCCACCATCTTGGCCCGCCATACACTGGGGTGCCACAAATCTTTCCGGGTCTTTGCATACTCTAATTCACGATGATCAGTCAACAGTGAAAACATGTTAATATACTTATTTGTCCACACCATCTCTTTCGTAGCCATGGGAACATGTTGAGCTAAACTTTCCCGCCTTGAGGGTACTGCACCGTCCCCCACCATCGGTAACGATCCCTTACCGACTTCTGCCGCGCTTCTAGCCGAATCCTTTGTTTTCTCCTGGTTGTCCGCCGCGATCACCTTCGCAACCTGCGGGGAAATAGAAGGTACATTCGCCATCCCGGCTTCCCTTGCCTGCCGCAACTGCTCGATAATTATTCTGGCTTCTTCGGCCGGGTCTCCCGCAGCCGCTGATCCCCCTGCTCCCTTCTTTATCCATGGTAACACCGCTGCTAACTGAAGCGCTAATTCCGGGGGCATCTGGTCATCCCCCAGTGGTGTGATAACCACGGGAATAGGCAACCCCCCCATCCGGTCCCGGTACCGAGCTGGCCGCTGGCACGACTGGAATCGGTGGAGTTACTACAGGAACTGGGGCCTCGCTGGGACCCGCCTTCCCCTTCCTCTTCTTACCCTTATCACCTGGGGTAACGTTCGGCAAGGCCAGTCCTATGACCCTCCTAGGCCACCCCGAGTGGGCATTCTGGGCCTCCACCTGTTTCCTGATGGCCGCTAAGCCGCGATCTAGTCGGTCAACTTTACCCAACTTTCGGTCCATCACCGCCACTTGGTTCACCAACGTGCGCAGCATCCTTTCCATCTCGGAGCTCTTTCCGGATTTCTTGCCAGGCATGTCTTTGATCGATCCGTGCGACCTGATTTACAAAGGTGACTCGATCTCCAACCACGCCTTGATAACTGAAAGAGAAAGACAAAGATTACAAGTTCTCAAAAAAGTGCAGCTTGTTCCCTTGAGGGCTCAGGAGCGACGAGTGGTGCAGCCTTCAGAGCACAGGAACATGAGGAAGCTTTGTTGGATTCGCGCACTATTTATCCAGCTGCGGGAGGGTGGGGCCCCCGCCTCAAGCACGCCCATCAGTGCACGGACTTCCGGGCAGGTGTTTAGGACAACCTCTTTCGAGCGGGAGGAGCGTGTTCTGGCCACGCCGCTTCGGGCATACCAGCCAGGACACGCCCCCCGCCCACAATGGTTTCCCGGGGGATCGGGGCACCCGTCCATACGTTCGGGGGGACCGAGTGGTCTCCCCTTTACATTCTCACACACATTTGTGGTTAAAGTATGGCTATTCTTACAGGCTTCTGTATTTAAGTCATGGGTTCTGTTCAACACCCATGTGGTTAAGCCATGTTTTTTCACACACACATCAGGTGTTAGTGTATGGTCCACCTCAAACACTTCTGTGGAACCGTAATTATTCCCTAAAGACACAACTGTTTAAAGATCATCATTCCCCTTCTCCTATGGTTAGACTGTGATTTTTCATGCAGGTCTTGTAACTAGCTAGAGTTTTTCTGGCAAACTTCTGTGGATAGGTCATGATGTTCCACACGGCCTGCTCCACAGGCCGGTTCTCCTCTTTCCACTGTTAGTGGGTGGTTCTTCTAACAGTCATCTGTGTTTAGGATCAAAGTCTGCGACACACTTCAGGCCTGCAGTCAGTTTCTAACTGTTTGAGAATTCTAAACTCAAGTGTACTGTTGAAAATACCTCCGAAAATGTTCTCATGCTGAAAAATTTGCACCTGGTGGAAATTAAGCACAAATATTTCATATAGAAATGTGCATTTGCTCATATAGCTTTTTCCATGTGAAGAAACCCCTTCTCCTATGACCCTAAATTATGAGAGAGTTAACTTCCATTTTCACCCTGAGAATATGATTTCACCTGGAATTCAAATGAAAAAACAAATGTGCTTTCCTGAGTCCAAAAGTAACTGCAAACCATTTCTGAGTACCCACCAATTTATGAGTTTGTGACTGTTTATCCTTAATTTCAAGCACACTTTTCAGCCCGACCCACAACCATTTTAACTTAACTCTAATTTTTCATAATTTTAAGTATGATTTACGATTGTAAAGTTCAACAAATGCTCTTTTTATTAATCATGAAATTGAAATTTCTATCTGAAAGGCATTTGTTTGCATACCTAAGTTCTCTTTAGTTGTGGGGAATTGAAATTGAGCCCTCACAAATGATCCCTAGAGGTGTGGGGCAGAGACCCACTTGTCAAAGAGTCACCAAATGAATCTAATCAAATATTGCATCGTGCATTTGTATAGCTGTGTGAGGTCCTTGATGATTCAAGTGCATCTTGTGTGGGGTCCCATGGGAAGACCCTACCGCACTGTTGTCTAGGATCATCAGGAAGAAGGAGCTAGGGTAGAGAGTTGGTCCCTGAGAAGTGTTTCAGTTGTAGTTGAGATGCATATCTGTTTCCAGTGTGTTTTCTGGATGCAGACAAAATGTTAACTATGTATGAAATGTGAAGCATTTAGAATAATCCTTTGAGCATGTTTGACTTGCATGGGGATGACATTAGAGTGATATGGATTCTGACGTAGATACAACTAGACAGCTGTGCATCTCAGCACACATTGGTGTAGATGGAATGGTACACTCTACAAGCAATACCAAAGCATTGAGTCACATTTGGAGGAAACATGATTTCTTTGATTTTGAGGTATGAAGTGAGCCGGGAAGCAAAGCGAGTATTGTGAGTGGGGTCATTGACTAATGAGTTAAAAGGCTGCAAAAGTCAGATGGATGAATAGAATCTAAATATGTTGATTAAATAAAGCAAGGGGAAATATTTACAAATGACCAAGCAATATATCCACCCACAGTAAAAATTGAGTTGATGAATAATCTAATTAGTTGTGGAGGGATTCCCCCTGAGAAACCAGATCTCAACTCTTGCTAATATTTGCAACACGCATAAGCTGTATTTTAAATTGATACTTCATCTAAAAATAAAAGGGTTAGCTTGTCGAACTGACCTTGGCAATTTCAGAAGGAATCAAAGAAATCAGAAATATTCCTTTAGCTTCAGATGCAGAAAACAGTGGCCACTGTGAGTATGAATCCTGCAGTGATGAGGATGGGTTTTAAATCCACACATCAATTTTCTACTGAGGAGACATAGGGCCCCATTAGGATGGCGGGCGGAAAACCACCCCACCCGCCATGGACGCGGAAAACAACCGTCCGCCGGGACCGTGGATAAATCGGCAGTCAAATTAGTATCAGCCACCAAAAAAGATGGACCGTGGTGGTAGCGGGCGAATAAAAACCACACAACGCGGGTGGTGACGATGTAAAACCGACTGCGGCGGTCGGAAAAGCTGAGGAAAACCTATAACCTGCTGCAAGCATAGAGGAGACACCGCACTGGAAATCAGGATATTCCTGACGGTCCCGCGGTACAATCTGGGGTTTCCAACCAGCAGGGTCGCACACTGGAGTGAATGGGAGAGCCAGCTGAAGAGCTGCAGCATAGCCACCGCAGCGGACGATCCATACAAAACATGGCGGACGATGCAAAAGCACCACAACAATGGAAACTTGGAACAAATCAAAGTAGCCATGTCCCCCAAATCACAAAACACATCACAATGAAACAAATAAATGCCAAACAGAAACATCTAATTTCAAAGACAACTCCCACAACACACCTGACAGCAAAAGCCCATTGGGACACACACACATAGCTGAGTATAAAACCAGCCCCTTCACTGACCACAATCCTTTGCAACACCACAGAAGAGAAGGGCATACACCAGACCTGATAGGAGAGGCAAGAGAACACAGCACACTCACCACCACTATCACACCAGCACCAACCATCCCCCAGCACATAACACACTTCACACACAAACACCACACCCACCACCCACACCCTTGCACACACAAACACTTTGCATACTACATACCATGGCATCACAGAAAAAGCCCAAATTCACAGAGAGTGAGTTGACAGTCATGGTAAATGAGATAGTCAGAGTGGCATCACAACTTTTTGGTAGCCTGGTCCAACAGACACCATTAGCCACAAGGACCCAAATGTGGCAAAGGATAGTCCAAAGGGTCAATGCAGTAGGGACAACCCCACGATCCAAGAAGGAGATCATGAAGCGGTGGCATGATCTCATCCCACATAAAACATTCACACCATGAGAGGAGAAGGTGCTTGCCATATTGCATCCCGAGAGTCTCACAGGAGTATCCCGGGGAGTGGAGTCTGGTGAGTACAAACAAATATTAACCAACACACTGATATGTACTGTCTTGCACACCCAAAAACACACATAACCCAAGAAAAGTCACATCCATCTGCACCACACACTCACAAAAACATGTCTCATTGATCCAACAGGTACTCACTCCCATTTACCCTAAACGTAGCTACAATATTACCATGGGAGCATGAGCACAGTCACCCTGCACTACTACTCCCACCATGACCCCTGTCCCACACCGGAGCAGGATGGAGCCCTCCGTCCCACACACAAGCATGTGGCAGCCTTGCATCAACCTCATCAAACATACAGGTAGGTAGCCATCTTGCTTGGGAGGACTGTTTGGGGAGGGAGGCCTGTAGCACTACTCTAACCATGCCCATTGTCCCACACCCAACAGGAAGGAGGCCACCCCCACCCACAAGCACTTTGAAGCCATTACAGTACACAAAACGATCTAACAGGCAGGTAGCCATCTTGCTTGATAGGCCTGTTTGGGGGAGTGACAAATGCAAAAACAACAGTTTTGTCTTTAGTGCAAAATGTACTGTCTTCAAAATATTAAGCACCTAGGGAAACACAACAGAACAACATTTACTGGTGTGAGTGTGGCATCACAGATATTACACTACACAGACCATCTACATAACCCAACATGCAGACAACACAATGGGCAACAAGTGTCAACAAACCCGTCCTGTATTTGTTCACACATTACATGTCATTGTCACATATCCACACACAGGTGACTTCACATCTGGCTGTCTGTACCATTCGCACATAGCCCTTCACGACAACAGCAATCACACCAGACAATGTACAAGTTGTACATTGTCACCTACCTTCAAGTGAAGTAGCGGGTGATGAGCTGTTGACGCATGTCACCTCCTTCCTCCTCTCCACTGTCCTCATCACTGGACTCAGGTTCTTGTGCAGGTGGGAACCTTTGGTCCTCATCATCATCCAGGAGCAGGGGAATATCCTTGTGAATGGCCAGGTTGTGGAGCATGCAGCATGCCATTACGATCTTACACACCTTCCCAGGCGAGTATGAGAGTGCGCCTCCAGTTTTGTCAAGGCAGCGGAAACGTGATTTGAGCAGGCCAAAAACAGGCTCGACCACACGACATGGGCTTCATTGTATCTGATATCAGCCGGGGTCCTGGGATTACGCAGTGGGCTCAGCAGCCATGGATTGCGGGGATATGCAGAGTCACATAGGAATGACAAACACACATTGCAATGTTGCACAAGCAGAGGGCAGTAGGTCACACACCCAGCATGCCATACGACTACGCGTAGTCACCCACAATCCAAGCACGCTCAGGGAGCAGATTAGCCATCAGCGGGGGCACAATGCTGTTCCTCTGGATGTATGAGTCATGGGCAGAGCCGCGGAGTCTGGCAGACACATGCAAGATGGTCACACCTGCCCGGCTCACCACCTGCACATTGTTCGATTGATAATGTTTCCTACTGCGAAAAATGTGCTTACTTGCTTGTGGTAGCACATGACCAAAATGTGTGCAATCTATGGCCCCAATCACAGGTGGGATATGCCCAAGGGGATAGAAGTCTCCCTTCACACCTACCAATTAGGCACCCCTGGGGAAATGTACATATCTGTCCTTGTAGATCATCATGGCGGACAGAACATCCCGCAGCACCATGCTGAACATGGGTTGAGATATCCCAGCTGTGCCCGCCACGTTCTCCTGGAACAATCCAGTAGCAAAAAAATCGAGGGCTGCTATCACTTTGTAAGTTGGAGTGAAAGCTGTTGGATATGTGCGGCGAGGCTGCAGGTGGGGCTCCAACAGATCACAAAGGGTCTTCAGGGTGGCTCTATTGAGATGGATTGTGCGAATGATTGACACATCCTCCATGTCCTCCAGCAGTCAAGTGACATATCAAATTAGGCCTCCTCCTAGTTGAGATGAAAGTGGACATGTTAGAAATGGGGTTGCCACTTCTACAGGGGTAGCATGGAGCAGAGCAGGCAGGTCAAACTTCAGAGGACATGTGTAATAAGAAATCATCATAAACTGAGCCGGGGCTTGCAAACCAGTGAGGAAACTGGAGAGACTTTCACGCAAAGTACTATCAAAATGGTGGGAGGCCACCTACCTTCAGCACTATATTGATAATAAGAAAACCCAGCACTATCTTGATAATAAGAAAACCCTTTCCTTTTCAAACCCAAATGCAAAGATGTTATTAAGAATAGAAAGAGTACTCAAAAAGTGCTCTGAAACAATGCTGGAGATATTAATAAAATATGAATGGTTGGATAGTGACAAAATACTGAAAGAAATTGAGGCAATAATAATTTGGTTCAACACTAGACCTGAACCAGAGAATGAACACATAGATACATACATTGCAGGACTGAATGACAAATTGCACAAATTAGAAGAAAGGATTAATTTAGCAAAACAAAGAACATGAATGAGAGATGCACAGGACTGAGAAAGAGCTTGTACCAATACTTTTTTTTTTTAATTTTTAAAAACTTTATTCAAAAACAGTGCACACAGCTATTCAGCCTGACATCCCGGAGGCAAGGCAGCATTTCAATCAGGAAAACAATAGTGCAAGAATTAATACAGCAAAGCGATGAAGGTTGATTTTACTTTGTATAAGAAAAACACAGAGAAAGTAAAGAAGAGAAGAGAAGCGCCAGACCCGGCGCAAAGACATAGGCAATGGAGTGTGAAAAACAGTGAGGCGTTGTGGGGGGGTCGGGAGGGTATAATGAGCACAAGTATGACCAACAGAAAAGGAGCTAGGAGCGGGGAGGGAGGAAAACACAGGATAGCATATATATAGCGTTGCAGTTGGTGTCTCAGGCTACTGCGACAGGTGTTCCTCCAGCGGAGCGGATTCTGGGGGTATGCAGATGTCCCCCCCTGTATGCATTCCAAGCCCCCCACAATTTCTGCCGCTTTTTAGGTTTACCCCTGGCAACATACATGGTCTTCTCCCTAAACATACACCAATCCAGATTGGCTTTCCATTGTACAACCTTAGGAGCTGCCGTAGCTCCCCACTTCTGCGCGATGTCACGTTTAGCAACCATGTTGCCAAGGGTTACCCATTGAGTCTGGGCCACGTTGTGGTCCGTCGGATCCCAGATGTTAAGGAGGCATCTCTTGGCTTCTGCATGCACCGCTACCCCAGTCACCTCATTCATGATCGAGTGCACGCGTCGCCAGTAGGAGGCTATTGCGGGACATTCCCACAGGATGTGCATGAAAGTGGCAAGGGCACCGCAGCCACGACGACAGGGCCCATGAGCTGCACCAGTCTGAGATGGGAAGAGATGGCAACCTCCTTAGGGGAGGATACCGCACTCTGCCAGTCCTCATCATCAATTTCTAACCCATCACGCGTCCACTGGTCCCTAATACCCAGGAGGAGGTCGGTACGGACATTTATAAGTTTTTTATAGGACAGTGAGATGGCGCTGTCCGGCATATGGCCGTCCAGCACCCTATTCTCCAATGGGGAGCTGTCAGGGATCGCTCCCTCCTCCGGTTTAGCAGACAGCAACGCATGCCTTAACTCGGCATACCAGAAGAATTCAGTTTCACCCAATTGGAATTCTGCCTGTAGCTGGGCGAAAGTCTTGATCTCGCCTCGCGACAACATGTTCCCCACCCTGGAAATGCCTATCAAATCCCACTTGTCAAAACCCTTGGTATGCCACAGTGTGCCCAGGATGTCCGAATCGTACAATGGGGTCAACTTAGTCAGTCTATCTTTCCATCCCTGAGCCTTGGTAATTGCCCTCCAAATATGGACCGCGGTTTTCGTTGGACCAGACATCCGCCTGTCGAGAGACCTCGAGTAGAGCGCCCTGTAGTAATTCCCGCCGCCCAGAAGCCACCTATCCATAGCGCATCCCGGGTTGTTCTCCGGACCATACAGACCGTGGTTGATAGCCGCTAGCTGGGAGGCCCAATAGTACCTTCGCACGTCAGGTAGCGCTATCCCCCCATCGTACCACGGAAGCGTGAGCTTCGTGATGGCGATGCGGGGTCGGCCATCCCAGAGTAGGGCACGTTGCAGGCTCTCGATCTCCCGGAAGTATCGGGCTGGGACCGGATCCTGGGTGTTTTGCAGGGCATAGAGGAACCTGGGCAAGGACATCATTTTAAACAATGCCGCGCGCCCAAGCAAGGAAAGCGGAAGTTTGCGCCATCCCTCCACGTCCCGCCGAAGGCGGAGAAGAGGGGGAAGCAGACTGTGTTCGTAGCGCGCCTTCGCATTACTGGAGATATAAATCCCCAAATACTTGAAGCCCTGGCTTGCCACCTGGATGCCGCAACCCCTAGGGAGGCGCGGTGTTCCCCCTTTCAGGACATACAGGTGCGATTTGGTCCAGTTGATAACAAGGCCAGAGTACCGACCAAAGAGCCGCAGCACATCACAGGCTACAATAAGGGATGTGCAGGGGGAGGTGAGGTACAGCAGAATATCGTCTGCGTATAGAGAGACTATGTCCTCAAAACCAGGGGCCCACCTGATACCATGCAGGTCAGGATGGGTCCGCAACAGGGCCGCAAGTGGTTCAAGCGCGAGTGCGAACAGGAGGGGCGACAAAGGACAGCCCTGCCTGGTGCCCCTGCGAAGAGCAAAAGTCGCTGAAACTCGGCCATTAACGGTGACGTTAGCCAGCGGTTCGGCATAGAGAAGTTTAACCCATCCCACGAATTCCGGGCCAAAACTGAGCTTCGCCAACACTGCCCACAGGTAACTCCACTCGAGGGAGTCAAAAGCCATAGTGGCGTCCAAGGACGCCAGGACAGTCGGCTCCTCAAGCGTGTGGGCCCTAGCCAGAGCACCATGAAGTCGACGCAAGTTAAGAGCAGTGTTGCGGTGTGGAATAAATCCCGACTGGTCCGGATGCACTAAGTCGCCGATAACGCCAATCAAACGGTTGGCGAGCATCTTGTCGAGAATCTTAGGCTCTGCGTTTAAGAGAGAGATGGGACGGTACGACCGGCACAAATCCCTCGGCTTCCCGTCCTTGTGGATGACCACAATGGTGGCCAACCTCTGGTCAGGGGGAAGTAGGCCATTCTCCAGCGCCTCCAGGAACATATTGCGCAAATGTGGGGACACCACATCCGGTTTAATCTTGTACAGTTCAACCGGAATACCGTTGGGACCAGGTGCCTTGCCAGACCTCAAAGAGCAAATCGCAAGTGAGACCTCATCCACAGAAACGTCCCTGTCCAGATCATCCCGATCCGCGTCCGACAAGCACGGAAGATCGTGTCAGAAACGAAGGCAATCGAATCGGCCTCAGACCGGTCCGAGACAGAGGCATAAACACCACAAAAGTAATCTGAAAAGGACTCAGCAATGGCGCACGGGTCAGTGACTACCACTCCGTCCTCTCCCAGTATCTCAGGGACGACGCGGCTGGCCCTCTCCTTCTTGTCCAGCCAGGCCAGCAACTTCCCGGCCCTGTCGCCAACGTCGTAAATCCAACCCTGCTGTTCCCTACCCAGGACGAGAGCAGCATTAGTAGCGAGGTCACGGTACTCCGATTGTTTAAGGGAGAGGCTGTGCAGCAGGGCAGGCTCGGGACCCGCCTCTAACCAGGAGTCCAGCTCCGTGATCTCCGCCTCGACACGCACCATGTCGGCATCTCTGATTCTATGGGCCTCCACTATGAGAGTAAAGGCCTCTCCCCTCAAGACAGTTTTAAAGGCTTCCCACAGAGTGGCGGCCGACATAACCGACCCCACGTTTTCCGTAAAGTAGAGGTCGATGGCTTTGGCCAGGAGACTACGAGTCTTGGGGTTCCGGAAGTACCATGGGTTGACCACCACAGGTCGTTCCGAGATAACAATGTTAAAATCGAATGAGACCCACAGCGGGGAATGGTCGTAAATGCCCCGCGCCAAAAAACGGGCCCCGGAGACCGCCAGTGCGTGAGCCGCCAGGGTAAGGACGTAGTCGATTATGGAAAGGCTACCGTGAGCGCCAGAATGAAAGGAGTATTGGCTCTGGGTGGGGTGCAGGAGTCGCCAACTATCGACCAGCCCCAGTGTCTCAAGGAAGGTGGGCAACCATAGTTGGGTGCTACGGAGGTCTCTAGGCGGATGTCGGTCCAAGGATCCGGAGCAAACCGAGTTGAAATCACCCCCCACAATCAACAACTCCGCGGGCAGATTCAAAATGGCGCCCCCAAGGTCCTGGAAGGTACCAGTCTGCAAACCCGGAGGAACATAAACTGAAACTAATGTCAGGGCACGCCCCTCCCATCGCCCCGCAACAGCGGCGTACCGCCCCCTTTCATCAATCACAGTAGAGTCAATCTCAAATGGAAGGGACGTACGTTCCAGAACACCCGCCCCCCCGAGATCCCGAAGAGAACCCCGAATGGGCCACCATTTTAAACCCTTTACGATTGAGCGCTCTACACGTGTTTCCAACCAAATGCGTCTCCTGCAAGAGAACAATATCCGGCATATGTCTTTTAAGCAACTGCAGTACCACCCCTCTCTTAATACGGTCACCCAAGCCATTGACATTCCAACAAAGAACTTGCAGTTTCCTACCCCCCATTATCATGTCCCAAGTCCCACCCAACCCCGAAAAGCCTCAACAACAAGTGAAACATAGCAGAACATACGACCCATTGCCTGAGAGATAGAAGAAGAGAACAAAGAAAACACACGTAACCATCCCCACCACCACGCCCACCCTGCACCCCTGCAGCAGACTAAAAAGCCCCCCCAACCAGCAGTGTGCCTGTCGCCCCATAAACTAACTACAAGAAAGACCCTAGAGGAGTAAGGAATCCCCGCGGTCCCCCCCTGCCACCCTCCATGGAAAAATAGGAGAAGCAAAAGTGCAAAAGCTTTGGCATCAGCAGTCACAGTCAACGGGAACACCAACCGCTAGAGATAGCACGACAAGCACTATTCTTGAAGATCAGGGCCACCAGAGGCGCCTTCGGAGTGTTCCTCATGCTCTTCTCGGCGTTGTGGCAAAGTGTCCAGCCAGTCACTCGCAGACTCAGGCATATCGAAGAACAGGGCTCGGCCATCACGCTCGACCCGCAGTTTAGCGGGGAACAGCATAGAGTACTTGAGCCCCATGTCCCTGAAGCGCCGTTTAACCCCCGCAAAGCTCTGACGCTGTCTCTGAACGGCCCTGATGAAGTCCGGGTAGAAGTTCACTTCTGCATTCTGAAATTTGAGTGGCCCATGTCGCCTAGAAGCTTGAAGGATCACATCACGGTCCCTGAAATTAAAGAGTCGGGCGATGATGGGTCTCGGTGCGACACCCGTCTTCGGGGGGCCGCCAGGTATTCTGTGAGCCCGTTCAACCGAGAAAAAGTGGCTGAGTCCGGCTGGTGCGAGATGGGTCTTCACCAAGTCCTCCACAAAGAGATCAACAGCCGCTTCCTCCGCTCCCTCCGGTATTCCGATGATGCGGACGTTCTGTCGTCTAGCACGCCCTTCGAAGTCCTCCAGCCTTCTGGAGAACTGGTCATTAACCGACCTTAGGGTGCGGACCTCCGCTTGCAGGTCCGAGACATCGGTCGTTAGGCTGGAGGTCTCGATGTCGAGGGATTTCACCCGATCATTAGTTTTGCCCAAGTCGGCCCTGATCAGGTTGAGATCGATGGCCAGGGTGTCCACCTTATGTGCCAGGACCTCGTGCTGCTTATGGATCTCAGTCCTGATGCTTGTAATGGCCCTCATGATGTCTCTTAATGTGGGCTCCGATCCTTCGGGCGAGCCCGTACGTAAAGAGTCTTTAGATTGAGCCACTACAGAAGGCGAGGTCCTTTGCTGGGCATATCGGTCGATCTTATTTGTCTGTGGCTGGGTCGTCTTCCTGCTGCCCCGGTTCGACGTCCTGTCGGGGTCACCCCTGCCGGCCATGATGGGTTCGGAGAGAACAAAGGGCTACACCGCGAGAACAAAGTAGGCACTTGTGTAGGCACGAGGTGAAGCTACCACGAAGGCCAAGCCAGCAACAGGCGACTCCGCAGCTACGCACACTCCGCCAGCAGAAACCGGAGGTTTTCGCTTCGCATTTAAATCATGCTTCGCGTCGTCTCGATCACCAGCCGCCCACGGATCAATGGCGCATCCCTGGCACAAAGTTCAACACGACGTAACTTTGTCTAGAAACGTCGGATTTGGAAGCGGAAAGCGATTCCCGCGTCTGCGACCATTCACCAATCGAAATCCACAGCTGTGGAACAGGATAGCCTCCAGGATATTTGCGGAGGGTCGGAGGGTCCGCGGAGCTCCGATCTTATGCGGCCATCTTGCTTGCCCGCGAAGCTCCTCCCCTGTATCGATACTTTTAATACAAAGTGTGACTCTTTCTATTGAGAGAAAAGACAGGATCTAAATCAACTCCAGATCAACTCAGCCGAAATTATTGTAACTGTATCTTAAAGTAGAAACAATCTTAAAACTAACTTTTTTAGATGACTTTCATCTCCTCAGAAGTGGACCATCAAGAACCAAACTAACACAGAGAGGAAGTAGTCGAGGAAGCAGAGGAGGAGGACAGTGAGTAAGAAGAAAAGAAACCAACGCAGGAGACGGCCAAACAAGATTGGATGCAGCCCCAGTTGGAAAGAGAAAGAAGGGGTTAAACCACAAGCGAAGTAATGGATACGATTAATAGAACCATGGTAAATCTATCTGATACACAGTTAACCCCCATTGAAGAGAACACATTAAATGTGGTTCTATCCTTTCGCCCCACAGTGGGATTTGACTACGTGCAAACTCGAGTTGATCTTTTCAAACTTGTTAGAAAACTTAAACAGAAAAAACACTTTACCCTGAAAATTGTGTAATCAAAGTTCCAGCAACATGGATAAGGTTAATATAGGCAACTTGACAATGAGTGATGTGGATCTATTGATAACCTTCCAGGAATTAGACAGTGGGACAAGTATGGAAGTTGAAAATGTTGAACAATTTATTGATACTCAGGGTATAGCATATGATCAATGTATTTCCAGCAACTTCAAGACAAATTACACATTCATGCCACAATCAGTGTTTGTTATCATTGATGTGTTCCATTACAATTCCATGAGAAAACTTAAAAAACTAAGAAGAGCAAAATATAGGAACACAAATAATTTGCTATGATCACAGAGGAAAGCAAAACCAGGCTGGGTTCAAACTGGAATGGCATGGTGAGCAGAAAAAAACGATGGATTTAGGCCCAGATGTTTGTACTGGGGTGAATATATGACATTGTTCTGCATTCTGTCCCTCAATTGTTCTGTTTGCATTTGTCACCCCGAGTGGGACGGGTATGCTCAGACGTGACTCCCATGCTCTCCATGCCACTGGAATCAAGCTATCCTGGCTGATGAGGGCTGAAAGCCCGAAACCGGTCCTAGGATGCTAGTTTCCAGTCCAGGTAGGACCTGGCTTGGCAGTTTGGGCTGGACTGTTCCCATGGGGCACAGGGTCAAGACTGATTTGCATATGGCTGGGTTCAAACTGGAATGGCATGGTGAGCAAAAAAACTATGGATTTAGGCCAAGATCTTTGTATTGGGGTGAATGTAGGACATTGTTCTGCATTCTCTCAATCAATTGTTCTTTTTGCATTTGTCACACCGAGTGGGACGGGTATGCTCAGAAGTGAGTCCTGTGCTCTCCATGCCACTGGAATCAAGCTATCCTGGCTGATGAAGGCTGAAAGTCGAAAACCGGTCATAGGATGCTTGTTTCCAATCCAGGGAGGACCTGACTTGGCAGTTCGGGCTGGACGGTTCCCATGGGGCACAGGGTTAAGACTGATTTGCATATGGCTGTGTTCAAACTGGAATGGCATGATATGCAAAAAAACAATGGATTTAGGCCTAGATCTTTATACTGGGGTGAATGTATGACATTGTTCTGCATTCTGTCCATCAATTGCTCTTTTTGCAATGATCACAGAGGAAGGGACTAAAAGAACTAGCAGAAGACAAAGGTATAGTGAGTCACCAAGCAGATAAGGCTAGTAATATTGACATTTTCTCTTCAGATCCGTTCAAGAATGGGGCTGAGAGGCAATTATCTGCCCCAGATTGCTATGAAGTGATTATTAAAGAAGAATACCATGTGATAATTGAGAAGTTGTTGCATAGGGATTCTTCAGTAGAACGTCTCTAGATTTATAAATCACTTTAAAGTTAAAGTAGAAAGTCATCTTTTGTTATTAGCTTATCACTGTATGTGAAGGATGCCAAATACTTTCTCACCGATATTATGGGCATCACATGGGAGAAAGACTCTTAAGGGATGACTCTGGATATAGCCTCCCTTTACAAGAGTATCAGACATGAAGATGGGTACATTATGTCCGACATTTTTTCCAGGCAAGACCATTATATTATTTGTCACATACTAGCATGGTGTTAGAAAGCACCCAACACTGTTTGGAGAGTAATGTCTTTGTTTTTGATTACATCCTAAAAAAAACAAAAGCAAGAAACAGAGATTGGTGGTTGTTTTGCTCCAAGTTATGCCGATCTCATGATGGGCTGGTGGAAGGAACTGTGTCCGTCACTGGTAATGTCACGGAGAACTTTGAATAATTTGAACATGTAGTTTTGTGGCTGTGATACGTTAACAAACTTTTTATCATATGTCAGGGAACAAATGAGTTGGCTCTCAAATGTGTAAAGAAATGTAGAGCCTAATTACAATGTCAGTCAGAAAGCCTCCTACCCCTGGCGAGAAATGCGCATGCGCGGGAGCCCATGCATGAGCATTTGTGAGGAAGAAGTCACTGATAAACCAGGAAGAGGGAGCCCCAGGACGCCGCATCGCAGGTAATTTTTTTTAATTACTTTTACAATGCTTTTAATGATGGTCAGGGCATTTGGAAGAGGGCGGGAGGGAGGCGGGTGGCAGGCAACCCTGCTTCTCCATGGCGTGTGCGTAGCCTGCATACTAGGCCTATTTCGCGGATCACAAAGTAGGCAACACTATGCACACTCCGTGGGATGGAGGGGAGCACTACACCCACACCTAATATATTACCTCCTGGCGGTCGCCAGTAGATAGTTATAGTTAGGACCTATTTTCCATAGGAAAACCGCAACATTCTATTTTTTTCCCGAATCTTCACAAAATTTTCAAAAATCTTGGGGCGCTCCTGTCCTGAAAGTCTCAGGGTGATTCATCAAGCGGGGGCAGAGAAAAAAGGGGGGGACCCAAAACGTGTTTTTCCCATGCAATTTTCGATAGGAACTTTTAGTCGCAGCTACAGCCGGAACTGCTGAACGGAATTACATCAAATTTGACAAAGAGGTAGTCCTTGGTTCAGACTCTTGCCTTTTTGTTAAATGGTGTAAATCTGTTCAGTATTTGCTGAGAAAGTCAAAAGTAAAATAACAAATATATCTATGGCTGAGGTGGATCCGCGCACCCTGCGTGAACCCTCCCAATCATGAGCTGCATGCAAATGGGCTGTCAACTGGCTGTTAACACTCCAAACCAGGAAGTGTTGGCAGCCATTTTGTCCGTCGGTAGAACAGAGGCACAAAGATATCCTTGAAAGAAGTGTGCAAAATGCAAAAAGGGGGCAGGGTAGAAACACCCTGACCCCCTAGGCCTGCTTAGGGGGTCCCACAAGGACCCCGAGGCCCCAAAATATATATATATTTTTTTAAAACTGCAAAATCAATCAATCAATCAATCAAACACATTTATAGAGCGCACTACTTACCCGTAGGGTCTCAAGGCGCTTGGGGGGGGGGGCGTTACTGCTCGAACAGCCAGGTCTTGAGCTTCTTCCTGAAGGAGAGGTGGTCTTGGGTCAGGCGCAGGTCGGTCGGGAGGGAGTTCCAGGTCTTGGCGGCCAGGTAGGAGAAGGACCTTCCTCCTGTTGTCGCTCTTCGGATGCGGGGGGCGGCGGCGAGGGCGTGGCTGGCTGATCGGAGGTGGCGTTTGGGAGCCTAGAAGTTGATTCGGTTGTTGAGGTAGCTCGGGCCTTGATCGTGTAGGGCTTTGTGTGCGTGGGTGAGGAGACGGAAGGTGATTCTTTTGTTGTCGGGGAGCCAATGCAGGTCTCTCAGATGTCCGGAGATGTGGCTGCGACGTGGGATGTCGAGGATGAGTCTGGCTGAGGCGTTCTGGATCCGCTGGAGTCTCTTCTGGAGCTTGGCGGTGGTTCCGGCGTAGAGGGCGTTGCCGTAGTCCAGTCGGCTGGTGACGAGGGCCTGGGTGACAGTCTTCCTGGTCTCGGTGGGGATCCACCAGAAGATCTTCCGTAGCATGCGCAGGATGTTGAAGCACGACGAGGAGACGGCGTTGACTTGTCTGGTCATGGAGAGGGAGGAGTCCAGGATGAAGCCCAGGTTGCGTGCGTGGTCCGTCAGTTTGGGTGCGGTGCCCAGGGCGGGGGGCCACCAGGAGTCGTTCCAGGCGGAGGGCGAGGAGCCGAGGATGAGGACCTCCGTCTTGTCAGAGTTCAGTTTCAGGCGGCTGGTCGTCATCCACTCGGCTACATCTTTCATCCCTTCGTGCAGGTTGGCTCTGGCGGTGGCGGGGTCGTTGGTCAGGGAGAGGATCAGCTGGGTGTCGTCGGCGTAGGAGATTATGTTGAGGTTGTGTTGGCATGCGATGGCCGCGAGGGGGCTCATGTAGACGTTGAAGAGGGTGGGGCTCAGCGAGGATCCTTGAGGGACGCCGCAGATGACTTCGGTGGCCTCTGACTTGTACGGTGGTAGGCGGACTCTCTGTGTTCTTCCGTCGAGGAAGGAGATGATCCATTCCAGTGCCTTCTCCTGGATTCCGACGTTGCTGAGGCGCTGCACTAGAGTGCGGTGGCAGACAGTGTCGAATGCCGCGGAGAGGTCTAGGAGGATGAGGGCCGCTGTTTCTCTGTTGTCCATCAGGGCTCGGATGTCGTCGGTGGCAGCGATGAGGGCGGTCTCGGTGCTGTGGTTGGCTCGGAAGCCAGACTGTGAGGGGTCGAGGGATCCATTCGTCTCGAGGAAGGCGGCCAGCTGTTTGTTGACGGTCTTCTCAATGACTTTGGCTGGAAACGGGAGGAGCGAGATGGGGCGGTAATTCTTGAGTTCGGTGGGGTCCGCTGTAGGTTTCTTGAGTAGAGCGCTGAGTTCGGCGTGCTTCCAGTTCTCAGGGAAGGTGGCGGTATCGGAGGAGGTGTTGATAATGTCCCGCAGGTGGGGCGCGATGACAGCGTCAGCCTTGTTGAAGACGTGGTGAGGGCAGGGGTCGGTCGGAGATCCGGAGTGGATGGAGTTCATCATGCGGACGGTGTCTTCGGTGCTGATCGGAGTCCAAGCGCGGAGGGTGGTGGTGGGCGGCGTTGCTGCGGTCGGGGCATGCGTCGGTTGAATGCTGAAGCTGTTGTGTATGTCAGCGATCTTGCTGTGGAAGTAGGAGGCGAGGGAGTTGCAGAGGTCTTGCGATGGGGTGATGTCGTTGTTTCCGGCGTTGGGGTTGGAGAGCTCTTTCACGATGTTGAAGAGTTCCTTGCAGTTGTGTGCGTTGTTGCCCAGCCGGTCCTTGAATGCAGTTTTCTTGGCGGCGCGGATCAGTTGGTGGTGCTTCCGGGTGGCAAGCTTGAGGGTGGTCATGTTGCCCGGTGTTGGTTCCCTTCTCCAGACTTTCTCGAGGGTTTGGCAGTTCTTCTTGGAGCTCTTGAGTTCGTCGGTGAACCATGGGGCTTTCTTGCTGCCGGGTCTGCTGGGCGGGGTCCTCAGAGGGGCGAGTTTGTCCGCACAGTTGCTGATCCACTTCGTGAGGTTGTCGGCAGCCTGGCTGGGGTTCGCTGAGCTGGCAGGTGGGTGCTGGCTCAGGGAAGCGGCGAGCTGGTCGGCTGTGATCTTGTTTCAGCTTCTTCGGGCAACCTGTTGCTGGTGGTGGTGGATCGTCGTTCTTTTGAAGGTAAAGTGGACGCAGCTGTGGTCCGTCCAGTGGAGTCCTGTGGCGTGGCTGAAGGCGATGTCTTTGCTGGATGAGAAGACGGCGTCGAGTGTGTGTCCGGCGAGGTGGGTGGGGGTGGACACCAGCTGCTTGAGTCCGAGGTTGTCGAGCAGGGTGATGGTGTTGCGGTCGCTGTTGTTCTCCAGGTGGAAGTTGAGGTCCCCCAGGAGGATGTAGTCAGCGGAGGGGAGGGCATGCGGGCTGACAAAGTCGGCGATGTCCTCGCTGAATTGTGTGCGTGGTCCCGGGGGTCAGTAGATCAGGGTGCCTCTGAGGGTGGTCTTCGGGTCGGTGTGGATCTGGAAGTGCAGGTGTTCGGCGGTGGTTAGGGTGTCGTCGGTGTTGGTCGTGATGCGGATGGTGTCCCTGTGGATGACGGCGATGCCTCCTCCCATCTGGTTGGCGGTGCGGTCCCTCCGGGTGATCTTGTAGCCCTCTGGGATGGCGATGGCGATGTCGGGCGCTGAAGAGGCGTTCATCCAGGTCTCCGTGAGGAAGGCAACGTCAGGGGCTGTGGTGTCGAGGAGGTTCCAGAGTTCGATGGCGTGTCTGTGGACGGAGCGGGTGTTGAGCAGGATGCACTTGAGGTGGTTGCTGCTGGTGTTCGGCTTGGTGGGTGCTGGTGCAGGGCAGGTCCGGATGCAGGTGAACTTGCAGGCGTGGCAGCTGAAGGGTCCGTGGGTGCGTCGCGGGGTGGCTCGGTAGCATCCTGGGTGTATAGATTCTGCCATAAAAAAAGAAAACAAAGCACTGGCTCCCGCGCTTGGAAGAGAATTAGCCCCGGGGGGCCAAGTCACTGGGGCATGCTAAAAAAAAGTGTGTGGGGCCCAATCACCACCCCACACTGCCCCGGGCACCGCCACCCCTCGGGGCAAAGCATTAATAGTTGCACATGACCCCCCCGCAGCCCCAGGGACCGTCACCCCCAGTGATTTAAAAATACTAATCCTTGTGTGGGGGGGGGGCTCAAGCCCCCCCCACATGCCCTGGGAACCACCACCTCCCCGGAGCTGTTAATATTGAAATTGGGGGGGTCAGTGACAGACCCCCAACTCCGGGGACCACCACCTCCCCTGGGCTTTGCTAATGTTGGGAGGGGGGCCATGTGGCCCCCCTCCTGGAGCCCTGTGATGGCCCTGGAGACTGCCACCCCCCAGGGCCAACTCCTGCAGTGTCCTGGGGAGCCCACCCCAGGACACTGATGTTTGCTATGGCAGGGCAGAAGCCAAGGTTCCCGCCCTGTCATAGCAAACTTGATTTGGATTTTGAAAGAGAGAGCAGGGAAACCTGCTCTCTCTTCCAAAATGCACACCAGATTGCTTTTCCACATTGGGAGCTGCATGTTAGCAGCTTCCCATGTAGAAAAGCAATGGCGGCTTCCGAAGGATGCGGTGAGCCAGCTGGGACCTTGGGGGCATTAGGGCTCCCCCACCCTCCCCAACGCTGTATATAGTCCCCGGGGGATGTGGTCCCCGGGATAATAAAAATTAGTGGTAGGTGGTATTTTTTTTTTTTACGGTAAAATTAGGAGTCGTGCACCCAGTACGGCGCTCAGCGCGGCACCCTGGTGTGCACGCGTTGGGTGCGTCCCTCCTAATGCGTTGGGTGCGCGATTCCTACCATGTTGGGTGCGCGACTCCAAGCAATAAAAAAGTCATATGTTTCAGATATATATATATATATATATATATCAAGCTTATGTGTTTAAATCTCGGGTGGCTCTAAAAAGAGCTGTTGTGTTTATTGGGATATTTTGGTACCTACAAGTTAGTACCAATACAGAGTCTAACGTTGTGGAGGAAGACTCTGTTACCCTCATCTGTAAAATGTACACCATCTCTTCTATAGATGCCGTCCATATTAAAACGCAGATTGTTGTTGTAAATAGATCTATAATCTCTGAGATAAACAGAAACAGCTTTATTGACATGTTTCCTAGCATTCTCAATCTGTGGACAAAATTGATTGGACCAGTTCCATTCCTGTCTTTGGCATATGTTAGAATAGACAAAGGCAGTTTGGGGGAAAGTGACATAAATTCTCCAAAGGTGTCCTTCATAAGCATTTCCAGACCTACCCCAGTCAAAGTGCCTAGGTCATTTCCACCACAGTGCACCATTATGAGGTCTGGGTGTTGGAGATGCAAAAAAAGATTTAACCAATGGATTCAATTGGTGCCACTCTAATCCTCTCTGTCCAATCCATTTAATGTCTACATTTGGCAGAGGTAGGTCTCTGTCAATACCTTTGTTTTCTGCATACCTTTGGCTCCAGAAAATATAGCTGTGTCCCACAATCCACACTATAAGCATCTTGAAGGGATGTCATGATGCACTCAGAAGGTGTCTGTATGTGAAATGACAGTTTGACAACTAAGGTTTTTCTAAAATGGTGGCTAAAATGCAGTTTTGAAAAAAGAAAAGAAATGATTGGCTGCTCAAGATCATTATAGACTGAAAAGTAGGGTGCATGTTTTTGTTTTTTAAAAGAACATTTCTTATTACTTAACAAAACTGTTTGAAAGGAACATTACATAGGATAAGCTGATATTTTGAAAAGTCAAGCACACTTGCTGTTTGGATTAGCAAAATTGTGTGCTGAACCTGTGACCTGATAGTTCAGTTGAGTGTTCCATGAACTGTTACTATGGTAACAGCCAGTAAGCAGATTGGGGGTAGGGTTCAAAGTTATGCCCATTGGAAAGGGTTGTAATGTGTAACCAAAATAAATGTGTGTTAGCTTTTAAATTAATGTGGGAAGCAATGTGATTTGATATTTACATGTATATGTGTGCAGAATGAGAGGGAAAGGTTGCCATTTTTTTGTTTTGCTAAGAGCAGTGCAGTACAGACATTCTGAATAACAAAATCTGGTGTGTGACTGACATACTTCTTAATCTACAAATCAATTTGAAAGGTTAGTTATTAACTTGTTAGGGGTTGTATGTGGTGCCTTTGTTCTTAATAAGACTAATGTTTTTGTCCTGCTAAAGTCCAGAGAGTAGTCTTGCTTGTATAGAATCGTACTTTCAATCTGTGTGTATTTGGGCAACCAGCATGAGAGAAGCATTTGCTTTATTCATGTCTTTTGTGCCACATAACTTCCTAACAACCTATCCTGTTTTCAAGTTTTAGTAGAATTAGAAGTCAGTCAGTGCAAAATGAGTCAGGCTTTCACACTAGAGTGTAGTTCTGAAATATGAACAATGTGTGCAGTCACCTTACCGTTTCCATACTACTCACTGTGTTTTGGTAAACTCCAAGTAATAGTGTTGCTTGTCTAGAATCACACTGTGAGTCTGTGTCCATTTGGGCAACCATTGTGAGACAAGAATTTGGTTACTTCATGTCTTTGCAGACAGATAACAGCTTTAAAACCGGTCATGTTGTCCAGTTTTAGTAGTATTAGAAGCCAATCATTGCTTATGCATTCGCAAAATGAGTCAGACTTACACACTAGAGTGTAGTTCTGAAATATGTAGAATGTGTGCAGTCACCTTACCCCTTCCAGACTAGTGAACGTGTTTTGGTAAAGTCCAAGAAATAGTGTTGCTTGCCTAGAATCACACTGTGAGTCTGTGTGTTTTTGGGCAACAATTGTGAGAGAAGCATTTGGTTACTTCATGTCTTTGCAGACAGATAACTGCTTTAAAACCTGTCATGTTTTCAAGTTTTAGTAGTATTAGAAGCCAACCACTGCTTATGCATTCACAAAATGAGTCAGGCTTTCACACTAGAGTGTAGTTCTGAAATATGTATACTGTGTGCAGTCACCGTACCCCCTTCCAGACTAGTAAATGTGTTTTGGTAAAGTCCAAGGAATAGTGTTGCTTGTCTAGAATCACACTGAGTCTGTGTGCATTTGGGCAACCATTGTGAGAGAAGCATTTAGTTACTTCGTGTCATTGTAGACAGATAACTGCTTTAAAACCTGTCATGTTGTCAAGTTTTAGTAGTATTAGAAGCCATTTATTGCTTTTGCATTCGCAAAATGAGTCAGGCTTTCACACTGGAGTGTAGTTTTGAAATATGTAGAATGTGTATTGTCACATTACCCCTTCCAGACTAGTGAATGTGCTTTGGTAAAGTCCAAGGAATAGTGTTGCTTGTCTAGAGTCACACTGTGAGTCTGTGTGCATTTGGGCAACCACTGTGAGAGAAGCATTTGGTTACTTCATGTCTTTGCAGACAGATAACTGCTTTAAAACCTGTCATGTTGTCAAGTTTTAGTAGTATTAGAAGCCAGTCATTGCTTATGCATTCGCAAAATGAGTCAGGCTTTCACACTAGAGTGTAGTTCTGAAATATGTAGAATGTGTGCAATTACCTTACCCTTAGAGAGGCAAGGCACCAGGCCCGACGGGCTGCCAGCAGAACTATATAAAATTCTGGCGCCAGTTGTTGCCCCAATCCTCTGTAGGTTGTTTTCTTCCATCTTCGAGGAAGGAGGCAATATCCCCTCATCATGGAATGAAGCAACTGTAGTCCTTATTCTCAAACTATCCAATCCAGTGGCGCTGTGTGATTCATACAGGCCAATCTCTCTGCTGAATCTTGACTATAAGATCATCGCCAAGATTTTAGCAGAGAGATTGAATGGTGTTGCTGGTAATTTGTTGCACAGTGATCAGAAGGGATTTGTGAGAGGTCGGTCTATTCAGAACCTGACTCAAGCACTAGGGGGAGCAATTGATTTAGCATCTCTTTATAAGCTGCCTATGGCCATTATCACACTTGACGCCATGAAGGCGTTTGCTCGCGTAAATTAGGCTTATCTAACTAGAGTATTGGAGAGATGTAATCTGGGTAAAAATTTCTGTAGAGTTATCTCTTCTTTTTACCAACATCCCACAGCCAGAGCATTGGTCAATGGCAATCTTTCTGCACCCATAACTATAAAAAGAGGAACAAGACAGGGAAGCCCCCTTTTGCCCCTGCTTTTTAACTTGTATATCGAGCCCTTGGCAGAGAAAATCAGGCAAGATATGAATATTGTGTCTTTTAAATTTAGAAATTGGGAAAAAAAAATTCACTCCATGCAGATGATATGCTGATATACACCTCGGATCCAATACAGGCAATCCCGTTAATCTATAGTGCAGCAACCCAGTTCGGTCAGTTCTCTGGTTATCAGATCAACCAGTCCAAATCAGAATGCATGGTGTGGAATTTAGAAGCACATCGTCCTATTCTAAAACAAGAGATAAGATATCTAGGAGTCCAAATTACCCATGATATTGAGCAATTAACGGATAGAAATCTCGAGAAAGTAAACAAAGAAACTGTTGATTCTTTAAAAGGCTGGTCTCTTCTTCCTCTCACATTAATTGGAAGAGTAGATATCATAAAAATGATGCTTCTGCCTGTAGCAATTAAAAGTCAGAGTCAAGATGCTGGAATTAGGTATTGGGTTTATTTCAATCAGCCCCACACCTAAGGCGGTGCGTAGGTCAGTTAGGCAGAGTCATTGTGACAGTTGGGCAGTTGGAGAAGGGACCAGGACAGTATGGAATGTTGGGGAACCAATGGGGAAGGTAGGGGAACAATGGGGAGATAGGGGAACAATGGGTGCTCTCGTGCAGGAGAGCTGGTAGACACCACTTGCCTGAGGTTCAGGGGGGGGAAACAGAACTAGGTTATAACACATCTTCCTCTCTTGCAAGTTTTAACAGATGAGCCACTAAGTGTGGCAAAGAGAAACATTAGTGTTAAATTAACTGATTGACATTAGTCACAAACAAAGTCTTCATAACGGTTAGGTTTGTGGATGGTTCACCCGAATCTTCCCTTGGCGACAAGGGCATTGGGAACACTTTCTGTGTCACAGTGAGAATCATTACAGGTTCTACCAAACCTACCGCTGAAGCTGTGACCGCCAGACGTGGCTTCAGAGTCAGAGTCACCGTAACAACTCCGATTGGTAATCAAAGTGCGTGGATTGACACCCTCAGACTGGTCTGATGATTGACAGTCAGCTGAGTCAGTGGCAGGTGGGAGATCGTGTGAACTAGCATTTCTGAACATGGGACCCTGTCCTACACTGGTTCTATCAACATCAACCCACAAATCTTTGCAATAGGTCTCATGTTGCAGTTGGTTGGAAACATTGGCTCTCTGATGGTATCGTGCCAATCTACTCATGTGCCAAACCTTCCCATCGCTGAGTCTGGCCGCGTTGTTGAACAGTTCATCAATTTGCAATGGAGCGGTGAATCTGCTTTCTCCTTTCCTTACTTTTTTTTCTAAACGAACTTTAACAAGGTCGCCAGCTTTAAATGAGTGTTCTTTTGCACCATGTTTGGAATCATACCATTCTTTGTAATATTTTTGGGCTTTTATTATGTTATTTCTGATGACATCAGGTGACCATCCAATTTGTTTGGAATTTGGCATCCATCCAAGGTCAATACTCAGGGGCTGTCTGCTTCTCATGAGCACAAAGGGTGCCTCACGGGTGCTGGCACAAGGAGATATTCTGAAAGCCCAAATGAGTTTGAACACTTCTTCCTCCCAGTTCAGATTAGCATTCCTTGACAGCTGTATGTGTCCTTTCAGGACACGGTTTAAATGTTCGGTGAGGCCATTACCTTCAGGATGGTATAGTGACGTGGTGTGATGAGTGATGCAGTTTCTCATTATAAATGATTTGAACGCTTCAGAACAAAATTGTGGACCATTGTCAGTGAGCACAAACTTTGGTAATCCTTCGCTAATGAACAGTTTGTCCAAGAAAGATATGATTGTGGAGCTATCAATTTACGTGACAATTCTTATTTCTGGCCACTTCGAGAAATGATCTATAGCCACTAGGATATACTTGATCTCTCCGTCATGTCTTTCAATGGGCCCCACGATGTCTACACCAATTTTCTCCCAAGCCATCAAGGGGGGTTGGAGTGGAGCGAGAGAGACTTTGGATGTCCTGAGGGTTTTGTCTGAATCACTGCATTCCACACAGTTCCTTATTTGGGTTTCAATTTGCTTGTCAATGCCCGGCCACCAGTAAGTAGCTCTGACTCTTTGCTTTGTTTTGGAGATGCCCAGGTGACCAATGTGGCAGAGTTTAAGTATTCTGTCTCTGAGTGTGATGGGGGCTATTGCTTTACCAATTCTGTATAAAACTCCGTTTTCCAAACGGAGTTCATTTCCTATTTCCCAGTAAATTTTTACGTTGTCATTAAGATGGCGTTTCTCTGGCCACCTGGTGTTCACGCATTTGCATACATCTTGGAGGGTTGAATCATGAGCCATGTGTTGTTCCCACTCTCCTGCAGATATTCCATCCAACTCTGTGTTGAAGAGTAGAGCCACCTTTTCGTCATCCTCTGATGTATCAGTGCCCTCATTGTGTGGGAGTGGTAGTCTTCTGAGGAAATCAGCAATTTTATTCTTAACTCCTGGCAAATATTCAGCAGAGTAGCAAAAGTCCAGTAATTTGATAGACATTTTGCTTAGTCGTGGAGAAGCATTCTGCAAACCAGAGGCAGACAGTATTTTGATTAGGGGTTTGTGGTCAGTGCCAAGATGTATGTTGTTACCCCATATGTATGCTCTGAAGTAATTGTGCACCCATGAACAGGCCAGAATTTCGTGCTCAATTACTGAGTACTTCTCCTCAGCAGGGGTGAGTGACCTAGAGGCAAAAGCTACAACTCATTCATGTGTTGAGGTATCCTTCTGTGCTAGCACTGCACCTATTCCTTTGTTACTAGCATCGGTGGTCACAAAGATTTCTGCTTTTGGATCAAATCCTTTGAGAAACGGAGCGTTGCTTATTTCTTTTTTAATTGTTTCAAAGGTGTTTTGACAATCCATGGACCATTCAAATTTTGTCTTATTTTTCAATAATTGTCTAATACTGTATGTTTTCTCTGAAAAGTTTTTTTATGAATTTCGAGTAATACTCGGTCAGACCAAGAAAAGCTCTGACATCATCTTTGCTTGATGGGCAGGGAGCATTGAGAATGGCGTCCACTAATCCCTGTTTAGGTTTGATGCCCTCTTGGCTAATGGTGTGCCCCAAATATACTACTTGGTTTTGTGATATTTTACACTTGCCTAATTCAACAGTCAGACCATGCATTTTAAGTTTATTCAAAACTTGCCTAAGATGCGTGTCATGTTCAGATTGGTTGCTACCAATGACCAGGATATCGTCTTGGAAAAACCTGATACCGTTGGAAGTCATGAGCCTTTGAAAAAGCGCTGCGGCCGAGGCTAAACCGAACAGCACCCTGGTGAACCGATAACAACCAAATGGGGTGATAAATGTGGTGTATATTTTGCTTTCCACGTGTAGGGGAATGTGGTGATATGCGTATTTTAAATCAATTATAGAAAATACACACATACCATTGGTGGCATTAAACATTTCACATATGCGTGGTAGGGGATATTGATCAACAATGATATTCTTATTCAGGTCCCTGAGATCGATGCAGAGTCTAATTTTCCCGTTGGGACATTTGACCACCACCAAGGGAGAAACCCACTCCGCGGACTCAACTTCTTCTATTATTCCATCTTTGATAAGTCTATTCAGTTCGACTTGAACATCACTTCTTACTTACACTGACAAATGTCTTACCTTGTGAATGCATGGGATGGCTGAGTCTTTAAGTTCAATTTTATGTTGAAAACTGTTGAGAAGACCAACCTTGCCAGAGAACACTTCAGGAAAATATTTTTGGATGGTGCGTTTACAGGACTCATCAACAGACAAAACAGGATCATCGCTATTCGGGTTGAGGATAATGCCAAGATCAGCTTGGTCGCTCCAACCAAGGACCGAGGGACCCTTCTTAGCCACAAAAAGCCTGCAATATGCTTTTCTGTTTTTGAATTCAAATTCCAGATCACGTGTCCCTAAGAATTCTATGTTGTTTCCTATGTAACTTCTTGCAATCACTTTTGATTTTTCTAATGAAGAACCAATTTTGTCATTGAATTGTTTCCATACATTCTCATTATTAATTGTGAAAGGAGAACCTGAATCAGCCATGAGATTCACTGTAACGCCACCCAATTTCACATCACACATGGGTTTTTTTTCTTTGTGGGTGTGAGCTCCAGTACATCGTATTCAATTGAGAATACATAGCTGATGCTGTCAGAATCAGAATACTCAGAATTTTCTTCGTCTGAGTCGCTTTCCTCTTGAATTTGTTTGACTTGTTTGCTTTGGTTTGAAGATCTTCTATTACAAGCTTTAGCAATGTGACCCGTCAAACCGCAAGACGTGCATTTTTGATATCTAGCAGGACACTTTGTTGAATCAGCTAGGTGGGTGGGAGATCCACATCGAAAGCATTTAAGTTCAGAGAAATCGTTGTTCCTTGTACTGCAACGTTTTTCTTTGCTGTATTTGGATTTGTAATGTTCACCTTTCTTATGATGATCATGTTCAACATCTCTCATGTTTGCATTCGGTCTTGGTTTGCTAGCATTTGAAGTTTTAATGGCTTTGACTACTACAGGTTCTTCTAAAACAGCCTTAGCACATCTGCCTGTAAGTTCTGCTTTTTTTACTAAAGCGACAACTTCCTTCAAAGAAGCTTCTCCATTAACCCAGAGTTTGTCCTGGATATTTGGGTGCTGGCATGCATGATAATTTGATCACGAACGAATTCTTCTTGTAGTTGACCAAATCTGCAGGTTAATGCCAAATTATTCAAAGCAGCAACATAATCATCAATGCTCTCTTCTTTACCTTGCTTCCTTCTTGAAAATTTCAACAGTCAACAGCTACACATACTATAGGCGAGAAGTGTGCATCAAGATCATCCAAAGCATGCTGATAAACATTGTTGCCTTCTCTCGCTTTTTTCTCAATGTTGTTGTAAGTCTTGACACCACCAGGACCTAAACAGTACAACAGAACTTTCTTTTTCTTCTCAGCAGTGAAGTCCTCATCCTCACCCGTTTCAATATAATTGGTAAAGTACTCTTTCCATTCATTCCAAGGCATGCAAGGAGCACCTTTGATAGGTAAGAACGCTTGAGGCTGCGTAAGATTCAGCGAACTAAGGGCACACATTGCAAAAAGTATATGAAGAAGAAACTTAGCCAAAGGTGAGCTGTGCTTGCCAAGGTGAAGATTTGCGTAGCCTTAATACTTAATACACCACAGGTAAGTAATGTCAAAATTGGCTGAGCAAAACCTTCCTTCACGAGCAAGAATATTTTCAAAGAAACAGAAAACAACCAGTTCACATTCCCAGATGACGAATATATAGGCTGTTGAATGCTGAAGGGAATGTCTTTTGATTTCAAGATTGTGTTAGCTGTGACACCTGAAGAAAATGCTTATTTGTTATATATATATATATATTTTTTCAGTCACTTAATGCCAATTAATTGGTGTGCACATGACCGTGAATGTGCCCTGACCGGATTCGAACTCCTTACACCGATCTCATTCACCGCACTTATTGCCCAAGTATGGCGCCTTACGCTGCATTTCACTGACGTAGCGCACATTTGGACATGCGCAGCTGGGGTGAGGGAAAAGGCGTCTGTGGCGCGAAAATCCCCTGACAGGACCTCTTTGGTCGGAACTGCACAGAGCCTCAGGGGAAGGAGCCAGAACGCCGCAAGTCGGTACCTTTGGTCTTTAATCCGGCAGGAGGCGGACACCACGCGTAGACTCGTTGAGACGATTCAGTGTTGAAGAAAGCGCCGGGCCCACATTACCTCCGGAGCCAATGCGCAGGACAGCACACACGCCAGAGCAGACCCAGCACCGGATGGATCGGCATGGATCGGCGAAGACGCACCATAGAGAATAAAGGTAGGAAGCCAGTTCTTCCACGACTCAGCTGCAGCACCGTGCCAATGTAGAGAATCCTCCTACTTTGAAGCTGGAAAGCGGTGGGTTCGCGGTGAGGGGCTGAAGTCCTCGTCGCCACTTGTAGCAATTAAAAGTCAGAGTCAAGATGCTGGAATTAAGTATTGGGTTTATTTCAATCAGCCCCACACCTAAGGCGGTGCGTAGGTCAGTTAGGCAGAGTCATTGTGACAGTTGGGCAGTTGAAGAAGGGACCAGGACAGTATGGAATGTTGGGGAACCAATGGGGAAGGTAGGGGAACAATGGGTGCTCTCGTGCAGGAGAGCTGGTAGACACCACTTGCCTGAGGTTCAGGGGGGGAAACAGAACTAGGTTACAACACAGCCCACATTAATTTTTCTATTTCAGAATATCCCTCTAGTTTTTAAGGAAGATAAGCTTAGAAAAATCCAAGCCAAATTAAATTCCTTTGTATGGGCCTCAAAGGGTATCAGGATCTCATGGAGGAAATTGCGTAGGGAAAAAAGCAAAGGCGGATTGTGCACCCCAGACCTGAAGCTTTATGCGTGGACTCTATTACTCAAAGCAGGGATTATGCTTTTCAATTGCTCAGATGGATCCGAAGCCGGTATAATGTTCAAGGAAATGTTGACAGGAATCCAAGGGGGACTACATGGTTTCTTATATAAATATGGGGACCCGCACTTTTAAAAAAAAGTCTGATTGAAAATCCTGAGCGATATGGCTCTTACTTGGGCTAGAGTAAGCAAATCTCTGAAATTAGAATACTATATAACTATGGCTCCGATTCTCCTGGCTCTCCAGAGTGGACTAAGGATATTCTCGCAAAACCTTTGTTGGCTGCTGACATGAAGTACTGGCTCCAGCTAATGCCTAATGGGATGCTCTTCTCCTGGGATGAGATTTCTATCTTGACTGACAATAATTTATCTAAGTTTATATACTTTCAAATAAAGAGCTGGAGTCAGGCCGTGGGATCGCAAGTGGGAATAACAAACGTTTTGGAGGGTCTGCTTCAAGGGAAGAGCAGGAAGATAAAGACAGCAACCTTGTATTGGGCCATTTAGAAGCAGAGGACGGCGATTTCACCTTGCCAGCTCACTTGTGGGGAGAACACATTCTGGACGCAGACCTGTAGCAGTTATGGCAAGTATCCTTTGACTTACTACACACCACAGTATCTCCCGCCAATTTAAAACGCAACCATTTCTTCTCTCTCCACAGAGTATATTGGTTCCCTGATAAGCTCTCTAAATTTTCAAAAGGTACTACCCCCTGTTGTCCAAAGTGTAAGCTGGAAAAAGCAGACGATCTTCATATGTTTTTAACATGTACGGTCTTGTATAATTTCTGGCATGCGGTATCTGAAGGTATGGAAAATATGTTTAATTTTAATATACAGGTTAGTATAACACTCATATTTTTGGGTATTTTTTTAAATTATGAATCACTTTCGAGATGTTAACAAGTTGTCGCTGTACTTAATTATACTTGCTCGCAGAGAAATCTGTAAATCCTGGTTAAAAGATACCGCACCCACCTATCTAGACTGGATTAATGCAATTAAATATACATCGAATCTAGACAGTATAAATTGGAAGATGAAAAAGCACTTTTGGATTCCGTGCATTGCTTGGCTGGATAAGCTTTAAAACAAGGTCCAATGATTATGCCTTTTTGCGGAACAAAATACCCTAGGATCAGTTCTATGGCTGGCTAGTTAGATCAAATGCACAAATCATCAAGTTCAAGTTTTTATTTTATGATTTGGAACTCGTGAGAGGTCCACATAAAAAGTGCAACAGCAAAACAGTACAAATATATAAAATCATTCAGTTGTTACAAAATAAAGATGACCGACCTGATTAATATAAATTCAAAAAGCATTTAAAAAAGTTAAATATTCTAGAACAAAACATTTCATTAGGGGGGCTTAAGATCGCTTCAGAAAATGCATTGGCAGATAGAATACCTAATTTCAGACAAATTGGTCTTATCCACTTACGCCGTGAATTTGACAAAGCTGGGCAAATAAACAAAACATGGCAGAGGTCTTGGATCGAATAGTTACACAAAGTACATATGTTGGAAGAACCAAACCATTTGGATAGGAGATTATTCAAGGGTAACATGTCTTGTCTTAGCAAGTACCAAAAACGCCGAATGCCATGTGGAAGATTCCAAGATACATAATATTGCATGGATTTAAAAACATAGGAATTAATCAACGACAGACTGCTTTTCTTTGATACAATAGAGTCTCTATCCGACATAAAGCTTAACCTCCACGTTGCTGATTTTAATAATGCCTTTAATTGATAAGAAGAAAGTGAAAACAAAGAAGATTCTTCCAATCGCAACAAAGAGACCGCCTTTCTAAAGTTTTTTACGATTGGAGAAAGTTCTTTTAAAGGACCCAGTAATTCCTTTTGAATGAGATGTCTTAACGTGCGTGGAGGGTTTGCATTTAGCTAGATAGAAGACCCATCTGACTATCCCAGCTAGTCCTTGGACCCAGCTACTTCTTATGCCAAACTCAAGCCTAAGAGAGGCCACAGAACAGGCGGAATTAATAGAGGATAGTTGTCGCAAGAGTCTACCTTCAATAATGTGGAGAAAACCCCATTTGTTCACATCAATGAGTTCAGTACCGTACAGTAATGAGGCAGGGATTTTTGCTCGGAAAGCTTCTAACAAGTAGGGAAAATTACGTTTTCCTGTGGCTTTATAAAGAGCGTTTAGACCCTTGCCCTGCGTCAGAGCCTTGCGCATATTATTCTCAATATGGGCCTTGTCACTCATATTACCACAAATTATTTTCCCCAAAAATATGTATGAGTTTACGATTTCTAACTTATGGCCACCTAATGTCCATACGAAACTCCCATGAGCAGGTTTTTTCTTCCCCGACATGCACATAACTTTACTTTTAGAGATGTTTATCTGTAGAAAGTGCGACTCTGCGAAAATATGTAATGCCTGTAGACGCTTGTTCAACCCTTTCGGTGTCAAATCTAACAACAATATGTCATCAGCATACATTAAACACACAATAGCTTTATCCCCCAATATAGGAGCAATTCCACTGCTCAAAGATAGAACTTGAGGGAGATCATGAACGTAAAGGGAGAACAATAAAGGAGCCAACAAACAGCCCTGTTTGAGTCCACTGGCCGAGGGAATGGATTCTGACAAGCCTCTTTCTCCTCCCAACAATATTCTGCACCAGGTATCCGTATGGAGATCCCGAATTAAATCCAACAGTAAAGGTGGGATGCCTAAAAACAATAGTTTCCTCCACAGCAGGTGGCGGTCAACTTTATCAAATGCCGTGGAAAAATCTATGAAGGCAGCATATACCTTTTCACCCCGGACTCTGATGTATTTGTCCATAATCACTTGTAAAGCTGTTAGATTATCCATGGTGCCATGTCCTTTACGGAAACCCGTTTGTTCAAAGGGGAGAATATTGTTCTGATCTACCCATTCAGATAACAGTTTCAAAAGGCATTGGGCAAAGACCTTGCCAACGGCATCCAGAAGGGCAATCTGGCGATAATTTTGAGGCAAAAGTCGATTGCCCTTCTTGAAAAGGGGAACCAAAATACTCCCCTTCCAAGATGGGAGAACAGCCCTATTCAAAAAGCAGCGAGCAAATACAGGAAATAGAATTTTACTCCACTTTGTGCTACTCTGCGTTAAGACAGAGATAGGCAACTCATCTGGACCCATGGCCCCTGATGTACGCATTTCACGGATGGCCAACTCAATGGACTTTTCCGATGGGGGTTCCTCATGAGCCAAATGCACCACGTTGGAACTTCCCTGAAGTGAGTGTTCCCCATTGCTTGCATATAGATTTTTAATATGCTCAACCCAGATTCGTTCCTCAATAGGAATTGGGGAGGGGCTCGACCTTGCACCACAACCCTTACCAATTAAAGACCAAAATGTTCATACTCTGCCATGAAAAGCTGCCTCTCTCAATTGCATCCAGATTTGGTCTTCCCTCTCCTTACACATTCTAAGCTTTTGCCTTTTCCTTCTCCTTTTTAATAAAGTTATACTGCAAGATCTTTCGGGTAGGATTTTCAAATATTGGTCCCTTACCAATTTATTTATATCTTTATTTAATAGACGAATGGAACTGGGAGGTAGGGCTGGAAGCCTGATTCTTTTGGGGTATCTTGCTGCAGAGGTCACATTCAGCAATAAATCTAAAAAACTATCAATATCAGTACCATCCCAATTCGGCAAATCAGCTATCAGCTATTGTAGCATCAAGGATATTGTCCAGCCCACTAAGAGTCTTTTTATCCCAATAGCATCTCCCCGATGAACCACCAAAGCTTACCAAATCTCTGTTTAACGACCAACGGTCAGCCATAGGAGGACAAATCTTAAGTGAGATAGCCAGAGAAGAATGGTCGCTTAAAGGCATTTGAGATCTCAAGATCATTTAGTAACATATAGGCGGAATTATCCACCAAAACATAATCCAAAATAGATTCTCCCTGGTATGATTCGTGTGTATATTTCGCCAGCGAATCGGAAGAGAGTCTTCCATTCGCCACAATTCCTTCCATCTCAAATAACTCTTCCAGAAGTATTTTCCCTCTTTTGTTGGTTTTAATGTTCGCAGGGAACACGGCTTGGGGGATGTGCAGAGATTCTTCCCTATATTTATTCCTAAATAGGGACAAGCTTAAGTTGGAAATTTTGCAATTAAAATCTCCTACCAGGATTATATATGAAGACGGCATTTCCTCTCTGGCTTTCTTAACATAGGAAAAAACTTTCTTTAGGATAGGATTAAAACATACATCGGGAGGAATATACACATTAATCAAAACAATCAGGCTGGGAAATTCCATATTGCCCAGGCTGAATAATGTTACAGCCTGAAATAAATTGCAAGGATCCAGAAAATGAGAAAAGGACCATTTAATCCGGTTTAAGAGACAGCAAGCAATGCCCCCTCTTGCGTGTCCTCTAGGAGAAGGAGTAGCTTTACCCTCCAAGATAATGTAATCACTACCTACAACAAGATTCTCGGTGCTCCATGTCTCTTGTAGACAAATCACAGTAGCGTCAGAGGACAAGAGGAATGCAGTTTTTTCAGAATTATTCTTTAGTCCTGCAGCGTTCCAAGACAGAATTTTAAAATTGCTGCTAAACGTCAGGTTGCATTTCCTGACTAACTGTGTGTTTCCTCGTAAGAACACCGGGAAGCCAATTCCAACGGGAGCTCTCATCATCATTCTTGCTTCGTGTTGTGGGAGGAAGGTAAGTAATTTCAGATACGCAGCGTATATTTTTGGAGAAGAAAATTTTTAGGTTATTGTAGACATCAAATCGTTCTTTCCTACCCAGGGCTGATGGAAAAAGCGGGGCAGAAAAGCGTGCCCCCTTAGGGGATTTAGATGGTCTATCCGACAGAAAATTCCCCCAAAATGGTGTAACATCGATACCCCTACTCTGAAAGATCTCAGAATGCTGGAGGATTAAATTAACAATAAGTTTAGAATGGAACTTTGCCCTCGATAAGAAGCCTCCCTCTGTTTTCAATATATAAATTAGATCTATGTCCGATGATTGGATTAATTCCATTTTTCCGGACTCCTGAAAACATTTAAGAAGGGCGGATCTATTCAAGATACAATCCGCTTCAAACAACGGAAAGAAATTGAGTACAAATGTATTTATATTTTCCTCTTTTTTAGGATTAGTACAGTTATTTGTATCCTCTACGCCTACCGTCCTGCCAGAAAAGGATTTGGCCAAAGGGTTAAGGACTGACAAACTTGAGACCGGGGGATTATTAAACAATACCCCCAGATGTCTCGACATACATTCCCCCTTTTCAGCTTGTAATTCCCCCTTTATGCCATTACAAACAACAGAAGCAGACTTAGATACTGGTAAAGAAGAGTCTAATATAGATGGTATAGACATTGGGACCAGAGGGGGAAGTAGGGAGGGAAAGTTAGCTACTTTTATATCCCTTGGCGTATTTGTAGGGCAGATTGAAGGCTCCGCATGGACCTCTTCTCTAGAAGATGTTTCTTGTTGGGATTCAAAAAGGAATTTCCTCCGCCTGTTTTTTTCAATCCTGCGGGGAAGGAACATCCTTTGGGGCGAATAAGGCTGGCATACCTTTGCTAATGTCTACCTTATCTTTGGGTTTGGGTGACGCCATTGAAGTTTTATTCGAACCCCGTTCCCAGAGACTAAACAATTGACAGTTTCCCTTTAACTGTGTAGTAGGACCGTCCTTATTTCTAAGTGGGTTGGATTTAGTTTTAGAGCATGCTCTACCCACCAGAACTCCCCCAGACCTTAAATTTTTGGCGGTCATCCTGATACGATAACCTAAATGCTATAGAATACAATGCAGCCCAAATGCAACTATTAACAACTCCTATACAATGGTGGGGAACTGGGAATAATTCAAGTTAGTGGATGAGACCAGCTCCAGCCTTCTTCAGCCTCTGAGGGCCCGCCCTTTGTCCGGGCTTAGTCCGGCGTCCCGCACACGCATCCCGCTGTGCGTGTAAGGGCGGGCCTAAATAGGAGGAATAAGGGCAGGAAGCGACACCAGGTGCGCTGTGTTGGTCGAGCGCAATACACCCTGGTACTCGCAGTCCCGACCGCTGAAGGCAATCCGTGGAAGACAATATCCAAGCAGCAATCAAACCCCCTCTGCAGGGCTCCGATGCACTCCGCACCACGAGGAGGATAAGTTCAAATACGTGACCAACAATAGCAACTGCGAGTGGCACCCGCGAAGTGGGGGCCACGAGCTGCAAGTAGGCGCTGGAACAGGGAGGAGCAAGGGCGGGAAGAGTCACCAGGTGCGCTGTGTTGGTCGAGCGCAAAACAACCTGGTACTCGCAGTCCCGACCGCTGAAGGCAATCCGTGGAAGACAATGTCCAAGCAGCAATCAAACCCCCTCTGCAGGGCTCCGATGCACTCCGCACCATGAGGAGGATAAGTTCAAATATGTGACCAACAATAGCAGCTGCGAGTGGCTCCCGCGAAGCCGGGGCCACGAGCTGTAAGTAGGCGCTGGAACAGGGAGGAGCAAGGGCGGGAAGAGTCACCAGGTGCGCTGTGTTGGTCGAGCGCAAGACACCCTGGTACTCGCAGTCCCGACCGCTGAAGGCAATCCGTGGAAGACAATGTCCAAGCAGCAATCAAATCCCCTCTGCAGGGCTCCGATGCACTCCGCACCACGAGGAGGATAAGTTTAAATACGTGACCAACAATAGCAGCTGCGAGTGGCACCTCTGGTGTGCCTTGTGCTTGTACTTATGCCGTGCACCGTGCCCTTCTTGACCCTATTCCCAACACACTAATCAGCAGACAAAGTTACTCCTTCCTCCTTGAAGTTCCTCCTTCCTCCTTTGGCACCCTCGCTAAATTACTGCTGCAAGATTAGTGCAGTTATGTGGAGTTTTTGTGGAGTTTAATTATGCTGAACCACTTTCCTCCTGCACGATATTTTCACCTTTTTTCCAGTTTTTATTAGCCTTAACCAGGCTGGGCTTCGCCTCTCCCCCTCTTACCTTCCTTTAAACCCACCGAGCTACCGCCTCCCTGGGCGGGCGCTCACACTGGGGACTCTGTGCCCACGTAGCACGATGACAAGACTTCTGTTGGGGATGGTGGGTGGGCGGGCAGACAGTGGCTGCGGCAGCAAACGGCAGGCAGAGAATTCCAAAGGCGTTCGAGGCACTCGCCGAGGATTTTCTTCGGGAGATCCCGCTCAGCAGACCTGCGTTCCGATTCCAGGCTCCAGCTCGCTCTTGCAGCGAAACGCCGCGGTAGTACGTCAGGGTCACAGGATCAGCACTCTCCACCAGTCATCAAATGAATTGACCTTTCCTTTATTAGGGTATCTGTAAAAAGTGCTTCCAATAAGATCTTCGGAGCTCATAAACAGACCGGGGTACATCTGCTGCTTAGTGAATGGTAGTAATTGAATGTACTTCAAGAATATCTTTTGGCAGATGAGGACCCAAAAAAAAAATTACCTTACCCCTTCTATGCTAGTGAATGTGTTTTGGTAAAGTCCAAGGAACAGTGTTGCTTGTCTAGAATCACACTGTGCGTCTGTGTGCATTTGGGCAACCATTGTGAGAGAAGCATTTGATTACTTCATGTCTTTGCAGGCAGATAACTGCTTTAAAACCTGTCCTGTCATGTTGTCAAGTTTTAGTAGTATTAGAAGCGAATCATTGCTTATGCATTCTCAAAATGAGTCAGGCTTTCACACCAGAGTGTAGTTCTGAAATATGTAGAATGTGTGCAGTCACCGTCCAGACTAGTGAATGTGTTTTGGTAAAGTCCAAGGAATAGTGTTGCTTGTCTAGAATCACACTGTGAGTCTGTGTGCATTTGGGCAACCACTGTGAGAGAAGCAGTTGGTTACTTCATGTCTTTGCAGACAGATAATTGCTTTAAAACCTGTCATGTTGTCAATTTGTAGAAGTATTACTAGCCAGTCATTGCTAATGCATTCGTAGAATGAGTCAGACTTATCCACTATGGTGCAGTTCTGAAATATGTAGAATGTGTGCAGTCACCTTACTCCTTCCAGACTAGTGTGTCTGTTTTGCTAAAGTCCACGGAATAGTGTTGGTTGTCTAGAATCACACTGTGAGTCTGTCTGCATTTAGGCATTCATTGTGAGAGACTCATGCCTTACAACATGCAGTGCTTCAAACACCTATCCACTATGCATGCAGTCCTCTAAACACCTACACGCTTGTCTTTCACACCTTCAAATACCCAGTCAGTATCCATACACTCCTGCAAACACCCTGTTACTCCCTTTGCACTCCTCTAGTGACTCATTCAGCAACATGTACTAATCCATTCACTGCGCCAAAACCAAGCACTTATAAATTCACCCAGTCTTTCTTTTTGCAGTACTCTAATCATTCAGTGAGTACCCAAATACTCATTCAGTGACTTAGAGCATTACCACATAGACTGCTTCAAACTCCTATCCACTTGCATGTAGTCCTCTAACCATCTACGCACTTGTGTATGAGGCCTTTAATTCCCAGTCAGTCTCCTTACACTCCAGGAATCACCCTGTCACTCCCCTTGCAATCCTGTATTGACCCATTCAGCACCATGTTCTAATGCATTCACTCGGCCAAAACCCAATTGCTTATAAATTCACCCAGGCATTCGACTTTCAGTACTCTAATCATTTAATCAGTACACAAGTACTCATGCAGTAATCCAGGCTTTAGTACATGAACTGCTATAAATCTTTATTGAATATGCATGCAGTCCTTTAATCACCTATACCCATATCTTACACACCTTCATTTCCTCAGGCAGTATCCATACAATTCAGCAATCATCCTGTAACAGTCCTTGCACTGTTGTAGTGACCCATTCAGCACTATGTACTAATCCATTCACTGTGTCAAAACTGAACCACTTATAAATTCACCCAGGCACTCTCCTTGTAGTACTCTAATGATTGTTTTGCTACTCAACTACTCATACAGTGAGCTAGGCCTTGACACGTGCAATGCGTTTGTATAGTAATAGAAAGGTATAATTTATAGATGTATATAATTATTTTTTACAGATATTGTTTATCATCATTAAAAGAAAGTTATCATGCCTGAAAAATCAAGAAAGAGAAAACGACAGCAAAAGGACAATTGTTTGAACAAAATTGCAGACAAAGTATTTGATGACCAACATCATGTGGGTAAAAAGAAAAAGTCTTCCGCTAAGACAACAAAACAAACAGAACAAAAGAATTCCTTGCAAAACTTTCAAAGCGTAGAAATAGTTTGCAGATTGTGGAAAGTACAAACAATGCTTCGACCAGAAATAAGAATATGAGTAAAAAGAAAGTAGTAAATGGAAAATTACATTCAAAAGATACAATGAATGGTAAAAGAAGGCAAAATCAGTATAGATTTTTTATAATAGAGTTGTATTTACCTTGCTTTAAGATGTGAATAAATATAAAAAAGAGCACGTTTTTTATAAAAAGAAGAAGCATATTGAATCCATTGTTGAAAAAGCTTTTGAATTAAAAAGGAAATTATTAATTTTAGTTTTAAACAGAATTCAATCACTAGATAAACCAATCCATTTTATGAAGGCCAAAAGTAAGAAGAAAAGAGAAATTAACGGAACAAATTTTTGTGAAAATTTTTTGGGTGAATGGAAACACAGTTCAAGTTCAGAGCCTTTCTTTAATGAAGAGAGTTTTTTTCAGACCAATAATGTATTGCATGCAGTTGATACCAGTGGTCAGGCTTATGAGGTTAGAAATGGTTGTCCAATTGAGAAAGAGAAAATGGTTCCCAGAAATGTAGAAGAAGTGATAGCTGATTAAGTTCTAAGGAGACATCCTAAAGCCCAGTGTATACTTGGGATTGCAGTAGTATTTGTGGTGTAGGACAAGAATCTATTGATATTTTACACAATTTCTTACGAGAGTATACTAAAAAAAGTGTTAAACAAAAGATTAAGATGTTGCAAGGACTAGACTCTTGCAGAGTGAGAAAAAACTACTGGTTTGCAAGATCATTCTATGGCTTGTCTTTCTAGAAAAGTATGTCAAAGTGTTTTTCATCATTTCAGGATGTTAGCAGTACGCCATTCTCAAATGCGGATGTTAGTCAGAAGATTATATTATGCAAAAGGTCCATCACTAAAATTAAATGAGTCGAACAGTGCTCTTTTGAGAGGCTCAGTATCAGATATGAAGGTTTGTGATGAAATTGAGCTTTGTTACTTTGGTCCTGAACAAGAAAGTGCCTAAACTGAGAGATTAACAGAAGAAAATGTTGAAGAGAATGTGCAACATACTACTGCAAAAAATGTTGAGGAAAAAATTACAAAGTTTAAGGTGATTTCAGGTGAAAGGCCAAATTATTCTTGTATTTGTTGCCGGCAAACTTACTAAAAAAATCAGACTAGGAGTGTTGATCTGTATTTAAATAGTGAAAGAGAAAATAATGATAAGTGGAAGGAATTTGCAACTTATTTATTGTTAGAGAATTTTTTTGATTTGGGTTCTGATCAGCGTATTTGCAAATATTGTTATAACAAATTAGACCAGAATAAAATGCCCGCTAGAGCTGTCCATAATAATCTAGAGTTGGTAACTATTCCTCCAGAACTGATAGATTTAAATACGTATGAGTCTATTCTGATTCAATGTGTGCACCCATTTCAGGCTGTTGTTCGTGTGGAGCCTAAAACAGGTAAATTGCCTCCTACAGATTTACAGAGAGGATTAAAAGGAAGAGTTGTATATTTACCTCTAGATTTAAAGAACCATATTGAAACTATTGGTGTAGAGAATGTACAAAGTGAATTATTAGTTATTCTAGTTAATGGTGTTTCTACTAAGAGTAAGAAAATCTGGCAAGAATTAGTGGATGTTAGGAAAGTACAAAAGGCAACATTGTATCTGATAAAGAACAATGAGTACTAAAAAATGTGATTTCGACAATGTATCCCATATATATTTCATCTTTAGTTTGAGAGTGACTTGTCTGGACTTTCATATGCAGTCAACCACATATTGAAAACAGGAGTATATCTTCAAAATGTTTCGGCAAAGGAATTTATGGATAAGGTACATCAGAGAGATGATTATTTAGAATCTCAGCTGATTAATTTGATGGCATGTCAGCGTGGTACTAATGAGTATTGGTACCGTCGTCATGGAGAACTTAAAATGTATGCTAAGGAACTTAGGAACAACTACTTGTTTCCTTACCCTAAGCTGTGCTGAAAACGCTTAGAATGATTTACTTAAATTTCTTGGAGAGGCGAATTCGAATATAAAAAATATTGAATACAAGACACCTGGGGAATTGTGTTCTTTGGATCCTGTTAATCTATACAGATATTTCAATCATAGATTTGAAGATATGATGTATTTTTTTGCAATAAAAATAATCCTTCTCTTGGAGAAGTTGTGGATTTCTTTTGGAGAAAGGAGTATCAAGCTAGAGGTGCTCCTCATATACATATGCTGATATGGATCAAGGATGCTGTGAGATGTTAGCCTGGCATATGATGTCCACTAGTTCTAGTGGGCACCTTGCACCAGTCTAATCGACCCTTATTGATGGTGGTTGTAAAGCCAACCTTATAGAAAGCTATCCTAGTGTAGCATGAACCAGCAGTCTTCAGGCTAAGACTTCAGTAGGCGAATTAAGCAAGTCGTTTTACCATATATAATCCCTTGAATACCAGATGAAAGGACACCACACAAGGTATATATCAAATACATATGTATTTAATCTAGACACAACCCCTCTGCACTTTTTATGAGATCAGAGTTAAAAATACAGTACAAGTCACACACTTAATACACAATAAGTTGCACAGTATACGTTATGCCCTAGGGGCCTCAATAACCATATACTTAGAAAGTGGTATAAGTACCACGTGAGAATTAGAAAGCAGGCCTTTGGCCTGTAGAATCGCTGGGGCTACACTAAGCAACCAAACGTTAAGAAGTAGGAAACCCACAGGAGTCGCGTGCAGTGTCTAAACACAGGCGTAGGCTCCCATTGACTTTCTATGGAGTTCGTAAAAGTTACAAAGTTACAAGTAAGGACACTTCCGGATGGACTAAGACAGAACCCTTTTAGACTAAGACACTAGAAGGGCCAATACCCTCAAGACTACCAGAGTACTCCTGTTACCTCACCCACGGAAGCCAGGTGCATAGGTGTCTTTTGATGTCAGGTTTCATCTTCGTTTACTATGGAGAGCTGCAAAGAAGTGCTGCAGGCTACTAGAGGAAAAGTGTCCGGGTGGATCCAAGGGTGGATCGGAGATGTGAAGATCCTGAAAGCAGAGGGGACAGAGTCTGGGTCACTAGCCAGTGACCAGGAAGGAACCAGGAAGGAACCAGGCGATGTTGCGTACTTGAAAGTGAAGAAGGTGAGTTTGTCTCTTCAGCCACGAGGTCCAGGAGGCATCGACGATGACCAGGAGCTAGATTGTAGCAATCCCACAAGGGATCTAGATGACTGCAGCATTGGTATCCGGATTGGACCCAACAAGCCTTGGCAACTGCAACCCACACAGGATGTTGAGATTGGCTCTGTTGTAGACCAGCAAGGTCTATGGCACTTCTCTATTTTAGGAAAGCAGGAACAAGCCTGGAGCAACCAGGATCGCAAGTCAGATTTAAAATGGCAACTTCAGGGGGCTCTCTAGCCAATGGGCAAGGAACCGGGAAGATGCGTCAAGCACAAACTTAAAGGCGGGCCCACGGGACACTCGCGGAGTGTGGGGATCTGGGCTTCAGGTAAAATGATGCTCAGGGCTGGGGCTTCTTGTATCTCAAAGCGCAACTTACTGAGACTTCAGAAAAGGAGAGAAGGTAGAAAAATGCAGGATGTTCAAGACGTCCAGTCCCACGTCACTCGTGTCTGTCATGGGTCTCAGCTGTGCTGTGGATGTGGGTCATGGGTCTCAGCTGTGCTGTGGATGTGGGTCGGGGTCAGAGAAGTCTGGAAGTTCAGTTCTTGAGTCACAGAGTCTTCTGGTTCCAGTGGGAGCCTTGAAACTGCAGACTGGCAAAGTTGCTGTTGGCTCCTGTTTGAACAGGGTGGTCACTCCTTGACCACAAGGGAGATGTCTTCCGTCTTCTAGTCAGAATAGAATGTCGAAGGTCCAAGAGTTCTGTATCGAAGTTTCGTTCCAGGATAATCTAAAGTCCTGGGGACACAGCTCCTATACTTATACTAAGGATGGGGGTTGGATTACCTGCCTAGGTCCCTCCTATGGGTGGACCTGAGAAGGGGGTGGTTACACCCCTTTCCCTTTGTCCAGTTTCACACCAGAGCTGGGGCTGGAGTGCCCTTAGCAACTGATTTAAACCGGGCTATGCATGGAGCACCTTGTGTGCCCCAGGCAGTGTCTAGATGCATTCACTGAATGCAGCCCTCCCTGCCCCAATACACAAAACCCCTGTCTGGGGAGGTGCTGGCAACTCCCTGGACAGGAAACCTATTGTCCAGGCCGTCCTTGCTGGAGTTTCCCCCAGTATCAGAAGGTTAGACTTGTGTCTGTGCAGCAGCATCTATTTTGTGATGCTGAGGTTCTATTTAACTTTAACCGGGTAAAGCAGTGACATACATGTCTATTACCCTCTAGAAGGGTGGAATGCTACCCCCACTGCCAGAATTGGCGGGGGGTAGTATTCCAAAGTGTTTGACACCTTACACAACATGTTTTGATGAAGCCAAACCAAAGTTAGCATTAACCGCAAGGATTATATTGCACTTAAGAGTATATGGTAAGGCTATATCACAGAACAACTATAAGGAGATGGTTCCGAAAGCTGCAGAGGGGCTCTGCTCATGCTAGGGCACCCTCTAACATAAAACCAAGCACTCTGCCTCCAGGATTGTCAATGCCTACCATAGGAGTGACCAATAGGTGCATATGTGTCTATATATAAGGTAGATATAGGTGTACTATTTCTAAGTAAGGGGTGATTACACCACCTTACCCAGGCTGTGTGAACAGACCTGTGGTGTCAGTTTGGAAGGCAATTCAGGGGTGGCACAATACATGCTGCAGCCCCTGGTAGGCTACGGTACACCTATGCCCTGGGTACCTATGATACACTATACAGGGGCTCACAAGAGTGACCCAGTAACCAATCTGATATGTATCTAAAGAATATGGTATCAATTTAGAGAGAGAACAGCTGGGCTGGGGGTCTGATTAGCAGGCCCACAGCCACACTAAAGTCGAAAAATCAGAGAATCACAGCAAAAAGTTGGGGTGACTATAGGAAGCAGACCCTACTCTCCTACACAACCCCACCAAATGCAGGGACATTAAACTAACTTTGACCAGTTGAGTCTTCATGTTCTAAGTAAAAATATCTGGAGAGTCCATCTGCATTGGCATGGTCAGTCCAAGGTCTATGTTCCACTGTAAAGTCCATCCCCTGTAGGGAAAAGGACCACCTAAGCAGCTTGGAAGTTTCACTAAGTATGGGCAAAATTTGCAAATTCACGGAACGCGAACTAGCGGAAAAAAGAATTCGCAGTCCGCAAAATCCGCTAATTCATGGCAATTTGCGTTTTTTTAACATTTTTGCGTGTTCGCGGGGTATTTTTTCAGCACGGCTACCATGACGTTACCCATGCGGTCGTACATGGGCGTGGCCATCTTGTTTTCAGTGTTCGCGTTGCGTATTTCCGTTTCAGGGCGTTAGTTGCATGCTCTCGTTGTGCATTTCCTACGTGCGGGCGCAATTGCTGGTTCACGTCTGTTTTTGAGTGCTCGCGGGGAAAATATCACGTAAACTTACCCACGTGGTCGCAATGGGCGCGACCATCTTGTTTTTCAATCATTGCTATGGTTCTGGGCATGCTTTTTCTATCCTCCTTCAACCTTTGTAATCCATTGTTTGTTTGAACTTTTTTTTTATCTTTTTTACTCATTATCTATCTCTCTATTTTTCTACATCTATATTTTGTGTTTTTTTTCAACTTTTTGTTACTTTAATAACTACTTTTTTCAGTTTTTTGTTTAGCTCTCTCTTTTCTTTTATTTACTTGTTTTTCCCCTATTCTCTGCTATTTTTCCTTTCTGTGACCCAGGACCATGGCAAAGGGAGCCGACAAAAACCTAAAGGGGAAGGGTCCCGCACCCCATAGCCGGCTCCCTTGCGGGCGCATAAGGGGGGAGGCAATAACTGCCCGGGAGATCTTTAGCACGGTGGAGGTGGACGCACTGGTTTTCTTTGTCCAGCGCCACCTCCCAAAGACCGTCGCGGCAGGCCCGGTACAGGGTACAGGCTCCGGGAGCGTCGCCAGCTATGGGGTAAGGTGTGCCCGGCCATGTATCAGGAGTCTGGGGTCCACTGCACCTACAACCAGGTGACGCACCAGTGGTTCGATAACCTGGACCGGGAACAAGACCTGCTCGACCTGCTTGGCATTGAGATCCCTGGGCTTGGTGAGTACTAGTAGCTATTTAATCACTACTTTGTTTTCTCCTGCTCTGTGTTATGATATTGCAAATATTTGTTTTTTCCGAAGAGCAAGAATGCTGCCGATTACATTGCAGGTAAATTATGTTTCAAAAGCTTCTGTGATTGCAGGTGCTCGCCTGCTCACTGGCGATGCTACTATGTCCACTTGTTTTCAATTTTGTGCTCATTTGGCCTGGGCGATTATGTAGGAGTGTACTTTACAGAACTGCGTAATGCTAGGCACTAGAGATTACATTGCAGGTAAATTATGTTTCAAAAGCTTCTGTGATTGCAGTGGTGCTAGCCTGCTCACTGGCGGTGCTACTATGCTTACTCATTTGGCCTGGGTGATTATGTAGGAGTGTACTTTACAGAACTGTGTAATGCTAGACACTGAATACTCAAGTCCAGTCCCTCCTTTGTACTCCTGCCACTAAGAAGAGATAGTGGTGGTGGATTGATAGTTTGAGTATATAATGACTGGTTATTTAGTAGGATTGGTGATTTTCCCTGATCTTTGCTGCCAAGGGGGAGTGGGACTCCAAGGACCAGAAGCTCTGCAATTGCCAGCAGCTGTGTGCCTCCCGCCGCCGCCTACATAATTGCACGTGGTCCCCGCTCCGGGGGACGCACACGGGCCGAAGCCTGGGCCAAGGGCGGGCCCGTTTGAGCCCGTTGGAGCCCGGAGGAGCCTGGGCTGGGCCCTACTCTCCAACATCGACAGCGAGAGCCCACAAGGTCAGCTATTCAAATCTACTTTGGTTTCCCTCAATGCTCCCCCTATTTACTCTTTGCATAAATCTAGCACACCAGTAATTTGATAATGGCTGGACGTGAAGTAAAGGGGAGGGATGCTGCAACGGGTGGCTACGTAGCGGGGACACTCGATCAATTTATTAAAAGGGCAACATCAGTACTGGCTCATAAGATTGATATAACCGAACGACGCCTCTCACAGGACCTTGCATCAGTGAGACATTCGTCTCTGGGGAACCTAATGCTGGCACGCTCAACTGATCAGAATTTACAAAAAGTAAGAGGTTATAAGTCCGGTCAGTAATCAATCAGTAAAGGAATTGTGATAACCAGGACTGATGGGGATTCCAATTTGCCTGTTCAAATTAATCAAAGTCCACAATTAACTTCAGTTGGCGGGGTTGCCACTCGTGCATCCACGATGTCTGTGCCCGAGGTTGTGCCTATCCCATCAAGACTAAAAATGGGAATGGCCTCTAAAAGGAAGATAGGTGGGGACGCACTGAGGGGGAAAAACCCCAAACTGGCCAAATCAAACAAACTGGGTGAAAAGGCGAGTGCCGTATCTAATGATGCATCTGCAACCCCTGGGCTTCCACATCTAACAACACCTGCATCAAACACCTTATCTACGATTGTCCCAGTGGGTTCCACGCCGATCCCGAATGATGAATTCTGCCAAAAAATTCAAAATCTTATTACCTCATCCATACAGCCCATTCTCGCTAAGCTGGAGTCAATTGAGGCCAAAATAGAGAAATTTGAATGTCTGACCCTAACCAACTTGGAGGACATCAATAAAAATCTATATGAGTGTGGCAAAGAGAAAGAACTGATGAAAAATGGACATTGGAACACCTCGGATAGTAATGTGACCTGCCATGGGGTGTCATTGGATCCATTAGAAGGAACATCCCGGGAAACCTGTGGTCCTGGAAGTAACAGCAAGGAAGGCGCAGACTTATATCGTACCTTAAATCCCCCGAAGGGTATGCTAATAGACCATCATTTAGCAGGTGAGGGGATAGCGAAGAACATTCTCCAAGAGGGCAGCAAGGGATCCTATAACATCAACAGACATAAGAACTCCTTGCCAAATATTGACCTGCCACCAGAGTCCATACCCTATGTTGCTGTTCTTACAGGGGTCCCAGAGCTAGATAAAGGCCGAGCTGAATCGTATCTGGAATTAAAAAATAAAATGATTCACCGGCTGAAAATAAATAGACCCCTCCCCCCTCACATGCACAGTCAAATTTTGTTTGCACGGAGAGTGAGTTGGGTGGGCAGAAGAATGAAAGACATAGCGGGAGATTGTATAATTATCATTTTTCAAGATAGCAGGGTAGCCAGGTACATTTGTGAAAGGTCCTCTCATACTATGAGAACTAAGAGAAGTGGAAAACTGGAGAAGTGTGGCTCAATGATTAGAGCGGCAGACCCGGATGCAGAGGTCTAGCCCGGGACCAGGGTTCAATTCCCCGCCTCGGTGGGTCTTGGGCTCAAAAATTCCACGGACCTGATAATTCTCCCCTCGGTGCCTATTCCAATCATGGAGTCCCACTCTGCAACTCTGGGCAATAGCTTGCTTAATCTCCACAACGAACCCCACAACGCTAAGGATGCCTGGCCTCCACCTTGGGGGAGCCCAGGAGTGGACGCCTCACAGGGAAAGCCAGGATGGGTTCCACAGCGGTATTCGTACAAGCGCCTTGAGACCCTTGCGGGTAAGTAGTGTGCTATACAAGTATCAATTTACATTTACATTTACATTTACCAGATACGGGTTTTTGATCTAAATTATTTCTATTCCACCACATTGTTTAAAGAGAATCTCGGCCTCCAGGGAGAGACAAGTGACAGGGGACCAAGTTATGGTAACTCCTGTAACAGAATGGGAAATGAAGAACAGGGGTTTGTGTTGAATATCCCTCTCAATAATAGATGTAGCTTGCTAGATTTAGTGGACTGACTACCTATACACAGGAATAATCAGCATAGTGATATTACCCTGGATGTGAGGGTTGAGTGCATGAAATCCATTGTAGCTCGTAGCAATGTAACAAGGCCCACAGATGTTGGTGGGGAAGAGGCAGACCATTTGACAATGACTGGCAAATCAAATAGTCTTATATCAAGTCGAGGAATTCTTATACTGGATGTACCTAGGCCTGGAGACAAGAACCCTGCGTCCCCTGCAGTTATAGATAGAAGGGACCAGATGGTGACTGCAGAGAGCAAACAACTAGCAGGCAAACGTCGAAATAAGGATGACCTGGGTAGATCAGGGACAGACACAATTGTCACAGTAAACCCAATCCCTATAGCTGTGACACCAGAAAAAAGTAACTTTTTCAAGTTATTATCATGGAATGTTGCAGGGCTTGCATCTAAGGTGAGAGACTCGGATTGGTTAATGTTCATTAAAGATTACTCGATAATTTGTATAGAAGAATCATGGGCAATGGGGGAACTACACATAGTCAGTTATAGTACATTTCATACCCCTGCTAGATCTAGCGTAATGGGACGTAATAAAGGGGGTTTATGTACCTATGTGTCTCACCTTATGGGTGATCTGGTAGTACAAATTGAGAATGATTCAGAATTCTACCAGATAATGTCAGTAAGCTCTGGGGGCAAGAAATTAACTTTTCTAATAAATCTCTACAACAATATTTCGAAAACAGAAAGGACTAAAGTATTAACAGAATTATGCCGAACACTGACAAATATAGAAGACCATCTGAGGGGTGACATTCAATTGCTCACTCTGCCCATATACCCATCTGGACATTTGTGGCATGGGTGGAGATAAAAAAGATCCTCAAACACATTTCTCTCAAACTATTGTGGGGGATATGTGTCAAATGACATAGTTTTCCGACTTGATCTGGGTTTCGCTAACGACCTATGCATACCGTCTGTACCATTTAAAGCCACTTTCATAGGAAGGGGTTGCAATACAACAATTGATTTTATTCTCATGTCAAAACGGTACTCTTCGAATGTCCACATGTGTAAAACTACCTAAATAGTAACGAGCGACCATTACCCAATTTGTTTTTATTCTCATCTTGCTGTGGGCAAATATACCTCCAAGGAAATATAAGCAAAGTATAACCATAACATAAACCTTGCTAGGACAAATGGTTATGCTATTAATTGAGATAGAGTGGAACCTATGGTTTTCCTAGAAACTTTAGTAAAAAATAAATATGCGGATTTCGAAATTTGTCTTTTGCAAACGCTCCGGGGGACGCACGCGGGCCGAAGCCTGGGCCAAGGGCGGGCCCGTTTGAGCCCGTTGGAGCCCGGAGGAGGCTGGGCTGGGCCCTACTCTCCAACATCGACAGCGAGAGCCCACAAGGTCAGCTATTCAAATCTACTTTGGTTTCCCTCAATGCTCCCCCTATTTACTCTTTGCATAAATCTAGCACACCAGTAATTTGATAATGGCTGGACGTGAAGTAAAGGGGAGGGATGCTGCAACGGGTGGCTACGTAGCGGGGACACTCGATCAATTTATTAAAAGGGCAACATCAGTACTGGCTCATAAGATTGATATAACCGAACGACGCCTCTCACAGGACCTTGCATCAGTGAGACATTCGTCTCTGGGGAACCTAATGCTGGCACGCTCAACTGATCAGAATTTACAAAAAGTAAGAGGTTATAAGTCCGGTCAGTAATCAATCAGTAAAGGAATTGTGATAACCAGGACTGATGGGGATTCCAATTTGCCTGTTCAAATTAATCAAAGTCCACAATTAACTTCAGTTGACGGGGTTGCCACTCGTGCATCCACGATGTCTGTGCCCGAGGTTGTGCCTACCCCATCAAGACTAAAAATGGGAATGGCCTCTAAAAGGAAGATAGGTGGGGACGCACTGAGGGGGAAAAACCCCAAACTGGCCAAATCAAACAAACTGGGTGAAAAGGCGAGTGCCGTATCTAATGATGCATCTGCAACCCCTGGGCTTCCACATCTAACAACACCTGCATCAAACACCTTATCTACGATTGTCCCAGTGGGTTCCACGCCGATCCCGAATGATGAATTCTGCCAAAAAATTCAAAATCTTATTACCTCATCCATACAGCCCATTCTCGCTAAGCTGGAGTCAATTGAGGCCAAAATAGAGAAATTTGAATGTCTGACCCTAACCAACTTGGAGGACATCAATAAAAATCTATATGAGTGTGGCAAAGAGAAAGAACTGATGAAAAATGGACATTGGAACACCTCGGATAGTAATGTGACCTGCCATGGGGTGTCATTGGATCCATTAGAAGGTACATCCCGGGAAACCTGTGGTCCTGGAAGTAACAGCAAGGAAGGCGCAGACTTATATTGTACCTTAAATCCCCCGAAGGGCATGCTAATAGACCATCATTTAGCAGGTGAGGGTATAGCGAAGAACATTCTCCAAGAGGGCAGCAAGGGATCCTATAACATCAACAGACTTAAGAACTCCTTGCCAAATATTGACCTGCCACCAGAGTCCATACCCTATGTTGCTGTTCTTACAGGGGTCCCAGAGCTAGATAAAGGCCGAGCTGAATCGTATCTGGAATTAAAAAATAAAATGATTCACCGGCTGAAAATAAATAGACCCCTCCCCCCTCGCATGCACAGTCAAATTTTGTTTGCACGGAGAGTGAGTTGGGTGGGCAGAAGAATGAAAGACATAGCGGGAGATTGTATAATTATCATTTTTCAAGATAGCAGGGTAGCCAGGTACATTTGTGAAAGGTCCTCTCATACTATGAGAACTAAGAGAAGTGGAAAACTGGAGAAGTGTGGCTCAATGATTAGAGCGGCAGACCCGGATGCAGAGGTCTAGCCCGGGACCAGGGTTCAATTCCCCGCCTCGGTGGGTCTTGGGCTCAAAAATTCCACGGACCTGATAATTCTCCCCTCGGTGCCTATTCCAATCATGGAGTCCCACTCTGCAACTCTGGGCAATAGCTTGCTTAATCTCCACAACGAACCCCACAACGCTAAGGATGCCTGGCCTCCACCTTGGGGGAGCCCAGGAGTGGACGCCTCACAGGGAAAGCCAGGATGGGTTCCACAGCGGTATTCGTACAAGCGCCTTGAGACCCTTGCGGGTGAGTAGTGCGCTATACAAGTATCAATTTACATTTACATTTACATTTACCAGATACGGGTTTTTGATCTAAATTATTTCTATTCCACCACATTGTTTAAAGAGAATCTCGGCCTCCAGGGAGAGACAAGTGACAGGGGACCAAGTTATGGTAACTCCTGTAACAGAATGGGAAATGAAGAACAGGGGTTTGTGTTGAATATCCCTCTCAATATTAGATGTAGCTTGCTAGATTTAGTGGACTGACTACCTATACACAGGAATAATCAGCATAGTGATATTACCCTGGATGTGAGGGTTGAGTGCATGAAATCCATTGTAGCTCGTAGCAATGTAACAAGGCCCACAGATGTTGGTGGGGAAGAGGCAGACCATTTGACAATGACTGGCAAATCAAATAGTCTTATATCAAGTCGAGGAATTCTTATACTGGATGTACCTAGGCCTGGAGACAAGAACCCTGCGTCCCCTGCAGTTATAGATAGAAGGGACCAGATGGTGACTGCAGAGAGCAAACAACTAGCAGGCAAACGTCGAAATAAGGATGACCTGGGTAGATCAGGGACAGACACAATTGTCACAGTAAACCCAATCCCTATAGCTGTGACACCAGAAAAAAGTAACTTTTTCAAGTTATTATCATGGAATGTTGCAGGGCTTGCATCTAAGGTGAGAGACTCGGATTGGTTAATGTTCATTAAAGATTACTCGATAATTTGTATAGAAGAATCATGGGCAATGGGGGAACTACACATAGTCAGTTATAGTACATTTCATACCCCTGCTAGATCTAGCGTAATGGGACGTAATAAAGGGGGTTTATGTACCTATGTGTCTCACCTTATGGGTGATCTGGTAGTACAAATTGAGAATGATTCAGAATTCTACCAGATAATGTCAGTAAGCTCTGGGGGCAAGAAATTAACTTTTCTAATAAATCTCTACAACAATATTTCGAAAACAGAAAGGACTAAAGTATTAACAGAATTATGCCGAACACTGACAAATATAGAAGACCATCTGAGGGGTGACATTCAATTGCTCACTCTGCCCATATAACCATCTGGACATTTGTGGCATGGGTGGAGATAAAAAAGATCCTCAAACACATTTCTCTCAAACTATTGTGGGGGATATGTGTCAAATGACATAGTTTTCCGACTTGATCTGGGTTTCGCTAACGACCTATGCATACCGTCTGTACCATTTAAACCCACTTTCATAGGAAGGGGTTGTAATACAACAATTGATTTTATTCTCATGTCAAAATGGTACTCTTCGAATGTCCACATGTGTAAAACTACCTAAATAGTAACGAGCGACCATTACCCAATTTGTTTTTATTCTCATCTTGCTGTGGGCAAATATACCTCCAAGGAAATACAAGCAAAGTATAACCATAACATAAACCTTGCTAGGACAAATGGTTATGCTATTAATTGAGATAGAGTGGAACCTATGGTTTTCCTAGAAACTTTAGTAAAAAATAAATATGCGGATTTCGAAATTTGTCTTTTGCAAACGGACGACAATGCATCAGTGTGTGAAGCTTTCATTAGGATTACAACAGAAATACATGACCTTCTCACTAGCAGGCAAAAAAAACAGGCCACAAATAAGGCACAGGGCTGGTTCGATAGGGATTGTGGCAAAGCCCATGCTCACCTAATGAAGGTCCTAAAACAAGAAAATAGAAACAAGGAGGAACTGAGGCTGGCCAGAATTGATTATCAACAAGAAATCTAAAAGCGTAAGGCCCAGTTAAAAATGGAAACATGGCAGGCATTACAACAGGCTTGTATCATAAAGGATAATACGGCCTTTTGGAGGGCCGGTAATGCGCCCTTTTTTGAAGATAGGGACACTGACATTATTGACGTGGCAATCAGGGAAGATAAATGGGTCAACTACTTCAAGGATCTTTATAAGGCTGATGTACTACTACAGAGCGAGGGAACTGCCATCATGCTGGGAGATGATAATGCCCATATTACACCGTTTTCCTTGAATATTAATATTTCCTATGAAGAGGTTTTAATAGCAATTAAAGAGAGTGCCCCGGGGAAAGCCCCAGGCCCGGATGGCGTTCCAGTAGACGTTTACAGGTCTAATACAGAGCTATGGGCCCGCTCCTAACCAAGGTTATGAATAGTTGTAACAGACATAGATTCATCCCTACTTCGTCAGATGCCATTGTGATTCCTATTCTTAAAAAGGGCGACAGAAACAAACCCAACTGTTACCGCCCCATTTCCTTACTGGATTTGTTAATGAAGGTGGCGGGGAGGGTCCTTTTAAATAGATTGCAATCCTGGTTGGAAGAGACAGGTTTACTTTCAAGATTCCAATACGGGTTCAGGTCAGGGCTAGGAACCATTGAACAGGGACTAAACGTAGCCCTAATTATAGGTAAATATGTTTTAGCTAAAAGGGAAAAGCTTTTTTTAACGTTTGTTGATTTAAGTTCAGCTTTTGACTGCCTAAGCCATGATAAACTGTGGAGTACCCTAAGAAAACTGGGCATTGATACAAGCCTGCTGTTATTCATTAGGTAGTTATATAGGGGAGCGGGGGCGAGGGTCCAGTACGGGAAACAGGGAAAGTGTACAACTAAATTTAACATTAACAAGGGAGTGAGACAGGATTGTATATTCGCCCCGTTCCTGTTTAATCTCTATATAAATAGTGTAGGCCCTTGCTTGGCTGGGGACAGGCAGGATTATCCTATGATTGAGAATGAACCAGTCCCTATTTTACAATATGTGGATGACGCAGTTATCATGGTGCGCACACAGATAGGTTTGCAAAGAGCTGTAAAAAAATTTGCGACCTTTATGATGGAGAGAGGCCTGAAAATAAACAAAAGTCAAACCTTTACTATACGCTGTGGGATGATAAAAGGAAATGCATGTAAAATTTTTATTGATAAGACAAAAATAGATACCATAGACAGATTTTCCTATTTAGGTATTAATTTCGATAAAACGGGTTCGTGGAGATCAGCTGCAAATGCAAGAAAACTATGTTTCTCTAGAGCATTAGGTGCAGTGCGGAATTTTGCTAATAAATTGGATGGCCGACAAGTCCAGGTGTTGGTGGATGTTTATAAGTCCAAATGTGTATCTACCGCGACATACGGGGCGGGGCTCTGGGGAATAGTTGATGACCAAAAATTTCAGTATTGTGAGAATTAATTTTTACTCTACCTCCTTGCTGTCCCAGACTCCACTGCCACATATGCATGCCATAGGGAACTGTGTCTCACTATATTTCAGATAATATTAAAGTTAATCACCTTCTTTTATGGCACAAAGTGTGGTCCACCGTTGAGCCCAGTTTTAATAGAGATGTGACCAAAGACTGTCTCAAGCTGGAAGGGGTGCCCAGGATTTCGAGGATTAAATACGTAAAAGAATTGCTCTATGATATCGGACACCCAGAGTATTTTGATACTCGAAATTGTTTAGAAACTATTACTAGGAAGAAATTGAAACTAATATGTTTAACTTATTTAGAAAATCAGTGCTGGCTTTCTGAAAAAGTAAAGCCTTCAGTTATGGAGAGTCATTTGATGCTCCAGTGTAATGGTATCCAGCCTTATTTGATACATGTTCAAGGATGTTACTCATGCATGTTGCTGACTCGTTTCCGTGGTGGGTCTTTTTTTAGAATGATTACTTTTCCAGAGGCAAATTCATGGTCTAAAAACCTCCTACTGTGTCCATGCGATGATGTTTCCACCCAATCTATGTTACACTGTATACCCTTCGGTAAATTATATGATTTTCCCAGGAAAAGATTTTTAATACCCGTGGGAACTTAGACAATGTAGAACGGCATTTTTGAGGGTACAAATGTTAGAGAATGAACTGATTATGTTTGCTGTATCGTCCTTTTTAAAAACTATTATCAGATATAGGAATACAATGCAATAATTCTCTTACTAAATGAGTTCATCATTCCTGTAAAAATAACTTACCTAGCCTTTTATTTACAATGAATTTGGCTTAAGAAGGATCCTGTAGTATACTGATCATATGAATATGTATATTTTATTCTATTTATTGTGTGTTTATGGTTTTTATGAAACAAAATCGAATAAAGCTATTTTTGATTTGATTTGATTTAGTGGAAAACTTTTTAGTAGTCTGCAATCATGACGGACTGCCTCGGTCACTTCGAGTGCTGCAGAGTGCTGCCTGCCAGTCCTAGTAGAACCATTTTTTAGTTGGTTTAGTGAGTTACATAGCTTTCCAAGTAGACGGTCTGCGAATCCAGCAATACTAATATCCTAGTAGACCACATCAGATAGGTCAATACATTTAGTGCAATTGTTGTCTATTTCCTGAAATAGTTTGTTATTGTTTGTTTTTTAAAATGTTCCATTTGGTTGACAACAATCATCCATGTTTGTGTCTTTCTTTCATGTTGTACATCAGCTCCCACCAGGGGCAAGAGGACAGAGGAGGAGGTAGCAGTGCCGGCGGAGCAGGAAGGCCAGGATAGGTCCGCCGAGGGCTCCTCTGCTGGACCCAGTAAGTTTTCCTGTTAAAATTATTAATTATACTTCCATATCTTTTACAGCACCTATTTATTCCAAACATTCCTCATAATTCTATTTTTTCCTAAATCATGTTTGATCTTCTTGTAGACTGTTTCTAAATTCTTATCCTGTCTCTACTATGACTCTCTGTGCTACTACTAGATTATTATTAGTCTGTCTGTGTAGCTAGCTAAGCTTGCACAGTTGGCAAAAGGTGTTAAACAAAACTCCTATTCAGCAATAGCTCTAGACACTGAGTGCAGTCCTCTGGGTTGTCCATAATGCCTTTTTTTTCTTGAATTTTCTTATTTTCTGCAAGGAACAAGTCCCTCGAGACAAACAATACAATATCAAAGAACAAAATAAGGTTACAATTTCACAGAAGGTTGTTCTACAGTAAAATCAACATTTTTTCATTCATACATGAAAAAACGTATGGATATAACGGGCTCCTTTCTTGACAAAATACATGAAACTAAAATTACATCAGCTGGAGAATAAAAGAAAAAAGAAAGACATAGCCAAAAAAGAAGGAATACACATAAATCAGAGTATATGTACATTATATCCATTCTATAATGGGAGCCCATATTTTAAGCCCTTTAGTCCTTCTACGGGTATTCTTAGTCTTATAAATTGCAGCCTCTATATTATATGTAGCAAGGAGCTGTGCTCTCCAGGAAAAAAATGACGGAGGATCTAGAGAGATCCATTCCCTCGTGATGCAAGCACAAAAGATTGCCATACAAATAAAAAGAAATGATACCATTTGTCTAGGTCTACCTTGAGAAATTGGACTCCACTCCTAACATTACCATCTCACCCGAAATAGCAATTGGTGGGCCCATTATCTCTATCAGGAATCCTTGGATTAAAGTTAACACCTCTGTTAATTTTGGACACGAGTAGAACATATGTAATGCATCTGCCGCGAATAGGCCACATCTGCTATATTTTGCTCCTGCTCCTATACTCCATTTTGATACTTGTTTTGGTGAATAATACAAGTTATAAAGGGCCATATAATGTTGTGCACTCATTCTGCTGGATATCAAAACCTCTTTTGCCAAAACAATAGATGTATTTATCTCGATATCGGGAACATTAAGAAGCTCCCACCATTTATCCTGGCGGGTCTCTAAATCATCTGGCAGCAACTCCATTAAGATTTTATAATAAAAGCCAATCGAATTTCGTCTACCTTTCCACTCAATTAACAAATTGTTGCTGAACTGTATATTTCGCACAAACGTGTTACAGAAGCTGCGAATTTGTAAGTATTTAAAGAAATGCTGTCGTTGTATACCGTATTTTTCTTGCATTTCTGCAAAGGACAAGAACTGTGAATCCGGGATTAGCTGCCCTAAGCAGCTAATACCTTTCTGACGCTAACCCATTGTGATATGATCCCTGAAATAAATGGTAAAATACCGGGTGCATCAAACTGAGTGTAATAATTTATATTAGTTATACCTAAATATTTCTTTAAACACTTCCAGATAGAATATGCTGCCTTAAGTACTTTAAATTTGGCTTTTTTTATAATAACTTGGTTTCACATTTTTTAGAAAACAATTATTCGCCTCTATGTCAATCCCAAAGTTATATATTGAAGGGTTCAAGTGCACTGGAGACCTAGCTCTTTCACCATCCACTAGAGGAAATATAAATTGCAGTGCTGCGGCCCAATAATAAAATAGAAAATATGGGGCACCCCAACCACCTCTATCTTCTGGAATAACCATTTTTTGATGTGCACGTCTATGCCGCTTATAGCCCCATAAAAATCTGCTTGATATACCTTCCAACCGCTGAAAATAATTAAGTGGAAACTCCAGTGGGATTGTTCTAAAAATATACAAAAATTTGGGGAGCACCATCATCTTCAACACATTTTTTCGCCCGAAAAGAGATAAATGAAGATGGTTCAGTCGCTCCAAAGTAGATTTCACCCTATCCAGACCTGGACTAAAATTGATTTCAGGAATCTTAGATACTGGTGCAGTAAGTTTGATTCCTAGATATGTTGCCTCTGAGACTATAGTAATATATTTAGGTGGAGGGCCCCCTACATACAAAATCTGAGTTTTTGTAATGTTAAATCTGTACCCTGAGAAAGAGCCAAATTGTAATGCTAGATCTTGAATTGCAGAGAAAGCAGGAACGAGGTTAGTTGTTACAACCACAATATCATCAGCATAATCTAAGGCCTTATATTCAACATTGCAGACAGTGACAGGTGAAATATTTACCACTTGATTGAGTTTTATTAAAAGAAAATCAATATAAAAAGCAAATAATAACGGGGAAGTCGGGCAGCCTTGTCTGGTACCACGTAAGATTGCAAACGGATTAGACTCTCTGCCCCCTAAACGTATTATTGCCTGGGGAGAATTATACAAGATTCTTATAGCTTGTAGCATCACTGCTCCAAATCCCTTCAAAGATAAAGTCATCCACAGACAGGGCCAAGCCACCCTGTCAAATGCCTTTTCGGCATCCAACAGGGTGATACCCATAGGGATCTTAGTAGCTTCCCCCAGTCCATCAACGCGATAATGCGGTGCACATGATCAGACGTATCCCTGCCGGGTATGAAGCCATGTTGTAAGGGAGAAACTAATGTATTAATGATGTAAGATATCCGGGTAGCAATAATTTTAGAATACACCTTGCTATCGGCGTTTATTAATGAAATTGGTCTGTATGAGGCAGGTGAGAGAGGGTACTTCTCTTTTTTAAGAAAACCGTTGTTATTGATTTCTGCCAAGAAACCGGTGGCAGGCCCCTTGACAAACCTCCAAAAATTGGTCCTTAACTTTCTTGACAAAAGTATGAAAATAATTCTAATGGAATCCCGTCGGGACCGACTGCTTTCCCTGTTGCTAACTTTAGAATAGCTAACTCTAGTTCCTCTGAAGTAATCTCTGCCTCCAATTATTCCCTCTGATTGACTGTGAGCTTCGACAGTTCCTGTCCCCCACCCCAAATTCATGAAATTTACCTTCTAGATCTAAATCTTCCTCCAAATCATCTGAATACAGATCTTTATAAAATTTGCTAAAGATATCCAAAATCTAGTCGGGGTCAGTATGTGTTATATACCCTGTGAGTCCTGTATAGATTCCACTCTTCTTGCGGCCTCCCTCTGCCTAAGCCTTTTGGCCAGTAGCCTTCCCGAATTCTCCCCCACCTCATAGAGATCAGAACGATGTACAGCCACCAGGGCGGCTACCTTGTTAGCAAAATTTTGGTACACTTTCATTTTTTGAATTGCTAAAGCCTCTCCTTCTGTTAAAATGCCTGACTAGAGCTACAGGTAGCCGTTAGCTCAATTTCTAAAGCACGCAATTTGCCCATCTCCTTCTCTTGCTCTTCACATATCTTACGCTGCTTATTGATGGAGAAACTAAGTGTCTCCCCACGGACACATGCTTTAAAGGTGTCCCACACCGTTCTAGCTGAAGCAGACCCAATATTAATCTAAACAAATTCTGGAATCCACCTATTCATATGCTCTAGATATGACTGGTCTACCAACAGCTGCCGCTCAAAAGTCCATGGCTTCCTTTCATTTTGCATCTGGGTTGGTATTTTTAATTCAAATGTAAGGGGATTGTGATCCGATATAATCTTAGGTAGGATATCTATTTTAGCTTTAGATAGCAATTCCATGGGGATAAAAAAGTAGTCAATTTGCACATGGTTCTGATGTGGCGCTGAATAATACGTGAATCCCGGAAGGTGCGAGTTCTTATACCACCATACATCCACCAACCCAAACTCCTTAGCAATACCCTTGACTGCCTTAAAACCCTTATATTTTCTCCCAACATAACAAGCATTATTACACAAATCGAAATCTCCCCTTAAGTGTAGATTAAAATCGCCACACAATATAAGTGGGGCAGGCCACAAAGGTTATTATTAGTCTGTCTGTGTAGCTAGCTAAGCTTGCACAGTTGGCAAAAGGTGTTAAACAAAACTCCTATTCAGCAATAGCACTAGGCACTGAGTGCAGTCCTCTGGGTTGTCCATAATGTCTATTGAAGTCTTCTAAATGTTTATGCTTTGACAATTCCCAACAATAAAATATTACTTTTTGATTGGATAGGAGGACAAATACTACTGTTGCAGGGACTATTCTTGACATACATAACTATGGACAAGAAATAGGGCATTGGTGATAATAGGCACAGTTAGACTTTCCACATACCTCAGTCATAACAGAAGTTGAACCCCCAATCTCCTTACTGACTAGCTAGTGTGTCAGAGGTCAGAGTCGTTATTTAGCTCCCGAATGCAGCGATGATCCCCAATGATCATACAACCCAGAACATAAGACTACGGAGTCAGAGTCTCGACCTCTCAGAGTCACGGACTCATGCTTGCAAATTACAAACCCTTTCGCTCACTCACTCATGACCAAAAACCACGGAGTCTATGTAAGTTTTAAAGCTTTATTAAAAGTAAAACAACTAGCTCTGTGTGTACTCTGTATTAATTTTCAATTGTGCATTAACAACATTTATTAAAATTAACTTAATGGAAGATAAACGGTGAACTCATGAAAACTGAACAGTGGTTGATTTACACAGTAATTGTGGGAGAACCCTCACCTGGTTGGAACTTAAAGTCTTGGTGGTGATGATGATGACTCCGACTAACATTCATATGATCTTGCTCTTGTTCGTAGAAGGGAAGCTTCTGTCTGTTATGAGAAAAATGGTGTGTGTTAAAAAAGCAAGCATTCATTAGTTGTGCCAAAAAGTGTAGCATCACATATTATGGAGAAGCATAAATACCCTTCACTGAAGAAAGGGACATTTTTAGTTTAGACTAGAGAGTCACAAATTAATAAATGTGTTTATGTAGTACTAGTAACATATTTTTTTATTCCTAGACAAAATAGTGAGCGGTGTATATGGCATCTAAAAATATTAAATGTATTTTCTAGGCGTAACACCATCGGCTCAGCCCACCAGTGCCGGGGCCAGCACGGAGGTGGTCACTCCAGGGGCGGATGCGGTGCCACAGACAGCAGGAACTGCTGTGGGGATGCCACGGTAGTGGCGGGCAGTGGTAAGCTATTATATTCCTTACTTATTGAGATTGCAGAGTAGGCTCGCTGCAGGGGTGTATATGTTGTACAGTACAAGTACACTTTACTGTTAAGAAGACTTACAAATTTAGAACTGAGTTTTTGTCAACCAGATAGAAGACAGTCACCCTTGACTTTGCATTAGCAATAGCATTAGCGGCGGGAGTTGACGAGTAACCAATGGCCTTTTCTAAATTTGACTTCAACTCAGCTGTGAAAGTTTTATAGAGAAGCCAAGTTAGATCAGAGATGAAGATGAAGCTGATGAACTTGATGGATGGGATGAACGAAAAGGGAAAGAAGGCAAGGAAGGATGAGCGAGTTAAAAAAATTAATGACTGGCAAAGAATGATACGTGTTTTTGAATGCTGCCCGAGGTGGCTGGGAATCTGATGCATGGCCGGTTGAAGGCTGAAGCAAGGTTGGGTGGAATGAGAAAGAAAAGAGGACTGCCTGGGTGGGTGAAACAGAAACTGTATGTGTGCGCAATATATCCTTTGGTTCAAATTCAAATGCAAGTCAAGCACGGATGCATGGCTGGCGGTTCACAAAATAAAATAAAAAGGGTGTTTTTCAGTGAGAAAAAATAAGGTTTTGTCCAGTTGAGACATTAAGAAGAATGATTGACATTTACTTTCAACGGATTGATGACTGGATGGTATCTTCCTCATAGATAGCACAGGTGTATGTAGACAGAGTAGACGGTCGCTGGATGAAGAGCGTTACTTTGAAGAGCATGCAACACCGCACGTCTGTGCCAGAGTAGCAAAGCCGAGGAAAGTAGAAATTGTAATTTTTCAGAATACTCCCTTGACTAACAATCAATCAATCAATCAATCAATCACAGCATTTTTATAGCGCGCTAAGGCGCTTGGGGGGGGGGGGGTTCGCTACTGCTCGAATAGCCAGGTCTTGAGTTGCTTCCTGAAGGCGAGGTGGTCCGGGGTCAGGCAGAGGTGGGTGGGGAGGGAGTTCCACGTCTTGGCGGCCAGGTAGGAGAAGGATCTTCCTTCTGTTGTGGTTCTTTGGATGCGGGGGACGGCGGCGAGGGCGTGGCTGGTCGATCGGAGCTGGCGGGTGGGAGTGTAGAAGTTGAGGCGGGCAATGAGGTATCCTGGGCCTTGGTTGTGGAGCGCCTTGTGTGCATGGGTGAGGAGTCAGAACGTGATTCTTTTGTTGACGGGGAGCCAGTGCAGGTCTCTTAGGTGTGCAGAGATGTGGCTGTGTCGGGGGGATGTCCAGGATTAGTCGGGCTGAGGCGTTCTGGATCCTCTGGAGTCATTTCTGGAGTTTTGCAGTGGTTCCGGAGTAGAGGGAGTTGCCGTAGTCCAGTCAGCTGGTGACGAGGGCTTGGGTGACCGTCTTCCTGGTGTCGGTGGGGATCCACCGGAAGATCTTCCGTAGCATGCGTAGGATATTGAAGCATGACGAGGAGACGGCGTTGACTTGTCTGGTCATGGAGAGGGAGGAGTCCAGGATGAAGCCCAGGTTGCGTGCATGGTCTGTTGGTTTGGGTGCGCTGCCGGGGACCACTAGGAGTCGTCCCAGGCGGAGGGTGATGATCCCAGGATGAGGACTTCCATCTTATCGGAGTTCAGTTTCAGGCGGCTGTTCATCATCCACTCGGCTACGTTTTTTATCCCTTCGTGTAGGTTGGCTCTGGTGGTGTCAGGTTCGTTGGTGAGGGAGAGGATCAGCTGAGTGTCGTCGGCGTAGGAGATGATGTTGAGGTTGTGTTGGCGTGCGATGGCCGCAAGGGGGCTCATGTAGACGTTGAAGAGGGTGGGGCTGAGCGAGGAGCCTTGAGGGACGCCGCAGATGACTTCGGTGGCTTCTGATCTGAACGGAGGGAGGCGGACTCTCTGTGTCCTTCTGCCAAGGAAGGAGATGATCCATTCTAGTGCCTTCTCTTGGATTCCAACAAGGGGTGGTGAGGGACAGAGTCTCTGAATTAAGCAGAAAGCTCTCACCCAGTCAAGAGATCAGGGCTAGATCCAACACCGTTTTTTAGCTCACTGCACCATCCCAGTTTCAGAACCTGGCTGTATGCAAATTAGTCTGTTCCTGTCCCAGTGCATGATGGGAACAGGGCAAACCAAACTACAAAAGCCAATTCTTACACTGGAAAGGAAACAAGCTCCCGGGGACCGGTTTCTGGCATTACAGCCGTCTTCGGCCCGGTTTGCTTGAATCCTGATGGTGCAATGAGCAAGGGTCTCACATCTGAGAATACCCTTCCACGCTTAGGGTGGACAAAAATATTTACAACAAGGGGTGGTGAGGGACAGAGTCTCTGAATTAAGCAGAAAGCTCTCACCCAGTCAAGAGATCAAGGCTAGATCCAACACCGTTTTTTAGCTCACTGCACCATCCCAGTTTCAGAACCTGGCTGTATGCAAATTAGTCTGTTCCTGTCCCAGTGCATGATGGGAACAGGGCAAACCAAACTACAAAAGCCAATTCTTACACTGGGAAGGAAACAAGCTCCCGGGGACCGGTTTCTGGCATTACAGCCGTCCCCGGTAGCTTGTCTCCTTTCTGGTGAAGAATTGGCTTGGTAGTTTAGTCTGCCCTGTTCCCATGATGCACTGGGCCAGGGACAGACTGATTTGCATATAGCCAGGTTCTGAGCTGGGATGGGGCAGTGAGATAAATAACGGTGATGGATCAAGCCCTGATCTTTGGACTGGGTAAGAGTGGTCTGCTCAATTCAGACACTCTGTTCATCACCACCCCCTTTTCTGAATCAATTTTGGCCACTATAGGTGTGGCAGGGTATACTCAGACATGAGTCCCTTTCTCACTGCTCCATCAGGATTCAAGCAAGCCGGGCCGAAGACGGCTGATATGCCAGAAACCGGTCCCCGGTAGCTTGTCTCCTTTCTGGTGAAGAATTGGCTTGGTAGTTTAGTCTGCCCTGTTCCCATGATGCACTGGGCCAGGGACAGACTGATTTGCATATAGCCAGGTTCTGAGCTGGGATGGGGCAGTGAGATAAATAACGGTGATGGATCAAGCCCTGATCTTTGGACTGGGTAAGAGTGGTCTGCTCAATTCAGACACTCTGTTCATCACCACCCCCTTTTCTGAATCGTTCTCTTGGATTCCGACATTGCTGAGGAGCTGCACCAGGGTGCGGTGGCAGACAGTGTTGAACGCCGCAGAGAGGTCCAGGAGGATGAGGGCCGCTGTTTCACCATTGTCAAGCAGGGCTCGGATGTCGTCAGTGGCTGCGATGAGGGCGGTCTCGGTACTGTGGTTGGCTCGGAAGCCGGACTGCGAGGGGTCGAGGGATCCATTCGTCTCGAGGAAGGTGGCCAGTTGTCTGTTGACGGTCTTCTCAATGACTTTGGCGGGATACACGAGGAGCGAGATGGGACAGTAGTTTTTGAGGTCGGTGGGGTCGGCTGATGGTTTCTTCAGGAGGGCGCTGAGTTCGGCATGCTTCCAGCTCTCCGGGAAGGTTGCGGAATTTTAGGAGGCGTGGATGATGTCCCGTAGATGGGGAGCGATGACAGAGTCGGCCTTGTTGAAGATGTGGTAAGGGCAGGGGTCGGTTGGTGATCCGGAGTGGATGGAGTTCATCGTGCGGATGGTGTCTTCGGTGTCGATCGGGGTCCAGGCACGGAGGGTGGTGGTGGGGGGCGCTGGTGCGGCTGTAGGGAGCGTCGGCTGTGTGCTGAAGCTGTTGTGTATGTCTGCGATCTTGTTGTGGAAGTACGAGGCGAGGGAGTTGCAGAGGTCTTGCGATGGGGTGATGTTGTTGTGTCCGGCGCTGGGGTCGGAGAGCTCTTTGACGATGTTGAAGAGTTCCTTGCTGTTGTGGGCGTTGTTGTCCAGTCGTTCCTTGAATGCGGTTTTCTTGGTGGTGTGGATCAGTTGGTGGTATTTTCGAGTGGCGAGCTTGAGGGTGGTCATGTTGTCAGTTGTCGGGTCTCTGCGCTAGGCTCTCTCGAGGGCTCGGCAGTTCTTCTTGGAGCTCTTGAGTTCGTCGGTGAACCATGGTGCTTTCTTACTGCCGGGTCTGCTGGGCGGGGTCCTCAGTGGGGCTAGGTCGTCTGCGCCCTTGCTGATCCACATTGTGAGGTTGTTGGCGGCCTGGCTGGGGTCCGCTGAGCAGGCGGGGGGGGGGCCCTGGCTCAGGGATGCAACGAGCTGGTCGGTTGTGATCTTGTTCCAGCTTCTGCGAGCAACCTGTTGCTGGTGGTGGTGGTTGGTGTTCTTCCTGAAGCTGAAGTGGAGGCAGCTGTGGTCCGTCCAGTGGAGTCCGGTGGCGTGGCTGAAGGAGATGTCCTTGCTGGAGGAGAAGACTGGGTCAAGCGTGTGGCCGGCGTAGTGGGTGGGGGAGGCCACCAGCTGCTTAAGTCCGAGGTTTGCGAGGTTCTCCAGCAGGGTGGTGGTGTTGCAGTCGTTGTTGTTCTCCAGGTGGAAGTTGAGGTCCGCGAGGAGGATGTAGTCAGCGGAGGGGAGGGCGTGCAGGCTGATGAAGTCAGCGATGTCTTCGCTGAATTGTGTGCGTGGTCCCGGGGGTCTGTAGATGAGGGTGCCTCCGAGGGTGGTCTTGGGGTCGGTGTGGATCTGGAAGTGCAGGTGTTCGGCGGCTGTGATGGTGTCGTTGGTGTTGGTCGAGATGCGGATGGTGCTCTTGTGAACGATGGCGATGCCTCCTCCGGTCTGATTGGCGCTGTCTTTCCGGATGATCTTGTATCCGTCCGGGATGGCGATGTTGGGTGCTGAGGAGGCGTTCATCCAGGTTTCCTGAGGAAGGCGACGTCAGGTGCTGTTGTGTCGAGCAGGTTCCAGAGTGCCACGGCGTGTCTGTGGATGGACCGGGTGTTGAGCAGGATGCACTTCAGGTGGTTGCTGCTCATTCTCAGCTTGGCGGTTGCCGTGCAGGTCCAGATGCAGTCGAACTTGCAGGAGTGGCAGCTGAACGGTCCGTGGGTTCGTCTCGGGGTGGCTCGGTAGCATCCAGGGGTCCGGCCGGTGTTGAGTGCGTTGAGTTCGGTGGCGTCATACGTCCGACAGGTGGGCTGGTGTCTGCAGGGGCCAAGGGTCCGGCCGCTGGGCGCGGGCCAGGCGCGGACGGGCGCAGACGGGCTTACCTTTGGCATGCCTTCAGCGCGCTTAGGGCGCGCCCACTGCGAGTCTACGCTGCGCGTTTGCCACTCTGCCATATGTGGAGAGTGGGGGGGGGCGGAGCGAGGGAGGAGCAGCTGGGAGGCGGGAGTGGGGCAGCGAATGGGGAAGGGCGACCAAGGGAAGGGGGTGGGGCCACAGGGGGGCAGCAGCGGGGAGCGGGGAGGTGGCGGGAAACGCGGCATGGGCTGGGCACAACAAGGGGCAACAGAAGAAAAAAAGGAACTAAGGCAGAACTAAGGCAGAGCCAAAGCGGGGGAAATTACACACACAGTGCAACAGGGCGAATACAGCAGCAGCGCAGGACCTGGAGCACAGCTGCGGGTCCCGGCGGCCCTCGGCGGCAACCAGGGGCACAGCTACAGGCAGCGGTGGCACTCGGCGGGAATGGGGGCAGCCTGGGCTCACACACGGAGGAGTGAACGAGGTGCGTGGGGTGACCGGCCCAGAGGGACAGAGGTCACTGCTCACCACCGCGCCTCCTCCGCCCTATATGGTCCAGTGGCAGGGAGGAGCAGCTGGAAGGCGGGAGCGGGGCGGCGAATGGGGACTAACAGTAGTTTGCAAACACAGCATATATGGTGTATCTATATTGTATAGTTCACTTTATCAAGTCAAGTCACAACTCACAAGTGCCTTCCTCCGGCGATTACGGGGACCATTGACTACCTCTGTTAATAATTTTTTTCAACTGTCATTCATGTGTGGCCTATCGGTGTACACTCAATCAAAAACAAAGCACCTAAAGTCATCCCATATGTGAGCAAATATCATGTGAAGGGATAGATTATCATATTATTTATCTTCTTCATTTTCCTTTTTTAGTAGTCAGGGGCAGGCCAGGGTGAAAGTTAAATTAATTAAGCAGTATCCTTTGTAACAGAGTATGGCCAGTGCCACCCGTAATAGAAAAGTAAGAGCTTCACCACCTGCATGTACTGGAAACAGTAACGCAAGTCTGTGTCATCTTGGCTTGCCTCTGTTTTTCTCGGGTGCAAGTTGACTGCGCTGGCATTATGCCGGCTTCCATAAGTTTACGTACCAATTTTGCTAAACAAGAGAGAAGAATAAGACTGGTGTATTGTCTGAGTCTAATGTAGTGATTCCATATAGTGCTTGTAGAATTTCTGAAACTCCCACTAATGTTTAGAGCAGAGGCCGACAAAGTGGGAGGTTAGATAGATACATGCCACAAATGTTATGTACTGTGCTTGCAAGTTGCTAGTGCTACTGTGACACAACTTTCTGCTGAATTATTTTGTGTTAATCTTAAAGAGCATTGGTTACAGTATGTTTTTCTTTCTTCATAAAGATACTCCTTCTAAAAAACTAACAAAGACAGAGTTGGCTATACGGGCCCGGCAACGGAAGCTGGAGGCAATTGTCACCAAATATTGGCGGCTGGGTGCCCAGGAGGAGGAGGATGACTCAGAGTCGCAGTCAACAACATCCACGACTGCTGCATCCTCCTCCACTGCCCCTGGGTAATACAGTCTGCGCAAACCTCCAGCGGTACAGAGCAGTGGCCCGCCAGCTACCCGCCGCCGCCCACAGTACATGCAAGTGCAAGGCTCGTGTGCACTGATTGACCCTGCGAGTGTCCAACCTTGAGCAGGAGGTGGCTAGGCTGAAAGCCTTGCTCAAGGACCTACAGAGAGAGCAGCGTGACCACCTGGCCAAAGGACACTGCCGGCGGAAATAGAGAGACTGTCCCTTGCCCCTTTTTTAAAGACTTTTGGGGGGGTGGGAATTCGGCTTTGGACTTTTGGGGACTGATTTCATGGACATTGGTTGGGGTTAGGGAGGGGGGTGGGTCGGGTCTTCTTGTGGGATAGTTTATTTTTGTTAGGGCTTAAATAATTATTTATTTCAACTTAAGCATAGCATACACTTTTTTTTACTGTTTTGTGGGGGTGGCGGGGGGTTAACTGTACGTTTGTTTTCCTGAAACTTAACTGGCTGGTTGATTCAAATTGTCTTATTGCCCAAAATTTGTACAAGAGTGCCGCTGACAGAGTTAGTGAATTCATTTGTCCTACTACTTTACTAGTACTACCGTCAGTCTCTCCTCTCCTCCTACTCCATTATTCTTCCTCCCCCAAAATGCTTATCCTACCTGTGATTCGTGTTTGAGAATAGGGCTAGGCACAGGGCTGGCTGCATGGAAAATAGTGATTAAAGTTGGCTATGGAATCCTGGACTGATGAAATGTCATCGTTGTGGTGGTAGTAGTGGTGGTACACACTGGCAGTAGCAGCATATGAAAAAAAATGAAATGAAACATTGAGTGGCCTGAGCGGAGCATTAGAACAGTACGATAGATAGTACAGTACACAAGAACAGTGCCATAAATTTTAGCCTAAGCAAGTATTCAAAATATAACTACTAGTTGAGTGGAGTATGGATACTACAAGAAATAGTTCTGAAGGGGAAGGACACAGCAGCCGTCACGTGTAGGAGGAGGATCTTGTTGATGATGAATCCACTCGATGGCGGACATGAAATTCTGAAATGATTTGCAAATACTCATGGGTGTGTGAAAAGCAGAAAAGGAATATATCCTTGGATTCCTTCACCTGCCTTTAAATAGATTTTCTGTTGCTTTGACCTTATCCTCCCAAGCAAGCGTGTGGAATTACTGGTGTCATTTACTCACACACCTCAATGAAAACCACACAGCCCGGGGGAAGAGGATTAGGGTTTGAAAAATGGATGGGAATGGGGGTTTTTTGGTAAAGTTTTTTGGAGAGAGAAAAAGAAAAGACAGCATGGAGAAACAACAAATGAAGAAAAACAAATCAACGATACAACCATATCCATAAATCTTTTAAGGGACTTAAAGGAAGTGCATGCATGAAGTGGTTTGCTAGGTGGACGGTTAGGTTAATGAAAAGTAGTACTACTTACACTACAACTTACTAACTAGTACTAAACAATTAGCCAGTACAGGGCTGCAAGTATTACGCAATTTACCTTGCATATCTGTCCTCAGAGAGAATAAACACTTAGTAGTACATTTCACTAGTTTTACAAATAGCAAAGAAACTTATCAAATAGCTGTAGGGAGGAATGAAGCAGAGAGCAAACGCGCTGAGTTGCACACTCATAGAAGTTGATAAGCAACAATAACATTATTCAAAAGATAAGGACAAGTGAAGTGGATACTGTAACTGTATGTTGTAGTTGTCCTGGTCAAATTGGGAAGTTGCATGCATCCAGCTATTCCTCTTCTTCGTGGTACTCCTCTGTTCCATCGGGCGCTCCGTCGATCAGTCTTGGTGACCACACTGTCCACTGACTGCCTGCCGGATGCAGAATTGCGGATTGCCATGGTAAGTATAAGTAACGTGTTTCCCATCGCACACAGTAAGTGCCGGCCTGTAATTGTCGATGGAAAAACATACCCAGGAGGAAAAATATAAAGTACAGTGTGTAGTTCAAAAATAACACTTTCACTTTCAGAGGCGCCATTATTACATACATGCATCATTTTTAAAGTGCCTACTCTGAGTCTCTGTTTCCAGGATATGAATTAGCACACACAGCAGGCCAGGGCCATGCAGACTGTCAAGGCAGGCACCACTGAGTGAAGCAACCTCCATGTAGCATACCTCTTGACACAGACTAGACACTAGACAGACATGTAGTTCTGCTTCTGCTGTGGTTGTTGTTGACTTGTTTACCTGTTTGCCACTCACGAAATGGCCATGCTTCTTCGCAAATCAACAAGGATGATCCATCCATCCCAGTGAGTGACTGTAAAGATATTATGTAACTTTGGTCATCATGAATCATCATCATCATCATGGTGTTTGCAAACTCAATGTTGTTCATGCAGTCACAGTCTACATACAGTGAGTCCAAGGACATTTTCCATATTAAAAAAATGCAACGTAGTGGCCCCTGCAGTAGAAGTACAATTTGTAATAAACAAGGTAAACAGAGTAGGCTTGAGTTACATTTAGTGTGTAACAGATTAAATAATTACAGAACACATAGGATTCATTTCATGCACAACAAACAAACAGCAATTTGCATGCCATCTCATCATTCATAACCTGTTCCACTTTTTGTCAGCATCTTAGTCTTCTTAAGTGAAGGGCCAGAGGGCAGCCTCTCGTGTCAATTTCAGAAGTAGCAGTCAGCCTAGTCAGTCATTCCAGTACCACTTCTTTTGAGGAGACTCGTCTACGAAGCGACAGTTTCTTGATTCTGTGTAATCCGGCCATCTGCCTTGAGGGAAATGGATAGGGGGAGTCTGGAGGAGGAGGATATATATTAGAGGAGCATGACTGAGTTGTGAACTTCAGCAATGCAGACAGCGGCACCTTCAACATGGAAATAAGACAAAGATAGTGCTGCTGATGAATTTGTTGTAATAACAGTTGGAAAATAAAGAAAGGCACACAGAAATAATAAAAAAGTGAATAAGGACGGGAAAAAAAAGTTAGTATTTCAAGCCTAGGTATCAGGGATTTAAAGCTCGTCCTCAAACTCTGTGAATTGAACTGGGAGTAGGTCAGCTAACAGAGAAGAACTTCCGTCACCTAAGTTGGTGTCCTCTTCTTCCTGCGTGGTTCACGTATTTTGTAATCTGGTGGTATGAAGTGTTGTTCATCTTGATCAATGTTAACCTCTCCATATTTTTTGGCAAGAGGCGGGTCCTTTTTGAAGTTACAATGGCACCAGCAGCACTAAAAGCACGTTCAGAAGACACGCTTGTGAGTGGGCAAGCCAAATAATTAATAGCCAGGTTGGTGATCAGTGGCCATTGAGGCCTTTTCCTATACCAAAACACCAATGGGTTATGATCAATGTAGACCTCTGTTGGGTCATTCAGATTGGCCTGCAACATTCACTCAAGGTCCTGCAGGGGTGCTGTACTTTGCGTACCATCTGTTGTAAGCATGGGCGGAAAATCCGTTACGCTCGCGGATTTTGCGGATTTTCGGTAAATTCGCAATCCGCGAGTTTCTCGTATTTCCCGCAAAATCCGCAAATCCGCGAGCAGCGGATTTTATGGCTTGCTCGCACTGTTCGCGTGAGTTCGCGGCTTCCAAGTTCAACTTCGCGCCCCGCGAATAAGCGCTAAATTGCAGAAATACGATCTTAGCAAAACTGAAACTACTTACCAGGTTCAAAAGTTCAAGCTCATCATTAGTAGCCATTTCCTGTAGTGCTTCCTGAGGGGCCCCTCCAGAGTTCAGTTGCCTACTTGCAACTATTATGTGACCCTGCTCTGACCCTCAGAATAGTTACACAAAGGTCCTGTATTACAGCTAAGGCAGAGAAGCAGGAGCCAGGCTGGAAGTTCAAATCCAGTGACACATTAATCAACCCCTAATTCATTATTGTCAGTTGGGGCAGGGCAGGTGTTGTAACTAATTTTGCAACAATGAAAGCACTTAGCAAGTGCAAAAGATCACTAATCAGGAAGCACTAAGAAAGCAGGTGCCAGCTAAAAAAATATTCTGTGACACATTAATCAGCCCCAAATTAATTCAGGTCACTTGAGGCAGGGAAGGTGTGCTTTGCTTTGCCACAATAATGTACACTGGACAACCAGAGGGTGCTGTGATAAAACAGAGGGTGGCATGGGTGGGCCAGAGGGTGGCATGAGTAGTCAGAGAGTGGCAGTGGTGACAGAGAGTGGCAGTGATGAAGAAGAGTGTCCCAAACAGGCTGGACACGTAGAAACAACAAGTTCGCAAAACTTGCGACCCGACAGGTAAGTTTGCGTTTGCGAAATTGTACAAAAACCTCGCGAACTGGCAGAAACCCGCGCGAACACACAAAAAAAAAATCCGCAAATTCGCGAGAATTCGCGGATTTTGCGGATTGCGAGTTCGCAAATCCGCAAAATTCGCGAACGCGAGATTCGCAAAATTCGCCCATGCTTAATCTGTTGCCAATGCCTTTAAATCAACACTGGAATGAGCAAACCCTTGATGAGTTATCCAATCCGCTTCCGACAATATTATGGCTGGGCCTGGTGCATGTGATGATACGGTTGCTGGTGTCGGTAACGGCTCTGAGGGAAAGTGACTGCCTTCGGCCACAGAAGTGGAACTGGACGCCAGATGGCTTGCTGCTTCAGTAGTACTTGTGGTGGTTCCTTCAATTTCCTGCCTCTCTTTTTCGAACAGAGTGGCTGACAGAGCTCGGCAATGTTTGTACTTGGAAACATCTTCTTCAGAAAAAGGAATGAATGTATTGCTGGCTAGTGCCTTTTTGTATCGTGGATCCAGAATAGTGGCACAAATGTAATGTTCTTCTGCATGTATTGCTTTAAGCCTTGCATTCTCAACTAGGCGGCTTAAAAATCTGTCCGCCAACTGATATGCGTTTTGTTTTTCAGCCTCACATCGCAACGCTGAACACACCGCCGTCAGTTGGTGCTCTAGCATGCGCAACAATGGGATAGCTTTGCCCAAACTACAGTCCTCCCTGCGGACTTCACGCGTGAGGACCTTAAAAGGATGAAGCATGTCTGTCAGGCGTTTAACTAGGTCCCATTCCTCCACCTGTAGCCTCATGTCTTTTAAAGCAGCACCCCGTGCTTGAAAGACATACTCATTGATTACCAAGTACTGCTCAAACAGACGCTCAAGCATGTAGAAGGTTGAGTTCCAATGTGTTGCCACCTCCTGGATGAGTCCTCTGACTGGCACTTTACGGGAACGTTGAATGATCCTCAGCTGCTTTCGGGTCTTAAAAGAATGGCTGAAATGTGTGCAGATTCTTCGGCAGGGGGTCAGTAACTTGCTGACTGTGTTTTCGTTTTTCAAGAAATCTTGAACCGTGCTCCAAACACCGCACTCTGAAATAGCCACCATCATGCATGGCCCTAACTATATTACTGCCATTATCCGTGGAAACATAACCAATCAGGCGCCTTCTTGGATGCAGCCATTGAAAGACCTTACTGTTAAACTCCTCCAAAATGTTTTCTGCAGTGTGGGATTTCTCCATGGCAAACATGGCTACTGTTGAATGTTTCCGAGTAGCTTGAAAAATTGTGACACTGTCAACACCTGCAGCTATCTTGTCTCTAAGCCCCGCAAAAGAGGCCCAGTGTGCAGTGATGCACATGTAATCAACGGCTTGGCAACTGGTCCACATGTCTGTTGTCAGGTGGATAGTGTGAACAGCACTCTTCTGCAAAGCTGCCCCAATTACTTCCAGCACATCTTGATGTAGTGCTGGAACCGCAACTCTGGCAAAATAGGACGGGCTAGGAACCTTCCATTTAGGGCATACAGTTGCCACAAATTCTCAAAAACCCACCCCTTCCACGAAAGAAAAAGTGAGAAGGTCCAGCGCTAACATTTTAGCCAGCATAGCATTATATAGACGTGCCGTTGGGTGGTTGCGTTCAAATGGTGCCTCTGACCAAAACATGCTTTTAATGGTGGTGTGGACTGTTTTTTTCATATGTGATGATGATGATGATCCAGACTTCGTCAACCCAGTCCGGCTCATTGATGTACTTTCGCATTGGTGTCTCTCCCACACTCTTTCTATGCCAGCTAGATGTTGCCAGGGTAGAGGGTGTGGACGCTACCACTGCAGTGCTGCTGGCTGGGCTACTGTGTATACCAGAAAAAATGTAGCTTGCTTCTGAATCTTCACCTCCCCCCTGCACGATCTGCTCATCATCATCAGATGCAATATCAACAGATACATTTGGATTTGTACTTTTGGCTTTCCGGATGTTACTTAGGTGCGCCTCCCACTGGATGATGTGGTGTTTATGGAGATGACCTCTCTGGCCTCCGGTACCATAGTTGGTACCAAGCTTACCCCGACTAACTACTGCTTTACTAATCGAACAAATAACTAGGTTTTCCGCCTTTTTGCTAATACTAAAGAAGTCCCAAACTGGGGAGTTGAGATTTGTGGTGGTGGTGGTGGTGGTGGAGGTGCTACTTTCAATGGCAGATGAAGTGGAGGATGGGTGTGCCGGAATTTGACTCTGTTGCGCACTTACAGCACCACTACCTGAGTTAATGGAGGTTGAGCTGGATGGAGGTCCATGTCGGCCCTTCTGAACAGAAAATATGGAATCTGTAGGTCGTGTTGGTGTAGTAGTTATCTGTGTTGGTGGTGGTGGTACCAGTGCCACGCTGCCCACATCCCGGGCAGCATTTCTGGATAGGGTAAAAATGTCTGTCTGCTGCATGCCCGCTGGGGCTGGAGTGACGACTGTGATGACTGGGTTGTCATCGTCAGACTCTTCATCAGCAGCAGAAGACACCACTTCTACTTCTTCATCACCCATAACTGAAAGCCTTGCGGGAACCTTCCTTTTACCTAGCTTTGTCGGCTCATGGCGTGCCTCCCTCTCAGACTGAATTGTTGGTGGGTGCCAATCAAGATCTAGATCATCAGAAGGAAGGGGGCTTGAAGAAGAAGATATACTAGCCCTCCTTTTCCTTTCTGAGGATCTGTAAGACAATGGATCATCAGGAGTGGCTTGCTCGGCTGATACCTCCGCATGAATCTCGATTTCCTGATGTGCCGCTACTTCTGGAGGAACAAGTATTGTGGGCAGTTGTGGCTCTCCTTGTGCCGCTCCTTGCACCTCACCATGGGCCTCTCCTTGCGCCTCTACTTGCGCCTCCACTTGCGCCTCCACTTGCGCCTCCACTTGCGCCTCCACTTGCGCCTCCACTTGCGCCTCCACTTGCGCCTCCACTTGCGCCTCCACTTGCGCCTCTACTTGCGCCTCTACTTGCACCTCCACTTGCACCTCTCCATGCGCCTCTCCATGCGCCTCTCCATGCGCCTCTCCATGCGCCTCCACTTGCACCTCTCCTTGCACCTCTCCTTGCACCTCTCCTTGCACCTCTCCTTGCACCTCTCCTTGCACCTCTCCTTGCACCTCTACTTGCACCTCTACTTGCACCTCTACTTGCACCTCTACTTGCACCTCTACTTGCACCTCTACTTGCGCCTCTACTTGCACCTCTACTTGCGCCTCTACTTGCGCCTCTACTTGCGCCTCTACTTGCGCCTCTACTTGCGCCTCTACTTGCGCCTCTACTTGCGCCTCTACTTGCGCCTCTTCTTGTGCCTCTACTTGCACCTCTCCTTGCGCCTCTCCTTGCGCCTCTCCTTGCACCTCTACTTGCGTCTCTCTTTGCGCCTCTCTTTGCGCCTCTCCTTGTTGCACCTGTGGTTGTCGTTGCGGCTCTGGTTGAAAACTCGTCCGATGAGTTACACCCTGCGTTGATTGGATGCTACTTTGCGATGACTCAACGCCAACAACAGTGGTCGATGGTGAAAGAGCAATTAAAGTGGCTGCCTCTGCGGCACTCATGGGCTTGGGCCTAACTTGGCGTGGTGTCACTGAGACCATTGAAGCGGAGGTGCTGCTCCCAGCTTGGTCCTCGGCGGACACCGCTGTTGCAGGCGTAGCTTTTGTTTCCCCAAAAATAGTGTGTGTCGGCACACCAGTCTCCGTGGTAAGTGGCGCCACTTGCTTCTTCTGCTACTTTTTACTGGCAGAGGCACTGGCAACTTCCTTGGTAGAGGAGGTACGTCCACCTTTCTTTGGGCCCATCTTCTTCAGATGTCAGAACAGCAGGACGCAGTTGCACGAGTTGCAGAGTTGTCTGTGGCCACATGTGACGTCACGTGACGTTGTGCACACACCGCAGCAGGACTTCTTCCTGGCACTACAATAAGTGATGATGATGAGGATGATTCCTGGTTCTTCTCAGTCTTTGTGCACCTAAAAGCAAAGGAAGCCAGAGGAGCATCAGTTAAATAAATGTTGTATATGTTGTGCTTCAATTAATACTATTGCAACTAAGCATTTATTATTATTATGAGCACAACACACCCAAAAACACAGAAAGACCGAAAAAGACCCAAAAGGAAAATTACAATTCTAATCAAAAATGGATGTTTAAATTAATAAGAGAGACCACACAGAGAGAGTTGTTTCATGCACCCATTCATCATAACCCTAGGCCTAGTGGCAAGGCCAGCTTGCCGGCATACGGCAAACCTGCCTGGACTCAATATTCCCCCCCCCCCACCAGGTCCCAACAACACCCCCAAAAATCGAAATACACACAAAAATCACCTGAATCCAAAGCCATCCATGCCCTAAATGATGTTCAAATTCAAGAGACCCCACAGAAAGACTTGGTCCATGCACCACTGAGTACCCCTTGGCATAATGGATGAAAGCAAGGCAGACTGGGTGCAGGATTATGGCACAAAGCACACTGCCTGGCTTCAAAAGGGCCCGTAGACCCCCACCCACATGGCCAGGCCCTGGACCAGGCCTCAAAATGGCCCCCACCCACATGGCCAGGCCCTGGACCAGGCCCCAACAACACCCCCAAAAATCGAAATACACACAAAATTCACCTCAATCCAATGCCATCCATGCCCTAAATGATGTTTACATTCAAGAGACCCCACAGAAAGACTTGGTCCATGTACCACTGAGTACCCCTCGGGCATAATGGATGAAAGTAAGGCAGACAGGGTGCGGGCATACGGCACAAAGCACACTGCCTGGCTTCAAAATGGCCCCTAGACCCTCACCCACATGGCCAGGCACTGGACCAGGCCTCAAAATGGCCCATACCCAGATGGCCAAGCCCTGGACCAGGCCCCAACAACACCCCCAAAAATCGAAATACACACAAAAATCACCTCAATCCAATGCCATCCATGCCCTAAATGATGTTCAAATTCAAGAGACACAGCAGAAAGACTGGGTCCATGCACCACTGAGTACGCCTTGGGCATAATGAATGAAAGCAAGGCAGACCGGGTGCAGGCATATGGCACAAAGCACACTGCCTGGCTTCAAAATGGCCCCTAGACCCTCACCCACATGGCCAGGCACTGGACCAGGCCTCAAAATGGCCCCCACTCACCTGTCCAGGCCCTGGAGCAGGCCCCAACAACACCCCCAAAAATCGAAATACACACAATAATCACCTCAATCCAATGCCATCCATGCCCTAAATGATGTTCAAATTCAAGAGACCCCACAGAAAGACTTGGTCCATGCACCACTGACTACCCCTGGGGCCTACTGGTGTGGCTTGAACACGCACCCCAAAATAAAATAAAAACTTCCACATATAACAGTGAGCTCAATAACATGCCATACATGATATTTAAGTTCAACAAAACTCACAGAAACAGTTTATCATGCACCCATGACTAACCCTGGGCCTACTGGATACTGTGGGTACCCACAATATATTTTTTTTAAAGTTGGGAAAAAGTTTATAAATTGTAGTTGCAGCAAATGCAATGCCCCAAACAAACAACACCAACCTACTTGTAAAATCTCAAATCCAAAAGTGATCTCCAAAAAAAGTCCTCAAATACAAATATTCAGCAGCAGCCACAAAGAGTAATCCTTCCAGCTCTAGATCCAAATGGACATGGACAAAGCACTGGGAGGAGCCTGCTGGACAGGAACAGGAAGTTGGAGACTGTTGGGTACTTTCCCCCTTGCAACCCCCCCCCCTAAAAATGGACTCCTTGCACAAAAAATGCAGCCAAATGTCAATCTGAGGCGTTATTCTGATCCAAATCATCATTTTCAGAAGGTTTATGCTGCCAGCAATAGATTTATTGTGCAGAATTGCAATTTTGCCTTTTCGGGAAAGCGAGCTGTTCAAATCTCCCACTGGATGTCAGCTGCGCGTCGCATCTACGTCTTGGCAATTGTTTTCTCCCGCTTTGCGTGAACGTGGGCCCTTATGAGTATTTGCGTTCAACAAGTCTCGCAGTGCAAGATGGCGGGACGCTATGACGTAGTCGGGGTCGAAATGTCTCGCTAGATCACGCAGCAAGATCGAAAATGAAGCAGCGCACGCAAACCGGGAGGAAAACAACTCGGCGAACTAAGAATCACAGTAAGTCAACGTAGCGCGCGCAAGATTGTATTTTTGAAGCGCAACCAAGCAAAAAAAAATCCAACAACTCGTGAATTGTGAATTCTTTGACAATTTCGCACGATTCGCGGACCACAAAATTGTCAAAAATTCGCAAATTCCACGAACGGAACGGATTTTCAGCCCATACTTACTTTTCTCCCTTCATCTGATTTAGCCACAAGAGGGGCTTATGGTCTGTCTGAATCCTGAAGTGAGTACCAACCAAGTATGGCCTCATCTTCTTCAGTGCCCAAACCACAGCAAAGGCCTCCCTCTCCATAGCTGGCCAACGTTTCTCTCTAGGGGTCAGCCTTCTGCTAATAAAAGCTACTGGCTGGTCTTGACCATCTTTATTCAGTTGTGAAAGAACAGCACCTACCCCCAACTCAGAAGCATCTGTTTGAACAATGAATTCCTTGGAGCAGTATGGACTTTGCAGAATAGAAGCAGTGCAAATGGCCTGCTTCAGGTCATCAAATGCCTTTTGACAGCTTACTGTCCACCGAACTTTCTTTTGCATTTTCTTGGAGGTTAAGTCATTAAGGGGTGTCACTATGGAACCATACCCCTTGACACATTTCCTATAGTACCCAGTCAGGCCCAAGAAAGTTTTGATCTGTGTCTGGGTGGTCTGAATCTTGCACTCCAATGGTCGAACCTCACCACCTACAAGGTGGCCCAGGTATACAACCTGACTCTGCCCTATCTGGCATTTGGTAGCCTTGATAGTTAGGCTTGCCTTTTGCAGAGCCTCCAAAACATTCTTCAGGTGGATCTGGTGATCTTCCCAAGTGTAGCTAAAGACAGCAATATCATCTAGATAAGCTGCATAGTAGTCATCCAGACCTGAGAGGACTTGGTTCACCAACCTTTGGAATGTGGTAGGTGCATTTTTCAGACCAAAGGGCATTACCACACACTGATAATGTCCTCCTGGGGTTGAAAATGCTGTTTTGGCTTTTGCATCATCAGCTAGCCTGATCTGTCAGTAGCCAGCAATCAAGACAAATGTACTCAAAAACTTGGCAGATGCTAATCTGTCAATGAGTTTATCTGCCCTTGGTATTGGGTGGGCATCTGTCCTAGTGACAGCATTGAGGCCTCTGTAATCCACGCAAAACCTCATCTCTTTCTTAGCATCTTGGGTGTGAGGTTTAGGCACCAGGACTACTTGACTGGCCCAATGGGCTCTCTGAGGTCTCAATGACTCCCAACTCCAACATCTTTTGGACCTCTGTCCTGATACAGTCCCTGACATGATCAGGTTGCCTGTAAATCTTACTTTTAACAGGCAGACTGTCCCCAGTGTCCACTTCATGAGTGCACCAGGTGGTCTGACTTGGAGTCAGAGAAAACATATGTCTGTAGGACTGTACAACTTGTCTGCAGTCCTGTTGCTGTTGGTCAGTGAGGCTGCCTGCCAAGGCTACCCCATCAACTGAACCATCATCAGGGTTCTGTGAAAGCAGGTCTGGGAGAGGGTCACTCTCCTCCTCCTATCCCTCATCTGTAGCCATGAGCAAGCCCATGTCTGTCCTGTCAACATATGGTTTGTGTGTGGGCTCCTGGGAGTTCCAAGGTCAACCAAGTAGGTGACTTCTCCCTTCTGCAATAGTGTGGGGTACACTCCACTTGTCTTGGAGAGCTGATGGGGCCACTGGCTCCAACACCCACACTTTCTGTCCTGGCTGGTAAACAGTCAGCACAGCCTTTTCGTCATGCCAGGCTTTTTGCAATTCCTGGATGCTTTTTCATGTACTCACCCATCCTGGAGCGGAGACCAAGTACATAATCCACAATGTTCTGTTTGGGAGGGTTGAGAGGTAACTCCCATCCCTCCTTCACCAGACACAGGGGTCCTCTTATAGGATGCCCAAACAGGAGCTCAAAAGAGCTGTAGCCAACCCTCTTCTGTGGGACCTCTCTGTAAGCAAACAAAAGGCAGGGCAGCAGGATGTCCCATCTTCGCCTAAGCTTTTCAGGTAAACCCTTGATCATGCCCTTCAAGGTCTTGTTGGATGTCTCCACCAGTCCATTGCACTGTGGATGATAGGGTGTGGTGAACTTGTAGTTCACTCAACACTCCTTCCACATAGCAGTCAAATATCCAGACATAAAGTTTACACCTCTGTCTGAGACAACCTCCTTTGGAAAACACACTCTTGAGAAAACTCCCAGGAGGACTCTTGCCACAACAGGTGCTGTTGTGGTCCTTAGGGGAATAGCTTCTGGGTATCTGGTGGTATGATCCACTACCACCAGAATAAACCTGTGCCCAGAGGCTGTTTGGGGATCCATCGGTCCAACAATGTCAATCCCTACACGTTCAAAGGGAACCCCCACCACAGGTAGTGGTATTAGGGGGGCCTTTGTGGTGCCACCTGATTTGCCACTGGCTTGGCAGGTGACACAGGAGCGTCAAAACTCCTTGGTGTCTTCTGACATGTGAGGCCAGTGAAAGTGAGGGACACGCCTGTCCCAAGTCTTGTTCTAGCCAAGATGTCCTGCAAGGGGAATATCATGGGCTAGTGTGAGAAGGAAGTCCCTGAATGCCAAAGGAATGACCAACCTCCTGGAAGCACCAGGCTTGGGGTCTCTAGCCTCTGAATAAGGAGGGCCCATCATCCCAATAGACTTTGTGGGTCCCACTAGTATTCCTAGCAGCGTCAGCAGCAGCTTGCTGTCTGAGAGGTTCAAGAGAAGGGCAGTTTAACTGCGCCTGCCTTTGATCTGCCCTGGAGGGTCTCCCTGTCCAAGGAAACTCAACCTGATCAGGCCCAAGCTCTTCTAGGACAGTTTCCTCCTGGGTCTCACAATCAGCTTCCTATGAACCCTGACTCTCTTCCTGAGGCAAGGGGGAAGGCACTGCCTTAACCCTACTGCTTCTCCTCCTGGTAGGCAACTGGTCCATTGTTCCAGAATCCAGAGCGCGTTCAGTGTTGCTATTTCTGACCTGTAACCTTGTCACAGCAAGGACATGTGCTGATATTCCTAACATGTCTGCATGGGTCCTATACTCCACTTCAGCCCAAGCTGAAGTCTCCAGGTCATTGCCAAGCAAGCATTCTACAGGGAGGTCTGAGCTAACCACAACCTTTTTGAAGCCAGTTACCCCTCTCCAAGAGAAATTAACAATTGCCATATTGTGAGTGGTAGTGACATTGCTAGCATTGGTCACTAGGTGATTTTCACCTAGTATGATCTGTCCAGGGTCCACAAAGCCAGGTGTCACCATTGTGACACTAGCACAGGTGTCCCTATAGGCCTGAGCCATTTTTGCATTATTTAAAGGAGTCTTTCTGTACTTGCCCAAGTTACTGGGACTCACAGTAGAGGACATATCCATGTCCACATCACAGACAAGAACAGCTTGAGTTGGTATTCTGAGTAGGCAAGAACCCATCTCAGTTCCCAGGGTTAACCCTACTATACCCTTCTGTTGAGAACCACCACTATTAGCTGCACTAGGGGGAACAGTTGCCTTAGGAGCAATGGTGGCTGGACCTGCCTCCTTTATGGTGCAATCACTGGTCCAGTGAGTATTTACCTTGAATACTTTGCACCATGGTTTCTTAGGACCTTCTTTCTTTTTGGATTGTTGGGGACCCCCACTGTTAGAAGCTTTTTGGGGCCCTTGAGAAGACTTCTGGTCTTTTCCTTTCTCCCCACCCTTTTGGTCTTGCTTCTTCTGATCACCACCTTGGTTCTGTACTTTCTGCTTCACCCTGGTTCTGACCCATTTGTATGCCTTCTTTCCCAATTCTTGGGGAGAGGTTAGATCTGAGTCAACCAGGTGCTGATGCAATAACTGGTTCTGACAGTTGTTAAGAATTTGTTCTCTCATGATCAAATTATATAATCCGGTATAGTCATTAACCTTATTGCCCATACCAAGCCTTCCAGAGCCTTAGTTGCAAAACCTACAAAGTCAGTCCAGTCCTGAGTCCTGAGTCTGTGTTTTCAGGGTATCTCTGAACAGCAACCTGTACTGCTCAGTGGTTAAGCCAAACCCATCTATCAGAGCACTCTTCAGGACATTGTAGTTGTCAGCATCCTGTTCACTAACTGTCAGGAGCTTATATCTGCCTTTGTCTGCAAAGGAGAGCCACAAAATAGCTGCCCACTGACTCTGGGGTACCTGCTGTACTTTGCAGGCCCTCTCCAAAGCTGTTATCCACGTGTGGATGTCATCCCCACACTTGTAGGGAGGTTTGTGTTCAGGTTTTTATGGTCATGAGACCTTTCCCTATCTCTAGGAATTATGCTGCCACCAGTGGGTTCTAATCCACTCAACTTTTTCTCTCTTTCAAGAGCTAGGGTCTCTCTTGCAATGGCAACTTCTTGCCTCTTGATCCTAAGCTTGGCCTCTCTCATCCTAGCTTTATGCTCCCTTCTCTAAGGTGAAGGCATTCTCCTCAGAGCAGAGGCATCAGACCCCACAGATGAATCGGAATGGTCAGATACACTGGAAAGTGATCTGGGTCTTCTGTACTCACCATTAGGCCTACTTGGGGGTCTGGATTGGATCCTTCCTTCTCCAGTCCCATGTAGTCCTAGGTTAACCTGGTTCAGTTCCCTGACTTCTCCTGGTTAGCATCCACATCATCATCAGAATTCCCTTGGTTTTCACCAGTGGGATCTTCTGTTGAGGGATGGCCCCCCTCTGTACTACCTGGGTGATCTGGATCAGATGCCCTTTCTGCATCATACGCCACTAAAATATCTACCTGGTGGTTAAAGGTTGGATTCTGTCTTCTGACTGAACACAGACTTCTCAGTTCATGAAAAGTAAATGTGTCATACTTAGAAGGCACCCTCTGGGTTTCTTCTTGAAGAGGTCTACTAGGGCCTGCTCCCAAGGACATTTTCTAGTGAGGTGTGATGTGTGCACCTACCTACACTAAATGTTAGGAGTTGTAGTCAGGGTGTGCTAGGCCCTTACCACCTACAACTACTAAGTTCAGTAGAACTTATGTATATCTAAGACTTGATTTATATGTACCTACAGGTACCTTGATATGATCTTTCAGATGATATTACAAGATTATTTGGCAAAACAAATTGCAAGCTATCATCCAAACCGCTGCACACCAATGTGAGAAGTTAGCCTGGCATATGATGTCCACTAGTTCTAGTGGGCAACTTGCACCAGTCTAATCGACCCTTACTGATGGTGGTTGTAAAGTCAACCTTATAGAAATCTATCCTAGTGGTAGCATGAACCAGCAGTCTTCAGGCTAAAACTTCAGTAGGCGAGTTAAGCAATTTGTTTTACCATATATAATCCCTTGAATACCAAATGAAAGGACACCACACAAGGTATATATATCAAATATATATGTATTTAATCTAAACACAACCCCTCTGCACTCTTTATGAGGTCAGAGGTAAAAATACAATACAAGTCACAGTTAATACACAATAAGTTGTACAGTATACATTATGCCCTAGGGGCCTCACTAACCATATACCAAGAAAGTGGTATAAGTACCACGTGAGAGTTAGAAAGCAAGCCTGGGGCCTGTAGAATCGCTGGGGCTACACTAAGCAACCAAAGGTTAAGAAGTAGGAGACCCACAGGAGTCGCGTGCAGTGTCTAAACACAGGCGCAGGCCCCCATTGACTTTCTATGGAGTTCGTAAAAGTTAAAAAGTTACAAGTTAGGGACACTTCCAGGTGGACTAGGACGGAACCCCTTTAGACTTAGACACTAGGAGGGCCAATGCCCTTGAGACTACCAGAGTACTCGTGTTACCTCACCCACGGAAGCCGGGTGCATAGGTGTCTTTTGATGTTGTGTTTTGTCGTCGTTTTCTATGGAGAGCTGCAAAGAAGTGCTGCAGACGACCAGAGGAAAAGTATCCGGGTGGATCCAAGGGTGGATTGGAGATGTAAAGAACCTGAAAGCAGAGGGGACAGAGTCTAGATCACTAGCCAGTGACCAGGAAGGAACCAGGAAGGAACCAGGAGATGTAGCGTGCTTGAAGGTGAAGAAGGTGAGTTTGTCTCTTCAGCCACGAAGTCCAGGAGGCATCGACGATGACCAGGAGCTGGATTTGAGCTGTCCCACAATGGAGCTAGATGACTGCAGTGTTGTTGTCCTGTTGTTGTCCGGATTGGACCCAACAAGCCTTGGGAACCGCAACCCATGCAGGATGTTGAGATTGGCTCTGTTGCAGACCAGCAAGGTCTGTGGTGCTTCTTCTTTTTAGGGAAGCAGGAGCAAGCCTGGAGCAACCAGGATCACAAGTTAGATTCAAGATGGCAACTTCAGGGGGCTCACTAGCCAATGGGCAAAGAGCCAGGAAGACATGTCAAGCACAATGTAAAGGTGGGGCCCACAGGACACTCGTGGAGTGTGGGGGCCTGGGCTTCAGGTCAAATGATGCTTGGGGCTAGGGCTTCTCCTACCCCAAAACACAACTTACTGAGGGTTCAGAAAAGGAGTGCAGGTAGCAAAATGCAGGCTGTCTAAGGTGTCCGGTCTCACCCTCTTGTGTCCGCCACAGGTCTCAGCTGTGCTGTATATGTGGGTCGGGTCAGTGAAGTTTTGAAGTCCAGTTCTTGAGTCACAGAGTCTTCGGGTTCCGGCGGGAGCCTTGAAACTGCAGACCGGCAAAGTTGCTGTTGGTGCCTGTTTGAACAGGGTGGTCACTCCTTGACCACAAGGGAGATGTCTTCCATCTTCTAGTCAGAATAGAATGTCGAAGGTCCAAGAGTTCTTTATCAAAGTTTCGTTTCAGGATAATCTAAAGTCATGGGGACACAGCTCCTATACTTATACTAAGGATGGGGGCTGGATTACCTGCCTAGGTCCCTCCTATGGGTGGACCTGAGAAGGGGGTGGTTACACCCCTTTCCCTTTGTCCAGTTTCTTGCCAGAGTTGGGGCTGGAGTGCCCCAGCAACTGCTTTGAACCGGGCTATGCATGGAGCACCTTGTGTGCCCCAGGCAGTGTCTAGATGCATTCACTAAATGCAGCCCTCCCTGCACCAGTACACAAAACCCCTGTCTGGGGAGGTGCTGGCACCTCCCTGGACAGGAAACGTAGGCTGCCCTTGCTGGAGTTTCCCGCAGCAACAGGAGGCCAGACTCGTGTCTGTGGCAGCATCATCCATTTTGTGATGCTGAGGCTCTGTTTAACTTTAACCGGGTAAAGCAGTAACATACATGTCTTTTCCCTCTAGAAGGGTGGAATGCTACCCCCGCCACCAGAATTGGCGGGGGGTGTAGTATTCCAAAGTGTTTGACACCTTACACAACATGTTTTGATAAAGCCAAACCAAAGTTAGCATTAACCGCAAGGATTATAATGCACTATAGAGTATATGGAATGGCTATATCATAGAACAGCTATAAGGAGATGGTTTGGAAAGCTGCAGAGGGGCTCAGCTTATGCTAGGCACCCTCTCACATAAAACCAAGCATTCTGCCTCCCGAATTGTCGAGGCCTACCATGGGAGTGACTTATGGGTGTTTATGTGTCTATATACAAGGTAGATATAGGTATACTATATCTAAGTAAGGGGTGATTACACCACCTTACCAAGGCTGTGTGAACAGACCTGTGGTGTCAGTTTGGAAGGCAAACCAGGGGTGGCACAATACATGCTGCAGCCCCTGGTAGGCCTAGGGTACCTATGGTACACTGTACAGGGGCTCACAAGAGTGACCCAGTAACCAATCTGGTATGTACCTAAAGTACATGATATCAATTTAGAGGAGAACAGCTGGGCTGTGGGTCTGATTAGCAGGCCCACAGCCACACTAAAGTCACAAAACCAGAGAATCACAGCAAAAAGTAGGGGTGACCATAGGAAGCAGACCCTACTCTCCTACAGATGCCCCCAAATTTGGAACTGATTCGGATGATACTCTTTTGTCTTTTATTGAAGAATATGCCACATGTGCTATACCAAAAAGAACATAAGAAAACAACTTAAGACAACATGTCTTACGATTCCATAGTCATTGATGTGGAAAATACTATTGACGAAAGTACAAGTCTAAGGAAACGTTTATACCAAATGTCGCTTTGGATTTCCACGTCCTGTTATCTCTAAAGGAAAAGTACACCGTTTTCTGTCAGTTATTAGACATACCATCACTACAAAGTCGCCAAAAAATATGTACAATTTGAGAAGATGTGAAGAATCAAAATACATAAATGATTGTAATCCGGTTATTCTTTCAAAGTGGAATGCTAACATGGATATTCAGTATGTAGTGGATAATTCCATTTCTGTCGCTCGGTATGTAACATCCTACATTACAAAATCAGAAAATACGGAATTGAAAGAAATGTGGGAAGAAATTTCTCACAAGAAGAGTCTTAGTAATAAATTGTACAGTTTCAATTTGAAGATAGTATCCCATTGAGGAATTGGAGCATATGAATGCTCAGATCGGTTATCATCTGCAAGTTTATATTCAAAATCTAGAAGAATCATTTGGGTGAGTCTTGGTCTTGCTGCTACGCGAAATCGAGTACCTAAATCTGTACAAGAAATTGAATATTTAGCAGAAAAAGAACTGGAAAGTACAGATATTGTCAAAACAAACATGTTGGATACATATTATCCAAAAAGAAGTCATCATCTTGAGAACACATGTCTCTATGAAGTACTGCAAAACTACACTTTTAAACAGAATACTACAGAAAACATCAATGATAGAAAATAAGCAGTGACTGGTTCTGAAGGATGTTTGGTGAAACAAAGGAAAGGACATTTGATTAATCACAGAAACCTGAGTGGTGACAATCCTGATAAAAGGGAATTTTACTATTTAGCACTTTTGCAACTCTTCAAACCGTGGCATTCAGGATTGGAATTACTTAGAGATTTTCAGAGCTATACAGATTCCTTCAATGCTTGTAAAGATACCATAGAATGCACTGTTTTTGCAAATTATGTGAAAATGTTCAACAATGGAATTGATCAAGAAGCTACTATTGCAGCTGCTACTGCTAGAGACAGTTCTCAAGACAGTCAAAGTTCTGCTCCACTGAGTCAAGATCCACTAGGACAACCAATTCTTGAAAATTAAGCGACAATCGCCATGAATGAAGAGGAAACAGCAATGCATCAAGCTCAAAAAGATATTATGGACTTAGGAAATTTGGAAGAACAGCTAAATGTTGAACAGGAAGAAATATATCAGCAAGTGATAAAACAGATTGACCATGGATTTCTTCATGAAAAGAAAGAATGCACAAGCACTTCATTTCAACCTATCCAAACGTATGTGAGTGGTCAAGCTAGAACAGGAAAAAGTTTCTTAATTAAAGTAATGTCCAGTTATCTACAGAAAACAACTGACTCACATTTGTCTTGTGTTGTAACTGCTCCAACTGGGTTGGCAGCACACAACATTGAAGGAATTACATTGCATTGTTTACTTATGCTACCTGTGGAGCATGAAAACAAATTGGAATATCACAAGCTATCTGGAGAAGCTTGTTATGAAGTTTCAAGAGTGCTAAAGAAAATTAAAATTCTGATTATTGATGAGGTAAGCATGGTCTCAAACGTAATGCTTGCTTTTGTGCTTTTAAGAATGCAGCAAATTCTTATAACAGAGTATGATGTCTTATTTGGAGGAAAACCTGTCATAGATCTACTGCAACTTACTCCCATAAAAGGGCAACCAGTATTTAAAACACTTGTGCATGAAGACACCAGAAAGTCTTTGGGTAGCGTTGGAAATGTTAATATTTGGTCATATTCTGAATATAAAGAACTCATAATAAATATGCGACAGGCAAATGATGTTGATTATGGAACTATTCTTCAAGATATAAGAATTGGAGTACTGACAGAACATGGCAAACAAGCTTTGCAAAGTCGATTACTTTCCAATGTATTTCCAAATGAAGATATAGTTCCTGAGAAAATAAATATGAAAATTGCAGAAAATAAACCTATAATCTGCTTAATGCTAACACTGCGTGAGTGTTCTATATTCAATGAACAACTTTTGAAGCTAGAAAATGAAGAAATAATGAAAATGGATGCCATTGGTGAAATAGAGCAAGAAGGAATCACTATTATTTTGACTGAAACATTGAAAATAAAATTGGATTCTTTAGAAAAATCGATATCTAAAACCGCTGGTTTAGAAAATAATCTATATGCATCTACAAATTGTCTGGTAATTTTAAGGTGTAATTTGGATGTAGAAAAAGGTGTAGTTAATGGAGTAATGGGTAAAGTTGTGAATTTTGGTAATTATCAGAATAAAGATGAAATAGAATTTTTAAAAATTAAATTTGATCAAATTGAAGAAGTAAAATAAATTGGTTGTTAAGTTAGTTATTTGCTTGTTAAAGATTTATAGGTCCACAGAAAACAGTTTCCACTTTGTCTGGGATATACAGGTACTATTCATAAATTTCAAGGTTTAAGTGTAGACAGGGCTTTGGTGAACATTGGAAGTGCTGTGTTCAAAGAGGGTATGGCATATGTTGCTTTGTCCCCAGTCAGAACCTTCTCTGGTTTGTTTTTGATTGATTTTTATGAGACAAAGGTTACTGCAGAGGCAAACTGTGTAAAAGAGTATTATAGGTTAAGAAGAGCGTATGCTCCCAATTGAGTCAATATCCTGTATTTGAAAAGCGTGTGGCAGTTAGAAAAAGAAGATATGAGAATATCTGTAGTAACGTTATAGAGAAGGAATAAACAAGAGAATGTTGTGATTGCAAGCAAAAAGAAAAAGGACACTATTGAATTTATTTATTTATTTTGTCAATTTGTAGGGCGCGACAGCTACCCAAGAAGGGTTTCCCGGCGCCTAGACACAGCTAGAAACGAAAAGACAAAAAGACGGAGGGGGGATTTTGAGTGGTTTACTGTTCATATAGCCAGGTCTTTACAAGCTTTCTGAAGCTATGGTGGTTATCTTCCTTCCGAATGTTTGGGGGAAGCGAGTTCCATAGGGTCGGTCCAAGATAGGCAAAAGATCTGCCCCCTGATCTTGCACGTTTGAACCTAGGTATACAGAACCGTGCTGCTGTCTGGGACCGGAGGTTTCTCTTTGGTGTGTAGAGGCAGGCAAGGGATTGGAGGTATTTTGGGGCTCCTCCAGTTTTTATTTGAACATATAGTTCAAAGCCTTGAAGCGAACTCTGTTCTCAATCCTGAGCCAATGGAGGTCCCGGCGGTGTTTCGAGACTCCATCGTTCCTGGGAATCTTGCATAGGAGTCTGACTGCGGCGTTTTGTGCCACTTGCAGGCGTCCAATGACAGATTTATTTGCGCCTAAGTATAGGATGTTGCCGTAGTCAAGCCTGGATGTGACAAGGGCATTGACTACGGTCTTCTGTGTTGACGAAGGCAACATCCACAGGATTTTCCTCAACCATCTGATTATGGTGAGGCACAATCCGGTAACTTTGCTGGCCTGCTTATCCATAGATAAGGCGTTGTCTAGTATAAAACCCAGATTACGAGCATGGGGCACTGGGATAGGAAGGATGCCCATCTGTTCTGGCCAATGCGTGGGGTTCCAGAGTTCTTTGTCTTTTCCCAAAATCAGAATTTCCGTCTTGTCCCCGTTCAGTTTTAACTGGTTTGCTGTCATCCAGTTCAGTATTTTTAATAGTCCTTCCTTGAGTAGCGACGGGGAGTGGGGACAAGAGTTAGACAGGGAAAAGATGATTTGGGTGTCATCGGCGTAGTTCATGAGAGTTAGCCCTAGCTTCTCAACAAGTTCTACCAATGGTTTTAGATAAATATTAAAAAACAGAGGGCTCAGGATGGACCCCTGTGGCACTCCATGGGCTACAGGTAGGGAGTCTGACTCGGCCTGTGCTGATGCGATCTGAAAGGTTCTGTTAGCCAGAAAGGATTTAATCCATTCCAGAGCCTTTCCTCTTATGCCATTTGTGTGTAGTTCTCTAAGGAGCGTTTCGTGGGAGATGGTATCGAACGCCGCACTTAGATCCAATAGCACAAGTGCTACCGTTTGGCCTTGGTCAAGGAGTTGTCGGATATTTTCAGTGACACCTAACAGGGCGGTCTCCGTCGAGAACCCAGCCCTGAAACCAGATTGCGAGGGGTGGAGTAAGCAGTTTTCCTCTGCAAAAGTGGCTAGCGTGGAATGTACATGTCTCTCGAGGCACTTAGAGAAAGCAGGGAGCAGAGATATAGGCCTATAGTTGGCCAGTATTTCTGGGTTTGCATTAGCTTTTTTCAAGAGGGGTGTTACCATGGCGTGCTTCCATAAGGCCGGGACAGTGGTGAGGTCGAAAGACAAATTTAAAATGTTGGCAATGATATTCAGGGACTGGTCATCCAATTGTTTTATAATTTTAATAGGGATGGGGTCCCTAGGGGAACCAGATTTGACAGATTTAAGGATTCCTTTAAGATTCTCCAATGAGAGATTCGGCCAGGATTCCAGCAGGTTTTTGTCAGCAGCAGTGGGTTGAGGTAGGCAGGAGTTAGATGGAAGGGGTGGGTCAGCGTTAGATATTTTGGTGTTGATGTCTGAGATAATTTTGTCAATTTTCTCATTAAAAAAGCAAGCTAATGCCTGACATTGTTGAGTGCTTAAAGGGGGTGCAGCGGCTGCAGTATTTGCGCCTGCCAATTCCTTAACTGTAGAGAAAAGGGTTTTGGGCATATTGGTTGCTTCGATGATTGTTTTTGAGACGAAGGCAGCTCTTGCCTTTGTGCACGCCGTATGATATTTGTTTCTGGCTTCATGGTAGCATTTTTTTGCATAAGGGTCGTACTTTTTACGCCATTTTCTTTCTAATACTTTGCATCTTGACTTTTCAGTTTTGAGACTGTCGTTAAACCATGGAGCCGGAGGACGATGCCTACTCCCTTTGGTGTGAATAGAAGGCAGACAGCTGTTGGCGGCATTTGTTAGCCAATTTTGCGTCTCAATTGCTGCGTGGTCCATGTTGGGGTTTAAGCTAGGAGGGTTTTGTTTTAGTGCCGCATTTAAGGCACCTATGTCGACTGACTTCCAGTTCCTTCTATTAGTAGCAATAGTATTTTGTTTTACTCTAGGGGGGGGTGGAAGAGAGATGCTAAAGCTGATGAGGTGATGGTCGGACCATCCAGAAGGAACGGTGGCAATGTACATGAGTTCACTGACGTTCGTTATTATGGGGTCCAACAAGTGGCCAGCAATATGGGTGGGGCTGGAGTTGATAATAGATAAGTTCATTACAGCTAGATCTTCCAGAAAGTTATAGCATGATGGGATGGTGGGATCTTCCAGGTGTAGGTTAAGATCACCTAGCAAAGTGAAATTGCTAGATGACATATAATAGGGTGTAATATGATTGGCAAAGTTTGATACCCATTGAGAGGGGTTACCTGGTGGACGATAGATTAGAAGGCCTGTCATAGTGAAATTGGGGTTTAAGGTGATTTTAAAAAGACCCGCTTCACAATCTGGAATTAGGACGGATTCCAGGGTGCATTTGTATTCTCTATTAAAAATGATGGCAATCCCGCCCCCAACCTGTTTTTCCCTGTCGAGTCTGACAATGGCGTAATTGTCAGGGAGGGCAATGGCAACGTCTGGGCCAGCGCTGTCATGTAGCCAGGTCTCGGTTAGGAAGATAGCACTAGGGCCTTCTTCAGTGAGGAGATTAAAAATTTCATGCTTGTGCTTGGGCAGTGATCTGCAGTTAGTACTGTAAAATACGTAAGTTGGCTGTACATTATTACGTAGGATTTTACATTTCCTGTTTCTCCTAGGTGGGTCGGAGTAAGGTTTATGGACGTCAGTGGATAGTTTACACTCCGAGCAAATATGGGTTCCGACTATGTGTAAGTTGGGTAGAGAGCAGTTCGGTTTAGGGGTAGGGCGCAGTGCTCTCAGAGCGGAGGACGTTCTTACCAATCTGGGTGGTGCAGTTGGAGGGAGAGCCTCGGCCTCGTGCCTCGTCCTGTCACGGACGGGCACAGACGGGCTAGTCTTTGGCGTGTCTTCGGCGTGCTGAAGGTGTGCCCGCTGCGCTCGACCGCTGCGCTGTCGGGTAGTGAGCATAGTTATGGGAGGAGAGAGGAGTGGGCGTGGCTAGCGAGGGGGGCGTGGCCTCGCGTCACGTGATTACAGCGCCGGTAGGGCGATTTCACAAAGAAAAGATCGAGTTTTAAAACATATTTAAAAGTGTGCAAATAAGCAATTCTACAACCCAACAGGGGTTTCGTTGCAGACTAGTAACCTCGGCTTCCGCCTCAAGGCTCTAGCTGGTCAGCACTGGCTTCTGGCAGGTTCAGCGCTAAAGAGCTTCCTGGAGTGGGCGTGGCTAGCGAGGGGGGCGTGGCCTCGCGTCACGTGATTACAGCGCCGGTAGGGCGATTTCACAAAGAAAAGATCGAGTTTTAAAACATATTTAAAAGTGTGCAAATAAGCAATTCTACAACCCAACAGGGGTTTCGTTGCAGACTAGTAACCTCGGCTTCCGCCTCAAGGCTCTAGCTGGTCAGCACTGGCTTCTGGCAGGTTCAGCGCTAAAGAGCTTCCTGGAGTGGGCGTGGCTAGCGAGGGGGGCGTGGCCTCACGTCACGTGATTACAGCGCCGGTAGGGCGATTTCACAAAGAAAAGATCGAGTTTTAAAACATATTTAAAAGTGTGCAAATAAGCAATTCTACAACCCAACAGGGGTTTCGTTGCAGACTAGTAACCTCGGCTTCCGCCTCAAGGCTCTAGCTGGTCAGCACTGGCTTCTGGCAGGTTCAGCGCTAAAGAGCTTCCTGGAGTGGGCGTGGCTAGCGAGGGGGGCGTGGCCTCGCGTCACGTGATTACAGCGCCGGTAGGGCGATTGAAGAGATTGTTGGTTATCAGTTGGAAAATAGTTCAGGTATCAACTGCTATGCTAATGTAGTGGTCAATGTTTTTTTGTTGAAAGTTTGCAATAGCAAAATATGAAGAATCTGGAACAAAGATTTTGTTCTTTGTTGCATTCTGTTTATGAAAAATTGAGAACTGACGAAAATAAAAAGCAAAGCGTTTCTGATATTCGTAATCTTTTGGATATATGTTCTGGTTCTACACAATTAACGCAGAATATCCAACAAGATGCTCAGGAAATTTTAATGTATATGCTTACGGTATTGGAAAATGAAGGCATAGAAATTGAAAATCTTTTTGGCCTTTTTTATAAATGGGAACATCAAATCGAAACATGGAGTGCAGCCAATGCAAATCAGAAATGTTATCAACATTATTCATACAAAGATATGGAAAATATATAATTTTAATAATGCAACGTTGTACAGCTGATGGTAAAAAATTGGAAACTTTAATAAGACATTTTGTAGCAAGTCAACTATCAATATCAGGAAGAACTTTTGTACAGTAGCAATAACTTTCCATGATGGTCCTTCTACAACATCTGGACATCTGCCTACTTAAAATGCGATAAAGTATGGACATATTGTAATGATGCTCAAATGGTTTTTAAATGTTTGCCTAGCGAATTACCAAATTTCTACCTAAGATTTTTAAAGCCAAAGGTTTAGGAACATAATTTGGCCTCTGAGGAATTTATTAATATGTATTAATACGATTACTATTGGACAATTTCAATATTAAGGATTTCAAAAATACTATTTGGCCTAGAGGAAAAGTATATATTTGAATTAAGGACTCTTTCTTGCACATTCTGTCATCATATATTTTTAAAGAACATTATTTACAGTGTATGAAAATTAAAAATAATTGTTCCTCGTATTATTATTTGAGTTCTTTGATATTCAAGTAAGAAAATTCTCTTAGAAGAAAGCATTTTACATATGTGTGATTTGTATTATATGGTTTGTTATTGAGGATGTCGTTTTTGTGGAATGTTCAGAAATAGTTGAGTACATGAAAAATATTTTAGAGATACTTTTGTTTTTTGTAAACAATCTTATTGATTGTTTTTTTTTCCGCTGATATTGGAATCACTGTTTGTAGTCAAATTCAATATATTCTGAGAACAGCAAAAAAAGGCAAAGCAAATAATTTATAAAATGTTAAAATTATGTTGTGTTGATTTTTTTCTTCTCTTTCACAGATCCTAATTCTAAAACTTGAAATTTTCTGAAAATTAAATTATAAAAAACAACTGAAAAAAATGATTAGTGTTTTTTAATTTTGTTTTGTTACTGTGAAGGTAAGATTAACTATGTATCACTATCCACAATGGGCTTAGTTTGAACACTGGTGAAGAAAGAGGGGATGGACGGAGTAGATATGTATGGGAAGATGCTCTGTGGGCGTTTTAAGTTACGGGATAAAGTTTCCTTGATTACTGAGTGTCCCTGGGATCCAACTAACCCACCAGAAATGTGCAGCTAGTGCCAGAGAGTTGCATTGTAGAGAGGTATAAAATGGGACATGGCTTACCCCTCTATAAACATGCCCTATCACTTTGACAAAACGTAAGTACTTATAAATTTATCTTGTTCTCTCTTTGCAGTACTGAAATTACTCTACTTATTAGTCATATAGTTAAGGATTGGCCTAGACAGTAACCCTACTACCAATTACATTCTTTATATACTATGCATGCACATCTGCAAGAAGCTGCAAAGTATTAATATAGTCTTCAAAATACTCAGTTTATACCTATGTAGTTTTGGAATCTCCCTGTCATAAGATATTATGTGACCTGAAACAAAAAAGATTTGATTGGCTCATAATATTTCCCATTAAACTTATTGAAGGACTGCAACCATTCTTCTTTGAGTATCCTTGGATAACTCTGTGCTTACCTCCTGTCACTCTCATGCAATTTTTCAAACAATGAACTAGCAATATATTCTTATTGTAACAGTCTGCCAATACCTAAGCACTTATGGGGCATATTTAGAAGCATCCTGTGCCAACAATATGTCACTTTTTGTAACATAGTGATAGCGCAAGGCACTCTTTCATATTTACAAAGAGAGGAAAAGGCACTCTGTGTAGCTTTTCTTCTCCATGTAAATACAACCTCATCATACACACCACTTTGCGTTGAAAGGGCGTTATATAGGTGTTGCTGTGTGTGTTGTGCATGTGTTTGCACAGAACACTCATAGAACAAGAAACATCTCCAGATTCATCAGAAATCATAATTCTGAACATGTGTGTGAGTGCTGCACCATCCTCCAGTTGGTGTAGCAAGGCACAACAAGGAGAATTGTTTTCATTTCTCCTCATTTTTTCTCTCTCAATATATGCTACATTGCACAGCATACATTGAAGGAGAAGAATATCTTCACTGATTGTTTTTGTGCAGGAAGGTGTGTCTTCCTGCATTAAAACAAACTCCACACGACTCAGATATCCTTGCACCATGGTGCAAGGGTGCCAGTGTCACCGCATGGCTGCAGTTTAAGCAGCAGTGCAGAGGGAAGCATAGACTTGCAACATATTTATGTACATCAAAGAGCTTACAGTGTCATGCTGCAGCACTTACTTATAGTTCTGCACTTATATATTCACAATACACTACTAATGCATTCTTTCAGTCAATTATGCACTAGGCATACATTCAACTAAACTTTCACACACTATCATACAAATATAGCTCTTTTTTTTAACCAGAGAAGTTAGTTCTGAAAAGAACCTTTTTTCATTGTTTTTTAAAAATATTTTTTGGGTAGGTTTTTGAACGATTTTGGTTTTTTAAAAAGAGAAAAAGAACTGGAGGAACCAAACAATGAATTTCAGGAAAAAAAGAAAAGTCTAGCACTGATGATTTTCTTGTGCTCTGCAGATGAGATCTACGGACTGCTCTCCATAACAGAGCAATTTGTTGCACTTAATGCAGTGCACCTTCAGTTGGTCAAATTGTGGACGTATGTCCCGATGTTGCGAAGATGAAGACGTTCCCAAAATACTTGCCGCTGCAGGTGGAGGGTTTTCACAAAGTCTTCTACACTCCTCACAAGCCACGTTCACGGGGTGCAGTGTCTTGAGGTGCTTCATCATGCTTGCCGTATTGCAAGAATACTTCTCTGTTGGAACTCCTTTGTGGCGTTAACTTTTTTCTGTCCTTCCGGAATGGAAAAAAAATTCCAGACCACTGAAGTGTATCTTTTAGGGCGTGGAGGTCCAGGAAGAAATCCATCATCAGAACAATGTTCTGAATCTGATGCTGGCGGCTGTCCAAAAGCCATTATCTGCAAATTTATATCAGTAGCACCAAAAAAAAAAGTTCTTCTCAGCACTGATATGTTCCTCCATAGAAGGTCTAAGAAGAATTATTGAAATGGGTGGGGTCCTTCAATAGTTACAATAGGAAATGTTATGAACCAATCAAGTCTTTTCTTTCTGGTCACATGGGGTCCGCGCACAGTGTGCAGAGGCAGCACGCACCCAATGTGACTCTGCTAAATTGCATTTAAAAGTAATATAAGTTTATTAAAAGTAAAAGTATATAATTTTTATGATTAGCTTAGATAATGTCTTGCCCTAATATTTATATTAAATACATATATATATATATCATTTTTGACATTAAAAAAAATTGCGGGAGTCGTGCACCCACTGCGTCAAATACGTATAGGATGTCACGCGGAAATGCACGAGCCTTGTGTAAAGTAATACTTATGTGCCTCATATGCACTTGGAGTCGTGTACCGGTCACATAACGATCGTGCAGGAAAATACGCACCCATTGCACATCCTACGCGGATCCAACACAACAATCCTAAAATGATGCGTAGGTTCCGCGCAATGATCAAGAAAGGTATGCGACTCCCAAAATAAATTGGATAAAAAATAAAAATAAAGTAAATAATATAAATATGTTAAAAAAATTATAAATTAAAAAAGCATTAGGTTCAAAATTTAAAAAATGTGTTTCCATTTATATTAAAAATATATAATGTAATTTAAAAAATAAAATATGTAAAAAAATTGTTAAAAAATGTAGAAAATGATTATCAAAAAAGTAAATATAACAATTGTTACATTTAAAAATTGTCATTTAAGAAACCTTTGAAATTCACTGAGAAAAACATAGGTTTCAGGGGTGTTATAGTTAGGAATTAGCATTTAAAAAACTTTAGAAATTTACTGAAAAACCATGGGTTTCAGGGGTGTTAAATTAGCTGGACATTTCACTCGTACAAAACAATTGAAATTCCTCTGTTATAGTTAGATCCACTAACTATAACTTGCGCGTTCGCAATCCACTGCTGATAATGTCACATATTATATCATTCATTACATGGTCAGTGACATCACTGATGACATCTCAAATGACATCACTGATGACATCACTGATGACATCATCCATGTGACAATCTGATACACCTCATCATATACTAGTATAATTTTTCATTTCAACACAGGGAGTACCGTACTTGACACCATTTACACACCAATACAGGTTTTTAAAAACCCACTCAGTGATTCCTTGATCTACACACACATCTAAACACTTACCTATAGATTCACTCATACATGTTGACAAAGATCAATAGAACATTATCAAATATACATATACACCTACATCAACATTACACACAGTATACATCCTATTCATGTATGCAGTCATCCTACTCACTTATGCAAACAATTGATCATACTTACATTTACTCAGCTACACACTTATACAAAAAACACTTCATTTATGCATATAGATTAGTAACTCATACTTAGTGTGTTGTAAAATCACTATTACAAGTATACAGTTATACATACAGTCACTCATACAATCACTGAGTCGTATGTATACTTATTTATATACAACAACTGTTACATACACTGCCTTCTATATATTTCTACTTTGTTGGACATGTATCATTGAGAAATATATTTACTCATCAGTACACCTATAAAGACATTCACTCGCCCAAACAACTGTTTCCACATGCAGTCTTAACCTCATAAACCTACTAAATCAACTATTTACACATCTTTGGACAGTCACATACCTACCACCCAACCACAGACACATTCACTCTCCCATACAAATAGTCACTCAACTAATAAATAACTAATATAGACTTTCACAAAGCTAGTATCCAACTTATGCAGAAGTTACACAAGAGACAGAGTGATACAGATATTCACACAGTTTAATCACTATCCCATATATTTAGTGAGACACTTTAAATGAGTTACTTAAACAGTCAATCACACTGCTAGTAAATCCTCCATCCAGACAATTATACTTCCACCCATTCTTCAATGCAGATTGCTATATATATAATACATATTTAAATATTGAACCAAACCACATTCATTGGATGATGTTATCAGTGATGTCATCAGTGATGTCATTTGAGATGTCATCAGTGATGTCATCAGAGATGTCACTGACCATGTCATGAATGATGTAATATGTGACATCATCAGCAGTGGATTGCGGGCATGCGAGTTATAGTTAGTAGAACTAACTATTATGGAGGAATTTCAATATGGAGTTATAGTTAGGACCTTGTTTCTATTCAAAAAGTATTTTTTCTTTTCCCAATAACTTTGAAGCCGGTTGACGAATATTCGCAAGATTTTTAACACTAGTGGGGCGCTCTGGTCAGCTCCTATCATGAAAGTTTCAGGGTGATTCTGCTAGCAGGGGGGTCGAGAAAAAAAGGGGGTCCCAAAACATGTTTTCTCCATGTTAATTTCCATAGTAAACTTTAGACACGGCTACAGCCCGAACTGCTGAATGGAATTACACCAAATTTGGCTAAAAGGTAGCTCTTGTTTCAGAAAGAACTCTTTTTCTTAAATTGTGTAAATCCGTTCAGTAGTTCCTGAGAAATAAAAAAAAAGCGGTTGAAAAATGCATTTGCCATTGGAAACTTCAGACACGGCTTCAGCTCGAACTGCTAAACGGAATTACACCAAATGTGGCATAAACGTAGCCCTTCCTTCAGAAAGAACTCTTTTTCCTAAATGGTGTAAATCTGTTCAGTAGTTGCTGAGAAAATTAAAAAATAAAAGTTTCGATATATGGAGGCATGGAAGATCCGCGCACCCGCCCTACCACGAGCTTTATGCTATTTGGCTGTCAACACTCCAAACCAGAAGTGTTGGCAGCCATCTTGTGCCTCAATAACCGAGGCACAAGAAAACAGGGAAAACATCGCAAAAAACAAGAAAAGGGGGCAGGGTAGAAACCCCCTGACACCCTAAGCCAGCGCGAATTTTGGCCAAAAATAAATAAAACAAAGCGCGGTCTTTGTTATTATTAAGCCCCTGGGTGGGCCAAGTCCGGGGGGCATCGGGGGCATGCAATATTGTACTTGCAGGGGCCAAAGGAGGAGCTACATAAAAATGATGATGAAAACATGTTTAAAACAATTGGGTTCCATTTCATAGGATCAGAAGAGGTTGTGGGTCATCTTACCTGAAGAATAAAATCTCATCTGATACTGGAAACATGTCCCGGTGTTTCTAGTGCCTCAACGCTTCTTCAGTACAACACATGACTGCACTCCGGCCCGCTGGTGGTTCACAAGTGTCCTAGCGCTGCTTGATGTCTGTACATGACTGCACTCCGGCCCGATGGCAGTGCACAAGTTTCCCTTGCACTGCCTGATGCATGCACATGACTGCATTCCAGCCCACTGGCGGAGCTGCCTGATGGATGCACATTACTGCAATCTGGCCTTCAGGTGCTACACCATGGTGTAGTGCATGGTTGGCACCCCTGCATTAGTTGTTATCACAAGTGGGAGTCGTTTTCGTGTCTCACATGAGAGAGCACAGAGGGGCTCCCAGCTTGACTTGGGGTGCAGGTCTTAGAAGTGTGATGCTGGAGAAGGCACGAGCGATAGGCACTACATTATAGTTGTGATTGGCTGTCAATTTTAATTTAATTTTGCCTCCTCCAGTGTGCGAGAGGTGGGGTCATACCGGGGTGGTCTGTGTTATGAGTTGTCCAGTTGGGGGATGGAGGGGGTCAAATATATAGGCGGCCACAGCACCAGTTTCCCAGAGGCTTTGATGCTGCGGGAAGCTGCGCATACGATGTGCCTTGCAGGGTGATTCGTGGGCATCTGTTTTGTGCCAGTCATGCCTATTGGCATCACAGCGGCCCTTTGATGTAGACCATTCACACATTTTTTAAGCTCTAGGTCAAGTATAATAATGACATTTTCTAGAGTCTGCAGTAACACCGGAGGGTTTCCTAGCGCTAAGCCTTCACATCATTCTAATAGGGACAAAACATGAATACAGAAGGGATCCATTTAATTCCTGAAAAGCCTGGGATTAAGGTTTTCTCAGATGGTCTGCCATGGATCTGCTCTCCAGGGACGCCTAGCGCTGAGAGTGCTAAGAGGGGCGCTTTTCTGTCGGCATCGCTTGAAGACATGTCCTGCGAGCTCAGGGTACAGTTGGAGTGCCTCTAACGCACCCGTGAGAAGGTACTGGTGACCCACATCATGGGGGCGCTCTAAGGCTACTGCCCTCCCTCTCACTGCGGAGGGCCCCTGGTCCTTGCACCGGTCCACCCTGACCAGGGAGCGGTGGAGCGCTGGAGGTTACTCCGGAGCAGGCTAACCACAGGCATGGGGACCCGGTGGAGCCGAGCAGGACCTGTGCAGCCTCCAAGGCAGCGGCCAGCAGTGCACCGTGCAAGGCCCTGACTGTTTGACACTCTGCAGCAGGCATATGCATGCAACAGGCAGCATAAGGGACAATTGTGCACCGCAGCAGGCCTGTGTGCAGTCGTGTGCGTCTTGCGCAGTGCAGTCATCCAGAAAGACACGTCGTAGTGGTGTGAAGCGCTATATAAAGGCTATAATGCAATAAATGTGAAATGTTGGCTTTTCGGCCCTCAGAGTGGATATTGATGACGTACAGAGCATCTGGAACCTGAACCCACTCAGTTAACTGGCAGCAGCAGAACAGCGGTGTAAAGTTACTGCGGAGCCGGATTTAAACAGTCTACTCCCACTCGGAGTGTAAATCTTACTTTGAAACTTTTGGTGATGTATGACGTCTTAGCTCCACAAAGCTCGGCAGTGGCATCCAGGCGCTGGGCTGTCTGTGGAGAGATGCGGTTCTCTCCCTCGAGGTGAGTGAAGGGCAGCAGCAGGGAGGGGCGGGTGCACCCCTTGAAGGGAAGTGCACCCAGGGGCGTATCTTGGTCGGTCATTGAGAAGAGGGCTTTAAAGTTCACTCACAACCAGCCAACAAACACTGGTAAAGCCAATAGGCCTGGCAGTGACTGCCAACCTTTTGCCAATTCTTGCTCAGTCTTGTTGTGGTTTTTGCAAAACGTTATTGTTGTGAACGCTGGAGAGGTCTTCATCCATCTAAAACAAAAGACAAAATGTTTTTTTTCTGGTATCTAACAGCAAGCATTACCTTGGTACTCCTCGGCCCTGAAGGGGACTGCTTTGTGTGTAGATGTGCCCCTTGTCGAAGGGTGGCATGCCTTAATTGACAGCAAAGTCAGCCAATGTCTGAAGGGGGCAGACATCTTGCCTCTTGAGGGATGCTTGAGTGGGTGAATACATGGGAATGGCACAACCGCAGACTAATGGATGACGTCTGGATAACATTCCCCTAAGGTAACTATGTTACACACATATTTATAGTAAAATTAAAAGGACTGGGCAAACACACACCCACAAAGCTAATTGTTCTGGCATTGGCTGCCAGCCTTTTTGCTCTTGAGGGAAACAGCAAGAGAGAGAAGGAAGGAAAGTAGGCAGACAAGAGATAAGAAAGGCAAGAGAGAAAGAAGGCAGCAAGGGATAAAAGAAAGGAAAACGAGTTAGCTTTGCACAGATAGAGCAAGCTCATGAGCTTACATTCAGAGTTTGTGTGAGCCACTGTTGCAATACTGTTGCCTTTCAAAAGGCTTGGTTTGCCACTACTTCTTCAGAGTAGTGAAATAGCAGTCCTCAGATAAACAAAGGATGTTCCAAAAGGAATTTACTGCAGCATAGGCAGGAGACATAAACTGACAAAGTTGGAATGTGCCCTGTGGTCACATTTATAAAGTAAAAACAAAACCACTAGCACTGAAGGCAACTAGCTTGTGTGTGGTCCTGCAAAACAGCTCTGTGGTGCTTACTGGAGGTACCTGGTGGGCTAGTTGGATCCCAGGGACCCTCAGGATTCAAGGGGACTTAATCCCCCAACTTTCAACGTACCGGGGGGCGTGTTTGCAGAGTGACCGAGAAAGCTGGCATGGCGTTTGTCTACCTCTCACCAATCCCACTATGTGGTCCTTACTGGAGGTAAGAAGGTAGGCTGGCTGGCCCCTAAAGGACCCTCAGTAGTGTAGGGGACTTCAATCCCCATCCAAGAGCGTGCCAGGGAGAGCATTTGTAGAGTGGTGGACAAAGTGGGCATGGCCTGGTATGAGTACTTAACAATGCTGCTGTGTGGGACTGACTAAGGTAATAGTTTGGGAAGTTGGGCCCCCAAGAATGTCCTTGGGGGCCAACTACCCCTCTTGTTACCTACAAGAAGTCCCACACAGTGGGTTTGGTAAGACATCTTCGGAAGCTAAGGCCCCCTTTCTCTACCAATCTGCAAACATGCCTCGTGGTAGACTACAGGAAGGGGGATGAAGTCAAATTTAGTCCTGAGGGAGCTTGGAGGCTAAGAATCCCTCCTGGTACCTCCTGTAAGTCTTCCGCAGTGGAATTCCTGAGTGTTAGTTGGACTCCAACACCCTTTCTCTACCACTCTGCAAACATGATCACTAGTTAAAGTAGAATATTTCTGCACCTCTGGCTTAGAGTTAGTTTTAATCCCCCTGCCCTATAATATACTAGGGCCTTACAGACGAGGTCATGCTAATCACAGGGGGACCCCAATGCATAGTGTTCCCTGGTATATGTAGGTGTTTTCACTGTATTCTATGTGTCTTCTAGCCTAGCACTGGCTCTGGTCCTGGTTAGTCAGACTCAATTACCACCAGTACCAGTCAGAAAAAGTTATGGGTACAGGATGATTTTGCAACAAGGCCTCTTTCTGCTCCTTTGTTGGTTCCTTCTGCACATCTCTTATTCTTCCTGCACTTTTCTTCATCTTTGTGGACTTCTTTTTTAAATAATTTTTTGTGTCCTCATATATGCCACCAGAATTCGTATGCTCTAGATGGGTCTCGCTGCTGCCTCTTATACTGGTATTATCGAGTCCGCCCTGGAAACAGTATCATAGCAAACAGGGATGTCCCAGAGGTAGGCTGTTTTCCTTTTACTACTCCCCCTAGCCTATTTTGGGAGCCCTAAGCCAGGGGGAGGACAGGACCGACACAACCTCTGGCATAATCATCGGACCGTTTACTTGTTTAGCCAGACCACCAATTTAGACCAGACATTCTCAGTGTTCTCATTATGTCCAACCATGTCCATCTTACATACTTCCATTATATATTTTAAACATACTGCAAATCTGGGGGGAGCTGTTGACTTCCACTCCATACAGATTTGTCTCCTAGCAATGACTACTACGTAGAAGATAAACTGAGTATCTAGAATATTGATGTTATAGTCTTTCAATAAACCAAAGAAAACAAGTCTGGGTGAACATATAATAGTTGTTGACAGTACATCACCCAAAAAATCAATTATCGCTCTCCAGTAGTCCTGAATAGCTGGACAGTCCAAAAAAATATGGATATCGTCAGCTGCACTGTGGTTACAACGGGTACAGTATGTAGGAAGGTGGATATCTGACTATGGTTACCCCCAAACTTTTTGCCTGGTGTTTAGCTGGTTTTTGACTTAGTTGGCCTGGGATCCTGCTATTCAGGGCCCCAGGCTGATTGCTCTCTCCTTAAAATGGACTCCATGCACTCTAGGTGCATTACGAATTGGAACTGGTTCACCTTATGAGCCCCTGTAATAGTGCACCCTAGGTGCCCAGGGCATAGGTGTATCCAAGGCCTACCAGGGGCTGCAGCACGTATTGTGCCACCCCTGGCCTGGCCTCCATATTTGACACAACTGGCTGATCACTCAGCTGGGGTAAGCCGGTGTAACCACCTCTTACTTAGGTACAGTATGTCTGTGCCTAACCCTAAACTGGACACATATGCTCCTATCAGCCACTCCTAGGGAAGGCCTCATCAATCCTGGAGGCAGAGTGCTTGGAAATATGTGAGATGGTGCTCTAGCATGAGCTGAGCCTGTCTGCAGCTGTCGGGAACAACTCCCTAGGCTGTTCCGGGATATTGCCATACCATATACTCTTAAGTGCATTATAATCCTCGCGGTTAAATGCTATCTTTGGTTTGGCTTTATCAAAACATGTCGAGTAAGGTGTCATACGAATTGGAATACTATCCCCTCGCCAATTCTGGCGACGGGGATAGCATTCCACCCTTCTAGAGGGACACGACATGTGTGTAGCCTTAACCCCGGTTAAAGTTAAACAGAGCCTCAGCTTCACAAAATGGACGCTGCCACCACAGACACAAGTCTGGCCTCCTGCTGCTGACCGAAACTCGGCAGATGGTGGCCTGGACAAAGGGTTTCCTGCCTTGGGAGGTGCGAGCACCACCCCAGACAGGATTTTGTGTATTGGGTAGGACAGGGCTGAATAGAATCAGACATGCCCGGGGCACACAAGGTGTCCCCGTGCATAGGCCAGTCCAAACCGGTTCTGGGGCCTTCCAGCCCCAGTCCTGGCGCGGAGCTGGACAAAGGAAAGGGGGTGTAACCGCCCCCCTTCCTGGTTCCTCCCAGAGGAGGGACCTAGTAGGTGATCCACCCCCAGTTTGGGAATAAGAGGGGGAGCAGTGCCATTGCACGGCAGATCATCCCGAAATCAACTTTAAACAAGAAGAAGACTGGACTTCGACATTCTGCTGCACAGAAGACTGAAGAGAATCTCCCTTGTGGCCTAGGAGTGGCCACCCTGTGAACACAGGTACCAACCAGCAACTCGACGTCTGCTTTGCCGCCGCCTCCCGCCGGAGACCGAGCCCAGAGCCCGACAAGAACCAGACTCCCAGACCTCTCAGAGCCCGATCCACAGTCCCTGCAAAGAAGGGACCCGTGGAGGCACCGAGTGACGTGGGACCGGACCTCTTGAAAGACACTCGAAAAGCTGACTGCGCAGCTTCTGAGGCATCCTCGACGATGTGCTTTGGGGATTGAGAACCCCCACTACCGAGCAGCCCTTGCACTGAAGATCAGCCCTCCAGCATCTCCACGATCTGCGTGGGGCCCTTTTGCATTGTGCCACTCGACGCGCCATCCCGGCCACTAGCCACGCGGCCAGCGGCCATCTTGGCGACGAACCCGAAGATTTACACAGCAGGTCTGGTTGCTCCAGACCTACCCAAGCTCCTGTAAAAAGGAGCACCCGCTCTGACCTTGCTGGTCCGAGTGAACAGCATCTTTCAACTTCTGCGTGGCTTGCATTTGCCAAGGCCTGTTTGCTCCGATCAGGTCGCCGACACCGCCAACAGCGAGAAGCCTACGTGGGACAGCTCGTGACCGACTCCTGGACGTCCTCGACCCCGGGTATCCACGTGGCTGCAGAAAGAAGCTACCCGACAACGCCTGTTTGCACCCGACATCGCCTGGTTCCAATCTGGTTCCACGGTAGTCACTGGCTAGTGACTTTGAACACTGTCCCCTCTGCTTTCAGGTCTTCACATCTTCAGATCCACCCTTGGATCCACCGGAACTCTTCTCATCGAGCCGCCTGCAGCATCTTCAGCTCCAAGCACCATCGACCAGCGTGACGAAACCCGACACAGCTTCGACCCTGTGCACCCGCTTCCTGTGGGTGAGGTAACTCAGCTCCGCCGGTGCTCCTGCACTGGTACACATCCCAAGGGCCTGTGTTTTAAGTTTCAGCTCCGTAGGTCACTCGGAAGGTTCCTAACTTTCTAACTTTGTGCTTTTTACGCACCATAGACTTTGTATTGAGAAGTGCGTGCACTTTGAACACTGCACCCGAGTCCCGTGGGCCTTTCCCGACTTAGTCATTGCCAGTCTCGAATAGCTCCAGCGATTCCCAAGGCCCTAGGCCTCTTCACTTTCCTCCTGGTATCTCTTATACCACTTTCTTAGTATATGGTTTAGGTGGCCCCTAGGGCTCATCCATATTGTGCAACTTTTGTGTATTTTAAACTGTCTTGTGATTTTACGCTTGTGCTTCTGTGCTCATAAAGAGTCCAGGGGATTTTAATAGTTAATAAATCAATATATATTTTCAACATATATCTGTGTGGTGTCCCTTTCATTTGGTATTCAAGGGGGTTGTGTATGGTATAACAGCTGGCTTCACATGCCTTTCAGAGTTTAGCCTAAGACTGCTTTGTCCACGTTACCACTAGGATAACTGGTCTACAAGGTTGAATTACAACCATCATCATAAGGGTTGCTTGGCATGATACAAAGTGATCACTAAGAATTAGTGAGCATTATATATCAGGCCAACTTCTCACATTGGTGAGCAGCGGATTGGGATCTGAGCTTGCTGTTGTTTTACCATTACAATCTTTGAGATTATCATTTGAAAGATCATACAGGTACCTGCTAGGTACATATAAAACAAGACTAGTATACTTAAGTTCTACTGAACTTAGTTGTTGTAGAGCAAAGGGAGTAGCACACCCTAGCTACAACTACTAGATAGGTTTAGTAGGTAAACACCAGTGTAGGTAGATTGCAACACATCCACCCACACTAGAGCAATGTCTGGAACAGAGGGGTCCAGTGGACTTACTCCTGTTGAGAGTGACCCTCCAAGGGCACCATCCCAGTTTGCTATTTTTCCCTTTAAGGAATTAAGACAGCTTTGTGTCTTAAGGGGTCTGAAGACAGGGCCTTCCCCTACTACAGACCACCTAAGAGAGCTCTTGGATCAGTCTGAGGCTCTAAAGACCTCTAAAGCAAACCCCACAGGGGATGCTGAAGGAGGCCATCCTTCAGAGGATGACACTGTAGACACCCCTGCCCCTATCATCCTGGTAGATGAGGAAGCCTCCACCACTGGAGCTCCTCAGGTAGATGTAGAGGAAGAAGAAGAGGAGGAGGAGGTGGAAAGCAGTGAGTCAGATGTTGACAGAGATAGTCAGGTGCTGGTCAGTAGACTGAACCAGGCTAACTTAAGTCAACTTGGGAATGAATCAGGTAACAACCCATTCAGACCCCCAGGTGGACTTAACCAGGGCCATAGGAGGTGAAGGCATCACTCAGGTGAATCCAATACCTCCCATGTCTCTAGAGGCTCTCATGGTCACTCCAGGAAGGAGATGACTAGCCCTCAGAGAAGGGAACATGAGGCCAAGATGAGAGAGGCTGAGCTTAGGATCCAGAGGCAAGAGTTAGAGGTTGCCCTGGCCAAGGAGAAACTTGCTAGAGCAAGACAGCCTAGAGAGAGTGGATTAGGATCCACTGGTGGCAGCAATATCCAGAAGGATAAAGACAGGTCCTTTGATACAAGAAACCTGAGTAAGATTGTGCCCCCCTACAAAGCTGGGGATGATATCCACAAATGGATGACTGCACTTGAGAGAGCCTGCATGGTACAGCAGATCCCTCAGGAGCAGTGGGCAGCAATCTTGTGGCTCTCCTTTGAAGGTAGAGGCAGAGACAGACTCCTCACAGTTAGTGATGAGGATTCTAGAAACTACATGGTCCTGAAGAGTGCCCTGATTGATGGGTTGGGCTTAACCACTGAACAGTACAGGTTAATGTTCAGAGACACCCAGAAGACACAGACTCAGGACTGGTCTGAATTTGTTGAGTGTGCCACTAAGGCTCTGGAGGGCTGGTTGCTGGGAAGTAAGGTTACTGACTATACAGGATTGTATAATTTAATTATGAGAGAGCAAATCTTAAGTAATTGTCAAAATCAGCTTCTACATCAGCACCTGGTTGACTCTAATCTGACCTCCCCACAAGAATTGGGTAGGAGGGCAGACAAATGGGTCAGAACCAGGATCAGGCCTAAGAACCAGGGTGGTGACCAAAAGAAAGACTACCAAGCCTCAAGAGAAGGGTGGGGATAAAAGTAAGGAAAAGACTTCCCCAGGGCCCCAAAACTCCAAGAATGGGGGTGGGTCCCAAGACACTTCTACATCCCAGAAAAAGCCTTATTGTCATACCTGTAAACAGGTGGGGCATTACAAAACAGATAGCTGTTGTCCCAAGAATGGCAATAAGGAGAATATACCTCCAGGTAAGGCTCCAACACCACCTGTCACTGTTAGCAGTGGTCCCCCAGGTGGTGGGAGCACCCCCAAGAATTTGGGTGGGTTTACTTTTGGAGGACAGGTGGACTCTGGCCTATCCAGGTCCCCTAACTCAGATACTCTTGTCTATGAGACTGGCATGGGGTTTGCCAATTTCACAGCTTGCCCAAACACTTTGAGCAAGTATAGACAGGAGCCCCTCATCAATGGCTTGAAAGTTGAGGCCTTCAGAGACACAGGGGCTAGCATCACCATGGTGGCTGAATGTCTAGTCCCCTCAAGGCAACTTTTACCTGATGCCAAATATCAGGTGACAAACATTGATGGCATAGAATCCAATCATCCCATGGCAGTAGTCAATCTTAGCTGGGGAGGTGTCACTGGCCCAAAGAGAGTGGCAGTGTCAGCAAACTTGCCTGTAGATTGCCTACTGGGTAATGATTTGGAAATCTCAGCCTGGGCTGAGGTTGAACAGCAAACCCATTCTAGAATGGTAAATCTCCATGGAAAGGTTAGTGGGGCTGTAATGGCTACAGCCCCAATTCAAGATGTCCTTCCTGATAAGGTTGGGAGGGCTGAGCAAACCTCAGCCCCATCTTTAGATAACTTCCCTCCTGGAAAGAGTAGCAGGGCTGTACTAGTAACAGCCCATACCCAAACTGAGTCTCCTCCTGAAAAGGTTGGTGGGGCTGTGATGGCCACAGCCCAAACTCAAACCGATACCTGGGTAGTGAAGCCTGAAATGATGGATCACTCCACCCAAACAGAGAGCATTGAGGAGGAAGAGAAATCTCCCTCCCACCAGACTTTAGGAAAGGATCAGCCTCCTCAGGGAACTGATCTTACCCCTGATGAAGGAACTGTCCCAGAGGTTGTTAGGCCTGGCCTGACAGAGCCTCTGATGGCAGTGGACCCTTCTCAGGAGGGACCCAGTCTGGAGCAGGTAACCTGCCCCTCTCTACCTTGCCTTACTCAGCCCAGGGCTGCAGAGGACAAGAAGGACAGTGAGACCCAAAGGGCCCCCTGTCAAATAAAGCACCCCCATCAGCAGATTAGGGGCACCGAAACTAGTAGCCCTAGTGAGGTGCAAGCTTTAAAAACTCCTAAGGGATCCCCCTTAAAAGTAGTTAGGGACCTCCCCCAGATGGATATTGTTGGGCACAGCCAAACCTGGGACCCTAAGGGCCCAAACCTGACCTGTCCCTCCAGTAAGCCAAACAGAGGGACCCAGCCTCCAGCTTTAGGTAGCCAGAGGTTGACCCTGAGAGCACAGTGCAACTCAGTCAGAGAAAGAAAGGCACACATGGTGGAGAGTGATTGGAGGAAGCTGAGCCCTACAGAGGAAACTCACTTCAGTACTCCATCTCAACACCAGCCTTTGACTTTGCAAAGACACACCACAGGTAGAGATTCCCTATGGTGGAGACCCTCCGATACCCTTAGGGTGAGGGATTGCTTAGTGGACCATGAGACAGGGGGTTACCAAGCCAGAGCTGGTACTTCCTTATATGGCCACTTAGGCAATATAGGCTTACCTGGTCAAGGATAGCCTTATCTCCTTTCGTTTGGGGGGGGGGGGTTATGTAGGAAGGTGGATATCTGACTATGGTTACCCCCAAACTTTTTGCCTGGTGTTTAGCTGGTTTTTGACTTAGTTGGCCTGGGATCCTGCTATTCAGGGCCCCAGGCTGATTGCTCTCTCCTTAAAATGGACTCCATGCACTCTAGGTGCATTACGAATTGGAACTGGTTCACCTTATGAGCCCCTGTAATAGTGCACCCTAGGTGCCCAGGGCATAGGTGTATCCAAGGCCTACCAGGGGCTGCAGCACGTATTGTGCCACCCCTGGCCTGGCCTCCATATTTGACACAACTGGCTGATCACTCAGCTGGGGTAAGCCGGTGTAACCACCTCTTACTTAGGTACAGTATGTCTGTGCCTAACCCTAAACTGGACACATATGCTCCTATCAGCCACTCCTAGGGAAGGCCTCATCAATCCTGGAGGCAGAGTGCTTGGAAATATGTGAGATGGTGCTCTAGCATGAGCTGAGCCTGTCTGCAGCTGTCGGGAACAACTCCCTAGGCTGTTCCGGGATATTGCCATACCATATACTCTTAAGTGCATTATAATCCTCGCGGTTAAATGCTATCTTTGGTTTGGCTTTATCAAAACATGTCGAGTAAGGTGTCATACGAATTGGAATACTATCCCCTCGCCAATTCTGGCGACGGGGATAGCATTCCACCCTTCTAGAGGGACACGACATGTGTGTAGCCTTAACCCCGGTTAAAGTTAAACAGAGCCTCAGCTTCACAAAATGGACGCTGCCACCACAGACACAAGTCTGGCCTCCAGCTGCTGACCGAAACTCGGCAGATGGTGGCCTGGACAAAGGGTTTCCTGCCTTGGGAGGTGCGAGCACCACCCCAGACAGGATTTTGTGTATTGGGTAGGACAGGGCTGAATAGAATCAGACATGCCCGGGGCACACAAGGTGTCCCCGTGCATAGGCCAGTCCAAACCGGTTCTGGGGCCTTCCAGCCCCAGTCCTGGCGCGGAGCTGGACAAAGGAAAGGGGGTGTAACCGCCCCCCTTCCTGGTTCCTCCCAGAGGAGGGACCTAGTAGGTGATCCACCCCCAGTTTGGGAATAAGAGGGGGAGCAGTGCCATTGCACGGCAGATCATCCCGAAATCAACTTTAAACAAGAAGAAGACTGGACTTCGACATTCTGCTGCACAGAAGACTGAAGAGAATCTCCCTTGTGGCCTAGGAGTGGCCACCCTGTGAACACAGGTACCAACCAGCAACTCGACGTCTGCTTTGCCCCCGCCTCCCGCCGGAGACCGAGCCCAGAGCCCGACAAGAACCAGACTCCCAGACCTCTCAGAGCCCGATCCACAGTCCCTGCAAAGAAGGGACCCGTGGAGGCACCGAGTGACGTGGGACCGGACCTCTTGAAAGACACTCGAAAAGCTGACTGCGCAGCTTCTGAGGCATCCTCGACGTTGTGCTTTGCGGATTGAGAACCCCCACCACCGAGCAGCCCTTGCACCGAAGATCAGCCCTCCAGCATCTCCACGATCTGCGTGGGGCCCTTTTGCATTGTGCCACTCGACGCGCCATCCCGGCCACTAGCCACGCGGCCAGCGGCCATCTTGGCAACGAACCCGAAGATTTACACAGCAGGTCTGGTTGCTCCAGACCTACCCAAGCTCCTGTAAAAAGGAGCACCCGCTCTGACCTTGCTGGTCCGAGTGAACAGCATCTTTCAACTTCTGCGTGGCTTGCATTTGCCAAGGCCTGTTTGCTCCGATCAGGTCGCCGACACCGCCAACAGCGAGAAGCCTACGTGGGACAGCTCGTGACCGACTCCTGGACGTCCTCGACCCCGGGTATCCACGTGGCTGCAGAAAGAAGCTACCCGACAACGCCTGTTTGCACCCGACATCGCCTGGTTCCAATCTGGTTCCACGGTAGTCACTGGCTAGTGACTTTGAACACTGTCCCCTCTGCTTTCAGGTCTTCACATCTTCAGATCCACCCTTGGATCCACCGGAACTCTTCTCATCGAGCCGCCTGCAGCATCTTCAGCTCCAAGCACCATCGACCAGCGTGACGAAACCCGACACAGCTTCGACCCTGTGCACCCGCTTCCTGTGGGTGAGGTAACTCAGCTCCGCCGGTGCTCCTGCACTGGTACACATCCCAAGGGCCTGTGTTTTAAGTTTCAGCTCCGTAGGTCACTCGGAAGGTTCCTAACTTTCTAACTTTGTGCTTTTTACGCACCATAGACTTTGTATTGAGAAGTGCGTGCACTTTGAACACTGCACCCGAGTCCCGTGGGCCTTTCCCGACTTAGTCATTGCCAGTCTCGAATAGCTCCAGTGATTCCCAAGGCCCTAGGCCTCTTCACTTTCCTCCTGGTATCTCTTATACCACTTTCTTAGTATATGGTTTAGGTGGCCCCTAGGGCTCATCCATATTGTGCAACTTTTGTGTATTTTAAACTGTCTTGTGATTTTACGCTTGTGCTTCTGTGCTCATAAAGAGTCCAGGGGATTTTAATAGTTAATAAATCAATATATATTTTCAACATATATCTGTGTGGTGTCCCTTTCATTTGGTATTCAAGGGGGTTGTGTATGGTATAACAGCTGGCTTCACATGCCTTTCAGAGTTTAGCCTAAGACTGCTTTGTCCACGTTACCACTAGGATAACTGGTCTACAAGGTTGAATTACAACCATCATCATAAGGGTTGCTTGGCATGATACAAAGTGATCACTAAGAATTAGTGAGCATTATATATCAGGCCAACTTCTCACACAGTAATAATTATTCTGTGTTATCTTGTGCAATTTGGCCGGGGTCCAATATACTCTATAAGCTGTGAATAGATGGTTACGTCTTAAATTGGCTGGTTTAATTAGCCTCTGAGAAAGGAAAAAGGAGTCTGACCATATTTTACTAACTTCTTCGGGAAGATCAGCTATACTGTTTTCCCATAATTTTATCACCGCCAAGTATAGTTTGTTCTCCTCATCCTTGATTATCGGTTTATACCAAAACGATACTTCTTTTATCCATTTCCCCCCTCTACAAACTGCATCAAGAATATCTGGGTCTTTTTCCCGTTGCAGATTCTGACTTGACCACCAAGCTGATAGTTGATAATATTTAAACCTAGTCAGCTGATCATTTGTGAGTTGTATTAAAGAATTCCAATTCATAAGGCCTGAATCTACCCAAAGATCTCCCCACTTTTGTAGTCCGGCTGTTTTCAAGGGTAGTGAAAGTTGATTTTGGAGACATAGGGGTGTACCCGGGGAATCCCAGATTGGGGTGGGTGTGTGATAGTAAGGAATATCGAACACCTTCCGGATGAACCCCCAATTTTTAAGTGCAGTCTGCAGTATCTTAAGACGAATTTTTTAAAAAAAATTCTGGTCTCCGAACTTGAACAGAAAGTAATCATGGTCATAAGGTAAGTCATTTAATAAAGCTTGAAACAAGCGGCCCTGTGATGATGCGTCTAACGTATTCGCAAGTAGCCTGAAGTTTTTAAAGTGAAACGCATGACAGTATGATAGTAGATCTGGAAGGGCTAAACCTCCAATTTTTAAACCCCTTCTCAATTTTTTCCATGCTATTCTAGATGACTTACAAGCCCATATAAATGATCCGATCTTACCCTGTAAAGTATTGATATCTTTTGGAGAAAATGATAAAGGGATGCAATTATATAAAAAGGTCAATTTGGGAAGAATTGTAATTTTAATAAGGTTAACACAGCCATAAATGTTTAAAGTCAGGTTCCCCCATCTTGTTAGGGTTTTGTTAATATCTTTGACCACAATCTGCCAACTAAATGATGTTATGTTTTTTAGCGCTTGAGTTAAATAAATTCCCAAGTATCGCATTTTATGTTTTACGACCTGTATGTGTATGTTATTATTCCAGCCCATTATCTCCGTTTTCACCTTATTAATCTGATAGCCTGATAACTTCCCAAATTCTTCCGATAGAGAAAATAACCTGGGTATTGCCACTGAGTGATTAGAGGTATACAAGAGAAGGTCGTCTGCATACAAAGCAACTTTCAATGACATATTACCAAGCTTAAAAGGTTGAATTATATTGTCATCTCTAATTCCACAAACAAAAGGCTCCATGTAGACATCAAACAAAAGAGGGGATAAAGGGCAACCCTGTCTAGTACCTCGGGATATGTCAAACCAATCAGATAGTATTCCGTTAACTAAAACTTTTGCCTTTGGGTTATAATATAGTGATTTAACCGCCTTAATAAAAGTTAGGGGGAGTCCAAATGCCGACATTGCGGCCCATAAGTATTTCCAGTTGACCTGATCAAAGGCCTTAGCCGCATCTATCGCAACCAAGGCCAGCGGGAGGTTTTTATCGTTGGCATAATCTATGGCCCCTATCACTTGGAATGTTAATTCGTTTAATTGTCTCCCTGGAGTAAAGCCTCTTTGATCAGGGTGGATTATAGATTTTATAATCTTCGATAGTCTGGTAGCTAAAATTCCGGAATAGATCTTCATATCCGTATTTAACAGTGAAATTGGTCTGTAGGACTCTATTCTCTTTGGGTCTTTGTTAGGTTTTACTATGAGCTTTATAGTTGCTTCTGCCCAAGAGGGGGGAACAGAGTAACCATGAATTAGTAAGAGGTTAAAAAGTTTCCTGAGTGTAGGTAATAATTGATCTTTATTATCCATATAAATCTCCACAGGCAACCCATCTGAACTTGCAGCTTTCCCTCGTTTCATTCTCTTCAATTGATTTAGAATTTCCCCTTCTGTAATCTCACTTTCTAGGTATACCTTATCCAATTCAGACATTTGAGGTAAGTTTTTTGATAGCAGCCAAGTTTCTAAGTCATCCCCCTTGGGGTCTTTATCTTCCGTAAAGAGGCTTCTCATAAAGGAACTCGCTTCCTCTCTAATCTCTGCATCTGTCTCTATCAAGTCTCCTGTCTGCCTTTGTAATAGGGTTTTAATATTGTTCCTCGTTCTCTCTTCTCTAGATTTCCAAGCTAAGAGGGCTCCACATTTTTCTCTGTATTCGAAGTTTTTTAGTCTACTGGTCTCCCACTTTTCTTTAAGAATTTTCTCATCCGAGATTTTAAGCTGAAGTTGTAATTCAGTGAGTTCCTTCTCTATCAGGTGAACTCTTCTGGAGTTAGTTAAAATTGCGTTTTGTAGCTCAAGATCCTTTCTTATTATTGCCACCAGGTCTTCCCTTTTTTTTTGCTTTCATACTCTTTCTCTTATAAGTCATTAAGGAGCCTAAGACTTCTCTCAGAAAGGCCTTATATGCCTCCCATACTACCTGGGGAGTAGAAGTACCTGAATTTATTGTAAAAAATTCTACCGTTTTATCTTTGACTTCTATTTTTATTTGATTATCTAATAAGAGTGATCTCTCTAGGGTCCATCTTGTTTTTAAAGGAGTTAAATTCAATTCAATTACCATTTCCAGTACTGCATGATCTGACATCCCTGTCGGTATAAAGGAAAGGTAATTAATATCTGTGAGAAGATGCTGGTCGACTAAAAAGTGGTCAATCCTGGAATAATTCTTATATTTCTTACTGTAGTAGGTAAACCCTGGTAAGGTTCTGTATTTTTTTCTCCATACATCTAAGAGACAGAAGTCCTTCATTATAGCGTCTAGGGTAGCGAGTGATTTCGAGGGAGCGTGATATTTGGCTTTAGAGGTTCTATCTAGCTTTTGGTCAAAGACCAGATTAAAGTCGCCTCCCAAGATTATTGGGCCGGTTGTCCCTAGTAATGCTATCTCTAGCTTAGATAGTGGGCCCGGGTTATCATCATTCGGACCATAGTACGCTGCCAGTGTATATGGGATGTTTTGAATGTATATTACTGCTACCAACCATCTTCCTGATTGATCTGTCTCGTATTTTTTTAGACTTATCCCTCTATTCGCTCAGATTATGATGGAGACTCCCCTTGTAGTACCCGATTGCCTGGAACAGAATATTTCCTGATCCCACCTTAAATTCTTAAAGAGAGAACTGCAGATATCTGCCTCTAAATGAGTTTCTTGTAGCATTATAAGCTGTGCTTCCGAATTTTTTAAAAATTCACAAATTCTGTACTGTTTCGTTTTTTCCCCCAGGCCATTAATATTCCATGACAGGACTTTAAGCTTATATGGATTACTCATAAGTCTATTATCCTCTCGTACCCATCCGTAGCTATGTACAAAATGTGTTCATCTATATATGAGGATTTTTTATTTTTTCCCCTTGCTCCCTCCACCCAGTGGACACCCTCCCCCCTGAGGGACCCCCCCAACATACCAGACAATGGCTTCGCCTTTCGGAGCACCTAGGTGAGTCCCCTGACCAAATCAAATATGTTATAGCGAGTGAAAATTAAATCATTAAATAAGTCGTGTCCCCTATACTGTCGTTTAGTGTTTCCGTGCTTCAATTTACTCTCTTTTTTTTTTTTGTCGTTTAGTGTTTCCGTGCTTCAATTTACTCTTTTTTTTTTTTTTTTTAAGGAGTAGTAACAAAATCTGCCCTTTATTGATCTTCCTGATCACTTCTCATTCTGCCTAAAAGATTATTGACCTCTTCTGGCTGTGAAAAACTATAGGTCTTATTCTTCCACATAATCCTGAGCAAGGCAGGAAATCTCATCTGCACGTGCGCCCCCAATGACCTCAAGTCTGGCATTCTGGTGCCCAGCTCCCATTGTCTCTGTGCAGTTCTTGCACCTATATCAGACCTGATAAGATAAGGACTGGACCGATAACGAAGATCTGTTTTTGAAAGGCATCTCCCCAGAATAAGCTCCTTGACGCTATATGTTTGAAAGTTTACTAATATTTTTCTAGGTGCTTTCCTGTCTGTGCGTCTCTTATAAGGCTCCCTATGCACCCTTTGAATTTCGGCTTCCAGGTCTATGTCTGGGCAATCTTTTAAAACGCCTTCTCTCAGAAGTTTACAAACAAATCCCTTTATGTCCTCCAACTCTTCCCCCTCTGGTATTTTCAAAATCCTTAAGTTGTTCCTTCGTGCTTGAGTCTCCAATCTCTCAATGTCCATAGCCAATGATCTATTTTGGGCCTTCAAAGTATCTATATCTTTTAAATTTCCATGTACAGTTTTATTCAGTGCAGCTGCTTCTGTTTCCAGATTCCCAGTACGAAGAATAACGTCCTCTAACTTAGATTCCAAAAGGTCGAATCTATCATGTATTGTTTTTTGATTATTTTCTGATATCTCAAATTTTGACATTATATCGCTTCTCAATGATCGAAAGAGATCCCCCAAGTGATCGTTCTCTTGCTCACACGAATCTTCAGAGCCTCTCCTCGTTCCGATAAGAGCTGGAGCCGGCTCTGATTGATTACCCTTATTAAGATCCTGCCTCCTAATGCCCTTACCAGCCCCCTTAGAACTACTTTGTGCAGGTTTGGCTGTTACCGGCTGACTCTTGGGTCTAGTGTCCTGCTTTCCTTGCGCTTTATCACCAGAGGGTACTTTATTTAAATTAGCAGGAGTAGATGGTGCAGGGGGTACACCTGGATTTTTAAACTCAGGAAAATTCGACTGAGCCTGTTGCTGCTCTAAACCAGCCAAATTCAAAGTCTCCGCACCCCCCTCTTCCTCACATGTCACTCCCCCATTCATGGAGACCAGGGACCCAGCATTTTCCATGTTACCCAAGTTCTCTAAGGGCCCAAAACGATTTTTTAGAGGTATGGTGCTAGTACTATCCTCCATTTGCGAGGAGGAACTCCTAGCCTGATCTATAACCTTAAAGTAGGATTTGAGTGAGGGGGTGCTCTTCACTACCTGGTTTTCAAGGGTTACTCCCTTAGATTTTTTTACTAAGGTAGTTTTTTAGTTTTTTCTTTTACAGGGGGTTAATGGCATCGGTCTTTCCCTCTCTTCAAATTCCAAGGCACCTCTCTCTTTTAGCTCTACCCTGGATCTCAGCTGATACCTATTCCTTCTTATTGGAGGGGTGTTCCTTTTTCTTGCTGTATTCGAAATTATATCTACAGTGGCAGGCTCGACTGCTGCAGTTAAGACAGTTTCAGTTATCTTTTTTGTTGACTCAACAAGTTTCAATAAGGCCGGCTCCTGTACTGATCCTATCTTCAAATGTGCAAAATTGTTTTTAGTAATTGGAGCCTCAATCTGCGTTTGATTCATACAACCCTGCCTCCCAAAGGAAAACCCGTGGTTTACTGTTTGCCCCCCTTTCTCACCACACCTTACCGCAAATGGGTAGAGCTTCTTCCCAGTCTCCGTTTTGCAAGGTTGTTGTTTATATACATTAAACACCGGACCTCTTAGCTTGATTTTAAATAGAATGGAGCGAAATCTGCTCCACAGACACCGCCGGCGTTCTTCCAGCGTGAATGAGAATGCAGGTGGGCGCGGATCCGTGCAGGTCCTAGCGCCGTCTTCTTCTTCTTTGTGTATCCGAGCCAGCCGTAGCCTCGAAAAAAGGAAAGCAGAGCGAGGCAGATTTAGAAAGTGTGCGGGACCCTCTCGCGCTGCAATGCTCACATCTCACCTCAAAGCAGGGGGCATAAATCTTTAGAATCTCCTCTCGCGCGGAACTCGTTCATACTCCATTAGGTCTACGGGGATCCCTAGGTACATCAGCGACCGGCTCTCAGCCCGCCGCCATGTTCCTCGTGGGCGTGGCCTCCGACCTACACCTTCATCTTTGTGGACGTCTGCTGCTTCTGTCTGCCTTTCTTTTTCTTCTTTTCGCCTCCGTAGGCATAGTTAGAAGCATTTGAAAAACCTTTGAAATTCACTCACAAAAAACCATAGGCTTCAGGCACGTTATAGTTAGAAATTAGCATTTAAAAAACCTTAGAAATTCAGTGCTGTCATTTGAGATGTCATCAGTGATGTCCTGAGTGATGTCACTGACCATGTCATGAGTGATGTAATATGTGACGTTATCAGCAGTGTATTGCGGGCGTGCAAGTTATAGCTAGCCGAACTAACTATAACGGGGGAATTTCTATGGTTTTGTACGAGTGAAATGTCCAACTAACTATGACGCCCCTGAAACCTATGGTTTTTTCAAATATATATATATAAATATAAATATATATATATATATATATATATATATATATATATATATATATAGCCACACATGAAGATGACATTGGTGGGCCCACCCAAGAAGATCTATTAGCGATGGGCGTAATGAGAAATCTTCCATGCCACAGCCACTTCAGACCACCCTCTCCATTTATGCCTTTAATGCCAAAAGATTCTATGGACACGTTTAATGATGTTGTAGTGGAGGAGCTAAAAACATTACAATGAATTACATCTAGAAAGCAGAGTAGACATAGATATATGGAAAAACATTATGCTAACCTAATGAAAAAACTAAGGAGCAACTCCAATCTTATTATCAACAAGCGGATAAGGGAGGTAATACTGTGAACGGCCTCACACACTATACATGGAAGAGGCTATGTGGCACCTGAGTGACACTTCATTCTACCAATGGGGCACATTTAATGTTATCAAATGCCTAAAAGAGATTGTTTATAAGGAATTGAACCATTGGAAGAGGGAGAGGGTACTTAGTAAACATGAGTATGGTTTTCTAAAAAATGATTTTCCAGTAATACCCACCCTCTATTTCATCCCAAAGATCCACAAACAGGTTATTCCTGTCCCAGGTTGACCGATTATTTCGGCCCAACGAAGTCTCCTGGAGCCCCTATCTAAATATGTGGACTTCTTCCTGCATGAATCAGTGGAAAATTTACCTTCGTACATTAAGGATACGGGCCATTTCCTGTCAAAACTCAAAAATGTCAAATGGGAAGATGACCATGTGTTGATAGCTATGGACATATGTACCCTTTATACTAGTATCCACCATGAAGATGGCCTCTCAGCAGTGAAGTATTACTTGAATCAACATAGCATAAATTATCACCAGCATAACGTCATGATACTTAGAATGATTCAACAGTGTCTAGAGAATACCTACTTCTTGTTTGATAAAGTGATTTATCATCAAAAGAGGGGTGTTGCCATGAGGGCATGTTTCTCCCCAACCTATTCATGTTTACATGTTGGGTGGTGGGAGGAACAGGCCCTCAGGGACACCAACAAACTGTTGTGTGACTCCAGTATTATTCAATTTTAGACATTTATTGATGCTATCTGCATGATTTGGAGGGGCACGGTGGAGTCAGCTAGAGAGTTTGTTAATGTTATTAACAATAATGAACCGAATCTTTACGGCTGATATCAGTAAAACTAGTATCCAATTCCTTGATGTCGAGATTTATATCAATAATCAAGAAATTCAAACTAAAATGCACAGAAAGACAACGGCAGGCAATTCAATAATGCATGCAAGTAGTGCGCATCCTGGTTACCTAATTAGAAGCATTCCGTACGGTGAATTCTTGAGAATGCGTAGGATTTGTAGTTCTGACAGGGATTTGGAGACTTGTCAGATGGAGGCACATTAAAGATTTCTGGCACAAGGCTATTGTTCAAAAGAGCTAGATGAAGCCAGAACTAAAGCTAACTGCCATTCTAGAGAAGACTACGTTAAAACCACTAAGAATCTTAAAAAGAAGGGAGTGATTAATGTCAGCTCTGATCCCTGTACTTCTCTGGATCCAATAAGATTGATCACTACCATTAACACAGAAGAAAGAAAGGTTAGGGGATCATTAACAAGCATTGGCCGATATTAAAAACTGACATCACACTAGCACAGGTATTACCTGATCAGCCATCTATCACCTTTAGAAGGGGGCCCTCAATGAAGGATGCTTTAGTGAAATCAAGCACAGAGGTCGTTACTACTAAGAATTAACTCTCTAACAAAACAGGATTTCATAGATGTATCTCGTGCAGAGCACGCAAGTTTGGGGTAAACACCACGGAATATCAAAGTGTGTTTCAGCCCAGCCCCACTAAAATCCCAGCCCTATATACATGCTGCACTGACTATGCTGTATATGTGCTAGAGTGCACTTGCAGAATGAAATATGTTGGGAGTACCAAACTGCAAGCATACAATCGCATTTTACAGCACTTAAGGGTAATAGTCAATTCTGACGAAAGCTACCCTCTAGCTCGCCATTTTAAACTTGCTCATAACAAGAACCTAAATGACTTGAGCTATTTTATCATCGATTCTGTTCCTAGAAATATGAGGGGTGGTAACAAAGAGAGGCAGTTGGAATCAAAATATATATTATTTCTGGATACGAGAATCCCTAATGGGCTAAACACAGGGGAAGATTTTCATAACTTTCTGTAGATACATCCTTAAAACCTGGATGACTAACTTAATGCTAGTGCTAGTAATAGTAAACTGACTAGAGAGGGTATGTCAAAGAATGCCATCAGGTCGACAATAAGTCTTGTTAACAAGTGCTTTAGCATTAATTCCTACACTAAATGATATATTTGAATAATTCATCTGATATTCAACAATAGTCCGATGGTCAATCTCAACTTAATATCAGTAACATATGAGACAGAAAGAATACAGATATTCCATGCATAATGTGTACTGTTATTTTAGGAGTGTTATGGTTATAGTGACAGGTCTATAACTATGACTATTTGTTCTGAATGTTCTAACATTTATTGAACTTGCACTTTATTTATTTGTGGGTAAATTGACTCAAGCTATTATGGCTATATCTTGCATTTTTCTATTTTTTTTATCGAATAACTTTTTTATCCTGGAATTGTTTGATATGAATTTTAATATCATGTATTCTGAGATATTTTGCACTTTATTGCACATCAGGGAGATTTTATGCACTAGCACTTTAGTTAGTTAATTACGTTTACATAGAGGATGAGCACTTATCTTGTGGGCTTGGGATCCTTAATATGAAAGATCTATGATCAATGGCCACTTGGCATATATTATAAACTCAATTTCTATTAACTCTATTTTAAATAGTGTAAATCCGATTGTATTTTATCAGAGTTCATATCAATTTGTACGTTGTTCTAAAGTATATATTTATGAGTTTAACATTTATATACAACAAATGTACTCGATAGGACACAGTTAACAGCTGTTTCAAGAAAATATTTTGTCTGTCTCTATTTTTTGTAACGTAACATAATCATGGTGAACCAGGAAGTCACAATAAATGTATTGCACTATTTCCAGGGGGTCTTGTGATCAAGGCTGCTGCCACGCAGCCGAAACACGTCATGCTGGCATTGGAGATAAAAGAATAAAGCACTAAAATACTTGCAACAATGCACGTTTGTGGTCTGTACCTGATTGTCTACGAAGGAGCCAGTAGTTCAGGAGTGAAGGTGATATATATATATATATATATATCCACCGTTGCAGGTTGCCCCAAAGGATAATGCCTCAAGCAGATAGTTCATACGCATGCATTTATTCGGCAAACTTGCAGGCAGGCTACACCTCAGGATACTGACATCGAATAAGTTTATTTGCCAAACGCGTTTTGGGAACGTCTTGTCCCATCGTCAGTGGCTCCAAAAAACTGCTGATTGTAGGACAGCGTTGCTGCACATTTATCTATACCAATTCTGAAGTCCCGCCCCAGTGGCCGTTGCCTACACGGCATTATGGTTCCTGTAGTGCAGAAAATAATCCCCAATGGGTCCATCCTGCCAGGCAGTAAACATTGAATAGTTCATAACCCTTTTGGGCTGAGGCAGAATCTTGACGTCAGCCTACCCCGCTTTACAGTTGCCAAAGCGCGCATGCTAGCTCCATCCTGCTACAGAGCCCACATGCCTGCTTTTCATTACATGCCGGTTCCTCATGGGGACAGCACCGACCCGCCATCCAGTGGTGGGTATTACTCCGCGGCTGGACACAGCCGTATTCCATCCACCGTTTCAGGTCACCCCAAAGGAGTAATGCCTCAAGCAGATAGTTCATACTCATACATTTATTCGGCAAACTTGCAAGCAGGCTACACCTCAGGATATTGACATTGAATAAGTTGGGACGACCAGCAATGGTGGATATAATACTGCTGTGCCCAGCCGCGGAGTAATGCCCACCGCTGGATGGCGGGTCGGTGCTGTCTCCACGCGGAGCCGGCATGTAATGAAAAGCAGGTATGCGGGCTCCGTAGCAGGATGAAGCTAGCATGCGCGCTTTGGCAACTGTAAAGCGGGGTAGGCTGATGTCAAGATTCTACAGTACAAAAGGGGGTGGTAATGGACGGAGCATCTGAACCAATCGAACACTCACACCCAGTCAAAAGATCTGGGTTTAATCCATCACTGTTCTTTAGCCCACTCTGCCACCACAGTTCAGACATGGCTATATGCAAATCAGTCTGACACTGTGCCTCATGGGAACAGTCCAGCCCGAACTGCCAAGCCATGCCTTCCCTAAACCGGAAACAAGCTTCCGAGGACCGGTTTCTGGCATTCCAGCCGTCTTCAGCCCGGCTTGCTTGAATCCAGTGGCAAAGTGAGCAAAGGACTCACGTCTGAGCATGCCCTGCCACACTTATGGTGGCCAAAAGTGGTACAAAAGGGGGTGGTAGTGGACGGAGCATCTGAACCAATCAAACACTCACACCCAGTCAAAAGATCTGGGTTTAATCCAGCACCGTTCTTTAGCCAACTCTGTCACCACAGTTCAGACATGGCTATATGCAAATCAGTCTGACCCTGTGCCTCATGGGAACAGCCCAGCCCGAACTGCCAAGCCATGCCTTCCCTGGACCGGAAACAAGCTTCCGAGGACCGGTTTCTGGCATTCCAGCCGTCTTCAGCCCGGCTTGCTTGAATCCAGTATACTGACATTGAATAAGTGGGGTAGGCTGACGTCAAGATTCTGCCTCAGCCCACAAGGGTTATGAACTATTCAATGTTTACTTTACTGCCTGGCAGGACGGACCCACTGGGGATTATTTTCTGCACTACAGGAACCATAATGCCGTGTAGGCAACGCCCACATGGGTGGGACTTCAGAATTGGGTAAGATAAATGTGCAGCGACTCTGTCCTACAATCAGCAGTTTTTTGGAGCCACTGAGGAAAGGAAAAGACGTTCCCGAAAAGCGTTTGGCAAATGAACTTATTCGATGTCAGTATCCTGAGGTGTAGCCTGCCTGCAAGTTTGCCAAATAAATGTATGCGTATGAACCATCTGCTTTTGAGGCATTTCTCCTTCAGGGCGACCTGCAATGATGGACATGGATATATATATATATATATATATATATATATATATATATATATATATATATATATATATATATATATATATATTCACTGAAAAAACCATAGGTTATAGACCATATATAGTTAGGAATTAGCATTTACAAAACCTTGAAAATTCACTGAAAAAAACATAGGTTATAGACCATATATAGTTAGGGATTAGCATTTACAAAACCTTATTTTACTCGCATAAAACCATTGAAATTCGCATATATAGTTAGTTGCGCTAACTATATATCGCGCACCCGCAATCCACTGCTGATGATGTCACATATTACATCATTCATGACATGGTCAGTGACATCACTGATGACATCACTGATGACAACATCCAGTGACTGTATGTTTCTGTAAAGTTAAAATATGTATTACATATTGAAGAATGAGTGGATGTATAAGTGTCTGGATGAAGGATTTAGTAGGTGCATGACTGACTGTATGAGAGAGTGATTAAATGTGTCTCACTGAGTGCATGGGTTAGTGACTAAACTGTCTTAATTTGTGCATCATTATGTCTGTTGTTCTGTAAACTGCTGCATGTGTTGATCAGTAGCTATATGAGTAACTATATGGGTTATTGATTGTTTGCCCAAGTATTTGTATGGGAGACTGAGTGTGTGTGTGTGTGGGTGGCTGGGAGGTGTGTGACTCTGTGCATACATGTGTAAGCAGTTGATTCACTAGATCTATGGGTTCAAAAGTGCATGTGGAAACAGCTGTATGGGCGGTTGACTGTGTGCATGAGTGTATTGGTGAGTGAATGGATATCTCAGTGCTAAATGTCAAAGTAAGTACATATGTAAAACACAGTACATGTGAGAGTTGACATATATAAATTACTGTGCATAAGAGCCAGTGAATGTGTGAGTGGCTGTATGGATCATTGTGAACTTGTATCAGGGATTGTATAAAAGAGTAAATATGTGTTAGTATATGTTCGAATAAGTAAGGTGTGTATAACTGTATAGTTGAGGAAATGGAGGTGTGATTGATTCTTTGCATGACTGACTAGGTGTGTGAGTAATTCCATGGATGAGTTACAGTCTGTGAGTGTCTGTTTACTCTGAGTGTATCTAAGGTTATATTAGAGTCTGAAGAGGTTAATCGTATTATCACATGATTGATATCATCAGTGATGTGATCAGTAATGACAAATGAGATGTTATCAGTGATTTTATCAGTGATGTCATTTGAGATGTCATCAGTGATGTCATCAGTGATGTCATTTGAGATGTCATCAGTGATGTCATCAGTGATGTCACTGACCATGTCATGAATGATGTAATATGTGACATCATCAGCAGTGGATTGCGGGTGCGCGATATATAGTTAGCGCAACTAACTATATATGCGAATTTCAATGGTTTTATGCGAGTAAAATAAGGTTTTGTAAATGCTAATCCCTAACTATATATGGTCTATACCTATGGCTTTTTCAGTGAATTTTCAAGGTTTTGTAAATGCTAATTCCTAACTATATATGGTCTATAACCTATGGTTTTTTCAGTGAATTTCATTGGTTTTTTAAAAGCTAATATCTATAGCTGCAAAATATATTCTTTATTACGTGACGTATCACGTAGCCACGTGAGACCCCTCATGACGCGTCGCATAAACGTGACGTATCGTCTCTGCAGCACAAACAAAACCCGTACATAAGCGCCCCAGATCACGCTTACAGATATATATATTTTTTTTAACCTTAATTAGACAAAATCCACACGTGCACATATCTTGAGGCTTTGCAAAGGCACATCAAACAAACAGTCCCTACAATTTTGCCAAGTTTGGTGGAAATCTATTCCTTTAAATTTTATTTTACTGTTTCTCTTGGTTTTCCCCTTGTTACGCTTACCGGAACGCTACCCGGCAAGCAAACCGGACGCTCCAAAAACACAAGATGTCGGACCCCCGTTACGCTGCCGGTTAGCTGCCCAGTTGGCGTACCGGGAAGCGCCTCTACCGTGAAAAATCGCAATTTTTTTTTTTTTTTGCCCCGCAGGGCACTTTAATATCCCCCTCATCAATCCTAGGGGGTCAGGAGGGGTCTACCTTGCCCCCTTTCCTTCATTTCCCCCTTCGTTTTTCACCACCTCTTGTCTCTCGATCCTAATGAGAGACAAGATGGCGGCCGCTCCGGACTGTTTACAATGTTCACAGCCAATCAGCTTCTCCTCAGACTCCCGTTACGCTGCCGGTTAGCTGCCCAGTTAGCTGCCCGGTTCGCGTACCGGGACGCGCCTCTACGGCAAAAAAATTTTTTTTTTTGCCCCGCGGGCCACTTTAATATCCCCCTCATCAATCCTAGGGGGTCAGGAGGGGTCTACCTTGCCCCCTTTCCTTCATTTCCCCCTTCGTTTTGGCCTCCTCTTGTCCCTCGATCCTACCGAGAGACAAGATGGCGGCCGCTCCGGACTGTTTAGAATGTTGACAGACACCGGACAACCAATCAGCTTCGTTTTGCAAAGCTCCGTTACGCGAAAAGTACGCGAACTGGTGCGCTATCCAGGACGCTGTCACAGATATATACATTTTTTAAAACGTTAATTTCTCAAAATCCACTGGAGCACATATATTGAGACCCAGCAAAGGCACATCGGGCAAACAGTCCCTACAATTTTGCCAAGTTTCGTGCAAATCCATTCTGCCGTTCGAGCTAAAAGTGAGGCCAAACGCCCTATGGAAATTAACATGGGAAAAACGCGTTTTGGGACCCCCCTTTTTTCTCAGCCCCCCCTTGACGAAACCCCCCCAAATTTTCAGGGGCTGCTCAGAAACGAAATGTGCCATTTTCCTGAAAATTTCAGCCGATTCCGTCCACAAACGCCAAAGTTATTAGACATAGAATTTTCAAAAGTCCCATAGGAAAAAAATCCTAACTATATATACCTACTGGCTATCGCCAGTAGGTAATATATATATATCTATATATATCTATATATATATATATTTTTTTTATGCTGGTATATGAAATAATGGCAAAATAGGTTAATCAAATATGCCATCATTTGTCCCAATATATATATATTTTTTTGATAGTTGTAGTTAAGAACTATCACTTGGTGAAATGTTTAAATGTTTCAATGTGTTTAGACAGATCATATTTACTAAACATTGTATTGTGAAAGTATTTATACAGTGAGTATTTTCTCTATGTCCATTGCAACATGTGACGTACTAGCACTTTAAAATGGGCTGTTTACATTGCATTGTCATGTGATCAAGGCCGCAGGGACGGCCGAAAAGCATTGTGACATGCTGTTTTATGGGAAATAAATGAATGCTGCACAAAGTTGGTCCATGCCTCATGTTTCTGCCTGAGGGGCAGAGTACTGTCGCCGCTGCGAGGTATTGCATATTTACACAAAGCCCTTGTAGGGTGACTGTCCTCTTCCAAAAAGTATGAGTGTGGACCCAGCTTAAGTGCAGGTATATTTTATTGTTGAATTTCACCCATCTCGTCTCCCATGACGTGTTTCGGCCAACACTCTGCCTTGATCACATGACATCGCCAAGACATTGTTACCAACATTTAAAGTGTCAGTGCTAACAATTCAAGGCATAAACATAGACAACACACTATTTCAACAGTTCATATTTCTGCTAAAAATGCAATCACAATCTTAGTAAAACTCTGGATATGATAAATGATATCCCTCCATGAATGGTGTATTGTCGCATTTTCTTCCCTGGGTATAGTATCCAAATTTTTTGTGGCATAAATGCCTCCAGGTCCATCATATGCTCCTTGACCTGCAGTGGTATATTGTTATATTTGAGTTGGAATGATTCCCCCTAATAATTTCCCTTATTATAAAAAGTGTTACGTCACTATTAGCTATATTTTTTCGCAATAAGAGACATTAACTGAAGTTCTTGAGTCTTGACTCTATTTTGTGCAAATTGCGCAGAGGGTATTTAGTCTAAATATATTACCCTTGAATTCTGTCCGATGCGGACCTTGAGCAAAAATGGTAGCATCAAGATCATACAGTGTGTAAATATTGCTATATACTTGCTAAAGTGACATAGTGCTAAAGTGTGAACCCTAAGTGCAAAAAAAGATACAGAAAGTGCTGGTGCTATTTTCTGCTATCTTGTGCAAAATTGCTGAAATATAGCTCATCCTAGCATAATTTTCAATGGCATCCAGGTGTCATTCTATTTATATGCAAACGAGTGCAATGGGGGGGGGGGGGGGGGGTGGCTACGGCCGAGCAAGATCGCCGCTTAGCCTTTGAGCTCCGAGGCTGACTTTGCGCTTTACATTAATCCGCCCATATATCCGTGTTTTTGGACTGCCCCGAAGGCTGTGCCCCACGTCGAAACCTGAGCGGCATCTTCCGGTGAAAGTCCGGTAAAAATCGAGCGCTGCCTTCCCCCTGAACTGGCGTCTCTGTAAGTGCGGCCTGCTGGCAACAATCAGACTGCGGACTGTAGTGGCGGGCTCCGGCTGAGACGGACTAGACCGAATTTTGAAACCGACCGCCGCTATCATCTGGGGGTGCGACGGCGTTACCCTCGCACATTCCCTACCACGTCTGACAAGCCGTACACGCTCCTCACCTGGCTTGCCTCAGCTCCGTGAGCCCTTTTATTGCAACGTGTGGTGGTTGACTCCCTGCAGCGTGGATACTCGTTTGTGCCGATTGGGAGTCCCTGCTCCCGCTGCTGGCCACGAGAGGAGATGCAACACACCGATGACTGGCATAGCGGCATCGTGCTCGTGGCCCTGTTCTCCCATCATCGCAGGCCTGACGTTCGCTGCTTACAGGGTGATTCTACCACCCACGCTACCCTGCGCTGGGCCATAGCCCTTTAGATAGACTCCCTACGCCCTTCGCAGCGATCCTGGCGCTGGGGCGGCTGGGGATCGGGGGTGCATCCCGGTGAGGAGTTGGCGTCACAGGCTGCTGCTTCATTCACTTTACGGCTCATCGGAGTATGCGTGGACCTCTGTCACCCCGCAAGTTTTCCTGAGGACCTCCCTACTTTGACCACTCCTGGACTAGTATGAACTGTGTTCTCTGCCCCCCCCTGGGCCCCCCGACCGCTGCAAAACCTGCCCTACCACCGGGGTGAAGTCATTTCGGCGCACCTGTTGGATTGCTGCCATCTGAAAACCTAAGTTTTGTCCGGATTTCATATACATTGTGTTTAACAAGTTGCATCACCATGGCGGGCAGAGGGCCGAAACACCACTCTACACAGACGAAACTGGACAAGTTTGCATATGATAAGGGCTCCTCTCCGGTGCACCCTCAAGGTAAAGCATCGGACAACGACGGGACAAAAAAGGTAACTCTCGAGGACATTATGAAGGCGCTGGCGAGTGTGCAGACCACGGTGGGCACTATTTCTACTGACGTTTCTTTGCTGCGGGCTGACCTCCACAAGATGGCGGACAGGGTAAAAGAAGTGGAGATAGTGGCTAAATCTTTGGTTGCGGACACTTTTGAGCTACAGACTTCCGTCGCCCAGCTGGAAAAGGAGAACAAGTTATTGGCCGAGAAGCTTGAAAAACAGGAAGGGCGCGCAAGGCGCAATAACGCCAGAATTATTGGTATTCCGGAGTCTGAAGGTACCCAAGCAATGGACCTGTACGTAGAAGACTTGATCAAAACTAAGTTGCAGCCAAAGGGGCTCTCCCATTTCTTTTCGGTGGAGCGTGTACCCAGGGTGCCTGGTGGTAGACCTAAGCCGGTAGCGACCCCGCGACCAGTACACGCCAGACTGTTCAACTTCAGGGACCGGGATGCAATTTTGCAAGCAGTGAGGGTCTGCCCTTCCATCCGTATTTTAAATTCAATTGTATCCTTCTTCCCGGATTACACTGCAGCTGTATCTAGACAGCGGCAAAGCTTTTTTGAAGTTAAAAAGTTACTTCGGGCGCAGGAGCTATCATACTCTATGCTCTTCCCCGCAAAATTAAGAGTAGTGGCGCATGGCCGGACATGGTTCTTTGACACGCCTGAAGCGGTGCATGACTGGCTCGAGGCGTGGCACACTGTGAATCGTTCAGATTGGAGACCCAGACCTCATCGTCCACGTGATGGCGAAGATGCCTCAGGAACTTTTGCCCCGGACACCTGGAAGCGAACCATGACCCACTGCGAGAAGAGGAATAAGTACTGTCATGGCAATATTGACTCCTGCTGCCTATGTTTGTCCTGTTGTCAAATGCACTTTTGCCATTCTTTGGTTCTGGACTGGGGCAGACCTGGGGGTCTCTAAAGGGCTGGAGCCTTGGTGAGCTCTCCCCCCACAAGCAAGTATCTTAGTTATGGAAGGGGAAAATCGCTCTGCTGAGTTGGGGTGGCGGGCAGTTGGCGGTTCGTCAAGCAGGGAGGCAGGGAGGGTGGGTGGGACCCAGGGTGGGGGGGTAATTGGGTTGTTTCCTTTCGTTGTTTTTGCAGTTTGTATGACTGGTAGGTTGTCACACTGTTTTAATGAAGGTACATCGCAGGTCAGTTTATCTTTGGTTGCACGACACTACACTATACCATAGACGGCTACGCACGTAACAGATGAATTTGAGGCTTCTCGAGCACAATTGCCCCATCAGTCAGGCTTCACCATGATGACGTGGAACGTCCGGGGATTGGGAGACAAGGTGAAACTGGGCCTGGTACTGCAACACTTGAAACAATGTTGTCCTGCCATAGTCTTATTGCAGGAAACACACCTAGTAGGCTCTGCCACCAAGGCTATGGATAGGGGGGATATACTATGGTGGCGCACGCAGAATTCTCCTCCGGCTCCAGGGGAACAGGGATCCTTGTCAGGAAAAATTTCCCTTTTGTGCTCCAACAGACGCGTGTTGATGATCAGGGGCGCTTCGCGGCAATTACATGCCAATGGGAGGATCGCTTGTTTAATTTTGTTTCTGTATATATCCACCTGCCCTACACGCCACTGCACACTCTGCATTTCTACTGACTTTACCTGTTGCGACGTTGGTGATAGGGGGTGACTTTAATGATATCATCGATGATGAGATAGATGGATACCCGTCCAAACCAGTGGTACACGGGCGGAGGCGGCTAATTGGTCTTTTGGATGCCATGGGGCTCACAGATTGCTGGAGGTATAAGCACCCCGGCGACAGGCAATACACTTTTTACTCTGCAGTCCATAGTTGTCTCACCCAGATTGATTATATTCTGATGACTGCGGATGGCTTACAGGGCATAGAAAAGGGAAGAAATACACCCTAGAGGTATTTCTGATCACTCCCCACTGCTATTAAAGTATACACACCACCGGACGCACAGGCGACGCATGTTTCCTGTTCATGCTGGTTACTTACAGGTTGACCGCCTTATGACGGACCTTGCCAGAACCACCAAGCACTTCTTTCAAGAAAATACTGGCTCTGTGGCCTCTCCTAGCACTCTTTGGGAGGCCTACAAAATAGTCCTGCGTGGGCAGGCGATGGCCTCAATTACAGGCCAGAAGCGAGAACAGCGGGCGGAGTTGGACGGCCTGGAGGCTGACCTAGCCGCCGCTATAGCAGAGCAAGAGACGCACCCCTCGCCTGGGGCCGCCCAGGAGGTTCGCCTTAAATAAACCGAATATGTAACATACCAGAGGGAAATGGCGAAAAACACTCTCCAATCAACTCGACATAGAGCTTACGAAATGGGGGACAAGGCAGGGAAGATGTTAGCTTGGCTTGACAAAAAAGAAAGAACGAGTAGAGTCATTGCACAGCTGTCGTCCCCCACGGAGACTACGACCTCAGATCCTGCGGCTATAGTTGGCCTCCTGGCTGATCATTTTGGGAAAATGTATGCTCCCCAAGTGACATATACGATGGAAGAAGCGTACGAGTACATTAAAGATCTGACGATCCCTCGCCTTTCCCCAGACGCAGTGCTTCTACTAGTGGCGGACATCACCACGGATGAGATTCAAGAGGCGACCTATTCGCTTGCGTCTGGCAAAGCATTGGGTCCTAACGGGCTAGCAACAGCCCCCTTCTTACTTAATATGTTCCATGATAGCCTTGAAGCTGGGGAACTGCCTAGAGATCAATGCCTTACCACGATTGTTGCGATTCATAAACCAGGCAGACCTGCGATGAATTGCACCTCCTATTGCCCGATTTCCCTAATAAACGCAGAACCGAAGATCCTCGCCAAATTGCTGGTGTTGCGCTTGACCCCCCCACCTTGCCACCTTGGTGCATCCAGATCAGTCTGGCTTTATGCTGCATCGTAGTACAGCGCTCAACCTTCGCCGCTTACACGCGGTCATGGTCCGCCAAGAGTATATACAGGAACCTGCTGTCCTCCTCTCCCTAGATGCCACTATGGTGTTCGATACAGTAGAATGGCCATATCTGTTCGCAGTGCTTCAATACATTGGCTTCGGACCTAAATTTTGCGCCTGGGTTCGTCTGATCTATACCAGACCCCTGGCTCACGTGGCTGCCAATGGACACATCTCGCGGGATTTTCCGCTTGGGCGCGGGACGAGGCAGGGATGTCCTTTGTCCCCCTTATTATTTGTGCTGATTCTAGAGCCGTTAGCGATCTGGATTAGGTGGGTACCCTCTATTAAGGGACTCCGGTGGTCTAACGTATGAGAGGACCGCATATCTCTCTATGTGGATGATATACTCCTTTACCTCACTTCCCCCAAAAAAATCCATTCTAGAACTGCTAAATGTATGTGAAAAATTTGGAAGAGTGTCGGGTTACAGGATTAATTGGTCCAAATCGGTCCTCTTTGTTCTTGCTGGCACCCCGCCTGTGCTCCCCGCGAGCTGCCCCTTACGGCCTGCTATGACGGCATTCAAATACTTGGGTATATATGTCACGTCAATCCCGGATGAATTCTAGACTTTGAATCTGAAGCCACCATTGGACCGTTTTAAACCAGATGTGAAGGTCTGGCGGGCTCTCCCCCTCACCCTCTTGGGTAAAGCGGCCCTATATAAAATGATGTCACTCCCACGCTTCCTATACCTCCTAGAAAATACGCCTTTTGTGGTCCAGGCATCTTATTTCAAAGCGATAGCGGCGGCAGTCTCTTGCCTATTGTGGGATGGAAAGCCAGCACGCATCGCACAAGACAAGTTGGTGAAGGACTGGTATGACGGAGGCATAGCACTCCCAAGTATCGAACTGTACTACTGGGCGGCCCACCTTAAGCAACATACTTAGCAGATAGACGGTGCCGGGAGGCTAGAGGACTGATGAGTAATCTCTACAGTCGCCGCACGCCATCGGACTTAATGGGCCCTACGCATCACTCGGTGCATCTGTGGTACAAAGCACACAGGCGCCTTCAATGCTCTGGTACTATTACCCAAATGACACCGCTTTGGGACTCGTGCAGGTTAGGTTCTCTCCGCAACAGTAAGGGATTCCAGAATTGGGACAACATAGGCATTTCAGTGGTGGGAGACCTTAGGAAGAAGGGAAGGTGGTGGACTTCTCTTTCCTACAGACGCAATACGATATGGCGCGGGTGGAACGGTTTAGGTACATCCAAATTCGGCATGCTTTGCAGACTGCCATTCCGCTGGGTACGGAATTGCAGGAATCCACCCCTCTTGAAGATAGGCTGTTGACAGAACACATGCCGGAAAAGGAAACATCCCTCACATACCAAAAGCTGGTTAACAACCTTCCTGACATGACGTCCAAACTGAGATTGAACTGGTCTCGAGATGTAGGCACATTGGCTGACTCAGAGTGGCAAAAGGCCCTTTCCTCCCCCGAGAGACGGCTATCCCCTCCAGGCTCAAATTAATCCTGCTTAAAATACTGCACTGTACATACTACACCAGAACGATTTTACACAAGATAGGGAAGGCGTCACATGTGTATTGCTTGCGCACGGTGGAGGGGACATTCTATCATACTTTATGGAACTGTGGTTAGATAACAATATACTGGACAGGCGTGATGCGTACCATTTTCTCAGACTCTATCTATTTCCCTTTTGCCTGATCCCCGGCGCTGTTTGTTGAATGTATGGGAAGCTAATGACTTAACGCATCGCCAACAGGATTGGGCGATGTTGGGTATGATGGTGGCGAAACACAATATAGCCAGGCTGTGGGGCTCGGATGTGTTGCCCATGCTCAGGAACTGGTGCAGGGACATGGATGATGCAATGGTGGCGGAGAAGGCGATGTTTGTCCACCGTGGGTGTCCTGGCAAATGGGAACAAATATGGGGTGCTTGGAATAGGTTAAGGGGTAATATTTGTGAGCCCCCTAGACAAGATGAGGAGTAGGTTGCCTCGGACTGATCATTGCTATTACGATCCTGTTTGATACTGCATTGTTGTGCCTAATTCAAAGTATTTCCTACAACTTTGTGACTTGGACATTAGCTACGCTTGATTGTTCCTGTACTGTATATCTTTAATTATGCTGCAAATGTATGCTTCTTCGCCCTACCTGTTTACTTAATAAAAACAATTTAAAAAAAAAGTGCAATGGGGGTGGGGATTGTAGTAGCAGCTGAATCCCATTTATACTCCTGAATACATAAATAAATATTCATATAAATATGCTATAAAAAAAATCACCATCTAAAATTTTATAAATATGTGCATAAATAGGATCCTAATAATATTTTGCAAAATCAATATGGTAATTACGAGACAGTACTCAATAACTGATACATTGCATAATAATCATCCTTAAAACACATATGTAGGCATACAATAAAGATTTCTCGATTTGTGTGCAGGTCTTCACTGGTGTTGAGGCCCACCGGCTGCTTAGAATCAACTTTGTACTGCCAACATACTTCAATTTATAACTGCATTCCAGGATGTATACTGCATATTCAGATTTTCAGGTTAAGTGTTGTTTAATATCCTGTGTTTTTATGTTAAATGCAGTCTGATATGAAGTTGTATTAATGCTGTATTGGCAGGCTTTGCAGGTGGAACACTTAAAATAGACTTCCCTGGCCGAGAGCTACATCCCAGCACCCTGATCTTCTGGGCTGCTTTTTACCAAAATATTTCCCTTGCTCAGTTTTTATGAAAGTAATGGCTGGGCTTGATGGTAAAAGCCTACCTATTATAGGTCCATCGCAGACAATGGGGCAGTTACGTCTAAATATTGCCCTCAGCTGCCTTTGCTGCCAAGAAAAAGATAAAATAAGCCTAGTGGGTTCAAGGGCCTCATTTTATCCTCCCCCTGCCTCCTTACTTGATTTAGCACTATATTGCAGAAGATCCTCTCTTGCTCACTCTTTGGATCTAGCTATTGCTGCATCCACTATCTCGGTACTATATCCTCTAGCCAACAATTGAGCTTGACTTTCTTCCTGCTTAATTATAGTGTCTTCCTCATCACTACAAATGTGTAGCATTTCCCCATAGGGTATGCTATTCATCAGATGGGTTGGGAGTGTGCTAGACGCACGCAACAATGTGTTGCCAGCTGTAGATTTACGAAAGAGGGATGTGCAGAGGCAGTTGTTTTTAGTTTGATCCAGCACATCTAAAAATGTTGATTTGAGCAATAAATTCCATAGCACTTTGTTTACAGCCTCACCATACTATAAACAGATCATCTATGAATCTTAACCAACACACAACTTTGTTCCAGAAAATATGTTCAAACTGCCTCATGAGGACCAGCTTCTCCCACCAGCTCATAAACAAACTGGCATAGGTAGGGGAGAAGCTGGCCCCCATTGCCACTCCTTTTATTTGTTGGTACAATTGATTTTTAAATTAAAAAAACGTTATTTTTTTAAACAAAAGAGCAGCATACTAAGTAGCATATTTTTGTGCTGAGCATACTTGATAGGCCTATTGGATAGAAAATATTCCACAGCCCTATTGCCATCATTATTTCTAATGCATGTATGCAAAGAGGATACATCTAGGGCTATTAGCAGGTAATCAGATTCCCATTGTATGTCTTTGATTTTTCGAAGGAAATCACAAGTGTCCTGAACATAGAATTTTAACTTTTTAACATGTTCTTGCAAGAAATGATCTATGTATCTGGACATATTTTACAAAGGTCTATCGCATGCAGCGATGATAGGCCTACCTGGTGGTCTGTGTATGTCCTTGTGCACTTTTGGAACAAAATAAATTACCGGGATATTTGGATGTTCCTTCTTGAGGCATTTATATTCTTCCAAGCTTAAGAGACCTAAACTTTTCAATGCCAGTAATTTGGAAAAGAACAGGTCCTGTGTGCTTTTGAAGTTTTGGATAGTACTTTTTCCGTAGCATTCCTGATTGTTCTACTGGCTGGATGCTTCATTCATATATTCCTCTACGGGCCATACCATTATGTTCCCACCCTTGTCAGAGTTCCTGATTACCACTGTCTTTTCTTTCCTGAGTTTATCTATCAACTGATAGTATTTCCTTTCTTAGTTAGTGATTGACTTTTTGGATCTGTTAATAGTAGTGCTGAGTTGCTTTACTTGTGCTACTACTTGTTCTTAAAATACATCAAGTAAATCACGAGACATGATAGGTATACATTTTGACTTGATCTTAAAAGGAGTAGTTGGTTTAACATTCATCTCCAATCTGGAATATTCCTCTTCATAGAGGCTGCTAGAATTGGTTTGAGTCCCACTGCTGTTGGCCAAGGACTCAATTCCTTGTTCTACTTCATGCAAGTCCCATAACACTCCATATCCTGATGCCATTAAATTGGAGGGATTTGTGCTGGTATCTGCTTGGGAGTTATTATCCATATGTCTGGGATTAATACGTTGTTGGGGATATTTTTTCAATTTCAATTTCTTAATAAGTTTATAAATATCTGCCCTTATTTGTGTATAGTTGGGCAGTAGGATAAACCCAGCGTCAAGAGCCGTTGTTCTTCTCTGGTCGGATTTATATCTGTCAAATTAATAATTGAATTGGCACATTGAGTAGTTATGTAGCTAAGGGGGAGTTTGGGGTATCTACTACTTGTGGTTGCCTGGGCCTCGGCCCCTTTTCCGGACATTCGCATTTTCTACGGGCTTGCCTTCTCCCCCTTCTTCTCTTAGTGTTCCTGTTCTGGCTGGCCCCTTGTTCCGTGGACATAGGGTGTCTCGTCTGCTCGTTATTAAAATGTCCAATTCTTCCCCAAACGTTAGCCTGATAGTGCTCTGATCCGGCCTTCTTCCTAGGGTCTCTCTGTCGGACACGCTCTCTGGCACTGAGCTTACATCGGATGCAGACGCAGATTTGGCTTGTTATTGGTCTTTGTTCAGTTGCTCAGAAATCTGCATGCATTTATCAGCAGTAGCTGTTCTCATTGAATCATAACGTCTGGTAAAAGTAAAAATCTGACCATTGGCATAGTAGTCTCTGTCCCTTCTAAACTTGTAAGTTTTCCTCTTTTTGATTTTTTCCTCTTCTTTATGTAGTCTAACTAGCATCTCTTCGTGCAATATGTGTGTCTCGTTCGGGAATAAGCTTGTTGTTTAATTTCATTATCCAGGGTGTCGATTTTCACTTGCACTTCAGCTCCGTCTAGCTCTGCATATTTGACTAGTAGCACTACTAGCCTGCAAAACAACTCTAAATTGCATTCCGCCCACTCAGCCATCATGAGGGGATTGGGTGTTTTGTAGCTGGTGGCAATCATAAATCTGAGGCCCCTGGGAATTCTCCCAAGATCCAGGCCCCTCTGGAGTGACCACGCCTCACACCATTTTGACTGTTTCTGACGCTTAAGCTTCTCTAGCGTCGATAGTTGTCTTTTAGTCCATTTACCCTTCCACTGGGTTCGTCATTTGCACCTTTATTGGCACCTTGCAGTTCTGAGGGAGAGTTGGAAAACATCTGTGTGTTGGCAGACACGGTAAATATATTTAATCAATCAATCAGTTTCCAAAAGTTCTCCTCGTTTGGTCAGTGCCGCTGGGGGTTCCTGGGATGCACACCTCCCCACCTGCTTGCTTGTGACTGTTTTGCACTGTACCTTGAGTGGTGGGCAGTTAGTCGCCCGGCTTCTTTCCCGATGTCTGCTCCTCCGAACAGTGAGTTGAGCTCCACTTCTCACTACTCTCCACACTCCGGCGTGTCTGTCTTTTTCGTCCACAGGGGGCTCCGTCTTTTCCGTTTCCAGTAATTGCTGAGTTCCCCAGGGGTTCCAGCCAAAGCAGCTCTGCGATCCAGTGATGCCGCTGACTCTAGCCGCCGGGAGTTTTGACTTTCCTGATTTGGAGCCTGCTTGTAGGAAGGGGGTCCACGAGCTGGAGGAAGTCGATCAGGCAAATATCCAAAACCCTCGTAGGTTAACTGTCCTCTTCCAAAAAGTAAGAGTGTGGACCCAGCATAAGTGAAGGTATATTTTATTGTTGAATTTCACCTATCTTGACCCCGATGACGCGTTTCGACCGACACTCGGCCTTGATCACATGACATGCCAAGACATTGTTACCAAAATTTAAAGTGCCAGTGCTAACAATTCCAGTCATAAACATAGACAACACACTATTTCAGCAGTTCATAATTGTGCTATACATACATATATATACACACATATATACATATTACATATATATATATATATATATACACACACACACACACACATATATATATATATATATATATATATATATATATATATATATATATATATATATATTCACTGAAAAAACCGTAGGTTTCACACCAGTTATAGTTAGCTGAACATTTTACTCACACAAAACCATTGAAATTCCCACGTTATAGTTAGTTGGACTCACTATAACTCGCGCGCCGCAATCCACTGCTGATGATGTCACATATTACATCATTCATGACATGGTCAGTGACATCACTGATGGCATCTCAAATGACATCACTGATGACATCATCCAGTGTATGTGTGTTTCTGAAAAGTTAAAATACAATTAAGTTAAAGTTAATAATTTACATATTGAAGAATGAGTGGATGTATGAGTTTCTGAATGAAGGATTTAGTAGGTGCGTGACTGACTGTATGAGTGAGTGATTAAATGTGTCTTACTGAATGCATTGGTTAGTAACTAACTATCTTGTAGCACAATCAGTGTGGATTTTCAGGCGCACTCAATCGGTCTTACATCATCCAGCATTCTGTCCCTTCTAAGATGCTGCTATCCCATCCCTTCCAACCCTCCCACACCGGCTATCCAAACTCGCCAGGAACAAACTCCCCACCCCCCACCCTTAATTGCCCCATCAACCATCATGTGAACTGTCCAAGAGCTCAGCATGCAAACCAAACGTAAGGGGAATGCCGTCAATTAGGGATCGCCAGGGGGCCACAGACATGCCCACTCTACCTCCTTATCTCACCCATCGCCAACCTCCTGAGCTCCAGGGGCAGCTCGATGGGACGGAGGGGAGTGCCCTGGCGGCCAGGTATATACACATAATTCAAACTGTAGTTATACACCACCAGTCCGCAAAGCTTTCATTAAGCCCAGAGCTACAGCAGAGTCCATCGTCTTGAGTCATGGGGTATGTCATCATCAGCCCGGCTCTGACAGCGGCGAGTGGGACCTGGATCTCCTCCTCTCTGCCTCTTCTAGTGAAGTTGAGCGACGATCCCGCTTAGGAAACTCCTCCGCCTGCGGTGCCGAAGATATGTTGTTTCCCGCGATGATGGATCCTCAGCCTAGCGGGGTACAGCATGGCGTATTGAATACCTTGCGTTTGCAATTTATTTTTTACTGCTGCGAACTTGCGGCGGGCCTCCTGGACATTTTGGGTGAAGTCAGGATAAATGACAGGACCGTATTTTCATACTTCATTTCACCTTTCTCGCGTGCCAGGCGCAAAACTGTGTCACGGTCGCTGTGGTTCAAAAACCACATAATTATCGGCCGTGGTGGGGCTCCAGGAAAGGGGCGGACCGCTAACGACCTATGCGCCCGTTTAATAACCATGTGGGCCGAGAAGGATTCTTTCCCAAACAGTTCAGCCAGCAGGCGCTCCATGAAGTTTTCCAGCCTCCCAGTGTTGGTGGTTTCTGCCAGACCTAGCATACATACATTATTTCATTGAGAGTGGGCTTCCAACTCCTCCCTCTTGTCGGCTATAACTTTCAACAATTTATCCATTTGCTGTGGGTGTTGTTGCCTGGTCCCTGCCCCATCTTCCAAGTTCGACACTCTATGCTCCACCTCCTTCAGACGTTCGTCATGTTTGTCCAATTTCGCCTCTACAGCCTCCAGTCTGGTACTCATGGCATCCATCTTTGAATTTATGGAAGTCAGGCTTTGCTGCATCCCAACCAACAGGGCTTTCCATCCCTCGTCTCTGGTCTCTGGCGGATCTTCATCTTCGCGCTCTCTGGAGTGGGTGCTAGAGGCTTTGCGGGCATCGAACGTAAGCTTTGCCTGTCTGGGATCCGTCAACAAACTGCCTCTGGGTGCTTCAGCCGACAGCCCCCTCCTCACCAGCCGTCCCACCAATTATGATGGAGTTTGCAGCAAGCAGGAGTGTCCCTTTCCACCTATTCGCAGTCAGGAGTGAAGCACCTCCGCACCTAGACCAATGGGGGTGACCAAGCACCACGTTCTTCCCTTGGAGATCTACAGCAGGATTCTGGTGCCACCAGTATTACAGGCTGTGCTCCGCACCAGTGGCCACTTTGCGCCCAAGGGTGGGCTTCAGCATCTCCCAGTGCGGTATATGGTTCCAACCTCAGGTACCCAAGTGCACTGGTTAGTGCCCGGTGTCGAATTTCTCCATCTGTAGTGCCACTCTTCCATGCAGGCCAAGGTTCGCGCAGGTGTGGGGGTGCTTTCATTGCTTACTCCTGCGGGGCCTTCAGCTACAACCGCTTTTCTCCTTGACTCGTGCCCCCACCAGGTGGAGATGCTCCACGTCCCACAGCATCGCAAAATGACGGCCTGTGTCCTACCATCAAATGTGTACTTTCCCCGGGTCAGTAAGACGGGCACGTATTACCCCAAGGCAACTGTGGACCTCCGATGATGCCCCTTACTGTAGCGGCTGGGTCTTCCAGTGGCTGGCTCCGCATTTATCGGGCCCCCGCCCGGTCCTCCAGTTCTCGGCAGGGTCGCGTACACTGCGTTCTCACCTCTATCAGCGCGTGGTCGTGCACCGGCAGGCAGCGTTCTTCAAAGGCCCCTCCGCCGCTCCTCTCAGTCCGGGCCTCGCGAACAGGCCCAGTCAGCCTCGGCCTCTTGTGGCTCCCCACGCCGACCCGGCAAATCGGGTGGAAGATGTCCTGCGTGGCCTCTGGGTTCCGCCGCTCAATGCTCAGCCGTCGGGCATCTCCTGGGCCCCAAACTTGGACCGCTGCCTCAGGATACTGCCATCTATGCAGTAGTGATGACAAAGGAGCGTGTTTAAAAACAAGGATGAGGTTGAAGTGTAATAAACTGCCCGTGGCTATGGAAGACTCACGACCGTTCGGCCATAGCGGTCTGGCAACAACTAGTGCCCCCCTTTAAATTGTTTTTAAACCCATGTGTAGTATGTTGTCTATTTCCTTTCGTGTTGGTAACTGTGACAACCAATCATGTAACAGTGTTTATTGCACTTTGCACTTTAAAAACTGACTGCTCCACCAATAGCGTTATGTGATAAAGGCCTCTGGGCAGGCCGAAACGTTTTGCTGGCAGGTCACGAAAAAACTGAATAAAAACAATTTTCACCTGCAACTTTGGGTCGGTTCTCATTTCCTTCTCCGGTGGTGTCCTTATGCATGGAGGATTGCAGGAAGTCTGGGTTCGAGTTTGTTTGGCATTTCTACAGCCGGTACAGCTTCTCCGGCCTTGGAGCTGACCCCTCCTTCCTTGTGGGCAGAGCGGCGGTAACCCGGAAGACCACGTTTGACTCCGGTGTGGAGTGAACTGCTCAAGCCCCCGGTCCGCTTCAGGAACTGCATTGCTGCAGAAAGCGATACCGGTGCTGTGAGATGGACGTCTCGGCACCACGTGGGGTGCTCGCTGCGGCGGTTGTGTATCCAAGGTGCATTGTCCGTGAAGGAGTTTAGCGGACGGCGAACAGGACTACTGGGGCAGCTGTTCATCTTTCCTGGTGAGTGAACATTTGTGTTTTATATTTAGCGCCATGTCAGCAGACGCGTTGAGGAACAGAGAGGAGGCGGCACTTGAACTCTTTGATGACTGCCCTGCCGGGGCGTCAATCGCAATTATTCACACTGACACTGTGCGAGTGGGAGGCATGAACCACCGTGACAATTATAAAAAATTAGAAAAACTGATGAAAAGAGAACAGGCTAAATGGAGGGTGTACCGGTCGTTGAGCAGATACCTAAAGGTGGGGCGAATCCCTCGTGGATTAAGGATTATGCTGGCACCCAGCTACAATCAACCAGACCCCAATATGCTCAACGAATGGGTGGAATGTAATTTAAAATCCTCCCGTAAATTATTTATTTATTTATTTAAAGGTTTTGTAGAGCGCGTAGTAACCCTAGAGCATCCCAGCGCTAAACCTGAGTCTCCTGTGGTTTCAGCAGAGGAGGGAATTATGGGTGAGGAAAAAGGAGGGTCTTTAGTGATTTCCTGAACTGGAGGAGATTGGGTTCTGTCCTCAGTCTTCGTGGGAGGTTGTTCCAGTGTTTGGCCGTGTGGACTGAGAAGCGGCGGCCACCGGCCCTGGCTTTTTTAACTCTGGGGACTGTGATGAGATTTTCTCCACTGGACCGGAGGGCCCTTTCCGCTTTGTAGGGGATAATGAATTCCTTGAGGAGAGGGGGGCCGTTGTTGTTAAGGGTTTTGTGGGCAAGACAGAGAGCCTTGAAGGCAACCCTTTCTCTGACTGGGAGCCAGTGGAGAGACTTGAGAGCTGCTTAGCCGAGGATCTTGCGGGTGTGCCAGTAAGCAGGCGGGCTGCAGCATTTTGGACTTCCTGCAAGGTGTTGAGGGTGGCTTCGGGAGCTCCCAGGTAGATTGCGTTGCAGTAGTCCAGTCTTGCCAGGATGAGGCCCTGAATCAGGAGTTTCTTAGCGTTCGCAGGGAGCAAGGGGAAGATCTTTCTACAGGCTCTTAGTAGTCCGAAGCATGTTCCTGCCGTCTTTTTTGCCTGAGTTCTGAAGCTCAGGTCTTTTTCGATCCAAACGCCTAGGCTTTTGACCTCTTCCTTGGGAGCGGGGGGATCACCCAAGCAGTTGGGCCAGAGGTGAGGCGGCAAGGAGGGCCCTTTGTGGCCAAGCATCAGTATCTCGGTCTTTGAGCCGTTTAGCTTTAGTGAGGAGAGGTTCATCCAGCGGTGGACTTCGGTGAGGCAACTGTGAAGGTCAGAGGGGGAGTGGTGGGGGTGTGAGAGGGTAACCACCAGCTGGGTGTCGTCGGCGTAGTTGATGATTGATACGCCGAATTGGTCACTATCTTGGTGAAGTATGCAGAAAGCGACCGTATTTTGTTACAGCAAGAGATTGATGAGCTAAACATTGTAATACGCAAATTGAAAATAGGATTTGAAGCAGAACAGCTAAATTCAGGGGAGATATGGTGGCCAGGCTATGCAAGGAAGAGGAAATAATCAAGAAGCGTAAAGCGTTCAAATTTCAACGCGTCAAAGTCTATCAGCAAGGTCGCATTTTTACATTTGCAAGAAAATTTGACGCCATAAAGGCTTCTAAAGGGACTCTGAGCTCTACCTCGGCCTCGGCTAGTCTGGGGATTATGCCAGCATCGGATGTGTTGTCCTCTGCATCAGGCATAAGTTCAATGCCTGATAGTGAATCAGATACAGAAGCAGTTAGGAACGATTCGCGATTGGGGTTTATCAGGTTCTCGTTAGCTCAGGAGGTAGACTGCTTGCCACAAGACAGAAGAGATACCCTACGCCCCAGAAAACCCAGTCAGATTGCAACAAAAGAAACAACAAAAGGCGGCAACAACGACGTAAAGCAGGCCGCGCAAGAAAAACCCAGAAAGAAATATTACCCCAAAAAGAGATGGAATCGTACTGCATGTGACGCCTCATCTCACTCAGGTTGCTCTTACTCACGTAGATGTGACTACACTATTGCTTGGATTAACATACAGTCCAGCCTGTGACCTCAACTACGCTAAGACCCAAATTGATATATATAAGTATACGCGCAAGTTGAAGCTAAAGAAATATTTTTTGTGCAACAAATTCCAGCCAAAAGCACAGGGTACTCCGTCAACCAATATGTCACCTGATTTGGCAGCTAATGATTTGGAACTACTACAAGATTTGACATCACTGCGGACTGAAGTTCCGAGTACGGGATCATCAGAGGAACAGTTGGTTCTGGACTTACCAGGTCACACTAATTTTAAACCCAAATCAACTTTCACCCCGTTGATGTTGCATGATCACATTGATATTTTCCACAAACTGACTACTGCTGGGATGAAGAAACTTTACACAACAACATTAAGGGAGAAACACAAATATGGGGCTCACAACAACAGCTATAAGAATTTGGTCAAAAAATTACAGTTGGACAATACCATCATCGTCCGTCAATCTGATAAAGGGGGCAATGTCGTGCTTTGGCCTCGTTCTCTCTACTTGGAGGAGGCATACCTCCAACTAAATTATGGATTGTGTTACAAACGATGTGATGTGGGCATTGTCAGGAAAGTTCAGGCGGAATTCTATACACTCCTAATGGGTTGGAGGAGTGGAGGTTTGCTGAGCCCAGACACATTTAAATTCCTTAAAATAGATTATCCTGTAAAGCCCGTCTTCTATCTGATCACCAAAGTCCACAAAAATTGACTCTTTTCTGCAGGATTTTGTTAAATGTTCACCATCATATGTACAGGATTCTGGTGATTTCTTAAGAAAATTGGACGGTGTATTATGGGATTCCGAATTGGCTAGTGATGCTGGATGTCTCAGCTTTATACACGAGCATTCAACACAGTGACAGGTTGAGAGCCATAAAATTCTATTTGGGTAACAGACCAATTCAAATGCATGAACATAACAAAATGTTGATCGCTATGATTTCTTTTGTGCCTACACAATAATTTCTTCCTTCTCAACAATCAATATTCCCATCAAATCAGGGGTGTTGCTATGGGGGCCTGGTTTCCTCCCAGTTATACCTGCTAGCATATGGGCTACTGGGAGGAGCAGGTCCTCCACGGCACATTCCATGATTTCTTTGTTGAACATGTGGTTCACTGGTTCCGCTATATTGATGATATTTTCTTTATATGGCGGGGTACCAGACAGCAGGCCCATGACTTCATTGGCATGATCAATAATAATGCATTTAATCTTATTTTTACTTTTAATATCAGTCAAGATAAGATCTGTTTTTTTGGATGGGGAGGTTGTGGTTAATAACACAAATTGGAGACAGTTCTTCATAGAAAACTGATACTAATAAAGAGAGTGTGACTGCACACCTCAATGTTGTCACTATAAACCAAATGTAATGAAAGTTTGGAATCAGCTTAAACTTGTGTGCGCTCTACCATTGTGGAGCATCGCATACAATACCACAACTACGTTTCACAGTACTTGAACATATTATTCAGAAATCTGGGATTGATATTAAGAATGCGTTAGCACGCAGAGAAACACACTGGATCACAACTCTAGGCACTGTGATCCCGGGAGGATTAAATGATCATTACGAAATGATTTGCTTCCTGTGAAATGTATTGTTTAGACATATTACTCTTGTAAAGAATTTGCACTCTGTTCTTTTATGTTTGTTTCTGGCATTTTCATTTCCATCTTTATTTTTTTTTTGCATCACACAAGTCTGATAGTCTGGGTAGAATACGGAAGCTTGTGCCTTTTTATTTTGACAAGATCACACACACTGCTTCATACACTTCTATTCTGTTTAAATACATGCTTGGGATGCTGTTCCTAGAACCATATTACCTGTCTTGGCACAGTTTGTAGACTTATGGTGAATTTGGAATATACCCCAACAATGGGAGCACACAAGACATTTGACATGACTTTGGGGGTCATTATGATAGCGGATTTTCCGCATCCTCGGGGCGGGCGGAAGCCACCGCCGGCCCCGAGGATGCGGAAAATCCGCAGAGGACTGACCAAAGACCCACCGCCAGATTAGGATGGCTGGTGGGTCCTGGTTTCCGTCCGCAGCTTTTCCGCCGCGGTTGGCTTACAACCGCGGCGGAAAAGCTCTAATATGGTGACGGTGTCTTCCAGACACCGTCCACCATATTAGGATGGCCAAGTATGCTTTTCCGCGGCGGGTTTTCCGCCGCGGAAAAGCATACGGAACTTCACTGCGGGGGCCCGTTGCGGGCCCACTAGGTGAAGGGGGGGTGGGGGGTGCACATGGGGGGTACCTATGGTACCCCCCTGCATTTGCATGCAGAAAGCGGCAGGCACCGCGCGGTGCCTGCCTCTTTCTGCATGCAAATGCAATGCGTGCATTTTTAACATTGCCGCGGGTGCAGCTTGAAGCTGCACCCGCGGCAATGTTAAAAATAGAGGATGTGACCGCCAGGGTGGCGGTCACATCCTAATTGCACAGGAGGGAACTCCGCATGCCATGCGGAGGTTCCCTCCTGCTCTGGGGTCGCGGACGGACGCAAGTCCGTCCGCGATCGTAATCGACCCCATAGTTTGGTAAACAATAAAGTTACAACACAATGATACGAAAAAAAACGTCGGGAGGATTGTTGTACCATTGTTGACACTACCGGTTAACTTGTTCTAATTGCCATTGTGTTGATTTGAACATTTATTTTAATTCTTGATTTAACTTTACAATCAGGCGGAATTCACTCGGTTGTACCTCCGCTATGCATAACGAGTATCGTTTTCGAATTCGGCATCAGACGAGGGTCCTTACACACAATTTGCATACTATGCCTTTAAATGCTAAGCATGCAGGGACATTTCCCAACCAAACGCGGAAGACAGGGATACACGCTGGTTTACCACGCTGTTAATCCGAGGATTGTTACAAATCTGGTGAACTTTTATAGGTTCACATACTCAACACGAGAATCTCAATAGATTAGGAGAACGTGATTTTAAGCTTTGCGTTCTATTTTTTGTCTTTTACAGACACATATTAGATACTTTCGGGCGCGTAGAACACATGTCTTTGGATGTCCGTCAGGTCGCTAGTTCTATTTATGCAATGACAATAATGTAAATATCTGTATACACATGTTGCAAACATTGGTACCATGTACCAACATATTTTAATTGTGTTGTAGGTTCCTGTGGAGAAACACACTTCGAAATTATCTGTTCTTCATCGAATTTTGAAACATCCCCTGAGGAAGGTTTTTTTTGTTGAACCCGAAATGCATTGGAATTTGTATTTGAATTTCTGATACTTTGTATCAGTTAATCATTGACAGTGATGTTATTGTACGATTTATGAAGAAGCTTTATCATATGAAAATACAATGGAATTTTAATATTTTGTTTAATACATGAAAATGAATTTTGTTTTTGAAATGGTTACCAATACCAAAAAAAGGGTATGATTACATTAATGGGCTTTTGACCCTTTGAGTCAAGAGTAGTAATTTCTTATTGAAAATTGTTGAGACGTGTAGTGTCGTCTATTAACTCTGTGCTGCGTTTTCAGGCTGTGGTGTTCCACAGCCCTCTTTATATTCTTCATAGAAAACCGACAGCTGGGAATACAGTGCTGCACGCCAAAAGCCATCATCTGGCGCATTTGATACGCAGTGTCCCCTACGGGGAGATGCTGTGTATCAAACACATCTGCAGCACTGATACCCAATGCAAGCTAGCACAGGAGGCCAGTAAAGAACGATACTTGGCCAGAGGGTATACCAAGACAGCAGTAGACACTGCTAGCCGGAAGGCAAATTCCATTCCGAGAAAAGAGACTCTGCTTTATAGGAAATCCCAGGCAGCGAAACCCATTGATACCAAACAACTGGGTAGACTCATTCTGACGTACAACAGACAGCACCAAGCTCTCCATAAAATTCTTAACAAGAACTGGAACTTGGTATGCAATGACCCTGTCATTGGCAGTTTGATGTCAACCAAGCCTGATATTTCCTTCAGGAAAGCACGCTCCATGAGCGATGCTCTGGTTAAATCAAGTCCAGAGGTAACTACTAGTACCACCTGGTTGCAGGCGAGTTAGGGTTTCAGGAAGTGCTCCTCATGCAAGGCTTGTAAACACGGGGTGAGTTGGACAGAATACATTACCCCTTTTTCTGACATCCCCCGTATGATCCACAAAAAGCTGACGTGCAAGACTGAGTTTGCGGTGTATGTGCTGGAGTGTCCATGTGGCCTGCAATACGTTGGGAGCACCAAATTGCAGGTTCACAAACAGATACTCCAGCACATCAGGGCCATCAACACCAGTGACGCCGCTTACCCAGTCGCACGCAATTTTAAGGATTTTCATGGTAACAACAGTCAACTGTTGCAGTATTTTGTTATTGATGCAGTTCCTCCCCTGAGAAGGGGTGGGAATCGTGAAGCTATCTTACGAGCACTGGAAACAAGATATATTGTGGATCTCGATCGCAAGTCTCCTCTAGGCCTGAATGCTAGCGAAGATTTTTATACCTGTCTGTAATCTCCATGCCATAATACCACGGAAGCACCTTTGCAAATGGAAGAACCGATAATGAGTTTTAATATAACTTCCCCATCACTACAATTTCTTGATGAGGGGAAGCATACAGGTGCTCGCCTCCTTCTTTGCACAGTAAAGTGGTTTTTAACTAACAAAATCTGTTTTTAATATTTTTTAATATAAGAGTTTGATCTTTTATAATATTTTTCTTGCACTTGTTTTGCACACTTTTTTGCACAGATGTTACATGTTGTGTACACTAACAGTGCCACATGGTTGTCAATGTTTACATCTATGGATTACATATGTTGATATAGATTTCACCCACTTGGGTCTTATTATCCTAGGGATTCGCCTTACTTTCTGATCAACTGCATTCATTTTGCACGGATCTGCTTGCCATGAATTTATTCATTGATATTTTTTAAAAGTTTTACAATATTTTTTAAAGGACTGTCATATTTGCTGTCTTTTATAAAAAACGTATTTTATAAGTGCTATCTACACCAATATTTATGAGGTTTGTTTACATTGTTTTTAAATCCATGTGTAGTATGTTGTCTATTTCCTTTTGTGTTGGTAACTGTGACAACCAATCATGTAACAGTGTTCATTGCACTTTGCACTTTAAAAACTGACTGCTCCACCAATAGCGTTATGTGATGAAGGCCTCTGGGTAGGCCGAAACGTTATGCTGGGAGGTCGCGAAAAAACTGAATAAAAGCAATTTTCACCTGCAACTTTGGGTCGGCTCTCGTTTCCTTCTCCGTTGGTGTCCTTATGCATGGAGGATTGCTGGAAGTCTGGTTTCGAGTTTGTTTGGTATATATATACATATTCACTGAAAAAACCACAGGTTTCACACCAGTTATAGTTAGGAATTAGCATTTAAAAAACCTATAAAATTCACTGAAAAAACCATAGGTTTCACACCAGTTATAGTTAGCTGGAAATTTTACTGACATAAAACCATTGAAATTCCCACGTTATAGTTAGTTGGACTCACTATAACTTGCGCGCCTGCAATGCACTGCTGATGACGTCACATATTACATCACTCATGACATGGTCAGTGACATCACTCATGACATCACTCATGACACCATCCTTGTGACAGAGTGACAGACCTCCTTTCAGTGTAATGTAACCCTTGAAACACATATTCAAAAATAGAAAATAACATTTTCAAAAAAATGGAGATACCCATACATATATATATATTACCTACTGGCGGTCGACAGCAGGTAGTTATAGTTAGGATTATTTTCAATGCAAAATCTCAACATTCTATTGTGAATAACTTTGGCGCCGGTTGAGGAATCTGCCTGAAAATTTCCTCAAATTTGCCTTGTGGCGCTCCGGTCCTTCCCTGAAAGTTTGGGGGATTCGTGAAGCGGGGGCCGAGATAAAAGGGGGGTCCCAAAATGTGTTTTCCCCATGTTAATTTCCATAGGGCGGTCGACCTCACTTTTAGCGTGAACGGCTGAATGGATTTCCACCAAACGTGGCAAAATTGTAGGGACAGGTAGCCCGATGTGCCTTTGCTATGTCTCAAGATATGTGCTCCAGTGGATTTTGAGTAATTTAGGTTAAAAAAATATATATATCTATGGCCACGCCCCAGTACACGTACCGGGGCGCTAGCCAGCGCGCTACGCGAGTTCGACCGTGGAAAGCTGATTGGCTCTCGGGTGTCTTTCAACATTCCAAACAGTCCGGAGCGGCCGCCATCTTGTGTCTCGGTAGGATCGAGACACAAGAGGTGGCAAAAACAAAGGGGGAAATGACCATAAGGGGGCAGAGTAAACCCCCCCTGACCCCCTAGGTTTGATGTGGGGGCTATAAAAGGGCCCCGCAGGGCAAAAAAAAATATTTTTTTTTATTTGCGCGGGGGAGTGCCCGGTACGCGGACCGGGGAGCGGACCGGGGAGCGTACCATGGGGAAAAAAGAATGACAGAGTTTTTAAAAAAGTTGCCTTTTTTTATAAATTGGAGGTAGTTCTAAAAAGAACAGTTTTTTTTCTTCTTTTTGTTGTTTTATATTTTTTAATGTGTTTTGAACATGTTGTACTTTTTTGGCTTTTATGAACTATTATATATTTTATTTGTTATTTTTATGGGGAGAAACAAAATACAGGGAATTGAAAATGGCTCAACTGGAGCAAAAAAAAAAAGGGAAAAATTAGGGTTTTTTGGGGCAATTGTGGTTGTCACCAGCAAGGAGGATGAGCTTTATGCTCTGTTCACCATAGGAGATGGTCTTATCACAAAAAATACATGTAATTCTGAATTCCTCAAACCATGGTTGTATGCAAGGGATCGTCTCCCTTGTCTCTGGTCCCGATGGAGTGGGTTGCTTTATTTTGGAGTTGGTGGTTGAAGATTGGGGAGGGTTACTGGCCAGTTCTCTCATCTCTGCAGCAGAATAGTTGTTCGGATGCTTGCGCTGCATGTGTCTAATCATGGTATTATTACCAAAAGAATATTTTTTGTTCGGGTTCCCCCTTGAAAGTTCTATGCCACAGATTAGGCAAGTCACCTTGGGCGCACTGCCTTTCTTCTTGCCCTCTGGGATAGAAAAATACTCCCATACAATGTGCGGCCTTGGCTTGTATGGGGTATTGTCTTCTTGCAGCCACCTTCTCCCCTCCTCCTCCTCCTCCTCTTCCTCCTCCTCCTCTTCTTGACCACCAATGTAATGTTGTGGTGGTCCTCTTGGTGGTGGTAGTGGTGGTGCAGATACTCCAGCTGCTGCTGCTACTGTAGCCATTTTAAAGTACAAAATATTTCTCAAAGATGTTGAAACAGGTCTTCCTCAGTCAAAGGACGAAGTCAGAATAAGGAAAAAAGTGGGGTCTTTCATCATTTGGAAAAAAAAACTGTCCTGAACCAATGAAAAGTGTTATTTTCAGGTCAAATGACCCGGGATTTCATCATTTGGAGACCAAAACTGTTCTGCACCAATAAAAAGTGTTATTTTCAGGTCACATGACCCGACGCGCTTCCACGACGCACCCCCGCGCGCGTCGCGTAAGCGCGTCGGATGTTTACGTTGCACGGTCGTATTCGCTCGAGTGCTTCCGGGTGCGCTTACGCCGTGCGTATCACGCGGACGCAGCTACGCGATACGTCACGATGATGTTTTCGTTCGCGGCAATAGCGCTAACGGGACGCTAACCGGTGCGCGCCCCGGGGCGTGCCGAAAAACTGCGCTTTCCGGTGCGCACACCGGGGCGCACACCAGGAGCGCTCCAGGGCAAAAAATTTTTTACAAAAAAAAGCATTATATAAATATACAATATAGGATTCATTATAAAAAATATTACATTTCCGAGGTTTGAGGCCCTATATATAGTTAGGAATTAGCATAAAAACCTATGAAATTCACTGAAAAAACCATAGGTTTCACACCAGTTATAGCTAGGCATTAGCATTTAACAAACCTATTAAATTCACTGAAAAAACCATAGGTTTCACACCAGTTATAGCTAGGCATTAGCATTTAAAAAACCTATTAAATTCACTGAAAAAACCATAGGTTTCACACCAGTTATAGTTAACAGGAAGTTTTACTCGCATAATACCATTGAAATTCCCACGTTATAGTTAGTTGGACTCACTATAACTTGCGCGTGCAATGCACTGCTGATGACGTCACATATTACATCACTCATGACATGGTCAGTGACATCACTCATGACATCACTGATGACACCATCCAGTGAATGTGTGTCTTTCTGAAAAATAAATATGTATACGTAAAGGTCTATGGAAGAATGAATGTTTAAATAAGTGTCTTAATGGATGTTTTTTAAAAAAAAACTGATTGGTTAACTGGCTTAATAAGTGTATCTTAGTGAATACATATATTAGTGAGTAATGTTTAAATATTTATATATATGTATCAGTGTTTCACTTTGTGTATAAGTGGCTGCATGGGTTGGTGAGTAGCTACATGTGTGTGTGTATGGGTTATTAGATGTTTTTTTTAGTATCAGTATGAGTGTCTGTATGGTTTGGTGGGGTATTACTTAGCACATAGATGCATCAATGACTGACTCACTGTTTGTATGTGTTTTGAAGACAGCATATGTGCAGGACTGTATGGGTGGATGAGTGTGTTAGTGAGTGAATGACTGTCTCACTAGTGTCTTTATCAGTAACTACATATGTTTTAATCTAGTATATGTGAGTATTGAAGTATATAAGTGAGTATACGTGAGAGTGAGAGATTGTAAGAGTTCCTTTTTAAATAAGTATGTGTTTCTATAAGTGATTGTTTAAGAGGGTAAGTATGTGTAAGTTCCCTTAGAAGTAAGGTGGTAGTGTGTGTATAGCTGTATATGCAAATAAATGGATGTTCAATAGTTTACTTGCATGTGTGAGTATTTGGATGACTGTCGGTGTGTAACAGGATGTATAGGTGAATCACTACATATGATGAGTGATTATATGTATGAGTGACTATATAGAACTGTTGGTGAATGAGTGGTTGTGTATATAGATGGTGGAATTATTGAATTCGTTGTTGTAACTGGTATGGGTATCTCCATTTTTTTGAAAATTTTAATTTCTATTTTTCAATATGTGTTTCATGGGTTACATTACAGTGAAAGGAGGTCTGTCACTCTGTCACAAGGATGGTGTCATCAGTGATGTCATGAGTGATGTCACTGACCATGTCATGAGTGATGTAATATGTGACGTCATCAGCAGTGCATTGCACGCACAAGTTATAGTGAGTCCAACTAACTATAACGTGGGAATTTCAATGGTTTTATGCGAGTAAAACTTCCTGCTAACTATAACTGGTGTGAAACCTATGGTTTTTTCAGTGAATATATATATATATATATATATATATAGAGAGAGAGAGAGAAGTGTGGCTCACTGGTTAGAGCAGGCAGACCCTGAAGCAGAGGTCAGACCCAGGACCAGGGTTCAATTCCCGACGCGGCAGGGTCTTGAGCTCAAATGTCCATGGACTCGATAATTCTCGCTTCGGTGCCTGACCTAATCATGGGTTCACACTCTGCAACTCTGGGCATTAAGCTTGATTAATCTCCACAACGGCCCCCCACGGCGGGATGCCTGGCTTTCACCTTGGGGATGCCCTGTAGGGGCTATCTCACAGGGAAAAAGCCAGGACGGGTTCCCAAGGCAAGCGCGGAGATACCCCTTTGGGGGTCGATTCTGGCGCTATATATGAAACATAATAATAATAATAATTAAGCATGGGCGAATTTTGCGAATCTCGCGTTCGCGAATTTTGCGGATTTGCGAACTCGCAATCCGCAAAATCCGCGAATTCTCGCGAATTTGCGGATTTTTTTTTTTTTGTGTTTGCGCGGGTTTCTGCCAGTTCGCGAGGGTTTTGTACAATGTCGCAAATTGCGAACTTACCTGTCGGGTCGCAAGTTTCGCGAACTTGTTGTTTCTACGTGTCCAGCCTGTTTGGGACACTCTTCTTCATCACTGCCACCCTCTGTCACCACTGCCACTCTCTGACTACTCATGCCACCCTCTGGCCCACCCATGCCACCCTCTGTTTCATCACAGCACCCTCTGGTTGTCCAGTCAGTGTACATTATTGTGGCAACGCAAGCACACCTTCCCTGCCTCAAGTGACCTGAATTAATTTGGGGCTGATTAATGTGTCACAGAATATTTTTTTAGCTGGCACCTGCTTCCTTAGTGCTTCCTGATTAGTGAACTTTTGCACTTGCTAAGTGCTTTCATTGTTGCAAAATTAGTTACAACACCTGCCCTGCCCCAACTGACAATAATGAATTAGGGGCTGATTAATGGATTTGAACTGCCAGCCTGGCTCCTGCTTGTCTCCCTTAGCTGTAATTCAGGACCTTTGTGGCATATGTGTAACTATTCTGAGGTTCAGAGCAGGGTCACATAATAGTTGCAACTGGCAACTGAACTCTGGAGGGGCCCCTCAGCAAGCACTACAGGAAATGGCTACTAATGATGAGCCTGAACTTTTGAACCTGGTAAGTAGTTTCAGTTTTGATTAGATCGTATTTCTGCAATTTTGCACTTATTCGCGGGGCGCGAAGTTGTACTGGGAAGCCGCGAACTCACGCGAACAGTGCGAGCAGTGCGAGCAAAATCCGCTGCTCGCGGATTTGCGGATTTTGCGGGAGATTCGCGAATCTCGCGGATTGCGAATTTCCCGAAAATCCGCAAAATCCGCGAGCGAAACGGATTTTCCGCCCACACCTAATAATAATATATGTATATATATATATTTCCACATGTTATGGCTCCAACTTTGCTCTGACCCACGGCGCATCACTTCAGTACGGATTTCGGGGCCGAGCCGCAACAATATTTTCCACAAAAATCCTTTAAGATTGATGAAATCGTGCTGGCAGAAACATACATTTTTTCCAGTTTCTTTTTATTTTTCAAAAGGTCTCAAGATCGAGGGACCAACCAATGGTTCTCGTTGTCTTAAACAATTGATCATGTTGTTTGAGACAACAAAGCCCGTCGTTTGTTCCCTCGATCCGAAAGGTCCCTCAGCTCAAGTATCCCATATGGGGAATTTCTTAGGATCAGGCGGATATGTAGCGAAGATACATAATGGAGGAGACATGGGGCACATACAGACGAACGTTTAAAAAAAAAGAAAATATAACATAAAAACAGTACAGAAATGCTGGGAAAGAACCAACAGGAAAACGAGAGAAGAATGTTTGACCATGAAACAGAAGGGTAAAATGGCAGAAAAAGAACCAATTCGGCTGATAACAGACTACTCACTAGAAAATAAACAAATAGTGGGGATCCTAAGAAAAAACTGGAAAATACTACAATTGAACAATACGATAAAACAAGGAGTAGGGAAACATCCAACAGTAACGTACAAAACAGCCAAGAATTTAAAAGATCACCGATTCATAGTCATTTCTAATCCAAGAAGAAGGAAGGCACATGGCTCAACACGAAGGGCTTTGTGAAATGCCACATGTGCAAAGTCTATCAAATTGCCAAATAAACAAAAGAAATCAAGAAGCAGTGACAACAGAGTGTGGGAAATCCATCAACTGAAAACATGTAAGACCCAATACACGGTATACATAGTGGAATGCCCATGTCCATTGAAATATGTAGGGAGCACCATTTTTGAATTAAAGAAACGGATTTTGGAATACGTGAGAGCTACAATACACAAGGATCGACCATCAAGGAGATTGGAAACAACTAAGATTTTATAGTATTGACACGATCCCAAAAAAAGAACAGGTGGGGATCATGAGAAACAATTACGCCAGAGAGAATCACGCTACATTTTGAAATTATGAACACTGCATCCATTTGGTCTCAATCAGTCAGAGGAACTTTATATTCATTTATGATTGAGAACAGCTTCTGCGTTGCAAAAGTAAAAACTGCTGGAAGAAGAAATAAAAAGGAGAACAAAATTGATAGGCAAAAAACAGAAATAAGAAAAGAATAGGGAGAAGGAAAAAACAATAAAGAACAGCAAATTGAAGAGTGAAGAGTGAGGAACCAACCATCACCCACTAGAGGGGTAAAACTAAGAACAAAGAACAAATTAACAAGCATAAATTAAAAAAACAAAAACATCATTAATAAAGATAAAAGAAAGGAACTCGCGCCTCACTCAGAAAATAAACACTGAATGAGGAACAATCAATTACCCACTAGAGGGTTAAAAGCTAAAGAAAAGATGTACCATCAAAGAATAACACTTTATTGACAAGGGAAAAGAGAAGGAACTCTCGCTCACAATAACAACAACAACAAAAACCTTTTTGAAAAAGGAACTATCAGGTGCCCATTATGAATTCATGGGCACTAAATGTGAAATAATGAGACACTGTTATAAGTTATTTCTCACATTAATTTAGATGTTTATCACTTTCATGTTTTAACATGTATAATTACAAAACTACATCCTCCAGAAGGCCGAGGGCTACACTGTGTTTGAGCAGAAAATGATGTAACAACCATTTTGAATATATCTATGGATGTGCCCTTGAGTCAGATTGATCTGAGCAAGGGATAGGGTATCCCGAAATGCGTAGATCTCATTATGCCTAAAAACATCCCTTGACTTCAAGGATTAAAATAAAAAAGTGCAAAATAAGGAATACAAGAGTTTGACCAGTTTTCCCTCTCTATCCCAACAGATTTGGACGCATATGTAGCGGCGTGGTTCTGCGCAGGGAAACGAACCGACGAAGAGCGATGCATTTCCCGGCAACGTGGAACCAAGCAAAAGGATATATCTATACTACTATTATAAAGAGAGAACTGGAAACCTTTGAGGCGGGAAAACTCAAGAACTACAGCACCAATCACAACACCCAATACACCATTTGAAAGGGTAGCTTCAGCAGATGGACATAGGCTATACATCTGGCCACCATATACATTACAAAGGTCGAAGACCATAGGGTGTAAAGTAATCCCTTGTGGGCATTGTCGTGGGCATGTTAAATTCCAGTGGGCGTGATCGTGGGGCATGGGGGCGTGGCGTGTGGCGTCTCATCAACCTCAAAGTTCGCCACCTTTACTCCAGTGGGCGTGTCGTGGGCTTGGTTGTGGGGCGTGGCATTGCTTGACCGCAGCGAGGCGTTATGGATGTCGGCGTATCGTGGCCGTCAATCGTATATGGCTGTGTAAATGGGCGCGTACTACCAACAAAAGCGCCACAGCTTCATGTGCAACTTTCCAAATGTGGCCGTATGCTATAGTAAATGCCCGCAGCGACGTGTTATGGTGTAGTAAATGGCCATGTCAATGTGGCCGTACCGTGGCCGTGCAAACCCCCAATACAAAGGGCGCGGCTACCAACAGCAAGCACGCGCCAGCATACCTTTGTCATGATTGGACGCGTCAACGTTGTCAGAGGGAAGGAAGTAAACAAAAAAAAACAGGCGGCTTCCGGGGACATTGACGTTACACTTTAACTTGCTTTGGGCACTTACCGAAATACTCTAAACAGCTCCCGTCACACAGCTACACAAAGCAAGGCAGACTATGGAGAAAAACAGGAGACATCGCTAACACTCAAACAAGCACTCACAAACACACATTTAGGCAGGACAAATATTCAGAATCTTCACGCATGCACATTCGCACCGGTAAAACATTCCAATTCGGCACGCAAAGACAACTAAGGAAGTAAAGATAACACACATTCACGCCACACTAATATGTGAAAGCATCAAGCACACACAAGGGAAGGAGTAAATAGCCGGACAATGCGCAGGCACTCAAACCACTAAATAAACGATCACGCACACACAACCAAACAACTACAAAGATGGCCAACAAGCACAACGAAGAACATAAATAGAAAGACAATGCACAGGCACTGGAAACACCCCTATCCAACGTAAATTTGATCAACATAATCATTAAGACTCACCAGGACACAAAACAAAGAAGTTAAATATACAAAAAAAACGCAGGCACTCAAACCACCACTCAAAAAAACGTATGTTGATTCTAGCAAATTACTTACAATCAAAAACAACACACAACCAAGGAAATTAAAATAATAACAACACAATGCAACGGAAAACAGCACTCAAAAATGAAACCAAAAATGTTGTATACCGTGAATTCTTAAAATGAATTAAACTTTAACATTACAAACATTACACACATACATTTTCTACCCCGGACAACGTCGGGACGGGCTGCTAATATATATATATATATATATATATATATATATATATATATATATATATGTATATATATATATATATATATATATATATCACTACGAAGAATTTCCCAGTTCACAGGAAATGCACGACGACACACAAGGTTGCTGTGCTTCAAAGATTTATTTCAGGCAGCAAAAACAAACAACGCGTTTCATCTTACGGCTTGCTCACGTTTGTAATGGATTGCAAAACGATAGTCCTATTTACAAAAAAACAAATAATGACATTGAAAAAGGACTACAGTGCACTCACCCCCCAGTGTAAAATACATGGCAGACATATTGGAGAGGTGTAGTATCTAAAGCAAAAAGCAATATAATATGCAGTTAATACCTCAAAAAAGGATAGATACAAAAGATGTTTGGTTGTCAATGACACAAAAAGTTAAATCAAATCAAATCAAACGCAAAGGATGACCAAGAAGAAGTCAGGAAGCGTTTTTTATTACAATTTCAGGTGCTAAACCAGGGGAGGACAGACCAACAACAAGATCAGGGAAACCAAAGGGGACGCGGCAGAGGAAATCGGGGAAGACCCAAAGGAACAAAAAAGCCAAAATCAGACAACAGCGCAGGAAAACAGCCCGTGGGAATGATGACAAGGGGCAGCAAAACTCAACCATGACGGTAATTAATTTATCTGACAAAATATTAACTGTGTATGAGCAAGAGGTTCTATCACTAGGATTGTCATTTTGCCCTTCTGGCAATTTTAACTATGCACAAACTAGAATCGATTTATTCTACTTTGCCCGTAAGTTGAAATTGAAGAAATGGTTCGCAACGCACCCGATTAAAGCGACAACTATTGGGATGGCACCTTCCACCAATAATCTGGACTTGAATGATGTGGAACTTATGGAGATCATTTCCTCAGGGGTGGTGGATGGTAGCAGCTACCTTTCTGATGATAGTGTTGATACCAATGTGAATCCGGGGAGCACTTTCAAGATTAAATCCAAATTCATTCCCCAGATTGTTTGTGAGGCTGTTGAAGTATTTGAAAAGGGCGTTCTTTCTGACCTTAAAAAATTGAGATCAGAACAAACACCCCACAACAGAAAAAATCTCACGTTCGAACAACACAATGCCATCAGGAATTTAAAAACAGATGAGAGCATTGTCATCCGCAATGCGGATAAAGGTGGAAACGTGGTGGTTTTAGATAAAAATAAATACCTAGCTGAGGGACATAGGCAGCTGGGGGACACAAACTGTTACGAACGCAGCTCATTCTCAGATTTTCGAACCACTAAAGCTCTCTTCGAAGCCAAAATACAAGACTATTTAGACAAAGGCTCACTTACATGGGATGAGTATTTGTTTCTGAAATGTGATCATCCCAAGATACCAATTTTGTATCTTCTCCCGAAGATACACAAAAATGCCACTGACCCACCAGGGAGGCCCATAGTATCTTCTATGGGCTCTCTACTTGAAAATACTTCCCAGTATATAGATCACTTCTTGAGACCTTTTGTGATTGCTCTACCAACGTATCTAAAAGATACTACACATTTCCTCAAAAGCATAGAGGGTATTGTGTGGGAGGATACCTACATGCTGGTCACATTGGATGTGTGCAGTTTGTACACGTGCATTAAACACAATCTTGGGCTACAGGCAGTAGGGCATTTTTTGAAGGCTAGATCCATTGCGTTTCTTGACCACTCTAACATGTTACTTGACTTGATTGATTTTTGTCTTACACATAATCATTTTATTTTTGATGACTCTATCTACCGCCAGTCACAGGGCATGGCGATGGGCACCTGCTTCGCCCCCAGCTATGCTAACATCTTCATGGGGTGGTGGGAGGAGCAGGTGTCCACTGAAATCCACGCCTTCAACAACCAAGTTGTCCTGTGGCTCAGGTTCATCGATGATATTTTTATGATTTGGAACGGTTCGGAGGAATCGGTCAGACAATTTGTGGCTCAGCTCAAAAAAAACTCTATGAACCTGCAATTCACAGCTGGAATACATTCTTCCAGAATAGAGTTTTTGGATGTACTAGTTGAAATACAAGGGACAAAAATGACCACCAGTCTCCATAGAAAAAGCACTGCGGGCAATGGTCTTCTGAATGCAAGAAGTGCGCATCCAAGAAGACTTGTGGACAGTATCCCCTATGGGGAACTTTTACGTGCCAAACGTAACTGTAGCACGAGTGAGTCATTTGAGGTCGAGAAAAAGAGAATGGTCACACGCTTCAAAGAGAGAGGTTACAACAAGAAGACCATACAGGGGGCAGTTATGAAAGCAGATACCAGAACAAGAAAAGAACTTCTTAACACCAATGCGGGAACAGAAACCGAATCCACAATCAGGTTTATAACCACATTCTCAGGCCAATCTGGGGAATTGAGGAGTATTCTTAACAAACACTGGCATGTGTTACTTACAGATCCACACCTCAAACCACATGTTAAAGAGTACCCCCAGGTGACCTTTAGAAAAGGTATATCACTCAGGGATGAGCTCAGTCCTAATGCTGTGACTGGATCAAGCAAACCTAAAGAAACACCAGGATTCAGGTGCTGTAGATCCTGCAAAGCGTGCCGGAATAGCACCAACTGCAAAGAAATAACGATACCCAGTACAGGCAAGATCTTCAAGATACGTAAAACTTTGACATGCAATACCATATATTGTGTATATTTGTTAATTTGCCCATGCAATAAATGGTACGTAGGGAGCACGACCCTAAAGGCTAAGGATAGGGTGCTTCAGCACATGAGGGCAATAAAAAACCACAACACACAATACCCTGTGGCCAGACATTTCTTCGAGCAGCATTACCAGAACGAGAATCTTCTCAAAATGGTGGTGCTGGACAAAGTAGATCTAGGGACTCGAGGAGGAGATAGAACTGCATGTTTACGTAAACTTGAATCAAAAATGATTATTGACTTTGAATGTACATACCCGGAGGGGCTCAATAATCATGAAGAATTGTCTGTTCATTTGGAGAAGTAGTCTCAAGAATTGAATATGGGTCAAAAGAATGGGCCATCTGACGTGTGAAATGATTAGGTACCATTTTAGATCTTTGTAAATTTTGCAAATTCTGCATGTTGAACAAAGTATTGTCTGCATAGTCCGTTATAATATTGCGCCTTGATTTTAAAACATTCTTGTTTTTAATTAATTCACAGATACTTTGCACTTGGGGACTATTGGATATCAAATATTCCAGGATAGGATACAACAGTGAAAATTAAGATGATCTTTCGATATGATAGATGAGGAACATGAATTGCTGAAGACATTTTCTATGACGATCATACTGGTACTATATTTATTGGGCTGCCTTGGATGAACTATTATCTGTGTAGTAGGATCAAAATATGCCCACTTGGGCGGTACTGAGAGATAAAGAGAGAATTAACACTCTATCATTAATTTGGAACATGGACTGTCCATTTGGATTACCTGTTACCACAATTTATTGTATACACTGATGAGGTCTAATAAGCTTTGTTGGAAAGTGACCATGCCCACTTGGGCGGTATTATGAGACATAATGACAATCATTTAATACCTTGTGAATACATGAGAACAGGGTTTATCCATGTGGATTTGCTGGTTAAGATGGTTAATCTTTGATCCTACACGTTTGTGCAGCCTTATTTGATTTGATTTGATTTAACTTTTTGTGTCATTGACAACCAAACATCTTTTGTATCTATCCTTTTTTGAGGTATTAACTGCATATTATATTGCTTTTTGCTTTAGATACTACACCTCTCCAATATGTCTGCCATGTATTTTACACTGGGGGGTGAGTGCACTGTAGTCCTTTTTCAATGTCATTATTTGTTTTTTTGTAAATAGGACTATCGTTTTGCAATCCATTACAAACGTGAGCAAGCCGTAAGGTGAAACGCGTTGTTTGTTTTTGCTGCCTGAAATAAATCTTTGAAGCACAGCAACCTTGTGTGTTGTCGTGCATTTCCTGTGAACTGGGAAATTCTTCGTAGTGATATTTGGGCCGCCGGAACCCCAACGACGACCCGCTCGTGAGCAGGTACTGGCTGAACACCGGGAGTGTGAGTCTGCAATATATATATATATATATATATATATATATATATCAAAGTCAAAAGGGTGCCCAAGTGAGGAGGTCTCTCCGGAAGAGGTTACAGCACACCAATGCCGGCAGCAGCGATGACAGGATACCATCATGCCTCCATAGCCAAACGCGTTTCGAGGAGTCTATCCGCTCCTCATCAGTGGCAACGACATGAATGCAAATGCAGCCATTTTCAAATCCGTGTTATTTATTGATTGAAAAGTCCCGCCCCAATAGGCGCTAGGCATTCTGGTCATAGTAGTCCATAAAATGAGTGCCCCGGACTATGGATTCCTTTGTAATCTCCAGTAAGTGCAATATATTGCAAGTGATTAAACCAAGTGGTGAATTAAAAATGATATACTGTCCCATGTGGGTAGAGGTGTATGAAAAATAAACTGCCATGCTCCCAATAATGTCCCGGACAGCGAGGCCCCCTTCCCTCCAAACAGTGCCGCGGTTGCAAGCACATAGGATCCGCTCGAGAAGCAGCGGGACCTCCTCGCGTCCGGACGAGCCGCATTACATCAAAGTCAAAAGGGTGCCCAAGTGAGGAGGTCTCTCCGGAAGAGGTTACAGCACACCAATGCCGGCAGCAGCGATGACAGGATACCATCATGCCTCCATAGCCAAACGCGTTTCGAGCAGTCTATCCGCTCTTCCTCAGTGGCAACGACATGAATGCAAATGCAGCCATTTTCAAATCCGTGTTATTTATTGATTGAAAAGTCCCGCCCCAATAGGCGCTAGGGATTCTGGTCATAGTAGTCCATAAAATGAGTGCCCCGGACTATGGATTCCTTTGTAATCTCCAGTGAGTGCCACATATTGCAAGTGATTAAACCAAGTGGTGAATTAAAAATGATATACTGTCCCATGTGGGTAGAGGTGTATGAAAAATAAACTGCCATGCTCCCAACAATGTCCCGGACAGCGAGGCCCCCTTCCCTCCAAACAGTGCAGCGGTTGCAAGCACATAGGATCCGCTCGAGAAGCAGCGGGACCTCCTCGCGGCCGGACGAGCCGCATTACATCAAAGTCAAAAGGGTGCCCAAGTGAGGAGGTCTCTCCGGAAGAGGTTACAGGCCAGCACACCAATGCCGGCAGCAGCGATGGCAGGATACCATCATGCCTCCATAGCCAAACACGTTTCGAGCAGTCTATCCGCTCTTCATCAGTGGCAACGACATGAATGCAAATGCAGCCATTTTCAAATCCGTGTTATTTATTGATTGAAAAGTCCCGCCCCAATAGGCGCTAGGCATTCTGGTCATAGCAGTCCATAAAATGAGTGCCCCGGACTATGGATTCCTTTGTAATCTCCAGTGAGTGCCACATATTGCAAGTGATTAAACCAAGTGGTGAATTAAAAATGATATACTGTCCCATGTGGGTAGAGGTGTATGAAAAAAAAACTGTATTATATATATATGTATGTGTTTGATTCAATGCACCAATAAACCATCTGCTGAGAGAACACCTTTGCGAGTGCGGCCCGTTCCGTTCTTTACCCGTCAACGGGGATCGAAGTTGGAGCTGAATACATATAAATACATATATATATCATGTGATCAAGGGCAAGGGGGCCCGAAACGCATCATGGCTAAGGTGCGGGGTTACTTGCACGAATAAAATATTTGCACCTTTAAAATTTGGGTCCGCTGTCGTCCTTCCAACAACTCAAGGCGTCGACTTTCCTGTATATATATATATATATATATATATATATATATATTTTTTTTTTTTTTTTCAGCAAAGACGTTTCAATGAAGAAACACGCCGCACACTACTCCGTTTGTTAAGTATTTCAGTTTATTTTCTGTAGGTTCCCCACCTACGCGTTTCGGACATAAAGCTGTCCCTGGTCACGGTACAAACAATAGTCCATCATTACTTTTCAAGTTAAATACCTGTGGTCACCACTTGGCACAGACCCCAATCTGATAATCAACCTATCAGACCATATTTTGACCAAACCAGAGGAGATGTTATTGAACAAAGGACTATCGTTTTGACCTGACAAACATCAGGACCAAGTAGAAACTCGGATCGATGTGTACAAGTACGTGCGGAAACTAAAACTGAAAAAATTATTTTCTAAAAATAAGCGCGTTGAACAACCAACTACAGTCACGCAGCCGATCACAAACAATGAATCTGAAGTTTTTTTAGTAGCGGATGCCAACAGCCTACAAACGGCCTATGAATTATCGCACGAAATTGATCGTACTGTACTAACGAACACTCAAACACTCTCCCAAATGGGTCATGAAGTAGGAGCACGTCCTAAAACAACTCTGAAAAGTAAATCCAAATTCTGTCCTGTTCTACATCCAGGCAATCGCATAGATGTCTTCCATGATTTGGTGGTAGCAGAATTAGAAACAATGAATAACACCATCAATAGCAAAAAGGAAAATGTAACAAAAAAGGAACGCACAGCCCTGAAAAACCTCCAGTCCAATGCTTTAATAGAAATAAAACCAGGGGACAAAGGAGGGAATATTGTGATTCAGAACAAAACAGACTATTTGGAAGAAGCCTACCGCCAACTCAACAATGAAACTAACTATGAAGTCTTGAAAAACAATCCAACGACAAGTATGTTGAACAAACTACACAAATGCATAGAAATTTGGCAAGAAAATGGCCTTTTAAGCATGGAAGAAAATAAATTTTTGACAACCACACATCCAATAATGCCAACAAATTTTTGACAACCACACATCCAATAATGCCAACAATATATTTTCTTCCGAAAATCCACAAGACTCTTGTTAAACCACCAGCCCGCCCAATAATATCTAGCTGTGGCTCATTGTGCGAGAATGTATCTTCCTATGTCGACTTTTTTCTGGCCCCAATCGTTCCTACACTCAGCTCCTACATCAAGGATACTGGGGACTTCCTCAGGATCATAATGGGAGTTGAATGGCAACCTGAGTACTGGCTAGCAACTATTGATGTTGTCTCGCTATATACATCAATTCAGCGGGACATAGGACTGGTTGCAACCAAATACTTTTTAAGTCAAAGACCCATATCAGAATTACGACACACTAACATGGTAATAGATATGATGACTTTTTGCCTAGAAAACAACGTTTTCACTTTTGACAAAAAAAAATTCAGACAAACATGCGGATGTGCCATGGGTGTTTCATTCTCTCCAAGCTATGCGAACCTCACCATGGGGTGGTGGGAGAAAAACATAGCTTGGAGAGAAGAAAATGAACCATATACCACAGATGTGGTTATATGGCTCAGATTCATAGACGATCTGTTCCTCCTGTGGAAAGGCTCGAAAAAGAAACTGCAGGAATATATTGAAATCCTCAATGACAATTCAGTTGGATTACAATTCACGTCAAACATTCAAAAAGAAGAAATAGATTTTCTGGACACAAAAATCTATGTTAAAAACAACAAACTCGAAACAACTGTATTCAGAAAGGCAACATCAACAAACAGTGTACTACACGGAACAAGTTTCCATCCTACCTCCCTCAAAAAGAGCATCCCGTATGGGGAATTTTTAAGAATGAAAAGAAACTGCTCAGACAAGAATGAAATGGAGAACAAATTCAAAGAGACCAAAGACCGTTTCTCCAAACGTGGATACAAACATGCTTATATTATTAAGGGAGAACAGAAAGCAAGAGCCAAGACAAGAGAGGAAACACTAATAACAAGACCAAAACCGATGGCAAACAACACAGAGGAAGAACAACCACGACTAATATTAACATACTCCAAGGAGAGTTATAAAATTCGCCAAGTTCTGTCTAAATACTGGAACGTTCTCAAAAAGGACAATGAGTTAGGCAGTCTACTTGGTGACAATCCTCTGGTGACATATCGCAAAGCTCCATCAATCCGCGACACGTTGGTAAACAGCCACTTCAGGAAGATAAGAAGTCTAAGCTGGCTGGAAAAAAGACAACTGGGCTTCAGTAAGTGCATGACATGCAAAGCGTGCAACATTGGTCAAAACTTGAAATCAATAATTGATCCCAGGGGAAGAACCTTTGTCATCAAAGACAAAATAACGTGTGACTCACAATGTGTGGTGTATCAAATACAGTGATTCTGTGGCAAGAAATATATTGGCTCGACAATCTGTCCACTAAAGAAAAGAATTCTTGAACATACAAGAGCAATTCAAAACAATGATCCAACCTATGCAACAGCCAAACACCTGAACTCACATCCAGGAAGAACTTGGAAGGACATGAAATATTCGGGAATAGCATTGGTTGGTGAAAATGAAAGAGGAGGTGATCGAACTATTGCTTTGAGAAGGCTTGAGTCAAAATTAATAATAAGATTCAAAACCAGAAACCCTTGGGGTCTCAACGCCGATGAGGAACTTTATGTACACTTATGATATTCAGACTACAGTAACAATGCAATTTCTGGAACTTTCTTTTGTTGTTGAGTAAAATGCTAAAAGTATACATCAGCAGTTAAATGACATATATAACGATGATTGAGCAACATGAATTCAATGTATGTGACATCTAAAGAATATAATTTGAATTTTAATTATCCATGCACTGTGAATACTGTTGATCTAAAGCAGGAAACGACACAATCAAACTCCAAGGCACTCAGCCATTATGTCCAAACTCGGACACTCAGTCCTTTACACTGTTACCGAAGGGTGTAAATTCGCTCCAAACGATGTGAGCCTACATAGCTACATCTTACACGGTCTATTTGACCATCTTGTGCGCCTTGGCAAGCACCACCATTTCATAAATAACCGAGTTTAAATTGTGTCGCAAGAATGCTTGGATCCGGTATCTCGCAAGGCACAGGCTGGAACTACTTTATTCCATATAACTACTGGGCCCACAATGCACCATAATTGCCAAGTGGTGACCACAGGTATTTAACTTGAAAAGTAATGATGGACTATTGTTTGTACCGTGACTAGGGACAGCTTTATGTCCGAAACGCGTAGGTGGGGAACATACAGAAAATAAACTGAAATACTTAACAAACGGAGTAGTGTGCGGCGTGTTTCTTCATTGAAACGTCTTTGCTGAAAAGTTTTTTGCAAGGGTGTCCCGAACCTTGCCGCCGGCACCAGCTTTGGATAGCTCCTCTCATTTTGGGACATTTGCTCGTGATTCAGAATCTATGAGAGGGAGCCCAGCTTCACTGTTTCGCTTTGTGATAAGAACTATTGAACATTACGAAGACCCCAAAGGATTATAAGCTCCAACCGACGCAAAAAGCTGAAAAACGAAGGGATCGAATTTTTCCGAAGGGTGTCTTTTTGAAAGCGGAATCAATTTGAGACACGCAAGCCAAAGGAACCTGTGTTTTCACCGGTAGAGCGCCGACTGGAAGTGTCGGAGGGCACCGCCAGCGACGGGAGACTCCCGGGTAAGTGAAAAGCTCTGTTCTGTATGTCTTTGCGTGCTCAGAAGCTGCAGCGAGGGAGCAATACTGCACGTCTTTGAACTATTAAAGCGTCTTATTGTGTTTGTTTCCGAGGCGGAAACAGAAGATCACTTACTCCGTGTTAAGAATATTTTCTGAAGTGGGAAAGGAACAGCTGTGTTCCGCTAAGCATAAATCCAGCACTAAATCCCCCCATAACAAACATATGTCACGAAAGTAATTAAACGTCACAATTGAATGGAGTAACACAACAACAAATCCCGGAACAACGCCAAGCCTCACAATGGAACAAAGAACAGCCAAACGTATAGAAAAAGCTGAAAACATTTTTTCCACAAGTGCAACAGGGTCCAATCCATCAGCTAGTAAAAATGCAACTAGCACCAACGTTAAACCAACCACAAAACAACTATTCCAGCAATTGGAAAAACTACAGAGAAAAGAGATCTCAAAAAGCTGGGAAATCCTGACATTGGATAAATACACAGAACTTGGTCTAGTCCCAAAAGGACTACGTATATTTACCCTACCCAACCATCCAGACACCAGCCGAGAAATGTTGGAAGAGTGGGGTTTAAATAACATGGACTGTTCACGCAAAATGATCTTGATCATATTGAAACTTGCCAGAATAGATGTGGACAATCTACACATTAAAATAAAAGAGTTAGAGGACCAAACACAGGCACTGGGGGAAGATGAGGAAACTATGAATAATTTACGAAAAAACATGGATAAAAACCTGGATAGGCATGACAACGAAATCCAGGAGAGAAAACAGCGTAAATTCAAACGTGATGAGGCTGACTTTGCTAATGGCACCATATTCACATTCGCGAAACGCTTCGACGCACTGAAACAACCAAAAGTGGGATCAGGAAATGCACAATATGATACCACTGTCAGTGAAACTGAATCTGAAGTAAGCGAGGGGGAACAAAATAGAGTGCCATCAAAAAGACTCACTTTCGCAGAGGAGCTAGAAATGCTCCACAAAGACCAACAAACCCCAAAGCCAAGGGGAAGGGGGCGCGGCAATGCATCAGTGAGAGGAGGTGGAAGGGGACAAATGGCAAACCCAATCCAAGGAGGAAAACCCGGAGAGGAAAGAATGGAAAGGGGCGACCATTCGGTCCCCCCGAACGTATGGTGGAGTACCACGATCCCCCCGGGAAGCCATCTTGGGCGGGAGGCGAGTCTCGGCTGGTATGCCTGAAGCGGCGTAGCCGGGGCGCGCCTTTTCCCGCCCTGGAGTGGGCTGGCCTAGACACTGACGCGGCCGGGCCACGCCCTCGGGGCAGGCCGGGGCGGGTTTACGCCCGCCCTGAAGACGGATAAAAGGAGCAACAAGCCAAGGGAGCATCCTCTTGTTCCTGTGCTCTGAAGCTGCACCACCTCGCTGCACGTGAGCTCGAGACGGAACGAAGAGCCAATTTTGAGCGTTATAATCTTCTTGTTTGTTTTGCAGATACTCTGTCGGAGAATGCCTAAGAAGGCGGGAAAACGAATGACTACCGAGCAGATGCTGCGAGTTCTCGTGAAAGAGGTAACCGACCTAAAAAAGCGAATGGCGGAGAAAGACGAGGAAGGGGGGCCGAAACGTCCTCTGGCGGGAACAGCTCCAGGGGGAAAAGGCAAGAGGCCCAGGAGGGGAACAGCTGGGGGAGACGTCCCAGTTCCCTGTACTCCGCTCGAAGCACCCACTCCGGTCCCGGAGGAAGGAAATCCGATTCCCGTAGTGGTCACCCCCGTGTCCGGGGAGGATATGCCGCCCGAGCTGGTAGCACAATTAGCAGCGTGGTTGGGTAAAGGTAGCAAGGGCGCCACGGCTGATGACGCGCAGGTGTTGATGAAACAGCTGCGGGAAACAAGGGAAGCGACGAAGGCACCATCGCCGGCTGCGGCAGTTGAGAAACCATCTGGGTCAAGTCCAGTCGCAGATACAGCTTCCGGTTCAGGTAAGCGGCCATTGCCGATTGCGAGGGATGAGTCGGCACCCTCTCGAAGGGAAAGGTTGGGTCAACATGTCCCTCTGGCTATCAAGGAGAAGATATGGGCAGGGGAGTATATAAACATTTTCTCGTTGCTTACCGATCATTATGAGATGGAGCATGTTAAGAGTCAAAAGGAGCTCATGCATCCGGGTGTTTGGCGCGCAAAGATGGCCGCCTTTAAGGTAAATGAAAACATTGGTAATTGGGGCAAAGCATGGGGGGTTTTTACATCCATCTTAGGTGAACGTAGGCCCGAATTGCTGCCCGAATTGCCGATTTATCAGTCACGGATCATGGGGTATTCAGTGTCTCATGAGGGCAACCATTGGTTTTGTTACGACAATGTTTTCAGAAAAGCAAAAGAGCATGATAAAAACTTAACTTGGGATTGTTATGATTCTGTGTCCTGGTCCAAAATGGAGGATTCTGGTATGTTGAAGGTGCCATTGGTAGGGAGTTACGTGGGTGAATCCTCCCGCCATTATGCGGGGACGCCCTTTCGATCAGGTACGAGTAACGACAATCACTCGAGGCCGACCGGCAACGCAGGTAAAAGGGGGGTTTGTTGGAACTTTAACAGGGGGAAATGTACTAGGCCCCAGGGGTCATGCAAATTTAGGCACGAATGTGGGGGGTGCGGGCAATCATCCCATCCTGAGTCCATGTGCAGAGCCAAAACGGGTGATAACGGGGGTAGAGGAGGCGCCAAACAGGTCTGACATAGTCCGAGGGGCGCCTTGACCTACTCCGATTGATACCATGGCAATGATTCCCTGGCTCAGTGAATACCCGGATCACGCTTCCGCTGGGGTGTTACGGGACGGATTTTCGTATGGTTTCCGCATCCCAGTGAGGGAGTTTCAGGGTATAGCAAAATGTAAAAACCAGATATCGGTCTTACAGCATACGACCGTGGTACAGGAAAAGATCGGGAAAGAGGTGGCTCGAGGTCGAGTCGTCGGTCCATTTAATGTGCCACCAGTTGCTAACTTTGTTTGTTCCCCTTTAGGGGTGGTCCCCAAGAAGGACCCGGGTGAATTTCGGCTGATACATAACTTATCAGCCCCACGTGGTCTTTCCGTAAACGAGGCAATAGACCCGGAAGTGTGTTCGGTGCGGTACGCATCCTTCGATGAGGCCGTAGCCATATTGAATCGCCTAGGGCCCGGAGCGCTGATGGCAAAATGTGATATCGAGTCAGCGTTCCGGTTGCTCCCGGTACATCCAGACGATCAGCATCTCCTGGGTTTCATGTTTCAGGGTCACTACTACATGGATAGGTGCATGCCGATGGGGTGCTCTATATCGTGTGCCTATTTCGAAAAGTTCCGTTGCTTCCTGCAATGGGTCTTCACAAGGAAGACGGGGTTTAAACATGTTATGCATTATCTCGATGACTTTTTGTTTCTGGGGGCAGCCGGGGATCCAGAATGTGGACAGGCTTTGACTGCATTTTGTGTCTTGATGACTCAATTTGGCATGCCATTGGCACCAGGTAAGACTGTGGGTCCCTCGACTTGCCTTGAGTTTCTGGGGATCGAGCTCGATTCCAAAGAAGGTTGTTTTCGTTTACCAGATGACAAAGTGTTAAGATTCAGGGCATCCTTGCAGATGTGTATAAGTGAGTCTAAGGTGAAGCTACATCAATTACAGCAATTGGTGGGACAGTTGAATTTTGCCCTGAGAGTTATACCAATGGCCCGCCCCTTTTCTCGCTCGATCGCTCAAGCCATGGTCGGCCTGCGGGAGGGTCATCATTGCACAAGGCTCTCGGCAGAGGTTCGCCAGGACATGCGCATTTGGTTGGCATTTCTGGCGGATTTCAATGGTCGAATTGTCTGGAACAAACCGGCCGTGTCCTCTGAGGAGCTAGGGCTGTGGACAGATTCGGCAGGGAGCATTGGTTTTGGTGCCATATTCGGCACACAGTGGTCGGCACAAAAATGGCCGTCATGGTGGCATGATAGTGGTCTGACGAGCAACATTGCTTTCCTAGAACTTTTTCCCATACTGGTGGCCCTGAGAACTTGGCCTGAGGGGTTCAGAGATCACTCGGTGGTATTCTGGTCTGATAACATGACCGTGGTTGAGTGTATCAATAGCCAGGCAGCACGATGCAAATGGATTCTGAGATTGCTCAAGGAAATTGTGTTATTGTGTATGCAATTGAATGTACTATTTAGGGCACGACATGTCCCGGGGGTGATGAACCAAGCGGCTGATGCGCTTTCTCGTTTTCATATGCAGGCCTTCTGGGGTTTTCTGCCCACAGCGGACCCGGTGGCAGCACCCTTTCCCGAAGCTCTCTGGTCTCTCGGTGCCCAGAACTACAGGACCTCTTGGGAGAGAGTTTAGCACCCAGGACGAGGAAGGCATATGAAGGGGCGTTCCGTTCCTATTGGGCCTTTTTGGGGGCGGCTAGAGGGGAGCTTTGGGGTCAGGAGGAGTTGGTAGTGAAATTCCTGCTGTCGTTACGTCACGCAGGCAAATCAGTGGCTACGGCCCAGAGGCATCGGGCCGCCATTTCCTTTGTGGCTAGGGCTCATGGGATCCAGGACCCGACAGCGTCTTTCGTTGTACAAAAAGCGCTACGTGGGTGGCAACGCCTTGAGGGTCGCAGAGTAGATGAAAGGCGCCCGATAGGTTTGGATAGGTTGGCCCTGTTATTATCTAAACTCCCTGCAACATGTTCATCCCAGTATGAAACGGTGTTATTTCGAGCCGCTTTTACGCTGGCATTCCATGGGGCTATGCGAGTAAGCGAACTAGTGGCGAGGAACAAGCAGGATGTGATGGGGGGACTGTGCCGAGAGCACGTTCAGATCAGAGGGGAAACGATGACTCTCTCGTTCGTCAGGTCCAAGACCGATCAGGGTGCAAGGGGTGATTGCATAATCATACAAAGGATACCCGAGTCCTCCATGTGCCCGGTGAGTTGTGTAGAGGAATATTTGGCACACAGAGCGGCTTCATGGGGGGGGACCTTGTTGAGACACGCTGACACCACCCCACTGACGAGGTTTCAGTTTCAGCGGGTGCTTGCGATGTCGATTACTGCTGCGGGCTTGAACCCGGGCGAGTTTGGGACCCATTCCTTTCGGATAGGGGCTGCTACAGAGGCTACAGCCAGGGGTCTGAATGTCGAACAAGTTAAACGTGTGGGGCGTTGGTCCTCCAATTGTTATAAGAGGTATGTGCGGTTGCACATGTTGTGAAGCTGTAATGATGTACTCACGCTTCTTGTTTTTGTTTGGTTTCAGTTGCGCAAGCCTACGAGGCGGGGCGGACTATGCAGTCGACCCAACACCGGGCCAGCGGTCAGACATCACCGGCTGTGAAAGAGGAGGTGTGGGTCGTGGGCCACTCATACGTGAGGCGTGCCGCGGACGTATTCAAAGCAGGTGATATGATTCACGTGGCTGGGGAATACGGGTACAGGGTGTCCTTCTACGGAAGGGGCGGACTCTGTATTGACCAGTTTCAATCATTTTTCGAGGGTTTGCTAGGGCGGACGAGGTCACCGCCGTCTATAGTCATAGTACATCTTGGGGGCAATGATTTGGTCACCACTGGTAGACGACTTCTTCTTGAGGCGATGCTTTCCACTGTAAGTTGGTTGGCGAGGAGAGTTCCAGGGTGCACGATTGCATGGTCACATATGATCCCACGAAAAGTATGGCGGGGGGCTATTTCTGTTTCGGCTCTGAATCATTCAGTAAGGAAAATTAATAACAAAGTGAGTAGATTGTTCCGTTCCAATACACTGCATTCTATTTCGCATGGTTGTATTGCTGGTGACAGTATGTATTTGGGGGATGGTGTTCATTTGTCCCGGGTGGGGAACGAGTTACTCATAGGAGACTGTATAGCTTGGCTAAAGACTTTAAGACATGACCTTTAGGTAGGAGTGTTGTGGGGGGTCCGGATAGCCGGTCAACTATCCGGCCTGTGGCGGTAAGGTCATGATCGGTGAGCACTAATTGGAAGATCCCTATGAGTGGGCGTCACCCATTACGGATGGGAGCGCTCGAGGGAGGTGGCCATTGGCCCCTCAACGGGGTAGGCGGTCCCTTCTAAGGATGGGCCGCCGAAAGGAAAGGAAAGGCGGTCAAGGCCCCTTCCTGGGTAGGAGGGGCTACAGCCCCCTCCTGGAGAATTTCCCGGGGCCAGGTCATCTGCGACGGCAGATGCGGTAAGTTGTGTGGGGTTTGGGGGGGGGTCTACGCTACCTTCTAGATACCTCACACGAGTCCTCGGACGACCTTTAAGTGGCGTCGAGTTTATTGGGGCCCCCGTCAAGTCAAGGGAAATTGGTAGTTGCACTCGAGGTACACCTCTGTGCGGTCGCCCCTCACAAGTGAGGGGGATATTTCTGGTTTAGGGATCTTGACACCGGTTACGACCTTGCCGTTGGCCCTTAAACGTTAGGATGTACAATTTCAAAATTTCAAGTTAAATGTTTTGTAGGATGTTAGTTCGGCTAGGAGAACCTTTGTATTAGAGAATATGTTAAGGTTAGCCAAACATCGCAATGTGGTAATGAAATTGTACATAATATGAAACTGTTATTTTAATGTTTTAATTTTGTTTCATATTTTAATAAATACGGCCGGGAGGGTCACTCCCTCCCGTCTTCCAAAAGTTCAGAACTGTTTCCGGTTTCCCATCCTTGGGGATTGTGTTGAGAGGGGGTGGCGGGTATCTCAGCCATATGGAAAGGGGCGACCATTCGGTCCCCCCGAACGTATGGTGGAGTACCACGATCCCCCCGGGAAGCCATCTTGGGCGGGAGGCGAGTCTCGGCTGGTATGCCCGAAGCGGCGTAGCCGGGGCGCGCCTTTTCCCGCCCTGGAGTGGGCTGGCCTAGACACTGACGCGGCCGGGCCACGCCCTCGGGGCAGGCCGGGGCGGGTTTACGCCCGCCCTGAAGACGGATAAAAGGAGCAACAAGCCAAGGGAGCATCCTCTTGTTCCTGTGCTCTGAAGCTGCACCACCTCGCTGCACGTGAGCTCGAGACGGAACGAAGAGCCAATTTTGACCCACCCACCAGCCCCTGAGGACAGCAAGTGGTTTGAATAAAATTTGATGTGGTAACTCTTTTGTTTGCAGGTGCCGGATTATTATCGTGATAACTTTGAATATGCAATAAAGAAATGGTCAATTGTTGGTATGTTTTGCAAATAAAGTAATCCTGCTCTAGTGTTGATCAGTAGCATGCTTTTAATAAAGTGGTTGCTTTTAACTGTCTTTTAAGTAATTAGTCATTTAGTTTAGAACTGTCGTATTTATTTTGGTCGGGCGGTAAGGTCATGATCGGTGAGCACTAATTGGAAGATCCCTATGAGTGGGCGTCACCCATTACGGATGGGAGCGCTCGAGGGAGGTGGCCATTGGCCCCTCAACGGGGTAGGCGGTCCCTTCTAAGGATGGGCCGCCGAAAGGAAAGGAAAGGCGGTCAAGGCCCCTTCCTGGGTAGGAGGGGCTACAGCCCCCTCCTGGAGAATTTCCCGGGGCCAGGTCATCTGCGACGGCAGATGCGGTAAGTTGTGTTGGGTTTGGGGGGGGGTCTACGCTACCTTCTAGATACCTCACACGAGTCCTCGGACGACCTTTAAGTGGCGTCGAGTTTATTGGGGCCCCCGTCAAGTCAAGGGAAATTGGTAGTTGCACTCGAGGTACACCTCTGTGCGGTCGCCCCTCACAAGTGAGGGGGATATTTCTGGTTTAGGGATCTTGACACCGGTTACGACCTTGCCGTTGGCCCTTAAACGTTAGGATGTACAATTTCAAAATTTCAAGTTAAATGTTTTGTAGGATGTTAGTTCGGCTAGGAGAACCTTTGTATTAGAGAATATGTTAAGGTTAGCCAAACATCGCAATGTGGTAATGAAATTGTACATAATATGAAACTGTTATTTTAATGTTTTAATTTTGTTTCATATTTTAATAAATACGGCCGGGAGGGTCACTCCCTCCCGTCTTCCAAAAGTTCAGAACTGTTTCCGGTTTCCCATCCTTGGGGATTGTGTTGAGAGGGGGTGGCGGGTATCTCAGCCATAATCAAAGATATCCTCTTCGCAACAGGATAGTAAGAAAGTAGAGGAAATATCCAAAACAGACCCCAATCTGATAATCAACCTATCAGACCATATTTTGACCAAACCAGAGGAGATGTTATTGAACAAAGGACTATCATTTTGTCCTGACAAACATCAGGACCAAGTAGAAACTCGGATCGATGTGTACAAGTACGTGCGGAAACTAAAACTGAAAAAATTATTTTCTAAAAATAAGCGCGTTGAACAACCAACTACAGTCACGCAGCCGATCACAAACAATGAATCTGAAGTTTTTTTAGTAGCGGATGCCAACAGCCTACAAACGGCCTATGAATTATCGCACGAAATTGATCGTACTGTACTAACGAACACTCAAACACTCTCCCAAATGGGTCATGAAGTAGGAGCACGTCCTAAAACAACTCTAAAAAGTAAATCCAAATTCTGTCCTGTTCTACATCCAGGCAATCGCATAGATGTCTTCCATGATTTGGTGGTAGCAGAATTAGAAACAATGAATAACACCATCAATAGCAAAAAAGGAAAATGTAACAAAAAAGGAACGCACAGCCTTGAAAAACCTCCAGTCCAATGCTTTAATAGAAATAAAACCAGCGGACAAAGGAGGGAATATTGTGATTCAGAACAAAACAGACTATTTGGAAGAAGCCTACCGCCAACTCAACAATGAAACTAACTATGAAGTCTTGAAAAACAATCCAACGACAAGTATGATGAACAAACTACACAAATGCATAGACATTTGGCAAGAAAATGACCTTTTAAGCATGGAAGAAAAGAAATTTTTGACAACCACACATCCAATAATGCCAACAATATATTTTCTTCCGAAAATCCACAAGACTCTTGTTAAACCACCAGCCCGCCCAATAATATCTAGCTGTGGCTCATTGTGCGAGAATGTATCTTCCTATGTCGACTTTTTTCTGGCCCCAATCGTTCCTACACTCAGCTCCTACATCAAGGATACTGGGGACTTCCTCAGGATCATAATGGGAGTTGAATGGCAACCTGAGTACTGGCTAGCAACTATTGATGTTGTCTCGCTATATACATCAATTCAGCGGGACATAGGACTGGTTGCAACCAAATACTTTTTAAGTCAAAGACCCATATCAGAATTACGACACACTAACATGGTAATAGATATGATGACTTTTTGCCTAGAAAACAACGTTTTCACTTTTGACAAAAAAAAATTCAGACAAACATGCAGATGTGCCATGGGTGCTTCATTCTCTCCAAGCTATGCGAACCTCACCATGGGGTGGTGGGAGAAAAACATAGCTTGGAGAGAAGAAAATGAACCATATACCACAGATGTGGTTATATGGCTCAGATTCATAGACGATCTGTTCCTCCTGTGGAAAGGCTCGAAAAAGAAACTGCAGGAATATATTGAAATCCTCAATGACAATTCAGTTGGATTACAATTCACGTCAAACATTCAAAAAGAAGAAATAGATTTTCTGGACACAAAAGTCTATGTTAAAAACAACAAACTCGAAACAACTGTATTCAGAAAGGCAACATCAACAAACAGTGTACTACACGGAACAAATTTCCATCCTACCTCCCTCAAAAAGAGCATCCCGTATGGGGAATTTTTAAGAATGAAAAGAAACTGCTCAGACAAGAATGAAATGGAGAACAAATTCAAAGAGACCAAAGACCGTTTCTCCAAACGTGGATACAAACATGCTGATATAATTATGGGAGAACAGAAAGCAAGAGCCAAGACAAGAGAGGAACCACTAATAACAAGACCAAAACCGATGGCAAACAACACAGAGGAAGAACAACCACGACTAATATTAACATACTCCAAGGAGAGTTATAAAATTCGCCAAGTTCTGTCTAAATACTGGAACGTTCTCAAAAAGGACAATGAGTTAGGCAGTCTACTTGGTGACAATCCTCTGGTGACATATCGCAAAGCTCCATCAATCCGCGACACGATGGTAAACAGCCACTTCAGGTAGATAGGAAGTCTCCGCCGACAAGCCCATCACCTCATTAAGAGGGCGCCGAGATTCGAACGTGGGTCCACACTTCCAAAGGTGGCTTCTCTGGTCGTGCTCAATCTTGCTTGTGCTGTGCCTTAGCGGGATAACCTGCAAAATAAACAAAAAGGAAAATTAAAGGCCCCACAGCATGGCGAGGAGCGAGCCTGGGAAGCGCGGGCACAAAGAGGCCGCTTCCCGCGCTCCCCAGGCTCTTGAACCCCCCCTAAGCCGCGATCCCGCCCCCTCGACCCGGAAGCGCAAAACTGGTCAACTGGCGGGACGCGCGGACCAACCATGACTGGTGGAGGAGGGGGGGCCGGGCCCAGCCATGTGTGCGTGGGGGCCGAGCGGCCCCCCTTTCCTGGAGGAGCTCATACAATATTTCTGAGAAAACTCGTGGCAGGTTCGGTAGCAGGGCCCATGACTGGAATGCAATGAATGTGGTACTCAGAGGCATCTACTGCTTGAAAACCACATATGGCGTCCGTCAAGAACTAGTCCGAGACCTGCCCGATAGAGAATCTCAACTGCATGACATTGAACGGGAGCTTCCCTCACAGCCACAGAGATTGGAGACTAGCAGCACACTTGTGGTGACCTCTTAGAGGACTGGTGCAGGCTGGAAAAATATACTTATACGGTATACGGACGTCAGCTGCATGCGGATGGGGAAAGGGTGGGCACCATGTTGGAGCGCCTGACGCAATAGTTGGAGTCCAGGGAACCGATTTTGGTTCTCCGGGACAGGCATTGTAAGTTACTCAACTTCCAGACAGCAATCAATGAAGTGTTTCATTCTCACCTCAAAGGGCTATATGCTAAGCGGGGAGGAGTACCAGAGGACTGCAGGATGGACTTTCTGGCGGGTGTAGACATCCCTAGATTGGGCGCAGAGGAGCAGGCAGCTCTTTATGAAGAGGAGAGGCTGTAGCCTTACGGTTAGAGCAGTCGACCTTAAAGTAGGGGAACCAGGTTCGAGCCTTGGTAAAGACGATGAACATCCTGCGATTCTGGGTGAATCACAATCTGGCACATGCATCAACAACGCCATTTGTGATTCCTTATTAGCGAAAAATAAGGATTCGCTAATAAGGAATAGCAAATGGCTCTGCATGTAGAAATCGCTCAAAAGTAGCGATTTCTAAACATTCCTTAATTGCGAGTCGCAATTAAGGAATACCTCCCAATTCATTCCTATGGGCCTAAAGGCCCATAGGAATGAATGAGAAGACATTCTTACTTTGCGATTCTCAATTAGAGAATCGCAAACTGAGAATTCAATTTCTAGGGTGCCAGGGTGTCAAAAGGACACCCTGTTGCACCCCTGAAATCTGCATATGAGTACATCTTGAACACACACGTCACAAGGGCATGTGTTTGTGTAAAATGGAACTTTGAAAAATGCACTTTAGTGCATTTAAGTTTTTGCAAATTACCATGAAGTCAAACTTCATGGTAATTTGCTCCCCCTATTAGCGAAATAGCAATTTTTTTTTACTTTAATGCATTGCATTCAAGAAATCTCAATTTGAGATTCCTTAAATGCTATCGCAATTTAAGTAATCGCAATTTAGGGATTACTTAAATTGCGAATTTTGCATTTGGGATGAAACATCCCAAATGGAAAAATTCCGGTCGCAAAGGGGCAGATTCTGAGAATCTGCCCATTTGCGACCGGTTTTTGCTTTGATCCATGTGGGCCTTAATCTCCTAACGCCTTACAAAAATGAATGTGTCCTTCTGTAACGAAAATGGTGCTCATGTAAAATGCTCTGACACCCGATGTCTCGGGGTCTAGTTTGCGCTATATAAAAATCAAAATCAAATTTTTTTAAAAAGACATAACTAAAGAGGAGGTCCTCACAGCACTACGGATGCAGAACCATGTCAAAACACCAGGTGGCCATGGCCTATCATCTAACTTTTAGCACAAGCTTGCTGATGTGGTGATGGATAAGCTCCTGGAGTTATATCAGGAGGCACTCAGGTGCGGGCATCTTCCTTACACCATAATTAATAATTTTACAGAACAGTGGTTCGAAGTAGGCCTTATGCGGTCCTTAAAGGAAAAGGAGGGGTTTAGTGAGTATTTAATAAGTCGCTAGGGAGCAGTGGTAGTAGGAAAAATTTAGAGTTTTTTATTTTTACTCTTTTCTCGTAACGATATACATAAATATATATATACACTGTATTGCAGGTGCTCAAGTGAATAGTACGGTGCAGGACGTGACATAAGTGATCAAAGTGAATGGACTGTCACACAACAACAAGGATAAAAACACACAACAATTATATACAATGGTACAAGTGAAATTCCTTGGGTAGGTCGACGGCGTTTCGATCTATATTGTTTTAGATCTTCATCAGGACAGTTGAGCCTCCTGAAACTACAGAAATTTCAATTATACTCTCTTTCTTATATGTACTTTACTGATATTCCTACATGTTTGATCTAACACTGTTTTGGTGCTCCCGGGAAAAATTATGAATTTAAACTGAAATTTTAAAAAAGAAATACCAACCAAACTGACCTGAAATTCACCCACTCATACAATAGACATCAAATTGACTATCTTGATGTGACCATTAAATGCGAAGAAAACCAACTGTACACCACACTGTTCCGAAAACCTACGGAACGTAATACCCTCCTGCAATACCATAGTGCACACCCCAGGGCTCTGAGGGATGGTTTGCCCTATGGACAATTCCTGAGAATCAGGAGAAATTGCAAATATAAAGCAGACTTCTTCACTGAAGCAGAGATTCTCTGCAAAAAATTAACTACGAGAGGCTACCCACGAAAACTGGTAAGAAGGGCTATGAAAAGGGCCTGGTACACACACAGAGAATGTTTACTTGAACCTCAGCCAAAGAAAACCTTATCTAAGATTACATGTGTTACCACCTTTAACACAGCCAGTAACAAACTCACTAAAATGATTAAAAAACACTGGAATGTATTGGATCCCTTAGAACTAAACACCGGGCTCCCCCTGTTTTCATTTAAACGTGGTCGTAATCTAAAAGACCACCTGGTAAGAGCAGCCATCAATCCAACAGCTAATAACACAATTGAAACTAGGTTGAATCTTCCACCAGTACTAGGGCATTTTAAGTGTAATAAGTGCATGGCATGCGATTTCACCACCAACACTAAAGTATTCGAGTATGGATGTTTTAAGCACAATCTCAAATTTTTCACCAATTGCAATTCAAAGAATGTGATTTACTGTATTGAATGTCCTTGCAAACTATTATACATCGGACAAACGACCCAACAGATAAAGACCAGAATATCCCAGCACAGGAGCAGGATCCGATGTAAAGTAACAACAGCTCCGTTGGTGGAACACTACCTTGAACTGGGACATTCGGAAAATGAAATAAAATGGCAGGTTATTGATAAACTGATGCCCAATGCCAGAGGAGGCAATCAACAAACAATACTAAACCGCCTGGAATGCAAATGGATTTTCTTGTGTAAAACAATTGAGAAAGGACTTAACTCTCTCGATGAATGGAACATGTGCACTTGAATCGGATATTATTATGTGGTATTGTTACATGAACCCATTCAGTAATGTACACTAACTAATGTACACTGGCTTGCCACTGCTAAAGGTTTCTTCTACAAAACTACAACTGAACATTGTTGCTAATATTGTAAAAAATTGTGTATTTTAAGTCTTGGTTTAGTTGGCTGTTTCGAGTAGTTTCCCATTCAGGAGCTTTAATCACTGCGCGACCAGCCTTTCCACGCATGCAATCAGTTACAACACTAATCATGAGCGCATGCTCCAAGTAACCCCTACCGCGCATGCTCAACCCAGACACGCTTCCCTGCCTGCGCGCGCAATATCCCCAACACGCTCTTAATGGAGTCAGGGACGCTCACTCAGTTGTGAGCTGCTGGAAAAGAGGCACTCGGACCCCCTTCCTGCCGCATCGACCGATTACAATTAAGTAAGTGTATCGCCCACCACGCGGTAACTTTCGCCATGCTGGTTCTAATTGACTTACACTAGCTACGTACTGATCGGTAATGTCCTTTAGTTTCAGGCGCCCTCTTCAACCATAGCGACGAAAGCGCTTTTGGAACCCACATTGCTTGCGTAAGTGTATCACCGACAACGTGGTCACGATCACGGTGTTTTTTAACTAAACTCAGCCATGCACTGACCAATGATGTTCTTCAGTTTCAGGCGCTTTCTCCACCATAGCGACGAATGCGCTTTTGGCACCCATACTGATTAAGTTTTAACCTGATTGAATTTCTGTAAGTAAGTAGCCCCTCCCGTTTCCCTCTAACTACGGCTAGTAATACTCTTAAGGTCCTAATAACTGTTATTTTTTCCTCTTATTTTAAAAACTCAAATAGGACCCTTGCCTACATAGAAGTGAACAATGGCTATTTGAATTACCCTTTGAAAGCCTGGAATCTGATAGACTTTATGTAAGTTTCTGGACTAATAAGCGATTATGGTTATTCTTTAGCCCCTCGAATTCTGCCATACTCGCAAAAATCTATTACATGGTTACAGCAACTAAGCCCAACCCATATCTATTTTTATTTAAATTACCCACAGATTCCTTGAAAAGCAGCGACATCCGACCAGCTATATTGCACGAATGACCATACTTGCCCTCTCCACTGGCAAGGTACTTTTTAAATTGTGACAATCCATTCAGTTGGATGCATGCGCGCATAACTTAAAGTCCACAAAAACGCCGCGCACTAGGGTGAGATTAAATCACTTACCCCCGAACTAGTCCTTCACAAAAAATGCATGCATAGCAAATTGAACATGTGCATGTTTGGGAATTTATTTCTTTTTTAAAATTTCAGTTTAAATTCATAATTTTTCCCTGGAGCACCAAAACAGTGTTAGATCAAACATGTAGGAATATCAGTAAAGTACATATAAGAAAGAGAGTATAATTGAAATTTCTGTAGTTTCAGGAGGCTCAACTGTCCTGATGAAGATCTAAAACAATATAGATCGAAACGCCGTCGACCTACCCAAGGAATTTCACTTGTACCATTGTATATAATTGTTGTGTGTTTTTATCCTTGTTGTTGTGTGACAGTCCGTTCACTTTGATCACTTATGTCACGTCCTGCACCGTACTATTCACTTGAGCACCTGCAATACAGTGTATATATATATTTATGTATATCGTTACGAGAAAAGAGTAAAAATAAAAAACTCTAAATTTTTCCTACTACCACTGCTCCCTAGCGACTTATTAAATACTCGCTAAACCCCTCCTTTTCCTTTAAGGACCGCATAAGGCCTACTTCGAACCACTGTTCTGTAAAATTATCATTCTACCCCAGGTTCCACTGTATGGGGTTCCCTTGTGTATAACAAACATCTTCCTTACACCATGCACAAGGTACTCATAGTTTTAGTACAGAAACCAGGCAAGAATATGATAGAGATGTCGTTCTACAGGCCACTCTCAATGCTAAATATATAGGTCAAAATACTGAGTGGGATTTTGGCAGGTCGGTTGCTCCCATACTTGCCCACGCTGATTCCTGAAGATCAATGGGGCTTCATTCTGCAGGAAAGTACCATGTATAACCTGCGCTGTCCTCCATTCTCCTTGTGTGCACGAGGGGTCCTATGCATTGGCATTCTTAGATGTTGAACAAAAATTTGACTTGGTTACATGGGAACACCTTGCTGAATACTGGAGACAGTGGTTACGGACCAAAGTATTTAACGTGGCTTAAATTGTGACCCTTGAACCGGTCACTCTACTACAGCAGTGCCCCTGTGTGCCCTGATTCTGCTACCGCTGCCTGCTTGGCCCTCATGCTGCCGCCTCTCCTTAGGGCCCTTGCTCTCCAGGCTTGCCATCGCTCCCCAGGCTTTCCCTCGCTCTCCAGGCTTTCCCAGGCTTGCCCTCGCTCTGCTTTCCTACTCTTTTCAACCCCCCCCTCTGCTCCCCGCCGCTGCTCTCCTGTGGCCAGGCCCCTTCTCCTGTCTCAAGGCTCCTCGCTCAGCCCCACTCTCTTCAACATCTACATGAGCCCCCTCACAGCCATCGCACGCAAGCACAACCTCAACATCATATCCTACGCCGACAATACCCAACTGATCCTCTCCCTCACCAACAACCCCACCTCCGCCAGAGCCAGCTTCCAGGATGGAATGAAAGACATTGCAGACTGGATGAAACTCAGCCGCCTGAAACTGAACTCAGACAAGACGGAAGTCCTCATCCTCTGCCCATCCCTCTCTGCCTGGGACGACTCCTGGTGGCCCCCTGCTCTGGGCCCCCCACCCAAGCCCAAGGACCACGCACACAACCTGGGCTTCATCCTTGACTCCTCCCTCCCGATGTCCAAGCAAGTTAATGCCGTTACCTCCTCCTGCTTCAATACTCTCTGCATGCTCAGTAAGATCTTCAGCTGGATCCCCACTGGAACCAGGAAAACGGTCACCCAGGCACTCGTCACCAGCCGTCTGGACTACGGTAACGCCCTCTACGCTGGGACCACCGCCAAACTACAGAAAAGACTCCAGCGCATTCAGAACGCCTCAGCACGACTCGTCTTGGACATCCCCTGACACAGCCACATCTCCGCCCACCTGAGGGACCTGCACTGGCTCCCTGTCAGCAAAAGGATCACGTTCAGACTCCTCACCCACGCACACAAGGCTCTCCACGACTTGGGCCCCGAATACCTCAACAACCGCCTCACGTTCTACATGCCATCCCGCCTGCTCCGCTCCGCCAGCCTTGCCCTCGTCACTGTCCTACGGATCCACAGAACCACCACCGGAGGAAGATCCTTCACCTACCTGGCAGCCAAGACCGGGAACACCCTCCCCACCCACCTCCGACTCACCCAGGACCATCTCTCCTTCAGGAAGCAACTCAAGACTTGGCCTTTCGAGCAGTAGCAGTCCTCCCCCCACCCCACCCCCCCTTTTCCAGCGCCTTGAGACCCTAGCGGGTGAGTAGCGCGCTTTACAAATACTCTTGATTGATTGATAAATTGGTTTATGCAGGGCCGTCTGCCAGGATTCGAATGGGAAGACTGGTGTCTGTGATATTCCACCTGAGACATGGTACCAAGCAAGGATGTCCTCTGTCGCCACTATTGTTTGCCCTGGCATTCGAACCATTGGTTGTGATGTTGGGTCACAGACTTGAACCCTGGGGGATACTGGTGGGTGATATCACCCATGTGGTGTCTCTCTATCCTGATAATGCCCATGTGTACTTGCGGAACCCAAAGGACTCAGTCCTGGTGCTTCTGAGTACTTTGGAAGATTTCGGTAAGGTGGCAGGGCTGAGAGTGAACCCTCACAAATCCCAGCTGTTGCATTTGTGTGAACTGCCTGATGTGGTCCCTGCGATGTTGTTGCAGGTGGGGCTGCCGTGGGGTGATGAAGGGATACAGTATTTGGGAAGTTGGATTGCCTATGAGAAGCAACGATTCCAGAATCTTAACATAGGTAGAGTACTGGAGGGCCTACGTGTGTCGACCCATTTTTGGAAAGATCTCTCTCTCTCTCCCACTAATGGGAAGGGCTTCCCTAGTTAAGATGGTGGTGCTATTACAGTGTTTATATATTCTACTGGGTAGTTTATATAAGATCCCTGTGAGATACTTCAAAGAGCTGGACAGTTTAATCATAGACCTCCTACAGGCCACTAAAAGAAAGCGGATAGGCCTTGTCCTGTTGTAGCAGACATGGGAGCGGGGCAGGATTGAACTCCCTAGCTTGGAACGCTGTTATTTTGCGCCCATCCTCATCATGCAATTCACTGGTTAGATGAGGGTGACAACTGGGAGAAGAGAATTATGAGAGTCATTCATGGAAACGCTACCTTTCCGGAGCGGCTCATTAGTGGTAGGCGGGCACTGGAAGCGATGTCGTCACTGATTAGGCAAGTGAGCCTGATATGGGAACGGACTGTTAAGAGGGTGATTAGGCTCCTGCCCTATGCACCTGATATGCCGGTCTAGGCTTTAAAACCATTTGCGGCCACAGCAGAGGTGATGTCTTTGAAGAAGTGGCGCGATGGAGGTTGCGATGCCCTGGGTGATTTATAACTAAGGGGTCAGTTTAATATCCATGAATATGCGGTGGATTCATTTGTGCTTGGAAGGGACAATACTACCCGTATCCCGAAAAATTGGCCACAGCCCGTGAGAATAGGCCCTGTTTTTCTGAAAAAGTGCTACCCACGCAAATGCTAATCAACATATTAGAACTGTCTGGGGGTTCTGGATTAATATCGCATTTATTCCATACACTCCAAGATGAATGCTAAAAAAAATACCCAAGAGGCACGAAAAATGGAATGAGATGTTGGGTGAGGTCCTCACTACACAGACTGGGAAAAAGTAAATTTGGGGTTGTGAACTGTGAGTTATAATGCACGCTTTAAGCTGAGATAATATAATTACATATACTGTGCATATCTCTTGCCCAAGACCCTACATGACATCTACGCTACACGGTCTGACTGATGTCCGCCCTGCGGAGCCCCTGCTGCTGGTTTCGAACATACGGAGTGGAGTTGCCACCCCAATACTGTCTTACTTGAGAGACGGCTTGCAATGTTTTAATGGAGCAAGAGGATGGGAAATCAATCCTGTATGACCCACAAGCAATACTTCTGGGGCTGATCCCAGCCCGGCAGAAAGGAAAGTCAGCTGCGAGTGTCTGATGTTGGGCTTAGTACCGGCCCAAAGAAGGATCGCCATGAAGTGGATGGGAGCACACACATCCAAATATACTGAATGGTCGCATGATATATCTAAGAGGGGGAAGTGAAGGAAGAATGAAATACATGAGACTTGATGAGCAGTTGCATGATGATTTGGGAGCATGGAGGCAGATGCTGGAAGACCTTCCAGGCAGCCGCGGCCCATGTAGGTAGGAGTGGTGGGGCCATGGGAGCGGGGATTTCGACAGACGATGACAAGGGAAAATTAAATAAATAATGCATTTTCTCTTGTCATCTTCCATCAAAGTCCCCCCTCACTAGTCCCACCATCCCACCACTCTCATCTGCATGGGACACGGCTGCTTCCCAGTGAAGTGCCAACCGAAAATGGCACAGGGAGTGAAACGTAAGAAGTAAGCACAGAGGGTGTGCGGGATGACAGGTCAAAGCATCAGGGAAGCAATGCTCGGGGCTCTAGTAAGGAAGCCAGCCTACAGTCAAGTATAAGAGCACTGAAGTTTTAGGTGCAAAACTCCAATGCATGCAGGGAGAGACAGCTATACCACACACTTATTGCTCTAGTGACTTGAAGTAGTAAGAATGTTTATTGTGTACTCCAGTGAGCAGCTTAGGGGGTGGGGGAGTTGGAATGTTTTTACATGTAAGTACCTTTTCAATCTATTCCTAAACCTGTATGTGTGTTAAGATCCATCAGATGTTGATGTAATATACATAGGGCTCCCTGTTTCATGGTATTTATTTTTTTGTCATTTCAGTCTGTATTTAGCCATATTTAATTTTTGTAAACTTTATCTGTATTCATCCATATTTTTTATGGGTATTGTAAAAAAAATAAAGCTGAAACTGGTATATTATTTCCACATGTATTTAACCAATAAATATGCAGTCATGCTTGAATGCCTGCCAGGTTTCAGTGATATGAACGCCCGCAGAAGATAAATCAATGCACTTATGTGAAAATCTGCACATTTCGGTATCGGCCTTGTGCTTATCTACTGCTGTTTAAGCCCTTTTTACTGAAATACCTTTCTATTTTAATCTCCTTACCTATCAGTTATTGGCCATGGCAAAGTTTATTTAGAATCACTCAAAAAGCACCCTATTTCTGTTTTTTCCACATTCAAAAATAAATACAGACAAGAAAATAAATGTATTTATCTGTAAAAATCATGAAAAACAGAAACCAGGGTGCCTTAAATACACAATACATGTGAAAATCAATAAAAACTATGTTAGAAGGAATACTCATGCCACCGCCATGCACAGTTTTCTCATCAATAATTTCATTGCAAAAGTTGCAGTGATATTATCAAGGATGGCATAGAAGATGTCATGAGTGATGTAATATCTGTGATAATTAGCAGTGCATGGTGAGGCTGCATGGTATAGTTACTTGAGTGCTCGAGTTATAGTTTCTCTTGGAGGCTTGGGGAGGGGCGTCACATACCCCGGCCCCCCTTAAATTTACGCTCTCCTTCCTCCTTCCGGCACTGGCCCGACCAGAGTTAATATTTTTCAAAAAAAGCAGAAGCCCACTCTTTTTTTATTATACCACAGATTTCCAGATCCTGCACAAATGTTCAGCAATTTTGTGTTTTAAAAGACGTTTTTGGCCCCAGACTGGGACCCTCGTAGACCCCACCACCAGGACTAGGGGGTCAGGGTATCACTAACCTGCCCGTTACATCTTTTATGAAAGATTTTACTAGTACTCAGGACAGAGCCCTGAGTCCTAAGAGGACTGTCACCACTTCCTGGTTGAGGTAGTGGTAGCCAATTAGATCTCGAGATGAGATCCTTTGTGGCATGATACATACAGTATTATTTACTTAAATGTTTTTCAAAACTACTGAATTGATTTACACCAAAACACAAAAAGCACTTTCTCTTGTTGAACATCTAGCTTTCTGCCAAATTTGTTGTAAATCCATTCAGTGGTTTGTGTTGTAGTTGTGTCTAAACTTCCTATGGAAAAATCAATAGGAACAATGCATTTTGGAACCCTATTTTTTTCTCAGGCCCTGCATGATGGAGCATCCGAAAACTTTCAATGTGCAAAATAGTTACAAAATAGCACTTTTTAAAAAAGTTTTGTGGAGATTTGTGAAACAGGGCCATAGTTATTATCAACACCAAAAATGCATTTCCTATGGAAATACGATCCTAACTATAACCACCCAGTGGTGACTGCCTCGGGGTAATATATCTATATATACCTTTGGAAGCTAGATCCTAACTATAACTGCACACTGGTATGTAGTTATAGTTAGGATCTAACTTCCATAGGAAAAGCATCTTTTGTTTTGCTATTAACTTTGGTGCTGTTTGACGAATCTGCACAAAATGTTCAAAATTAGTTTGACACATAGTTCAGCTGTTGTGTTGAAAGTTCTGGGGTGACAAGTTAATACTACAAAAACTCTCTATCTATAGGAATCAAACAGGTGCTAATCAGTCGCCAATGGATACACTCCCAGGAAGCTAACCTATCAACAGAGACATGAAAACAGTCATAGATTCAAAAGCATATCAACATTTTATTCATGAACTAATCATACATTTTATATACATAAATAATCAAAAAGTTTGATAAATAACATTCCAACAGCCCATTCATTCACTCACCCAACAGACTCATAAACTCTCATTCTTATTTGTCCTAAAAGTCAGGGGTCCATCATACTAGCAGCGAAAAGGCAGTGATTTATACAGAGGACCATACTTGTCATGAATAGTTGTTATATACATTATACTGCTTTTATGAATGAAGATCTTTGTTTCTTAATACAAGGTGTCATCCAATAGATGTACAAAGTTGTAAAATAGAGTAAAACAGATGAAATAGTGAATATCATATGGTCCATGTGAGATTTTAGCACTATATATAAAATCTCACGTGGACCATATAGAGATTTTGAACTTGACTACAGCCCGAACTGCTGAATGGAATTATTCCAAATTTGGAAAAAAACTAGCTCTTGGTCCAAAAAGAGCCTTTTCTAGGTCTCGCCTGACCCAGCGCATGCAATGCCCCGGCGAAAATTTTGTAACTAGGTTTTAAAAGTGCTACCCACATGCTTTTGCCGGCCACCAGCTTGCTGTTACGTGACGTAAACAGCACTTTTTCCCATTGCGCATGTTCACCGCTAACGTTTTTTTAGATTGCATTTTTGCACGTGTTCGCGCACACAACTCCCGGTTGCGGTCAATGTTTGCACTTTTTCCCTTCGCGCATGCGCGCACTACTCGCGTCACCAGCCATGTTTTTTAAATTTCATTTTTGCGCGTGCACGCTCACAACTCCCGGTCACGGATACTGCTTGTTTTAAATATCTGTCAAAGGCCATTGTCAGCATTTTCACCTGACTACCCCCGCGAGGAGAACAGCCGGCTCGTGGTTGCTTTTGGGGTGGGCTCCATTTTCAGTTTCTGTGCAGCAAGTTCCTGTCTGTGCGGTAGGGTAATAGCTGGTGATTAATCACCTTATTATAAACTCACCCTGTGCCAGAACCCCTTTGGTGATATATGATCCCTGATTCGGGCTTCGATACACAATATTTGATAACAGTAAAAATTCATCTGTCAACCCCCAATTCTACCAATGTAAATACACTGTGTTTGGGAGTATGACAGTAGTGACGACAAAGCCAAATCTTAAATACTACCATAGGAAGGGTAATTGGTGAAACAACATTAAATGCACACAAAATGCCTCAGTTTCAGAAAATAACACAAGAAAAAGTTGGCACAGGCTAAATGAATAAGACAATTTGCGTAAAGCACAGGATTGAGAAGAAGGAAATGAAATCAACCTATGAGTAAGTCACTTAGGGATTTCTTGAGAAGCCCTCACTCACCACCCTGGGTGGTGACATGCTTCATCATCAGGCCCACCAGGAGAAGCCGAATGCCTCCCTGGTGTGCTGCAACGCCAGATTTCTGCGGAGCTGTTTTTTTGTGACAATATTGTGTTGGGTATTTTCCACTTAGAGTGGGGTCCACCCCACTCTAAGTGGAAAATACCCAACACATTAGTTGGTAAATTTCCCAACACATACATTTTAACTAATGCCTGGCTAACCACAGAATAAAGTTTTTTGTTTGGTATAGCTTGCTGGCATTTTTTAAACCCACTTTTTTTCACACTATTGTCACAAAAAAAACAGCTCCGCAGTAATCTGGCGTTGCAGCACCCCAGGGAGGCATTCGGCTTCTCCTGCTGGGCCCGATGATGAAGCATGTCACCACCCAGGGTGGTGAGTGAGGGCTTCTCAAGAAATCCCTAAGTGACTCCCGCATAGGTTGATTTCATTTCCTTGTTCTCAATCCTGTGCTTTACGCAAATTTTCTTTTGTTGACACTTTTTTGTTGTTTATAATAATTACCTGGGGACTGAGAGTTTCTCTTCCCTCTCTCTCTAGTTGCTGTATTTATTTTTTATTTTTTTTAAATGAATCAACAGCGCTGGCATGCATTCTTGTTTCAATGTCTGCCTAATCCTAGCTAGGAAAATGTAAATGTTTTAAAAACATGGTCATTGTTTATTTATTCTCAGCGGGATCGCCCTTCAACAGATGAACTATATTTTACACACACAGGGGTTAAATATTTGTCTGAAATCGTAGGCTCTAGAAACTGACTAAGCACTAGAACTCCTTCACCTAACGCAGGATGGCCCAGTGAGTTGAACGCCAAATTGATTATTTGAATCCTGTTGAGGCCTTCTTTTCACAGTCAGCACAGTGAATATAATTAAATTGGCTAATAGACAGTTATAATTTACAGCGCTTAAAAATGGTAGAAGTGGTATTTAAAATGCGTTATCATCTTTTAATTCAGTACTTGTTATTCATTAACGAATACATCTAATACGTTAACTAAATATTAAGTTAATGTTTTTCCTTTGCATTCTTGTTTATTCCATAATAATATATCCAGGACTATAAGTCCCAAAGTGCAAAGAAGAAAAAAAACCTTGTTTGGTGCAGCTATTTACGCACGAATTTTGAAAGTGTGAGCTAAGGAGGTGACGTTAGTATGCAACTGAGGCATTGTGGGCAAGCTACTGAATCAGGAACACACTATGTGACTTCAAAATGGACATTACTTCCTGTCTCTCATACCTGAATGATTAGTTGTGAATGGCTGCCACAGAGCACATTCAGACTTGGCAGATAGGCAGAAAGCAGCGGGAGCCTTGGGGCTACGGTTAGAGAAATCGACTTTGAAGCTGGGGAACCAGGATGAGCGTCGGCTCAACATCCTGTGATTCTGGACAAATCACTTATTCTCACCATACCTATTGTCTACCAAAATGAACATAGCTGCCAAGGTTTCAGATTGCTTATGTTTGACATTTTCATGCTTTCAGTGTAATTATGAGCGACATTCAACGACGATGAGTGACACTTTTTTCTTCATTATTGCTACATACACGAGTACAAATATTTTAAATGGTGCTCGATAACTTGTCATCGGCAAAAGCAAGTATTTGAAATCCTTCACGAGAACAAAAGCAGCTCATAATTCCATAGAACAGCAACCACATGAAATAGTGAAAAGTAAGGAGATCACTACTAAATTTATTAAAGTAAAATGCTACCTATGAGAGAATACTCCAAATATTATTTTAGCAAAGCTACTTACTCGGCACCTTTACAGGATGACATACAAATGCAGAGTCACTCAGAGAAATGGATAAATAAATCCCTGCATAAGTGGCCCACTCGCAAATTCCAAGCAGCACTATCCGGAAAAGAGACCGGAGGCGAGCGGAGTGGCGGGCGGGGCTCTATCATCGCGATTACTAACTCCTGCACCTATTATGGTATGCTATACATCGCTTGAGCTACGGTCTCTGCAAAAGGTATCCTGCGGTTGTTACAAAGTTTTTCCCGGTCGATACAGGGGTAAGAGGCGATGTCCTGGTTGTGGGTGGTCACCTAGTTATGCCCCGGCCTCTTTACCGAATAGGGAGATGGACTGTGTGAAGTATCTCTGCCTGCTTTTAAACACTAGATCAGTATGCAGACATGCTCAGGATATTTATAATCTCCTGGCCCTGGAAAAGCCGCTTTGTCTGATGTTGATAGAGACTTGGTTGGGGGAATCTTCCAATCCCGATATAGTTACAGCTATTCCCCCAGATTATAATATCTTTAGGCAAGATAGAGCGGAGGGGAGGGGTGGCGGTGTGGCACTGGTGGTGAATAAATGCGCCACATGCTCCATTTTGCCCATGGATGCCGTTACAGGATCTGAATCCCTTGCTTTCTCTATAGCACTGGCGCCTCATCAATCTTTTAAATGCCTTTTAGTTTATAGGCCACCTGGACCGCCTGGATCCTTCTTTGACGAGCTCCAGTCGGCAATTTCGGTGCTGGCCTTGAAAGCTGAGCATTGTGTTCTGGCCGGGGATTTTAATTTCCATATGGATGAGCGACTGGACCCTGACACAATCAAAGTGTTTGATATCACGGCCCCACTTGGCCTTGTCCCTTACCTTTCTGGACCAACGCATGATAAGGGTCATACCCTGGATCAGGTTTTTTCCACGTCCCCCATAGAGGTGACGGCTCTCCTACCGGTGCTCTGGTCAGACCATAGACTGGCCAAATTCTATGAACAGGGCACAATGAAACCATCCAGCACCGCTCTCAGGTAGCAGGGACGAGCTCCTAGGGCGTATCATCGGGTGACTCCGGATATGCTGGCTCAGGCTGTTCTGGATCATCCCTGCCCTCTTATTGGAGATCTGGAGAGGGACTTAGACTCCCTGCAGGCGTGGCTAATGGATAGGCTGAATGATCTAGCTCCTGTGATGGCCCCCCGATTAATACCTAAGCGGGTCTCTGCCCCCTGGTTTACTGAAGCACTGTCGGCTTCTCGACGGCAGTGCAAGGTAGCTGAAAGGGCCTGGCGCTCACAGTATGACCCCGCGGCTAGGCTTGCCTATAGGACAGCGGTTAAAGCCTATCATCGGGATATCCTCCTGGAGAAAAAAGGCTATTTTGCAAGGAGGATAGAGGCTGCCTCTAATTCCTGCAAGGAGATTTTTACAATCGTTAGGGAATTTACAGCCCCCGATCTAACTCGACTCAGGCCGCTCCCTCTGAGTCTTGGGTTTCTGATCTTGCCAATTTTTTTACTACCAAGATAAAACTGACCCAGGACTCTTTTCCTTTGATGGTGACTGAAGTACCTGCCAGCCTCGAGGACGGATCAGTTTTATTGGCCCCTTCGGGCCCAGTCTTGGCAGATTTCCCGTCCATTTCAGCCTCCTCATCATTGGCACTCATGGTCAATCTTAAATCTGGGTTGCCTCTTGACCCATGCCCCGCCAAATTTTTGGCAAAAATGGCTGAAGTCATAAATCCGCTAGCGAACCCACTCCTGAACCTCTCCCTGAGTCAGGGAGTGGTCCCGCAGGCCTGGAAGCAGGCGATGGTCATCCCCCTTCTTAAGAAGCCTGGCCTTGACTCGGAGGTCCTGGCCAATTACAGGCCTATTTCTCTACTCCCCGCGCTGACGAAGATCTTGGAGAAGCATGTGCATATCTTGCTTTCCAACTTTGTGGAATCCTATAATTTACTGCACTCTACTCAATCTGGCTTCCGCCCCAACCTAAGCACCGAGATGGCGCTTTTGGAGGCGTCTGAAGCCATTAAAGAGGTACTGGATTCGGGGGGCAAAGCTATGCTGGTAATGTTGGATTTGTCGGCAGCCTTTGAAACCGTCCGCCACGAGGGTCTTCTCGCCAGACTTCACGAGATCGGTCTGAGGGGGACGGTGCTTAGCTGGTTCAGATCATTCCTGGCTGGCCGTCGACAAACGGTCTGGGCCTCACCCAGCTCTGCCGTGATGCCCCCTTTGGGAGTCGGAGTTCCGCAGGGCTCTGTGTTGAGCCCAACTCTTTTCAACATCTTTATGACCCCTTTGGCGGCATTGGTGGAGTCTTTTGGGGCCCAGATCGTATCCTATGCCGACGATACCCAGCTCCTCTTTACGTGCAGGAGAGGAGAAGATTTTGATGGAGAGAGTATCCGTGAGTGCCTTGGGGCTGTTTTTAAATGGTTCCAGCTTAACAGCCTCAAATGCAACTCAGATAAATCTGAGGTACTCTTCTTCGGTTGTCCATCTGATCCGGATTGGCGGGTATGGTGGCCTGTCAATATGTTCCCTCCATCATGCTCGTCCCAGCTGGCTAAGAACTTGGGGATCAAGATGGATAATGGTCTGACGTTAAGATCTCAGATCCTTGGTCTAACGGGAACATGCTTTGGCCTCCTCAAGATGCTCCGGAAGTTCCTTCCTCTGCTCTCAGAGGAGCGTAGGAAGATGACCGTGCAGGCCTTAATTGGTTCAAGACTGGACTATTCCAAAGTCCTTTACTTGGGCCTGCCGGAATATCTTTTGCAGCGGCTGCAGGTGGTCCAGAACTCGGCCGCATGGGCCATATATGGCCTGAATAGGCGAGCCAGAGCTGCTGGCCTTCTGCAGTCGCTCCACTGGCTGCCTATCCGGAAGCGGATAGTTTTCAAGGCCTTGACTTTGGCCCACAAGGCTCTTCACGCCGTGGGAGCAAAATATCTCCAAAGGAGACTTGCCTTTTACCACCCGGCTCGATCTTTAAGATCTGAAACACTGTTCCTTGCGGTGGTCCCGCGAGTAAAAAGGGCCCATATTGGAGGCCATTCTTTTAGGCTGTTAGCGCCACAGCTGTGGAATACTCTGCCTTTGGCATTACGTAGTACCACCAATTTGCTAACCTTTAGGAAGGGCCTCAAAACTTGGCTGTTTGCCCTTTAGGCTGCCTACCCTGTTTCTTTGTTTCTGCTGATTTGTTTTTATATCACTCTGTTGTGTAATTCTGCTACAGGTTTTTAATAAAAGCGCCTGGACACTCTCTGGAGTAGCGGCGCGCTATAAAAGACAATACTAACATAACATAACATAACATAACAAATATTGTTTTTGGCCAATTGCAAATCTGCCAAAGGGCCAAAGGGCTATGAATAAATATGTTTTAAGGACTTGTGAAATACACTGAAACACATACTGCAGACTTTCAGAGAAAAAAAGGCCCTGTTTTTTTTATTTATGTGTGCTAGCGCTTGAAATCACTGGGCATTTTTCAATCGCAAGAGACAGATCATCTTGACACTAATAACACATTTGCAAATGACACATCATCATTTAACAACATTGAGTGCTCGGGAATTTTTATTTTTATTCTAGGAGACAGAACGAGTTCTAAGCTGAGAGTTGACATATCATTACATTTATTACTAGAAAGATAATCCACCCAGTCACTCAAGGGAGGCAAATGAGCTTTTCAAACAAGCACAAGTCAGTTTCCAGCCAAGCGCGAGAAGGATGCATTAAAGTGAATACGTTTCTTTTATGCTGCAAGAGAGCTAGAAGTTTAAACAGAAGGTGTATCGTGAGATTATGTCAATATGATCTTGTTGAAGATTAAAACTATTTAAAGTTTTGATGTGCCATTCTAGTTTATCAAGAATTATGTTTTCCATTAGATCCCATATTCTCTGAAAAAAAAAATGTAACAAAACTATTATTCAGTGGTCGAAGTGGGGAATAAAAAGTTGGGGAACTGTGGGTGGAGTATCAGGGAGCGGGAATAACCGAAGATTGGATCAGTGGGTGGAGTCAGGGGTGTGGCGAGAAATCGCAAAACATACCAATTTTTAGTACGTTTAGCATTTCACTGACCAGTTACAGCTTATAACGTTATTTAATTCAAACAATGCATAAACATGTTTATTTGAGGTTTAATTCAGGAAAAAGAAATACTCATAGGGAATAAAGGTTTATGTAAAGCGTGCGAAATATAAGCAGGAACAATGGCATGGGCGCAAATTCAGGATGGTGAGTATAAAAATTCAGGACAAGGGGTCAAAATTCAGGACAGGAGATCCAAATTCAGCACACAAATTCGGGGCAACAGGTATGCTTTGCAGACACATCAGTGAATGTCATGCAATAGTATATAAATAAATAGGCAAGGAACATAAGTACAAGTCACTTCTACCCCGTCACCGCTCCTTCCCCATCATTTCCCCTGCCCAGTCACCGCTCCTGCCCATTCACCACTCCTGCCCATTCACCACTCCTGCTTATGCCTAATCACTGCCCCTGCCCACTCACTGCTCCCGCCTCGTCACTTCTCCTGCCTCGTCACTTCTCCTGCCTCATCACTTCTCCTGCCCGGTCACTTCGCCTGTCCCGTCCCTTCTCCTGCCGATCACTACTCTTGCCCCATCACCGCTCCTGCCGTCACTTCTCCTGCCCCGTCACTTCTCCTGCCCCGTCCACTGCTCCTGCCCCATCCACTGCTCCAGCCCCATCCACTGCTCCTGCCCCGTCCACTGCTCCTGCCCCGTTCACCACTCCTGCCCAGTTCACCGCTCCTGCTCATTCACCGCTCCTGCTCATTCACCGCTCCTGCCCATTCACCGCTCCTGCCCATTCACCCCTCCTGCCCCATCACTTTTCCTGCTCCATAACTTTTCCTGTCACTTTTCCTGCCCCATTCACTCCTCCTGCCCCATTCACCGCTCCTGCCCCGTTCACCGCTCCTGTCCTTTCATTGCTCCTGCCCGGTTACCGTTCCTGCCTAATCACCACTCCTGCCCGGTCACCGCTCCTGCCTGGTAACCGCTCCTGCCCGGTAACCGCTCCTGCCCGGTCACTGCTCCTGCCCGGTTACCGATCCTGCCTAATCGCCACTCCTGCCCGGTCACCGCTCTTGCCCGGTCACCGCTCCTGCCCGGTAACCGCTCCTGCCCGGTAACCACTCCTGCCCAGTCACCGCTCCTGCCTGGTCACCGCTCCTGTCCGGTCAGCACTCCTGCCCCATCACTTCTCCTATCCCATCACTTCTCCTGCCCCTATCCGTTCACTGCCCTTATCAGTTCACTGCCCCTATCCGTTCACTGCCCCTATCCATTCACTGCCCCTATCCATTCACTGCCCCTATCCATTCACTTTTGCTATCCATTCACTGCTCCTGTCTGTTCACCGCTCCTGCCCGGTTACCGCTCCTGCACATGCCTAATCACCGCTCCTGTCCCGTCACTTCTCCTGCCCCATCACTTCTCCTGCCCGTCGCCTCTCCTGTCCCGTCACTGCTCCTGCCCCGTCACTTTTCCTGCCATGTCACTTTTCCTGCCCCATCACTTTTCCTGCCCCATCACTTTTCCTGCCCCATCACATTTCCTGCCCCCTCACCTCTCCTGCCTCATCACCTCTCCTGCCCGTCACCTCTCCTGCCCCGTCACCTCTCCTGCCCCGTCACCTCTCCTGCCCCGTCACCTCTCCATCCCTGTTGCTTCTCCTGCCCGGTCACCTCTCCCGCCCCATCACCTCTACTTTCCTGTCTCCTCTTCTGTCCCTTCATTGCTCCTGCCCAGTTCACTCTGTGTATAATATTGACAAATTTCACATGATTTAAAAAAAATGTTATTTAGTGCATTTTGATAAAGCGCGTACATTACCCGAAGGTGTCACAGCGCTGTACAATAGAGCCAGTTACGTTACAAGGGAACAGTGGAAAAACAATACAACATCACAAACTAAAAATGAAGGTTACATAAATACAAAATCCAGCAAAGTAGTAAGGGAGCTACTAGCTCTCAAGCCACCTGTAGATCTCCTGTGTGCAGCCCAGCCAAGCAAATTAAAGTTGAGCCTGCTAGAATAAAATATATGTATACCAAAATTGAAGTGTACGAGACGAACATTTTCAGGACTCATATTGTGGTGTACAAAAATGGTTGAATTTCCAAAATATTCAAAGCATGCGAGAAGGTGCATCTGACGGCATTGAGTTCAGTTACTATTACTGTGGCGTCTGCAAGGAGTGCAGCAGCAGTAACTTAGCAGCAAGAGGCATTTCAACTTGAAAACTTAGACATTACAACTGGCAACCATGTCTGAAGCACCAATGCAATTTTGTCATGTGCGGTCACTGAGAAACCAGACTAAGGGCACAGATGTTGCTATATTTCAAAGGAGAAATGTAGTATAGTGCCACCTTCTTACTCTCTGGTGGCTACAGCTGTAAGGATCGCCTAAGATTGGCTTCCACCAGCATGTTTTTAGCTGGGGCTGCTTAGTGACCCCATTTAGGATTGTGCCAATGTTTCATCAGGGGATACATTCAGGGCGCATTTAAGCACTTGCAAAGATTAAAAACAGCCACAAAGTGGGTGTGGATCTACAGTTTCTGGCCCTGGTTGCTTCATGACATTCGCAGGAATGGACATCTTCCAGGAGCTGGACAAAGGAGTATCAAGTTTAAACTAGATCAGTTGGCACGGACATTAAGGCCTAAAAACACAAGTCACAATTTTTCATGTGTTTGTTTTCCTCACAAACTTCTTACACGGACATCTTACCACCTTAACCAAAAAATAATCATGCAGGTTTCGCAGAGTTGGTGGCAAGTTCCCGACAGCCCTCTGTCTGGGGAAAGCTTCTCGGTAATCACTAACTCAGCATGATATGCTAAAGGCAGAAGGCGGCGCATTGTTATTCGAAAAGATTAATCATCCTCAATCGGAATGACAATGGGCCGCCCTAAGTCTGTGAGAGCTCAGGGAGGGGCTGCTGCAGCCTCTGGAGTTCAACAGAGAAGTGCAAGCAGCCTCTGGAACATGAAAGAATAATCGTTTTGTAAGTTGGACTATACTTGGCCTCCAGGGACGTTTTTTTGAATGAAAGAAGTAGGGGAACGGACTGAAATAATTTTTTTAAGTAGGGGCACGCCGTGCCCTTCCGTTCCTGCCCACTTCTACCACTGCTATTATTTCGTTGTTTCTTTGGCCTATTCCTCCGAAAGCATTTTCTGTTATGCAATGGCCTCCATTGCCTTCCTTTATGTAAGCTTCTGGCACTAGGAGCAGCAGTCACCAGGGACATAAGGCTGATGAACTCTGAGAAACAATTCAAAGTGCCCAGGATTAGACAACTGGACAATGTGCCCTTTTATGCCTGGAACAAGAAGGACATTATTAATGTCTGCTTTTATTATGTGCAGAAAGCCACCGATCTTAGACTAGCACCTATCTGCAAACAATCAAAACAAATAGGTGTACTGCTACTTTAGACACAATCATGCAGATTCTTTGTCTTGTTCTTATGGCGTTCAGATTGCCTCTCTACCGCTCTCTCTACTCCTCTCTCTACCCACCTCTCTCTACACACCTCTCTCTACCTCCCTCTTTCTACACACCTCTTTCTCTCTCTCTACACACCTCTCTCTCTCTCTCTCTACACACCTCTCTCTAACTCTAAGTGGCAACCAGAGCCTGATAGCACTGCTTGTCCTTTAAAAAAAAAACAAGCATTGGCATAGCTAATAGGTCTCGCCTTTGGGGCCTTATAAGTATTTATCCATGCAACAGTTAATGTTGTTGCACCAAGGATATTGTGCTGCATAACTATTATAATATAATTATAAGGTCCAAAATGCGAGACCTATTGGCTATGCTAATGCTTGTTGTTATTTGGTGTAAATCCGATTTGCAGTTTTGGAGAAATTAAAGAAAAAACTAACTTGGTGCTAACCCTCCATGAATCCTCCCAATCTCATGCAGAGATGTGTTTGGCTGCCCACACTTTAACCAGGAAGTGTTGGCTGCCATCTTGGAACTCAGACTCAGCCAAGTCCCAAACTAAAATATAAAGAATGGAGAAGAGGCAGGGTAGAAATACCCTGAACACCTAGGCACGGTGCTGGTGTCCCCCACGGACCCCGTGGTCTCCGACACCTGCTTCTTGTTGGGTCCCAGGGAAGGCAAGGTCTCGGGGGCTTAATAATATATATAATATGGGGAGGGGCGATTGAGGCCCCCTCCTTATGGCTGGTCTCAGCCACAGGGACTGCCACCTAACCAGAGCAGGCCGATTCTTATTTTAATTGGAGGAGGAAGCACAGTCCCACTCCTGAGGCCCTTAAGGGCTCAAGGACCACCACCTCCATGGGGCTTTATAAATATATTGGAGGGGGCTGCGTGGTCTTCGCTCCTAAAGCACAAAAGAGCTCCAAGACCACCACCTCCCTGTGGTTTCAATACTTAATTGGACAGGGGCAGTGCAGACCCCCTACTTGGCACCATACGACCCCGGAGACCACTACCTCCACAGGTCCAGAAGTACAAAATAAAGGGGGACACAGGGTGACGCAGTCCCCTTCCTGTTCCGAATTCATCCCAGGGATCACCACCTCCAGGGGGCTGGCCCTAGAAAAACAAAGGAGGGGGCCATTAATGGCCCTGGGAAACGCCAGCCACTAGGGCTGGCTCCTTATGTCCCGGCGTGCCCATACCCGTGATACAGCTGATTGCTCTTGCTTGGAGTCTGGCAGCTCCCATCAATTGAGAGCATATTGTAACTTTGCTCCCAGCAGGCGGGAGCAGGAAAACTGCTCCTGCTCACTAGGGGCAGATTTTTCATTTATTTTCCTGACCGCTTGAAATAGATGGAAGAATTGCTCGCACATTCAGGGAGCAGAATTTTTTACTGTTCCCTATGTGTGGGAGGCGCTGGAGGTGGGGAGCTGACAGAGACTGTGGGGGCATTAAGGTGCCCACCGAGGACCCCAACACTGGAGACTTGATGCCCTGGGTGGGCTCCAGGCCACCTAGCATGAAAAGGCCGGGCCCTGGGGGATAGGGTCCCTGGGGTCAAAATTGGCCTTGGGAGGTGTGCCGCATCGCCCCTGACCCTTGGAGAATTAAAAAAAATCAAAGAGCATGGTTGTCCCTTTTATTTACGTTGAGTATGCAAATGACCAAAATCATCTTCAAGCTCCGCTTGTTTGGCTTCACCCTATTTTTCTTGTAGTAGGCAAAGGGCTTACCCCCTATTCCGACACTCATTAGCAGCATACCAAAAGGCCAACAAGTCCATTTCAGGCCGACTTCAGTAACATGTTCTTTATGCAGAGGATTACAAGGACGTCTCCACCAAGAAAACAAGCACTTACTTCATATAGTTAAGAGGAAGTACCTCTGGTGGAGATTCACCTCTTTGTAGTCTTTTACACTAAAAAATATATGGAATCCTTAATGGAGGTGAATTCACCATGCATCTTTCGACCCACAATCTGTTTCTATCTTGTCATCTCCTGGTGAGAGCAGAGTCCATGGTTTTGCCTTTTAAATATCCTAAGTATGCACATCTCCCTAACTATAGCAACACTCACACACGCACTCACAGACCCACACACCTACTTGCAAAGCCAGGCAGGCACTCACAGACCTACTCAGAGACTCACACAGGTACTCACACACACCAACTCACAGACCCACTCTAAGACCCACACTGACAGACACAGTCACAAACCCACTCACTAAGACACTGATATACCCACTCACTGCCCATACAGCCAGTCGCACACCCAGTCAGCAACCCATACAGCTACTCACACACCTACTCATACAGCCACTCACACATCCACTCACATACCCATACAGCCACTGATACACATATTCACAGACCCATACAGCCACTCACAGACCCACACAGGCACTCACAGATCCACACAGGCACTTGTACACCCACTCAGCCACTCACATACCCAATCACTTAGCCACACAGGCATTCACAGACTCATACAGACACTTGAACATCCACTTATAGACCCTCACATGCATTCACACTCCCACTCAAAGACCCACAGACACACTCACATACCCATTAACACACCCACTAAGACACTCACACACCCACTCACAGATCCATAAGCCACTGACACAACCAGTCACTAACCAATACAGTTACTTACACACCCACTCACAGACCCATACAGCCACTCACACATTCACTCACAGACCCATACAGTCACTACCACAACCACTCACAGACCCATACAGCCATTCCCACTACCACAAAAACACTCACTCACAGACCTATACTGCTACTCACGCACCTTCTCACTGACCTGTACAGCCACACACACAACCATTCTTTCACCCATACAGCTACTCACACCACCGCGAACTCACCCATATAGCCACTCACAAATCCACACTCACTCATACAGCTACTCAGACACCCACGTATTCACCCATGTTGCCACTAACACATCCACTCACTCACCCTGCAGCCTCTCAACACTGCCACTCACTCACCCAAGCAACCATTCACGTACCCACTCACACAACCATGTATATATCCATACACACATCCATAAAACTACTCACTCACACACCCACTCACTCACCCTACAGCCACTCACATAAACACTCACACCCCAATACAGCCACTCACACACCAACCCACTTGTGTAAACACCCAATCAAGCAGCCATTCACTCACCTACACAGCTATTCATACACCCAGACACTAACTCAAACAGCCACTCACACAACCACTCAGTCACCCATAGTGCCATCCCCACACCCAGTCACCCACACATATAGACATTCACCCAGCTACTCACTCACCCATACAACCACTTACACACCCAGTTACAGACCCATAGAACCACCCCTACCATCACTCATGCATGACACAATCACACATATAGCCTCTCACACACTCACACACCCACTCAAATATCCTTACAGCCACTCAGGCACCGACTGACACACGGATACACACAGTCACATAGTCACTCACATATTCTGTGTTATAAGTAGTATCAGTAATTAGTAGTACACAAAGTATAGTTATTTGACTTTGTAGTAGCTTAGTATGCATCTTTAAGTTTCAGAATTGTTCACAAAACACTAACACTCACTTGGTGATGTTATCAGTGATGTCATTTGAGATGTCATCAGTGATGTAATATGTGAGGTCATAAGCAGTGCATTGCAGGAGCATAAGTTATAGTTAGCTAAGGTAACTACAACTGGGGAATTTCTATGGTGGTGTTAGAGTGCAATCTGAGCCTGACTATAACTTCCTTTTAACCTTCGTTTTTGTAGTACAGCCTAGCATGACACATTTCAACCGTTCAAGCAAGGTCTTGAAAACATGACGTGCTGCCATAATCTTTCCCTTTAAATAGTGACCACCCACCACTAGTGCAAGAATCAACAATACAATACTCATGAATATACACAACAGACTACCTGTACATGCTCTTGCTCAATTATGTTTTTCGTTGATAAAACAAATAGTATTCAAAAATGTAACTTCTCTAAAATATCTTGAGTTATTAAACATGTTTTCTATATTGAACTTTCCTCTCAACAATCTTTATACCTGGAGAATAATACTCATGACATGTACATAATTAACGAATCGATCTGAGTAAATGATATAAAATTAAGTTGTGTTGCTATAAAGTTCAAGTGCTATAAGTATTGCCATATCCTAAAGTGCTATATAGTGAAAGTGCTATGGTGCCATACACCATAGTGTACGCTGATCGTCGTCCGTGAAGCAGCCCAAGATGTAATCATTAAACCTCATATAAGTGCTAGTGCATATACAGCTGGGAATGATGCAAAACGTTCATAGCTATTGCACAATCCCCTAGATATGTAAGGAATAACATGTGAAGAAACTGATTCATATAACATGGATGTTTGCTCCTCTTTCTAAACTCAACTCTGAATTCATAATGAAGAAGATATAAACATTCTAAGTCGCGAATGATAGTGCGGGATTGAGTTAATACTGATATATCATGAATGTGCTGCATAGAGCACCCTATGTTAACTTTAAGGAAATTGTGTATATCCTCACTGGTGTTTAAACCGTTTGGCATCTTTGTATCTAACTCCAGAATGAACTGTGATTCCAACTGTCACAACCGTTTTTCTCTGTTGCCATCTTGTCTTGATATAGGAACTGCACTGATTACAAAGTGTTTAATCTCATTAAGATTGTTGTGGTGTACTAGTTTGAAGTGCCAGGCCACTGGGTAATTCGGATCTGAGTTTACCACAGCCCTCAAATGTTGAACTATCCTATTAAACACCTATTGTTTAGACTCACCACTTACTTGATTCCACACAGACATTCCAATACATAAACTGCATGATCTGTACAGCATATACAATGGTAGTGTCACTCTAGCCACGCGCAATGAAATGCTGTACTACTTCCTGTTGGGAGTACTCAAGATCTCTGTCAGAGCTACAAATTCGGCGTATTCTTAAAAATTCCCCGTAGGGAATACTGCGAATTAGATGCCTTGAGTGTGCACTTCTAGCGAGGATGATGGAATTCCCTGCAATAATCTTTCTGTGGAGTTTAGTATGTACCTCTACATTGTCTGTATACTTTTCACATCCAAGAATTAGGCCTGGGTGTTAAATTTCGTTCCGCTCGCGGAATTTGCAGAATTTTCGAAATTTGCATAACTCCGCAGTCCGCAGAGAACGCAAAATTGCCCAAAATTCTGTGTTCCGCAGCTTTGCGGAATTTTTTGCTTGTTCGCCTTCTCAAAATACGTGTTTGCGAGATGTTTCTCCCCAAGCATGCAAACAGCAATCGCGAACAGGAAAAAGCATTGCAAACTTGCAATTCCGCATGTTCACAGAATTTCTGCGTGTTCGCAGAGATTTTTTACAGTTTCGCAGAACACTGCGTAGCGCGACTTTGCAAATTCCGCCCACCCCTACCAAGAATTCCATGCTTCGATCACTGATTTGTGTTGTGAATTTCAAGTTCAATTCATTGTTGTTAATTGAGGTGACAAATGTTTCTGCTTACTCTCTAGTGGCCTTCCATACTACACACACATCATTGATGTTTCGCCACCAATGTTTTACATGAGTATCATACATATTGTTATGTTGTACCTTGAGGACTTGTTCCTCCGACCAGCCCACATGCAAACATGCGTAGCTAGGGGAGAAGCATGCCCCATAGCCACATCCCTCAGTTGTTGGTAAACGTCCCTGTTGAAAAGGAAATATATATTTTTCAAACACAGTTCAATCATAGTGATGATCATACGATTGTGTTCATGCAGATGTATGGATCTTAGATCCAGGAAATGTTTGACTGCTGCAATCTCTTTGCTATGATGGATACTAGTATATATAGATGTTATATCTATAAATATGAAAAGATAATCTTGCTCCAATTTGATTTCTGTCTATTTCCTTAAAATGCTGGTAGCTCTAATACGAAATCCTGCAGAAAGAAGTCCACATACTTTGACGTTGATTCAAATAGACTTCTTCCGGCCTAAATGATGGGTCTCCCAGGAATTGGTGGGATATTCTTCTTATGGACTTTCGGTATGAAATATAGGACAGGAGTTATAGGATGGTTATTCTTCAAGTAATTCATTTCATTTTAGGTCAACAAACTACTGTTTTTCCAATGCGCTAATTCAGGGAACAATGTCTCTTTCACTTTGTGTAAATCTTAGATAGATGCTTTTCTGTAGCACGCTGTGTCCTCTAAATGCCGTCTAGCTTGTTCCAAGTATTGTTGTCTGGGCCATAGGATGATGTTACCACCCTTATTCACCTTGTTTATTACTATTCTATTATTATTCCCTAGTTTTTTCCATTAGGTATGAATGGTGTACTTCATGAAGTTTCCTTTGATGTACTTTCAGATTGACTGTTTTGTTAACTTTTTTCAGCTCATCCACTACTCTTTCGCTGAATACATCAATGGCATCCTTCGGCATCATAGGTTCAAATGTAGATATTGGGGGGAAAGGACTGTTGCAGCACTGCAGGTATTGATATGCTCCTCTGTCATATCTTGTGGTATTGAGTTGGAGGAATCGTCGTTGGCATTGGCTAAAGAATGCAAAAGCCTCAATGTCTTTATAATCCATTGGTTTTAAATTAGTACCTGTCTCCCTGGTAGTTGTTTCGTTGGTATTGTTGGCCAAAGAGTTCTTAAGTTGGTAAAAAACTGTTGAGCTTTAATTTATTAACACATTTATAACATCAACACTTGATTGATTATATTTGAAATTACTCTCTGGACTATAGGTTAACCCAAGGGATAACGGTTGCAACTCAGCAGATGTTAAGGCAGTGTCCATTAAATTGATCACTGTGTTATCAGTAGGCACAGTTAGCAACTCCATTTCTTGGCTTGTGCCCCTCTGTTTTTATTGTTGTTTGGATTTCCTCCGCCTCTCACTCCTATGTAGGTTCCTCCTTCTCCTGGGTTGGGTTAAGGATTCCGAGGACTTAAGGTCTGTCGTTGGTCCTGTCATAAATAATTGAGTTCTTCTGCTGGTGTAAGGTTAGTTGTCAAAATCTCGTGCAAGCCTAGTTCCTGCTCCCTGCTGTCTTCAGACTCGCTGCTACTAGGAATGGAGCTTACATCAGAATTCAACATTTCCAGGACAATGCCTTCCTGTGTTGTTGTTTGGACATTAGGCTGTCTGGTAGTTAATACCTGTCTCTTGAATGTATCAAATTGTTTTGAAAAAGGGAATACTCTTCCTTTCTCATAATAATTTTTATCACGTGCGAATCTGAAGATTTTCTTTGCCTTAATTATTTCCTCATTTTTTTTATCTTTCCTTCAATTTCCCCACGACCTTTAGATATCTAGGGCCAGATGAAGGTAAAAGTCATTTACCGATTTTTAAATACCGAATTTTACCGATTCGGTAATCAAAAATCGGTAAATGACATGTAGGAAAAAAATCGGTAAAAAATACCGAATCGGAAAAATTCGGTATCAGACTTTCGGTATTCACCGAATCGGTATTTACCGAATTGGTAATTACAGAATCGGTAATGGCCATACAACCCTATGGGCCAAAAGGCCCATAGGAATGCATTGGAAATACCGAATCGGTAAATACCGAATCGGTAAATGCCGATTCAGTAAATACCGAATCGGTAACTACGGAATCGGCAAGCAAGTAAAAGTGAAACTAATGAAAACAGCCAATCAGGTGGTACCACCCTCTCCCACCCTACCAGGGAGTGGCTACCCAGGCAGCTGCAACTCATTAGAAGTTTCTGGAGAGGCAGTCAGAGCTGAGCAGTGAGACAGAGCAGCAGGGAGAGTTTTTTGTGAAGTGGAAGACTGTGAAAATGGCAAGCAGCACAGAGAGCCAGAAGGCTGAAAGGAAACGAAAAATTAAGTTTAGCAGCATGGAGCTGCAAGTACTGGTGGAGGAAGTGGTGAGGGTCCACAGACAGCTCTTTGGGAGGCAGTCCCTCACAGTTCCAGAGTCTGCCAAAAGAAAACTGTGGACTGCCATAGGAGAGAAGGTGAATGCTGTGGGTGTGACCCCCAGGAGCATAGAGGACCTAAAGAAAAGGTTCTACGACATCAGGAGCCTCACCAAAAAAAAATGGCAGAGATCCACAAGCAGGCTGGTGTCACCGGTGGAGGCAGGAACCCCGCACCCCCTCTGACTTACCTGGAGGAACTGGTGGCCTCAACCATCGAGACGGACAGTGTTGTGGGAGTAGGAGATGTGGACAGCTCAACCAGAGCTACTACAAAAGGTAAGAGGCTTGCGCAGCATGACACACCCAAGCAAACAGCTCCCCTTTAGCCTTTTTGTACAGGCCAACCCCAGTCCAGTACTGCTAGCACCATACATGAGCAATGCATTATGGAAAATGTAGTCAGCTAATGTAGGACCATTTGTCAGTGCACATAAATCAGCAAGGCACTGAAAGCAAATTAGAGTAATGAAAGTGAAATGTGCAATGCTTTTATTGAAGTGACTGTAAGACATTTGCACTCAGTTTACATACGCTTCTTTATACCTAGGGGCAACATCAGGCAGTGGAGCATCAGCTTCACAAGGGACAGCACCAGCGAGGGAGGAGATTGTGGTGGCAGGGTCAAGCACCATAGATGCCTCGCAGGAGGAGGAAGACAGCACTGCCATGTTCCAAGAGGACAACCCTGTTCATCCCCTCATGTTTCCCCACTCCCCACAACTATCTCAATCCCCCCATTGGTGTTCTCACCTGAGAACTCCCCGTCACGGTCCCTGCCAGCACCTGCTACCTCACCATCCAGGAGGAGAATTGTGGCCCCAATGAGAGTCATGGCGGGAGCTAAGGGTGAGGCACCAGCACCCACACCAGTCACTCCTGCTGCACAGCAGTCCACCCAGCAGCCCAGAACCACTCGCCGCTGCCAACGCACTCCCAGCAGTGCAGGTCCAACTGGAGAGGGCACAGTGTTCCGTGGCCTTGAGGGGAGCATGGTGCGCATCCAGCGCATGCAGGGTAAATCGATTCAGGCATGCCACTGCCAATTCCAGACCCTCAATCTGCAAATGGGAGAAATGGGCAAGGGCATATGTGAGTTGGTGGAAAGCAACAGGGAGGTAGCTAAAACCAACAGCGACATTGCATCTGGAATGGTACACATGACCACCGCCATCAACCAGCTGTGTGCAAAAATGGAAACCATCGAGCACACAAGGCGCAGAGATGCGCGTGTGCACAACAGGGCAATGAACCGGCTGGCCATGACAACTTCCCAGCTATGCCGCAGAGGCGTGAACATGCAGGAGATCCTAACTCAAAACACCGCGGAGGTGACCAGGGGCATGGCCAGGATCACCAGTGCCCTGGAGGCCATGATCATCTCCAATACTGCTGTCAATCCTGTCCTGGACGTGGCTGAGGCAGAAGACAGCAGTAGCCGCAGCATCTTGGCTAGCGCTGTTGTAGAGCCACGCAGGAGCACCAGGCGCTCAGCAGAGCCTGCAGGCCATGCTCAAGGGAGTGAGCAGCATCCCAGTGGCACTGGGAAGAGCAGCCGAAAATGACATTGACAGTGTGGGTGAGGCAACCCGGGGCATTACCAGTCCCCACCTTTAAATTAATGTTTTTTTTTGTTGCACATCAGTGCATGAACGTTGTGGCAACATTAAATTTAGTTTTTCACATTCACAACCTGGTTGTGTATCTTTACTCACTCAGAAATAGTTGTCTGTAATCTCCTCGCGTCTGTATTTGCCATCACTTAGTGTTGACACTCCAGCAGGTTGTGTTTGTGGCACAGCAATGTCGTCGTCATGATCCTCATAGTCTGACAACTCCACCTCAGTGCCCTTCTTCACTGCAAGGTTGTGCAACATGGCACAGGCAGCAATGATCTTACAGCAGGTGATGGGGTATACTGCCTTGCACCTCCACTCTTGAGCAAGCATCTGAATCTGCTTTTCCATATGCCAAAGGTCCGTTCTACTACATTCCTTATGCTTTTGTGGGCCCGGTTATACCTCCTCTGGCTGGGTGTTGAGAGGTTGAGGTAGGGGGTGAGTATGAATGAGCGGAGGGCATATGCACTGTCTCCTAGAAGGAAAAGGGGTAACATTACTTGCATGCATACATGTACTTCACACTGCTATTTTTATTATGGGGGTCTGACAATGTGTCCCACCTAGGAGGTATCCTTCACCAAATTCCCCTAACTTCAGCCATGCATAGATGCCGCTCTTTTGAAATATGTAGGAGTCGTGGGTACTCCCAGGGAATTTTGCCACCAGGTCAGTGATGGCGCACTTTGCATTGCAAATCACCTGCACATTGATGGTGTGCGTTGACTTCCGATTGCAGTATATGTATTCTGTGACAGCAGGGGGGCAAATGGGAATGTGCGTGCCATCAATGCAGCCAATGATATGGGGGAATCGTGCCATCTGGTAAAAGTCTGCTTTTGTTTGTACCAGTTCCGCATGGGTTGCAGGGAAAGAAATGTATTGGTCCATCCTCTGTATCATGGCGTCAAGGAATTTGTGGAAAAACCTTGACAGGCTGCTCTGGGTCACCCCACCTACCGCAGCCATTACACTCTGATAGCTGCCAGACGCAAGCAGGTGTAGGCTGCATAGCACCTGCACGTGCGGTGGGATAGCGTGTGCCCTTGGGGTGGTGTGCTCCAACAGTGGTTGGAGGTCCCTGATGAGGTCCAAAATGGTGTCTGAGTTTAGCCTGTACCTCTGGAGGATCTCTGCCTCTGTGAGCATGAACAGGGTGATCCTCTGTCTGTAGACCTGCTCCTCTCTCTGCCGATCCCTCTCTCCTTCCTGCTGTAGCTGTAGCCATCTTGCAATGACATAAAATGCAGCCATACTGCAAGGTGAATTGCATTTTGGGTCCTTTTTTATGGGTTGCAGTTGGTTACCACCTGATTCCAATCCATGGTAAATACCGACTCTTAAATACCGATTTTGAGGCTAATTCGGTATTTCTGTGCTTCCCTACATCTCAATCAACGTTTTTGCCACTTCTTATTTTCCGATTCGGTATTTTACCGATTCGGTAACTCTTCCGAATCGGTAAATATACCGATTCGGTATATTTACCGATTCGGTATGTTAGCGATTTGGTAAATTTACCGATTCTGTGTTTTTTCTGAATCGGTATTTTACTGATTCAGTAACTTTACCGATTCGGTAAATTTACCGATTCGGACGGATTTCGGACTCCTACATCCCGATGGCTCGATACCGGTCGGTAACGGCCAAGAATCGGTATTTTCGGCCTTTACCGACCGGTATTGGGCCACCTACATCTGGCCCCTAATCTTTTTTTTTAAAGTCCATCCAATAGCCCATTAATCCGTTCTATTTCTTTTGAGTTGTTTCTCGGTCTATTCCTGCATATTTAATAAGAATTAGCACCATATTCATGGGAGCTTATAAGTTATTTTCCACCCATTCCTTTAGCATTAAAGGGTTAGGGTTTTTAAATGTAGGCGCTATCATCACTCTTAGCCCCCTAGGTACTCTATTCACGTCTCTATATTTCTCCAGCAACTTTCTTTCCCATCATTTGGTGAGTTCAGTTTTGAGGAGTTTTTCTAATGTTTTAAAATTAGTTTTTGCATCATTATTCATGTCTTGTAGGTGTGTCCACTGTGTTCAATGTGGGCCTTGGGAGGTTTAGAAATAATGCCTCTGCTGTGGCTTCACTTTCTCGCAGTGCGTCATTTGTGGACATTGTTATTGTTGTCTGGAAGGCAGTTTGCACTAAGGTGCTCTCTCGTTTGTCAAGCACCTTACTATTGAAAAAAACAAATCTCTCCACCTGCTACAAAACTTATTAAGGATGTCAGCCAAGCTTACCAGACTAAATCGCTGAATCCCTTGAGTCCTTCGACCACTTGGGCGCCTCCGATTCTTCGCTGTTTCTGACGTATTCCGACTCTTTCTTCTGTAGGCAGCAGGGGGCAAACTTGACTCGTACTCCTTCCGGGTCGATTACTTCGCTTCTACAATGTCGGCTGCATGTCGCTTCACCACTATCGGAGAGAGGGTCTGCAATTCCGGAGACAGCCTGACTCTGAAGCAATTTAATGAACTTGCACAATCCTGGCTCACCACTTTCCCGATGAGACCTCACAGGTACGGACCGCCAGGCGTTAAGCGTTGAATTTCAAAGTGCTTTATTTCCAGAACAAAGATTATGTAAACAGACACAAAGTCTTGTCCGTCCAGGCTAATGCCTAGCGTGATGCGTTTTGACCGTTCAAGTGCGGTCTGGATATATATATTATATATATATATATATTCACTGAAAAAACAGAGGTTTCACACCAGTTATAGTTAGCTGGAAATTTTACTGACGTAAAACCATTGAAATTCCCACGTTATAGTTAGTTGGACTCACTATAACTTGCGCGCCTGCAATGCACTGCTGAAGACGTCACATATTACATCACTCATGACATGGTCAGTGACATCACTCATGACATCACTGATGACACCATCCAGTGAATGTGTGTCTTTCTGAAAAATAAATATGTTTTATATATGTATATGTAAAGGTCGATGGAAGAATAAATGTTTAAATAAGTGTCTAAATGGATGTTTTTAAAAAAAAAATTGATTGGTTAACTGGCTTATTAAGTGTATCTTAGTGAATACATATATTAGCGAGTAATGTTTAAATATTTAAATATATGTATCAATGTTTCACTTTGTGTATAAGTGGCTGCATGGGTTGGTGAGTAGCTACATGTGTGTGTATATGGGTTATTAGATGTTTTTTTTAGTATCAGTATGAGTGTCTGCATGGTTTGGTGGGGGTGTTACTTAGCACATAGATGCATCAATGACTGACTCACTGTTTGTGGGTGTTTTGAAGACAGCATATGTGCAGGACTGTATGGGTGGATGAGTGTGTATATGTGTGTGTTAGTGAGTGAATGACTGCCTCACTAGTGTCTTTATCAGTAACGACATATGTTTTAATCTAGTATATGTGAGTATTGATGTATATAAGTGAGTATATGTGAGAGTGAGAGATTGTAAGAGTTCCTGTTTAAATACGTTTGTGTTTCTATAAGTGATTGTTTAAGAGAGTAAGTATGTGTACGTTTCCTTAGAAGTAAGGTGGTTGTGTGTGTATAGCTGTATATGCAAATAAATGGATGTTCAATAGTTTATTTGCATGTGTGAGTATGTGTGTGAGTAACTTTTGGATGACTGTCGGTGTGTAACAGGATGTATATGTGTATCACTACATATGATGAGTGAGTATATGTATTAGTGACTATATAGAACTGTTGGTGAATGAGTGGCTGTGTATATAGATGGTGGAATTACTGAATTGGTTGTTGTAACTGGTATGGGTATCTCCATTTTTTTGAAAATTTTAGTTTCTATTTTTGAATATGTGTTTCAAGGGTTACATTACACTGAAAGGAGGTCTGTCACTCTGTCACAAGGATGGTGTCATCAGTGATGTCATGAGTGATGTCACTGACCATGCCATGAGTGATGTAATATGTGACGTCATCAGCAGTGCATTGCAGGCGCGCAAGTTATAGTGAGTCCAACTAACTATAACGTGGGAATTTCAATGGTTTTATGCCAGTAAAATTTCCAGCTAACTATAACTGGTGTGAAACCTCTGGTTTTTTCAGTGAATTTAATAGGTTTTTTAAATGCTAATTCCTAACTATAACTGGTCTGAAACCTATGTTTTTTTCAGTGAATTTCATAGGTTTTTTAAATGCAAATTCCTAACTATAACTAGTGTGAAACCTATGGTTTTTTCAGAGGCAAATTTCTATAGCTATGTAATGTAATATTTTTTAAAATGAATCCTATATTGTATATTTATGTAATACTATTTTTTTTATGTATATTCATATTTCTTTTAATTTTTTTTTTCTGCCATGGAGTGCTCCCGGTGCGCGTACCGGAGCGCGCACCGGTAAGCGCTCCCTAAAAAAATGTGGGAACTCAATTTACATAAAAACCACAGGACACACTTTCACCAAATATAGAATAGGCCCTACTATATAGCAGTCCCTACCATTTTCCCAAATTTGATGGTATTCCATTGAGCCGTTTAGGCTGTAGCCCTGTCTAAATATCCTGAGGTATTTTACATGACAAAAACACATATGAAACTGTTGGAATTTACAACCAATTAAAATGTTACTTACATTTTGTACTTTTATGTGCTGACATTTGATTGGTTAAGTACATGAATATATATGAAAAATGAGAGGGAAACACATCCATTTTGACTAATACTACCTGAGGTACATTTTGAAAGAACTTTGACAGAAAACTTCAACTACTTTGAAAAAGGTAAGCTGTTAATTTGGAAGGGGAACTATGTTGTGCACTTTAAGTTAACTTGGGAAAACGTTTTCGGATAGTTATATACTGTCTCTCTGTAAGAGTTAGAGATTGAGATAGACTTCTCTGTTATAATTATGGATTGAGTTAGGCTTCTCTGGTATAATTATGAATTTACTTAGGCTTCATCACATGCACTTTTTAATAGTTCTACTTCCTGCCTAAAACCATACACTGCCCAAAAATTACTTCACTGTTAAAAACTCAGAAGTACCTGTCTGAACTTAAACCCAACAGTACCCTAACTCTACTAATATAGTTAATTTTTGTGCAATTTTCAGAAAGAAAATGGAAGGAGAAAAACAATCAACTGTTATTTCTTTCGAAATAAAGGTGGAAAATCCAGAAGAACAAAAAGATTAACTTGATTTCATAGATGAATCTTTGTACCAACAGTTAATAGAATGTTTGGAACAAATAGAATCATGTACTAATAATTCTGAGGAAATTCCGGACAATATTTTGTTAGAAGTTTTATTAAATTTTGAAAAAGAATCAGAAGAATAAATTTATATTTAATAATTAAAAATTGTTTGAGACATTATTCATTTTTATATGTAATTCATGAAGTAGTACCAAAATGATTATATTATAAAATGAGACTTATAGTATACTGTGCAACTTTTTTGTGTTACATAGTAAGTTTACCCATAGTTACTACCTTTCTCCCACTATATTATCTCCAATGTGTATTTTACATCTCTTTTTCATCATAAGGGAGCAGGATAGACTACCCATGATCCCCTAGGACTTCTCATGGAGGGCTTAAAGGATCTGTTTCTGCTTTCCTGACAGACTATGTTATGGATTCCATATACCACAATAACGTCTATAACAACATGCAAGATATCTACAGAGGAAACGGTGTACATTAAATTTAAGTCTCTACATTGGTACCTACATGTAGGTACTTAAATAAAAATTTAAAAAAAGAAATTTTTTTTAAAACAGCTACTTTTTTTTAAAACTGTCATTCTTTTTTCCCCATGGTACGCTCCCCGGTACGCTCCCCAGTGCGCGTACCAGGCGCTCCCCCCGCGAAAATCGATTTATTTTTATTTTTTATTTTTTCTCCCGCGGAGCCCTTTTATAGCCCCCACATTAAAACTAGGGTGTCAGGGGGGGGGGGGGTCTACTCGCCCCCTGATGGTCATTTCCCCCTTTGTTTTTGCCACCTCTTGTGTCTCGATCTTACCGAGACACAAGATGGCGGCCGCTCCGGACTGTTTCGAATGTTTACAGACACCCGAGAGCCAATCAGCTTTCCACGCGCAAGTTGCGTAGCGCGCCCGGTGCGCTCCCCGGTGCGCGTACCGGGGCGCGCTTATAGATATATATATTTTTTTGAACCTAAATTACTCAAAAACCACTGGAACACATATCTTGAGACATAGCAAAGGCACATCAGGCTACCAGTCCCTACAATTTTGCCAAGTTTGGTGGAAATCCATTCAGCCGTTCGGGCTAAAAGTGAGGTCGACCGCCCTATGGAAATTAACATGGGGAAAACACGTTTTAGGACCCCCTTTTATCTCGGCCCCCGCTTAACGAATCCCCCCCAAAGTTTCAGGGAAGGACCGGAGCACCGCGAGGCAAATTTGAGGAAATTTTCAGGCAGATTCCTCAACCGGCGCCAAAGTTATTCCCAATAGAATGTTGAGATTTTGCATTGAAAATAATCCTAACTATAACTACCTACTGGCGACCGCCAGTAGGTAATATATATATATATATATAAATATATATATCCAACAACAGGCGTCCTCTAAAGTATCCAGACAACACGCTGAGGCCCAAATATGCTCCTTAGTGAGTTTTATTTGCCAAAAACACAGTTTTTCAGTGAATACATGCATAATAACTGAAAAAAACAAATGTTTCAGAGATGTTATAGTTAGAAATTAGCATTTAAAATACCTTAGAAATTCACAGAAAAAAACATAGGTTCAGGGGTGTTATAGTTAGCTGGGCATTTCTCTCGTACAAAAAAAACCCATAGAAATACCTCCGTTATAGTTAATTCAGCTAACTATAACTCATGCGCCCGCAATGCACTGCTGATGATATCACATATTGCATCATTCATGACACGGTCAGTGACATCACAGCTAACATGTCAAATGACATCACTGATGACATCATCCAGTGAATGTGGTTTAGTTTGACATTTAAATATGTATTATATATATATATACCAATCTGTATTGAAGATTGAGTGGATATATAACTGTCTGGATGGAGGGTTTAGGAGCTGTCAGACTGTCTGTTTAAGTGAGTAATTAATAGTGTCTCACTTAATACATGGATTAGTAACTAAACCATGTGAATTTTTACATCACTGTCTCTGTTGTTGTATAACATTCTGCATCAGTTGGTCACTAACTACACGAGTGTGTATATTAGTTATTGATTAGTTGGGTGAGTATTTGTATGGGACACTGAGTTTGTGTGTGGTTGGATGGTGTATGTGTAACTCTATGCATAGATGTGTGAATGGTTGATTGACTAGGTGTATAGGTTTAGGAGTGCATGTGGAAACAGTTGTTTGGGTGACTGAGTGTATTTATTTGTGTGTTGGTGAGCGAATATATGTTTTAGTTGTACATCTACAACAAAGTAAATAAAAAGGCATTGTATGTGAGAGTTGGTGTATATAAATAAGTATATGTACCAGTCAATGATTGTGAGAGTAACTATATGAATGAGTGTATAATTGCAATGGAGCTTTTCTAACATATTGACTATGAGTTACTAGGTGTTTGAATAAATGAGGTGTTGTTGGATAGTTGTGTAAGTGAGTGAATGTGATTAATTTTTTTATGAGTAGTAGGACGACTGGATAACTGACTAAGATGACTGCTGATGTGTCAATGTCTATATATGTGTATATGTGCATTTTGATAGTGTTCTATTAATTAGTGACTGCATGTATAAATGATTCTGTTGTTGAATGGGTAGTTGTGTCTGTAGACTTAGTAATCAGTGAGTGGGTATGTAGTTACTGGTATTGGTGTGTCAACGGTTTAAAATTTGGTACTCTGTATTTTACAGTGAGTGATGAAAGGTTATACTAGTGTATGATGTGGTGTATCCGATCGATTGTCACGTGGATGATGTAATCAGTGATGTCATTTGAAATGTCATCAGTGATGTGATGCCATCAGTGATGTCACTGACCATGTCATGAATGATGCAATATGTGACATCATCAGCAGTGCATTGCCCGCGCGCGAGTTATAGTTAGCAGAACTAACTATAACGGAGGAATTTCTATGGTTTTGTATGAGTGAAATAGCCAGCTGACTAAAACACCCCTGAAACCTATGGTTTTTCTGTGAATTTCAAAGCTTTTTTAAAGCTAATTTCTAACAATAACGTTGCTGAAACCTATGTTTTTTTCAGTGAATTTCAAAGATTTTTTAAATGCTAATTTTTAAGTGTGATAGTAGTTATACCTATTTTTTTGTACAGATTTTCTACAGTTTTTAACTGCTTATTTATAAATATTTTATTCATTAAATAACATTATATATTTTTGTGAAAATTGCAAAAAAAAGTAAAACAATTTTCAAACTGAAATATTGATTACCTTTTTTGTTTTCATTTTTATTTTAATATATTTATATTATTTTCTTTAAAAAAAAAAAATCCCACATTTTTTTCGGAGTCGCTCACTCAAACCGTACACATCACAGTGGGTGTGCCGATTCTAGTCATGTACGGTGTTCGACGACTGCATGTTTTTCAGTTACATCATATACATTTAATATTACATGATGGGCGCGATTGGTATGCGACCAGTCCGCGACTCCTGCTCCAGCGCATTCACAACACATGCGCATTACGGTATGAGATGCTTGCGCGGAGGCGGGTCTCGCGTGACGTTATATACATGCTGGGGCACGCTGGGTGCACGACTCCCGCAAAAAATGTTATGTTCCAAAATGATATATATGTGTCTTTAATATACATATTAGGGCAAGAGATAATCTATGATATTTATAAAAATAATATATTTGTAAATATAATAAACTTATACTATTTTTTAATATATTTTCGCGAAGTCGGTGCGTGCATCGTGAGCGCAGAGAACCAGGTCAGCAGAGCTGCTGTAGAGCCAGAGAAACCAGGTCAGCAGAGCCATAGTAGAGCCAGAGAACCAGGTCAGCAGAGCTGCTCTAGAGCCTAAGAAGCAGGTCAGCAGAGCTGCTCTAGAACCAGAGACCCAGGTCAGCAGAGCTGCTCTAGAGCCAGAGACCCAGGTCAGCAGAGTTGCTCTAGAGGCCGAGAATCAGGTCAGCGGAGCAGCTCTAGAGGCCTAGAACCAGGCCAGCAGAGCTGCTTTAGAGGGAGAGAACCTGGTCAATAGGACTGCGTTAGAGCCAGAGACTCAGGTCAGCAGAGCTGCTCTAGAGCCAGAGAACCAGGTCAGAAGAGCTGCTTTAGAGCCATAGAACCAGGTCAGCAGATCTGCTTTAGAGCCAGAGAACCAGGTCAGTAGAACTGCTCTAGAGGCAGAGAAGCAGGTCAGCAGAGCTGCTCTAGAGCCAGAGAACCAGGTCAGCACAGCTGCTTTAGAGCCATAGAACCAGGTCAGCAGAGCTGCTCTAGAGGCAGAGAACCAGGTCAGCAGAGCTGATTTAAACAGAGAGAACCAGGTCCGCAGAGCTGCTTTGGAGCCAGAGAACCAGGTCAGCAGAGCTGCTCTAGAGCCAGAGAACCAGGTCAGCAGAGCTGCTTTAGAGCCATAGGACCAGGTCAGCAGAAATGCTTTAGAGCCATAGAACTGGGTCATCCAAGCTGCTTTAGAGCCAGAGAACCAGGTCAGCAGAGCTGTTGTAGAGCCAGAGTACCAGGTCAGCAGAGCTGCTCTGGAGCCTAAGCACTAGGTCAGCAGAGCTGCTCTAGAGCCAGGGAAACAGGTCAGCAGAACTGCTTTAAAGCCAGAGAAACCAGGTCAGCAGAGCTGCTTTAGAGGAAGAGAACCAGGTCAGCAGAGCTGCTTTAGAGCCAGAGAACCAGGCCAGCAGAGCTGCTTTAGAGGCATAGAACCAGGTCAGCAGAGCTGTTTTAGAGCCAGAGAACCAGGTCAGCAGAGCTGCTCTAGAGCATAAGAACCAGGTCAGCAGAGCTGCTCTAGAGCCAGAGAACCAGGTCAGCAGAGCTGCTGTAGAGCCAGAGAAACCAGGCCAGTAGAGCTGCTTTAGAGGGAGAGAACCAGGTCAGCGGAGCTGCTCTAGAGGGAGAAAACAAGGTCAGCAGAGCTGCTCTAGAGCCAGAGAACCATGTCAGCAGAACTTCTTTAGAGCCATAGAACCGGGTCAGCAGAGCCGCTCTAAGCCAGAGAACCATGTCAGCAGAACGGCTTTAGAGCCATAGAACCGGGTAGGCAGAGCTGCTTTAGAGCCAGAGGGCCAGGTCAGCAGAGCTGTTGTGAAGCCAGAGAACCAGATCAGCAGAGCTGCTCTGTAGCCTGAGAACTAGGTCAGCAGAGCTGCTCTAAAGCCAGAGAACCAGGTCAGCAGACCTGCTGTAGAGCCAGAGAAACCAGGTCAGCAGAACTGCTTTAGAGGGAGAGAACCAGGTCAGGAGAGCTGCTTTAGAGACAGAGAACCAGGTCAGCAGAGCTGCTGTAGCTGATACTGACTAACTGACACTGACTGATTGACACTGACTGAGACTGATTGACTGACACTGACTGACACTGACACTGACTGACACTGGCACTGACTGACACTGATTGACTGACACTGACTGACTGACACTGATTGACTGACCCTGACTGACTGACACTGACTGACTGACACTGACTGACACTGATTGACACTGATTGACTGACACTGATTGACTGACACTGACTGACTGACACTGACTGACTGACACTGACTGATTACACTCTACTACTCTACTACTAACTCTCTACTACTCTCTCTCTACTACTCACTATCTACTACTCTCTACTACTCACTCTACTACTCTACTTCTCTCTACTTCTCACTCTCTACTACTCACTCTCTACTACTCAATCTCTATAACTCTCTACTACTCACTCTCTACTACTCTCTCTACTACTCACTTTCGACTACTTCTCTACTATTCACTCTCTACTACTCACTCTCTACAACTCTCTCTACTACTCTCTACTCACTCTCTACTACTAACTCTACTACGCACTCTCTGCTACTCTCTACTAATCACTCTCCACTACTCTCTATTACTCACTCTACTACTCACTCTACTATTCTCTACTACTTACTCTATTACTCTCTACTACTCACTCTCTGCTACTTTCTCTTCTACTCACTCTCTAGTATTCACTCTCTACTACTCACTCTCTACTACTCTCTACTACTCACTCTACTACTCACTCTACTACTCTACTTCTCTCTACTACTCACTCTACTACTCACTCTCTAATACTCACTCTCTTTAACTCTCTACTACTCATTCTCTACTATTATTATTATTATTATTATTAATCGGGTTTTGTAAACAACCCGGAGGCCTCGTAGCGCTAAGTACCGTCATACTAAAAGGGAAAAAAGTTAAATAAACAGGTAAGTTTTCAGATCCTTCCGAAATTTTAAAAGGCTAGGTTCACTGCGAAGGGAGGTGGGCAGAGAGTTCCATTCTTTCGCGGCATTCCAGGAGAAGGAACGTCCGCCCCATCTGGTCCGTCTGATTTTGTTGACAGTAGCCAGGAAGGCAGTGCTGGATCTTAGGGGTCTGTGAGGAAGATAGAGTTTTGCCAGGGAACAGATCATAGTGGGGGCATTCTTCCACATGGCCTTGTGCATAAAACAGAGAGATTTAAACAGCACTCTGGCCTTAACAGGAAGCCAGTGCAGTTTCCTCAGGGCAATGGTGGCTGATTCTCGTTTGTTGAGGCCTAACAGGAGGCGAGCTGCAGCGTTTTGGGTCACCTGTAGCTTTTTGATTGTAAATGCGGGGGCGCCTAAGTATAAAGAGTTCCCGTAATCCAGGCGGGACAAAATAATGGCTTGAACCATTATTCTGCGAGCTTCAAAAGGGAGAAGAGGCAGCACTTTTCTCAGCATACGCATTAGCCCTAGCTAATAGCATTAGCTATTAGCATTAGCTACTACTCTCTACTCTCTCTCTACTACTCACTTTCTACTACTTTTCTACTATTCACTCTCTACTACTCACTCTCTACAACTCTCTCTCTACTACTCACTCTCTAATACTCACTTGTTACTACTCTCTACTACTCACTCTCTACTACTCTCTACTACTCACTCTCTACAACTCACTCTACTACTCGCTACTAGTCTCTATCACTCACTCTCTACTACTCTACTACTCATTCTATACTACTCACTCTACTACTCACTCTCTGCTACTCTCTACTACTCACTCTTCACTACTCTCTATTACTCACTCTCTACTACTCACTCTACTACTCTCTACTACTCACTCTACTACTCTCTACAACTCACTCTCTACTACTCTCTCTACTACTCACTACTACTCACTCTACTACTCTCAACTACTCTCTACTACTCACTCTACTACTCACTCTCTACTAAAACACTGCTCTCTACTACTCAATCCCTACTACGCACTCTCTACTACTCTACTACTCTCTACTACTCACTCTCTACTACTCACTCTCTGCTACCTTCTACTACTCACTATCTACTACTCTCTACTACTCACTCTCTACTACTCTCTCTCTATTAATCACTCTCTACTACAACACTACTTTCTACTACTCACTCCCTACTACTCACTCCCTACTAATTTACTACTCACTCTCTACTACTCAATCTCTACTACTCACTCTCTGCTACTCTCTACTACTAACTCTCTACTACTCACTCTCTACTACTCACTCTCTACTACTCTCTACTACTCCTTCTCCCCTACTCTCTCTCTACTACTCTCTACTACTCACTCTACTACTTACTCTCTAAAACTCACTACTACTCACTCTCTACTACTCACTCTATACTACTCACTCTGCAACTCTCTACTACTCACTCTCTGCTACCCTCTCTACTACTCTCCACTACTCACTCTCTATTACTCACTCTCTAATTTTTACCTCTCTACCTCTACACCTCTATCTCTCTACCTCTCCCTACCTCTCTCTACATGCACACATATGTACATATATATATATGCATATGCATTTATATATATATGTGTATATGTATATACCTACATATATAAACATATATATAAAATGCATGTCTATATAAATACAAATATAAATGCATTCATACATAAACATATACATATATGCATACATATGCTTGTTATGTACAAGAAAGTTTAAAAAACACTAATACAAGCAAAGCTAAAAAGCCACCCAATTAAAAACAGAATTGCTTTAACTTAAACGAGGGCAAGACCTATTGCATTTTCAATGCTTGTTTACTTTGGCTCCATCAAGAAGGCATTCAGATGTGTCACACATTTGCCATAAATTCTGAATGTTAGCACTGTAGTTGCTCATTAGATCACTGTAGCAAAGCTACTGCTCGCCAGGGAAGTCTGCTGCTGGTATTCAAAGTGTATATTTCAGTCTGCATGTCAGAATGTTTTAATGAAATAGAAAATGATTTGAGAAGTCTAAATGTGCCATAATTTTCCTTTCTGCAGCACTAATCATAATTTCTATGGCCAAATGAACCCCCTCATTGTGTTCCTTTGCAAATTAAATGTTTTAAGTGTTACCACTTTATTCCAATCAATATGGCTTCAGGTGTGCCATACTTTTGTCATAAGTAAGACTGTTAGTGCTCTAGTTGTGCTTTAGAATACTCTGGGACATTCTGTCATTGGGCTATACTTGGGCTACTTCTGGGTGATGTTTGTGCTACATTTGGGCTCTTTTGTATCTGGTGGCCATTTCGGGAGACTTATTTGTTATGAAGTTTCCTAATTTCCTCATTTACTACAGTCTCCACAGTAGGAAATAGTTTCAGCTTTTTACTTTGATTCCATCAAGAAGGTATTCAGATGTCTTACACATTTGCCATACATTTAGAATGTTAGCACTCTAGTTGCTTATTAGATCACTGTAGTAAAGCTGCTGCGCACCAGAGAAGCCTGCTGCTGGTATTGAAATTGCATGTTTCAGTCTGCATGCCAGAATTTTTTAATGAAATAGAAGAGGATTTGAGAAGTCACTGAAAATGTGCCCTCGTTTTACATTTTTTCAGCAATATTCATAATTTCTATCGCAAAATGAACCCCCTCACTGTGTTCCTTTTTAAATTAAATGTTTTAAGAGTTACCACTTTATTCCAATCAAGATGCTTTCAGGTGTGCCATACACTTGTCATAAGTAGGACCGTTAATGCTCTAGTTGTTCTTTAGAACACTCTGGGAAGCTGCAGTAGAACACAAAGGAATCAACTGACAGTCTTTGCCCTTGTTGGATGTTCATGTTTTACTGAGAATGTCAGACTTCATCCTTACATGACTGAGAAAGATAATGTGAATTTACAGAAAATATGAACATGGTCTCAGTTTAGCTTCTAGACTCACCTTCCAAACCTCTGTGGGAAAAGCATGAGAAAATATTTTTCTCTCAAACATGATTCATGATATCCCAGCAGAAGGCTTTTTCACATGATAAGATCACCTTAGAACACACCACAATTCCTAAAATGAGTATGGTACCATCAACAAATGTTTTATAATGTAACTAAAGTCTTAAAACCTTCTAATAACTCCAATACTTTTAAATGAGGTGCTATCATGTATATTGGTCCCAAGATGGCTGCCAACATTTCTTGAATGAGGTGCTGACAGCCAATCGGATCTCACGATGAGATGTGTGGTTAGGCTCCGCCCAGATATATATGTATTTTTTCCCTTTAATATCTAAAAAACTACTGAACAGATTTACACCATTTAACAAAAAGGCACGACTCTGAACCAAGGTCTACCTTTCTGCCAAATTTGGTTAATTCCATTCAGCAGTTCGGCCTGTAGCTGTGATTAAAGGTTCCCATGGAAAATTGCATGGGGAAAACACATTTTGGGACCCCCATTTTGTCTCGGCCCCCGCTTGACGAATCACCCCGAGACTTTTTGGAAAATTTCGCGAAGATTCGTCATACGGCGCCAAAGTTATTCTAAATAGAATGTAGCGGATTTCCTATGGCAAATAGGTCCTAACTATAACTACCTACTGGCGACCGCCAATAGGTAATAGTGATATTACATTTATCTGAAATCTTCTGTTGCAATGTTGCAATATTAAAATGTCACATTTTAACTGAAGTAACTATAACTTGCGCCTCTGCTGCTAACATTGTTATCATTAATTATGTCATTTCAGACGTGAATTGAAGCAACACTTGTTGCTGTGCAGTAGAAGGCACTTTGCGTAGGATAACTGGTTAACTCTCTGTTGCTTATTGCTGTATTTGGGTTTCAGACTGGTACCAATCAGGTGAAACATTTGCCCAGATAGTGTTAATGTTTAAAAATGACAAAAGTTTCACTTCTCCAAACACTTTCCCACAGTTACAATTTGCATTTATGTGACCATTGCTCTCTGTGGAAAAGGGTGCCAGTACACAATAGTTTAAAAACAAAGTGAACAGTTAAATGCAACAAATCTCTAAAACGTAGCATAAACAGAAAATCATACACTTGAAAGGGCACACGGTTGTTTAATCACAATGTGCCTGCATGTTAGATATATACCATGGACCTTGGATTTCTTCCGGCCTTCATGAGTTCTTTTGCCAGCACATTCTTGTGGGTCTGTGTAAAGGTCTTAATTTTTCCTAAACCCACTACGTGACAGGCCTTTGAAGTTTCTTGGCCCGTTTGTCCTTTTTTTTTCAGATTTATACACTGCCTCATTTGTTCTCCCTGGAATGGAGCTTCCATGCCCATCCATCCATGATTATTTAACGGTAATTTTCTACCTTTCACTTCTTACTTTGAACTAGCATTCAGTTGTCACCAAGTAATATGGCCGGGATGCCCGTCACCCCCTCCCAACACAATCCCCAAGGATGGGAAGACGGACGCAGTTCTGAACTTTTGGAAGGCGGGAGGGAGTCACCCTCCCGGCCGTATTTATTAAAATATGAAACAAAATTAAAACATTAAATAAAAGTTTCATAATCATGTACAATTTTCATTTATTACATTTCGATGAAGACATGTTACTTGGCTAACCTTAACAAATCTCTAATACAAAGGTTTCCTAGCTGAGTCTAACATCCTGCAAATGCATACTTTCTAAATTAAAATTGTACATCCTAGCATTAAGGGCCAACGGCAAGGTCTTAACCGGTGTCAGATCCCTACTACCAAAAACTCTCGCCCTCACGGTGTGAGTGGCGGCCGCGCAGAGGACTGTACCCTCATTGCCAACTGTAATTTCCCTTGTCTTGTTGGGGGCCCCTCTTTCCGCTCGACGCCATCTTAAAGGTCGTCCGAGCACCCGTGTGAGGTATCTGTAGAAAGGACAGCGTGGACTCCCCCCCCACCCCCACACTCTCTATCACATCCGCCGTTGCAGATATCCGGGCCCTGGGAAATTCGTAGGAGGGGCATATAGCCGCCTCCTCCTTAGGCGACCCATCCTTAGTGGGTGCCGCCTCCCAGTGGGAGGGGCCAATGGCCGCCTCCCCCCGGGCGCTCCCATCCATAGTGGGTGGCCCCCCCCTCTAGGGACCTTGAAATTACTGCTCACCGATCATGACCTTACCGCCACAGGTCGGATAGTTGACCGGCTATCCGGCCCCCCTCAAACTCCTCCTAAAGGTCATGCTTCCTCAAACCCCTTAGCCATGCTACGAAGTCTCCTATGAGTAAAACATTCCCCTCCCGGGACAGGTGAACCCCATCATTCAGATACATGTGATCACCCCGAATACACCCATGAGGAATGCTATGCAACTGCGCCGAGCGAAACAATCTACCAATTTTGTTGTTAACCTTCTTCACCGAATGGTTTAGAGCTGACACTGAAAGGCCCCCCCGCCACACCTTTCTGGGAATCATGTGGGACCAGGCAATCGTGCACCCCGGGATTCTTTTTGCCAACCAGCTAACGGTGGACAAGACTCGCTCGAGTAATACTCGTCTACCCAGTGTCACCAAGTCATTGCCCCCCAGATGTACTATGACTATAGATGGTGGTGACCCCTGCCGCCCTAAGAGACCCTCAACAAACGATTCGAATTGGTCAATACAGAGCCCGCCCCTTCCATGGAAGGCCACTCTGTACCCGTATTCCTCAGCTGCGCGAGTCGCGTCACCTGCTTCGAATACGTCCCCGGCCCGCCTCACGTATGAGTGGCCCACGACCCATACCACTCTCTCCTCAGCCAGTGATCCATGACCGCTGGTCCCCTGGTACTGGGTCGACTGCAAATTCCGCCTGCATGACATGCTCGCGAAACGGTAAATCAAACAGAAGACAAGAAGCGTGAGTGCATGTAACTTGACTTCACAACATGTGCAGTCGCACATACCTTTTAAAACAATTCGAGGACCACCGTCCTAACTGTTTCACTTCTTCTGCACTCTGACCCCTGGCTGTAGCCTCAGTAGCAGCCCCTATCCTAAAGGAGTGGGTCCCGAAATCGCACGGGTCCATGCCCGCCGCAGCGATTGTCAGTGCTAGCACCCTCTGGAACTGAAACCTCATCAGTGGGGTGGCATCGATGTGCCTCAGCAAACTCCCCCCCCCATGTATCCGCCCTCAGTGCCAAGTATTCCTCTATACACATTATCGGGCACGTGGGGGACCCTCGCATGCGCTGGACAACAACACTGTTTCCCACTGCTCCTTGGTCAGTTTTGGACTTCGCTATCGTGACTATCATCGAATCACCCCTAATTAGGATGTGATCCCTGCACAAGCCACCCTCCACATCTTTCTTATTCCTTGCGACCAGTTCGCTCACCCGCATAGCCCCATGGAAAGCTAATGCGAAAGCTGCCCGGAACAGTACTGCTTCGAATTGGGAGGAGCATGTCGTGCCTAGTTTTGCCATGAGCAGGGACAACCTTTCTAAGCCAATCGGGCGCCTCTCGTCTTGCTTGCGACCCTCGAGGCGCTGCCAGCCGCGAAGGGCTTTTTCGCCAAAAAGGAACCTGTTGGGTCTTTGATGCCATGCACCTGCACCATGAATGAGATGGCCACCCTGTGTCTATTGGCCGTAGCCGCTGACCGGCCCTCTCTGTGCAGTGCTACCAGGAACCCAAGGAAGGAATCCTCACGACCCCAGTTCTGACTCCCAGTCGGACCCAAAAATGCACAATAGGAACAAACGCTCCTTCGTATGCTTTCCTCGTCCTGGGGGCTAAGCTTGCTGCCACGAGGTCTTGTAATCCTGGGCACCGATTAGCCAGAGTGCTTCGGGGAATGGTGCTGCCACTAGGTCCGCTGTAGGTAGATAAACCCTGAACGCCTGCATATGTGAACGAGAGAGTGCATCAGCCGCATGATTCAGTACACCCGGCACATGTTTCGCCCTGAACTGTACATTCAGTCTCATGCAAAGCAGCACAATTTCCTTCAACAATCTCAAGATCCATTTGCAGCGTGCTGCCTGTTGGTTAATGCATTCGACAACAGTCATATTATCAGACCAAAATACCACCGAGCGGTCTCGGAACTCGTTCGGCCGTGCCATTAGAGCAACAAAAATAGGGAATAGCTCAAGGAACCCTATGTTACCTGTGAGACCGCTGGTGTGCCACCATGTCGGCCATGTTTGCGCCGACCATCGATTACCAAAGATGGCGCCAAAACCCACGCTCCCCGCCGAGTCAGTCCACAAACCCAGCTCGTCCGAGGACGCTGGCGGCTTGTTCCACGCCACTCGACCGTTGAAGTCCGCCAGGAATGCCAACCAAATTCGCATGTCCTGGCGAAACTCTGCAGACAGTCTCGTGCGGTGGTGTCCTTCTTTGAGACCAACCATAGCTTGTGCAATAGAGCGTGAAAAGGGGCGGGCCATTGGTATCACTCTCAAGGCAAAGTTAAGCTGACCTACTGCTTGCTGTACCTGGTGCAGGGTCACTTTCGCCTTACCAAGGCAAAGTTCCAGGGAAGCCCTAAATTTAGATACCTTTCCCACTGGCAAACGGAAACATCCCTCCACAGAATCGAGCTCAATTCCCAGAAACTCAAGTGAAGTAGATGGTCCAACCATCTTACCTGGTGCCAATGGCACTCCAAACTCCCTCATGAGGATGCAAAAATGATGTAGCGCCTGCGCACATTTCGTGTCGCTGGCCGCTCCCAAAAACAGAAAGTCATCTAGGTAATGCATAACATGCCTATGCCCCGTGGCCTCGGTGAATGCCCACTCTAAAAAACAGCTGAATTTTTCGAAATAGGCACAAGAAATGGAGCAACTCATCGGCATGCATTTATCCATGTAATAGCGTCCTTGGAACGCAAAACCTAGCAGACGCTGATCCTGTGGGTGTACCGGGAGCAACCGGAACGCTGATTCGATATCCGATTTCGCCATCAGCGCCCCGGGGCCCAGGCGATTTAACATGGTGACGGCATCATCGAATGATGCGTACCGCACCAAACAGACTTCTGTGTCAATAGCATCGTTTACTGAGAAACCCCTTGGAGCAGACAGATTATGGATCAGCCTAAACTCCCCCGGGTCCTTTTTGGGGACCACCCCTAACGGGGAACAGACGAAATTCGCCACTGGCGGGAGCCGAAAAGCCCCAGCCACTCGGCCTAGACTCACCTCTTTAGCGATTTTTCTTTCCACCACACTTGGATTATGCTGTGCTGAAAGCTGGTTTTTGCAAAAAGGTTCCCCACGAAAATCCCCCGCCGGGATGTGGAAGCCATATAAGAATCCCTTCCTCAACACCCCAGCGGAGACATAATCAGGGTATTTGTTTAACCAAGGAGTCATAGCCATGAGATCAACGGGAGTAGGCAATCGTACCCAACAATCCACCTCAGTCCTGCTTGGACCCTCCTTTACCTCCCGACCCGCTATTCTTGGATCTGCACGAACTCTCCGTGTGAGAGGAATTCCCACAACCCGCACACACGTGCTTGAACCTACATGTACCTTGCGGTCTGTTACAATTGCCTCTATTGAAGCCCCAACAGACCCCCCGCTTTCCACCATTCCCGCCGGTTTTCGGCTGGTGATCGTCACCGGTGCCTGCTCGACAGGGCACCGTGGGCTTCTGGCGGGAAACCCCCGACCCATTCCCGCCTGGCGAGGAAGTTCTTGCCGCCCCAGGCATGAGCTGTTTATGCCAAGAAATTGAGTCGAGGCAATCCCATGTCAGAGAGGAATCATGCTCTTTTGCTTTACGGAACTTTTTTAGAGTTGGCATTCACCGAGGCCACGGGGCATAGGCAGGTTATGCATTACCTAGATGACTTTCTGTTTTTGGGAGCGGCCGGCGACACGAAATGTGCGCAGGCGCTACAGGATTTTTGCATCCTCATGAGGGAGTTTGGAGTTCGTAACCTTTCCATTCACCCCCCTCATACGTTTCATAAAAATCCATTATACGTGCCTGATAACAAGACAGTTCGGGCAATACCTCGGGTTTACGTTCGCCAATAATCGCAGTAAACATTGCAAAGGCCTTAGCCCAATTCGTTATCGTCTCCTCAACCCTGAACTCCGCCATCTTGGCGCACCAAACACTCGGGTGCCACAAATCTTTCTGTGTCTTAGCATACTCCATCTCGCGATGGTCTGTTAACAATGAAAACATATTGACATAATTGTCTGCCCAGATCAACTCTTTTGTGGCCAACGGGATATGTTGAACCACCCTCTCCCGCCTTGAGGGTAATGAGCCCTCCCCTGCCACTGGCAAGGCGAGCTTACCTGGTGCGGTCGTTGTTCCCGCCGTGTTCTCGAGACCAGCTGCCGGTCCGTCTGGTGTCGCCTGTGGGGAGACAAGAGGGAGATTCGCCTTTGCGGCATCTCGCGACTGCCGCAACTGCTGGATTAGTAGTTTTGCCTCTTCGGCTGTGTCTCCTGGCGCCGTAGCACCACCTGCCTTCTTATTGAGCAATGCAGCCAACTGGGTGGCCAATTCAGGAGGCATATCCTCATCGTTAGCGGGCGTAATCACAACCGGAATCGGTTGACCCGCGTCTGGGGTTGGTACTGGGGCATCAGCTGGTATGGCAGGGTTGACCGGGGGCACCTCAGGGACCGGAACCTCCCCTGCCGCCCCCCTCCTCTTGACCCGTTTCCCTCTACCCTCGGGACGACTCCCGGCAATGCCGGGTCTATTACCTTCTTCGGGTTACCAGGCTTGTTCATTGTGGCCAGTTGCTTCTTAATGCCCGCCATATCCCGACCAAGCGCTGGAACTTGACCGATGCTTCGTTCTATTCTCGTCATTCTGTTCACCAACATGCGAAGCACCTGGTCTGTCTCGGAACCCTTTCCTGCCTTCTTGCCAGACATGGTTTCGATTATCCACTCCGGGTCGATCAACACGGTCCGGGACTCTTCTCTGTAAAGTCACTGAAAGAGAAACACAAGAATTACAAGTTCTCAAAAATGGCTCCTTGTTCCGTCGAGGGCTCACAAGCAACGAGTGGGTGCAGCCTTCCAAGCACAGAACAAGAGGACGCTTCTTCGGATTCCCGCTCTCTTTATTCTTCTTGGGGAGGGCGTGTACCCACCCCAGGTACGCCTACTGGGCGTGGCCATCGGTGTAGGTGTCTAGGACAACCCCTCTTGGGCGGGAAAAGGCGCTCCCCGGCCACGCCGCTTCGGGTATACCAGCCGAGACACGCCTCCCGCCCAAAATGGTTTCCCAGGAGGATCGGGGCACCCGACCATACGTTCGGGGGGACCGAGTGGTCGCCCCTTTCCATTAATCCCCATTTTATTTCATATTATAGGAACTTTGCCCCGCCACTCTACATCTGTCCTGAGGAAGGCCACGTATAAGGTTACACGGATACCTAGTATTTTTGTGGGGTCGAAACGTCGACAACCTATCCCCCGACCAGCTTGCACCGCAACCAGAAGATATTTACATAGGCTCATGGAGCATGGCTTTGTTGTACTTATGGACATTTGTTGCTTTTTCAATCTGGCTCTGTTGAAGCCAGTGCTTAATGTTTATTGACAGGAGTCACATGACCGGCACTTTAACCCTTCCCAATCCTTGCACTTATTCTCACTTACACCTTTCCCCTCCCTCACGCATTGGGGCACAAATATTTTTCTGATTAAGTGATGATTTTTCTGTGTTATATATCCAACATGCAGGCACATTGTGATTAAACAACAGTGTACCCTTTCAAGTGTATGATTTTCTGTTTATGCTACATTTTAGAGATGTGTTGCATTTACCTGTTCACCTTGTTTTTAAACTATTGTGTACTGGAACCCCTTTCCTATTTGTGCCGATAAACAACCACGTCCCAGTGACTCTAATTGGGTATACCTTTTCCCGTAACGCATGGCTCTCTGTGGTCTGCTGGGATGCCTTAAATTGGAAATGCATGTAAACTGTACACCTTTGGTACACTGACAGGCGCTGTGAGGAGTAGGCACTGCATTTTGCCAAAACTCCAGTGCTTTTTTTCACATACCATCATAAGCACACACCAGCAGTTTCTACTCAATAAGACCCCTGCAGGGGCTCAGTCTACAGTATCCATCATACAAGAGTTATATATTGCATAAAAATAAAAAAAATCTTTAGGAAAAACTAATTCACTCAGGCATTGTATATTGGAATAATACATGAAACATCATGCTCCTCAGTGCCTTTTGTTTTAAATGGCCTGGCAGTGGATTGACAGGGGCCATGCAGCACTGTATGAATCACAATGTTCCTATAGTGAGTGACAACATAATGCACAAAATACTCATAGCAGTGTAATGACGGCGCCACCCGCTCCTAGGGGCGTGGCGCCCTTAGTGGGCATCTGGGGCGGGAGGCCAGCAGGAATGTCCGAAAACAACTGCCTGTGACTACTAAACCAAAACGTTTGATGCTCTTCAGTTTACAACTACACACCTGCATCTTTATGCTTGTGCCTTAGTAAACGTGTAAGGTACCTCTGGCGGTTAATGCATCAACTGAAGAGATCTGTAGCTTGCAGGTCATAGCCTTGAACACTTATACTATTAAGATATTTTTTTGAATGCAGTACAGCTTGATGCCCTTCTTTATCTAAAAATGTTCTCTCCCCATCCTAGACAATTCTGAACATTACATGGACTAGAGTAGTGTGCATTTGCAGAACACGTGGATTTATTATCATATGTTCTGTACAGTGATTTTACTATCATACACACTAAAATGTATCATCACTGCCATAATTAGAAAACCAAACTGTGATTGTAATGTAACAAATGGAAAACTCTGTTTTGGGTAGAAGAGAAGCCTGCATGAGGTAAGCAAAGGGTTCAGTCCTGCTCATACAGTGATGTTGCAGTGAATTTTAATGATGATAATGTTATCAGTGCGAGGTCCTGAGCAAATCCTCTTTCCTGCCAACAAATACAATTCTCCATCAATGTCAGCAGTGATACGTAACTCAGGTTTAAGAATAATTTTGGAACGACAAGGATTCAGAGTGATAATAGACAGTAGCATCGCAGGATTTCATGGGCCATGATGCAAGCAAATATTTGGACCCTCCATCTGCTGTTGGGATGGTAAAATACATTAATGTAAATGGTTTAATAGGCCTCAGCGCCACTGCTTCACTAATGATAGCTACACCCTTGTTAATAGCAGCAGCTCATGTACAGTACATGAAAACAGCAGCTGGTGCCTCTAAAAGAAAATGCTACAATTAGTGCTGTGCTGAAGCATAGCTTCTATTGCTGCAGCAGATGCAGTGACATGGGGACCAAATGTATTGGGTTTGATTTAATAGACTTTAATGCTGATTTGTCTATAACAATGTAATTTTAAGTTCATGTTTAAAAAATCCTAGTTTTAATAAGTTCCTCTTACTTAATAAATGTCAAAGCTTCAGTTGTTGAAGAAAGGTTCTTTTTTGAAGTCTGAAGAGTCCTCATAATATATTATGCGATGTGTGTTGTTGTATGATTTAGATGGCAAACATTTGAGGGCTTAGCTTTTACAAGTGCTAAAATTGCAGGGTCATCCATGGCTGTGCAGTGATGCATTAGGGGTGAGCAGGCTAATCTTCATATTTTGAATTACCCCCTCCCCCCACCCCCCAGGTGAGAAAAAGGTTGGCCAAGAAGAGCAGAAGAAGTCCCTGCAGCATCAATTGTCAAACTCTAAGGACAAACAATGCCCAGACGATATACTTTCAGAGGAAACATTATTACCAAGCCATAGGCCACAAGGTGTAAAAGTTATTAGGTCAAACAAAAGAGTGCTTGTATTTCGAGCACGCGCTGAGCTAATGTAAGCAAGACATTAGCTGCAAGCTGTGAGTCATGGCCCTTAGACGTCAAACAATGCCAATTAGTGCATGGCTGTAACAAAATATATTCCTCAGAGAGACCGCTACTGTAACTGTGTAGCCGTTGGCACCCTGCCCTCTCTATCTCAGAGCCCGATGAAGCAAATGCCCTGCGTGGAAGCCACTTGCCATGCAACTTGCAACCATCTACTGACCCCACACAGTGCAGTGGAAGATGAATACTAAACTGCTGGTCTCCTCTTCCATGAAGGGCTGCTCCTCCATATGACATCGCCGCCGCTGCTCCCAGTGCTTCAGTAACATGCAAGTGACACTTTTCTGTGCTGCTGGTGTTTTAAAGGCTGTCTTTGCACGCATGGGGTCGAATCCAACCCTCGCTGCCAAAAATGTTGTAATTAAAATAAGCTGAATCAAGGCTTATCTTGATTTAACTTTAATTCCAGTAGAAACCCAGAACCAACCCTACCAGATGCAGCTGGGTAAACTGCCAGTGTCTTCCTCGATAATTACCTCAGAGATAGAATTCTAATACATCAGAGGTGACATAACCTAACCCAGCATAATACATTCCAATACAATATAACAAAGGCAGCAGCTGCAAAAGGTTCTTTTCGTGATATTTGAAGTGTGTGTTCAAAATTCCGATCACACGTTTGTATAAGTTATGGTACGTGCGCATCAAACAGGGAACAGTGCACAATGCATAATATAGTGCTCCAATGCTGCATAATTCCAGGGTCCCTAGTTATAGGGCATCATAGCAACTCTGCATGTTCCAACACAGCATTTTTCATCTGATTTACATTAAACTGATCATTATATCTTCTGGTAAAATGTTCTGACTGGTGTGCTTAGTTTTGCAGTCCAGATTTGTCTGTTATTCTTTGTGTCTGCTGTGAATATGGAAGAGCAAGATATTAAATGCCTGATTCATAACCATGAGTTACACTTTTGAGTAAGTTTAAACTTTGGAGTATGTTTACGACTTTTGGTATTGACAAACGGCGGACCTAATTCCCGAACTGTACTTTGCAGTACATTTTGTAGCATTACAGTAGTACTACAACACTTACTACAAAGTGATATTCACATGCTGCTCTTTGGTAGTAAATTACACTCTTGAGTACGTTTACTACATTTTGATTTTCACAAACTGCATTTTTATAGAAAATTACACTTTTACAGTAATTTACCCTTGTGCAGTAAGTGCCTCCGTCCATTGTTTTCTATTGGAGGAAGCTGCAGTACAAGTGGTTGGACATGTGTGGTGCTTGAATTACTACAAAGGTGTAAGTTAATACAAAATTCTACGTTATGATAAAAATGCAGTTTGTGAATATCAAAAATAAAAGAAACTTACTCAAAAGTATAAGCTTACTCAAAAGTGTAAGATAGCCCTCCAAGTTTAAACTTACTAAAAAGTGTAAGTTAAATGTCTCCACCCCCAGAGTAATGCAATTTGCTTACTCTTGTGTGGCTGGGTGATGTATCTCTCTAAATACCTTCCTGATCTTCTCTAAATCCCTCTTACTCCTCTTTAAGCTCTTCCCCGTTAATAGTAAGTCTGTCCCTTTTCACACCCACTCCACTGTGTAGCTCCCTTATTTAATACTAAAATATATACTTACATGTGCAGAGTCTCCACTGTCAAGCAGAAAACTACGCACTTATAAGTATTAGCAAAAGTTACTCTTTGTAGTCCATTTTGTAATCTATTTTGTAGTACCACAAAAAGTACTACAAAATGCAGTGTGTAAATCAATATCTTCTGCTGTGCATTAAAAAATATTGCAAATCACCTCAGAATTCCAATACCTTATAAATAGTGGTGTGCACACTTTTTGTAATTTGATCTTGCAAAATGTCAGCAAAATTACATTAAATCATACATAATTATGCAAGATAGATAATCTATCATTTTTGGCTATTTTCTAGCAGAAAATGTGTCCTTGTGTTAAATTTTGACACAAGGATGCATTTAGTGCTAAAAAAAAGGGAAAGCGATTAAAGCACCATGTGAGAAATTGGGTTGCTGGTTGAGGGGTGTAAAACCCTACTCAAGCAATAGCCACAGTCTTTGTCTGGGTGAACCACAATTAGTCACAAAATTAACCAGCGCTTAACCCTCTGATAGCTTGACACAAAAGCAATCAGGCTTAACTTAGAGGCAATGTGTACATTGTTTATGCAACATTTAAACAGTAATAAAGTGAAAAAACACGAGCAACCCAGGACCTGTTTAGTCCTTGTTATGGGCTCATCAGTCAGATATAGCTTGGTTCCAGTGAAACACAGTGCACGGGACCCACATCTGGGCATACCAGTCCCACTTAGGACTTCATACTAAATTATACAAAGAGTGTTGAATGGAAAGCTTGAAGTAATATCGGACATTGGTAATTACTCTGGCCGCATCACAGTCCATCTTCATTTTGCAAACCATGCCACCTCGGGTTGGACCTAGCTATATGCAAATCAGTTGTGACCCTGCTCCAATGGGAACACTGCAGTCCAAACTGCCAAGCCTGGTCCTGCCTGAACTGGAACACCAGCTACCCAGGACCGGTTTCACCCTTGCTATGGGGTTATCAGCCATGTATAGCTTGATTCTAGCTACACTGTGTGCGCAGGACCAAATCTGGGCATACCTTTTCAACATAGGGTGACAAACTAAAGTATAAAAAATGATGGATGGAATTCTTCAATCAATTTTAGCCACTGGTAATAATTTTGACCGCATCCCAGTCCATTATCATTTTGCACCGCATGTACCTCCGTTTGGACTAAGTTATATGCAAATCAGTCTTCACCCTGCTACAATGGGAACAGTCTAGTCCAAACTGCCAAGCGAGGTCCTCCCTCAACTGGAACACAGGCAACCCAGGAACGGTTTCACCTTTGTTGTCAGGTCTTAAGTCGGGTATAGCTTGGTTCCAGTGACTCAATGTGCCCTGGGCCACTATCTGGGCATACCCATCCCTCTTAGGACAACATACTAAAGTATACAAAAAGTGGTGGATGGACTACTTGAATTAATCTCAGTCTCTGGTAATTACTCAGGCTGTATCCCAGTCCATTGTAACTTTGCATACCATGCCAAGTGAGCATTGGATTTTTTCTTGCTCAAGGTGGATAGTATTGGGCTTATCCTACACTTGAACTTTATGCAAAACAAATTGACATTTGAAGTGAGCAGATTTAGAGGGCGGTGAAGTTGTCGAAATGCTCTATATAAAGGGGCAGGTCTCCACCGAAATGATAGGAACTAAGCAGGGTTCCCTACCTCTCCGTTGGATACTTTGCAATTTCCTAGGCCTGAAAAGTCATGGTTTGATCCCCAACAGAGAGGTACAGAGCTCTTAATAGCATTAGCTGCACAGATGTTATCTTTGTTTCCCTGGCGGAGAATAGGTTGCCTAGCCACCCAACTCTAAATTTGAACCAGAATTCCTACTCATTACATTACCAGCAGTAAGAACATGAGTAAACAAGTGAATTATCTGCATTACATAAATTAACTGCTCCTGAGCCTCCTTTATGCTTCTACCTTTGTTGCTGATGGACGGATTCACATATGGTCAATAGTGTGGGAAGGAGCAGTAAGCACATTAAGAGGTGCAATGACCCACCAAAGAATCCTGGTCAGGGTTACCACCCACCCTGAACACTGGATAGCAATGCATACTAAGCATGGGCGGATTTCGCGGATCCACGATCCGCGAATTTGCGGATTTGCGGATTAGCAGATCCGCAAAATCCGTGAATTTGCGGATTCGCAGATTTTTTAATGGGTGGGTCTTCTGTGCGGCCTCGACAACGCTCACGATTGTTTTTGGGCTGATGAATGAGTCACTGAATTTGAGCTTCAACTAGTTCCAGGGACCATGTGTGTGTTACTATGCAATCGCCCCGAAGGGCGCAGGGGTCCCTTGAGTGAGCTGTCCATCATAGTGGGTAAATGGCGGGAAGACGGTGCACACCGCGAGTGTGTGAGCGGGGCCAAATGGGCGGGGCTTCCATGCGAGTTCACATGCCTCTTGTGTGTATAAAAGGTCAGAGACCGATCAAAGCAGCAGATCAAGAGAAAGAAGCTCCTGGTCACAGGAACAGCACGAGGATTGCGCTCGTGAAAGTCAAGGATGCAAAGGCCTCTATCCAGCATCACAGCTGATTTTTGACGGTAGATTTGGGAAGAAGGCACACCTGCCCAGCCTCGACGACGCTCCCTTGAGTGAGCTGTCCATCCATCATCTTCCTGTAACTATTTTAGGATGGCGCCTGCAAGCTGCCAGCGCTATCCTAAAATAGTTACTAAATTAGCTTCACTAATAGATAAAATAAAGCAGGTGCTCGAGCACCTGCTTTATTTTATCTATTAGTGCTTCCTGTGCTTCTTGTTGAAGCTAACTTAGTAACTATTTTAGGATGGCGCTGGCAGCTTGCTGACCCCATCCTAAAATAGTTACAACAACAACTTCAAGCTTGAAGGCTTGAACTTTTACCTCCCCGAATCCGTCGCTCGCGGATTCGTGGATTTTCGGTAAATTCGCGGGAGTTCGTGGACTGCGGATTTACCGAAAATCCGCGAGCGGAACGGATTTTGCGCTCACGCTTAATGTATACTATTGAGTACTGCTTTTAAATTAAAATGTTCTTTCTTTTTTCTGAAAGACAAGCACCATGCTTGACATTTCAATTGTTGTGTCTTTTCTTGGACCGTTGAGTTTTGAGCTTGTACCTCCTACAGTAACTTCCCGATGTAGCATCTTACCCAGTTCAGGCACTCGCCAATGAATATGCTACACACGGAGAGTAGTTCTATATGTCTTTCTTCTTCAGCGTGTAAGCAAGAGCTCAATTTCATGACCGCTTACGAATCAGATGGTAATTATTCTGCATGTCCTAAAGCACATCTGTATGTGTTGCAGTTTCTTCTTGGGGATAAGTGCTGATTACTCATGTAAGTGCAGCCTTCACATTATTAGTATTTTAACTCTTGCCCTCAATTGCTTCCTTTCAAGATTCCACTTGATTGGCCAAGCGCTCCTCGGCAATGGCCTGAAAGTCCCCGGTGGGTCCAACCATCAGGCCCTGGCTGACAGCTTTCCGGCGTGCCCTGGTGGCTGAATACGAGGCACAGACCTCTCAGCCTCTACGCCCAATATCCCGGCGCCACCAGTAGACTGGCAACAATATTTAACTATTATAGAAGCCAGCCTCCGCGACATACAAGTTCAAGGGTGATGGCCCAGAAGTACTATTGCAGCATCCGGTGGGCACACCCGGGATACTCCCAGCATATACACTATGTCGCAACCACAGGCGGAGCAATGGGCTACACACATGCGGGTGCGGCAGACAGTTACGGCTGCCTCGTGCTGTTGTGTCGGCCCGCCCGTATCTGCACATACCGTGGCATTGGCACTGTACAACCCTTTGCCCACTTCCCTTTCATAGCAATTACCTCCCACAGCAGGACCCTGATATATCGGCCCCCGCATAAGCGACACATGTAGCGGTAACATTAAACAGGTTATGTCACTCATGAGGCGGACACATTAGTTAGGTAGTATTATGTTAGATTTTCTTTCTTTATTTACAGCTATGAGAAATATCATCAGTACACACATTTTGTAGTGAATTATCATAGTTCTTGGTCATCTTTAATGTTGAATATGTTGTTGTTGAAAAAACTTTATTTCGGCCTATGAGGCCATAAAAGTGCATAATTTAGCATTCCCATGTATACATACACTATATACAATAATTACAAATTCATAATATATACATGGTTGAGTAAAAAAATTCAACAGAAGACAAAAAAATAACCAGATTATGGTGATTCACCCCCCTATATAATGGGCACAATAATGCGAAGGATGTATGATGTTACAACGCATGCTTTTACCACGCATGCTGTTAGAACGCAAGTATTACAACGAAAAACTTTACAACGCATTACACTTGGGGGTGCTGGATAGTGAATAGTTTAATTTACTATTCCAACTCCAGTCCCCGTGGACACTAGGGAAGGTGTTGGATAGTAAATTAAAACTATTCCTTATCCTAGAGCGCCCCCCAGTGTAATGCGTTGTAATGGTTTTCGTTGTAATACATGCGTTGTAACAGCACTGCGTGGTAAAAGTTGTGTTGTAAAGGTTGCATACCTAATGCGAATGGTACTGTACAACACGTATGTTATTATATTGTATCCACAGCTGTCTGTTGTGTTCAATATAAAATTAATAAAGGTTATTAATAAAAAAGTTTCCTGTTTGAGGCACCAGAGTAAGTAGTATTTCTCTTTACAAAGTACTTTGGGTGTTGTTAGTTCCACATCTGTTTTCTTAATCCTGAAGGAGACCACTCAGGTATAGTGTCAACTATTAATTAGTTTGACACGCTAACCTTGGTTTTTACAGAGTAGTCATTGTTGTTAGTCGTTTATCCATTAGGTGTCCCTTTATTATTTTGTTGTTCCATAATGAGACCCAATATCCTCAATTGTGTCCAAAGGTTGTTGACACTCATGTAACACAAGCAAACCAACTTGGCAATTCTCTTAATTGAAATAAGGTCCCAGATTTCTTTGAATTCCTGTGTTATACTTATATGGTTGTTTGTCGTTCTACATGAATGATGCTTTGTATGTTATTTATATGCATTGTATATTATTCTTCTTTATGGTTTCTCTCTTTTTGGGACACCATGTACATGATTATTATATATGAAAAAATATAATAATTCTTTGCAACACCTGCTTTGACTACTCTTTTTTTATCCTGTTATGTTTTGAACAATACAACTGCATTCAGCCATTGTTCCCTAGTGTTTTTTTATATTAAAGTATATTACTAATAAGAACCATTCTTTCACAAAAAATACTTCACGCCCTGGTTCTCGTTCGGTAGGGCTGCCCTTGTGTTTTGAAAGAATTAATTCGATTGCAGGTCATTTCATATTTCATGGATGGTGACCAGTTGGGGTCAGCAGACCTTCATGCCTATGATTGCCTTTCTGGTAAAGTTATATATTTTTTCTTTTCTTTTCAATGCAACTCATTTCCTTTAGAGGTAATGAGGAAGATATTAATAAGAAAAGTTAATTTCTTTGTTCCCTTGACTGACACAAGGCAGTGTTCCCAGTGTAGACCACTTCCTGTTTCTCAACAAACTTTTTTTTTAATTTACCAGGGAGTGGGGGGGGGGGGATTTTACAAATGGATTACCAGCTCAACTTTCAAAATGTCAATGTGTTTTCACCGGATTTTTGGCACAAACCATTCATACATATGATTTCAATTCGGTATTTGGAAGGGACTCTTTCAAATCACCATTTTCAGTTATCAATTTTTTATCCATTTGGAATCCCTTTGAAGGAGTCAGAAAACCGTTTCCATGTCCTTAAAGGGGTTTAATACCTTGCAAAAAGCATTTTAACAGTTGCAAAAGTTCTTTCACGCCTGGCTCCATCGTCATAATTATCCTATGAGCATTCTTTGGGACCATTGCAGCTAAGGAGTGATGCTGGTGTACCATAAAACCAATGACTTTACTCAAATATATGTAAGCATATAGTTATAGATTTAATAATTGCTGGAGCTAGTAGTCCTTTACCCTATCAAAGACACATCCTCAGGTTGTCTAAGTTCTACAATGTGGGAGAGCATCAACATAGCTCCTTCCACTGGATATGGCATGTGGATTTTTTCCACCTCTGTATACATAAGCCGCATCTCGTTAAACTCTCACAGGTGTGAAAGAACTATATGTGAAATATGATCCATGGATTAGGGGTTATACTTATTCATTAGAAAGCAACCTTTTCTGAATAAATCATTTGTTGTAGCCATTGGATAATTGGTCAAAACAAAATAAGCACCAGAGCCCATGCTTTTTTTTCACCTCATGCGCGCTATTGTTATTATGCTCGTATGCTGAGATTTTAAAAAACCCATGTAACATGACGAGCTGGGCTCGTCATCAGCGTGCGAGGAGGCTACACCATGACGAGCCCAGCTCGTCATCAGCGTGGGAGGGGTTAAGAAGCTTCTGCAGTTTTCACTTCCCACTGTCCATGCCAGTGCAGCCACATGCCAGTACCAACGATACAGATTTACAATCACTTTCTTACTAACATGACAGTTGTATTGCTTCTGTCGACCCACAGTGGTTAAAATGGACTGGTCACACTGATGTTATTATTTGTTTTATATATTTAAAATTGTTAAACAGTGTGTTGATGCTTAATAGTAGATAGACTATGCCACAATGTGGTATATTATGATAAATGTGTGCCAGTGTTAGGAAATAAGGCTTAGATTTACAAAACCCTTGCGTTACTCTTATGTCACGCAAGGCAACGCAAGGGCATCAGTCAAATTTATGAAGCAACATAGTAGGCAGCTTGTGTCATTTTTGGCCACTTTAGTGGTGCAAGGGCTGCACTGCACTGGCCTTCGTGATGCAGCGAGGAATGTGTGCAAGCTGAGTGTTGACATGCAAATTCTACAGAATCAAGAAGGAGAATATTTAGGAGTTGTTGAACAAGATTGCTTCAAGTCTGCATCCAGCAACATAACTGTCCAATGCCATACCACCACATGTGAAACTCGTGGCATACTCTACATGATGGGCTCTAGATCCTTGCAGAAGACATCTGTCATGTTGGCTGGTATATCTCAGGGTACCTTTTCCACATGCCTGCCATCTGTGCTGGATAGACTCATCAAAATAATACCACTATACCTGCATTTCCCCAAAACTAGCCAAGAACAATTACTAACATTCAGTTATTTAATAATAAACAGTTCAATCTACCCACAATAGGTGGTACTAAACAAATAAAATATCCAATTACGTACCATTCTCTCTATAGTGTTTGTTACGTTTACAAAATCAATTATAGTAAAGAAATGACACAAAGGAATGCAGCACCCATATATGTTGTTCATACAGGACATTCTGACAGAGGTGTTATTTGAACAAAACATTTAAAATAATGCACACAACTTAGTCTCATAGTATGACTTCACAATGGTGAATGCGTGATACTAACTCACACACTTTTAGCAAAATAAAATGTATTTTATGTAAAGTCAAACCATGTTAATAATGATTTAAGTAACCTCCATATAAACAATACAAAATGTAAGGCACAAACTACAACTTAATCATCCATCAAATAAATATTTGAAGTGTGGTCTATATTTGTTGCTTCATGTCCTGTATATTGTATATGTCACATAACACCTGTATCTGAAGATAAAGTGCTCCAGGATGAAGATAGCTAATCTAGGGAATATGCTGCATGGATAATTAGGCTCCAAGGGTAAATCAGGCAAATAATGTGCGTTTATATACTTATACATGACCTGCAATGCCAAAGGATTGCTTGAAGTTATGTGATTTGAGGCATGTAAACAAATAGCATATAGGTATCAGTCACTGAAACCTAAAATCAAATACAAGTGTAGGTCGTGTGGCTATGAAAATACCAGAACGCCAGGCAAAAACCATGACTAAGACAGGATGAATATGTAATAAATTTGTAGAGATAGTCATCATAGTCTAGAAGCATTGTGACTTTGAGGTATGGAAGGTCAAGATATGTAAATTATACAGGAAAAATCAACAACCCATAAAATCATATGTGGCCATATTCCATTCATCCATTATACAATCATACTAAGACCGAAAACATTAAGTTCGGCTAAAACACAAACCAAGCCTAAAAAGAAAGACAACACTGCATTCTAGAAAAGCAAGGAATGTAGTTGAATGGCCATTTGGGAATTCCAATTCAGATGCTTAGACCAGTCTGGTGGAAGAAGACTCTACAAATCACCCATAGGTGTGCAAAATAACACTAGTGTGTTCCACAGAGTATGTGTCAGAACACTTTTTGAATGGGACCTTTCATTTCCACAAACAACTAAGGCTGAGGAAGTTATGAACAATGAGGACATTGTACAGTCTGTGGAATAGTGAACATGTAGGAATTATTAGGTAGAACATTCTTTTATAGATTGCATTTTCCTATTTGTTATTACTAATGTTATCCAACATGTGTCTTCTAAATAAATCATGCATAGTTGAACAAATATGTTTTCTAACTAATTACATTTTTTTCATTAAACCACTGAAATGTGGATATATTGTAGAACAACCATTAGAATCATCAAATTATGTCTGAAACCCCACAGACTGTATTGCAAAATCTATACCTTCAGCAAATGATATGCTTCACAAATCTGCTGCTTGAGTCCATCATATATTTCTAGTGTATTAATGTGTGATGTTTGCTGAGTAGTGTCATCTAAGATGCATCAGTATAGTTAAATAAACTCTTGATCAGATTTTTAAATGTCATCTGGGTAGTACTGCAGATGTTTTCTCATATTGTAAAGATGGAAAGTGGCACCGTGTGAAACTGCTACAGACTCCATGTTACATGCAAAACACGAATAACACATCAAAGCCAAAAGAGGTTATGGGAGTTGGTGTAATTGTTGATTTCCAATATTTCTTGTTTACACATCTGTTGTTAACAGTAAGTAAAATGAGTTACGTGTTCTCTAAATACAAATATGTAATCTATTTAATAATATGCATGTACTTAGAAGGGTATAATTTTCAGTGATGTTGATTAACTTTAGTGGTGCATCTACAATTCAACTTAAATGTTGCTATGTACTAATCCATTCAAAGCCACTTTGTGTGGCTCTGCATGGTTTACTAAATTAACAATATTGTGAGGCGCTGCATGGTGCTTCTCTGGGTTACTTTGCATCAGGAAGGCCTTCCATTGTTGGATCATGGGTGTACCCAGACATCGACCCATCTGTGGGTCCACATTCATAGCAGGACATCCCACAACGGTATAAAATGTTTACATTCCAAAAGCAGGGCTGCTGTGGGTCAGAATCTACAGGTATGTTTGCAAAAAGTAGGAACAAGTGCAGGTTCCCCATTCAGTAGATCATTATTGCATGTCATGATATCTCAACATAACAAAACAACAGACTGCTATAGGACCAACTTGTCGTCAACTTGTAGATTATGTACAGGGAAACAAACACATTCCCTTACATATGTGACTAATTTATGAGTCACATACATATTGGATCTGCACACACTAGGGAGATTACAATTGAAGTAGACTCTGCAAAGGTAGATTTGTAATAATTATTTTGTCTCATAGACTTTGGAGGAACATATAATTTAAAGCTCCCATTCGCCCTCTTGATGAGGGGTATCATACATAAACCTATGAGTGGGGATAGCAATTGTAAGTAGTTCACATCATGTAATTTCTCGAAATAGTCTATTTTTTTTTGGTTTCATGACACACATCAATATTTCTAACATGACCCTTACCCATCTTACTGTACAATACACCAATATAAATATTTATAAAATCATACCCCATCTAATCCCAAATATTCCAAAACATATGTAACTTAACAGTTGTTCGAAATATTCATAAAAATCACAATAAAACAGTACACTTTCACACAAATATAAGAATGTATCAAATTCAAGAGACACAAAACAGCTACAGATCATGAAACACACTAATGTAATACTAAAATAAATCTAATATCCACTGACCAAACACTTTCACACACCAAATGGAAACTTAAAGTACACTGTCAAAATGTCCTTCAAAGAAGCTATGCATTTTGCATGATTTCCAAAGTGTAACTTGTTGATTGCATAGTGTTGTGCTGACATTTTTCCAACACAATGTGACGCAGCACATGTTAGCGTGACACAGCTTAGTATAAAAACAATTCTGCTGCACACAAACATTTCTTGATAGGCCTTGTGTGGCCAAAAAAACTCTGTGGAATGCAAAATGTCTTGCGTGGTGAAAAATGACGCATACCTACATAAATTCTTTGGAAAACACAGGAATTGACACAACAGGAATGGCTGCATTAAAGCTAGTTTTTTAAAATTAGTCTGACATTCTCATTGTACTCAGTGGTTGTTGATGGAGTTAGATATATGAGAGAATTTGGATGGTGTTGTGCATTGTGTGGCTTTTCAACATTGTTTGGCTTGTGACCAATTTCTATGTGTTAAAAAGTCTTGTGTATTGTAAAAGAATTGTTTGTCTGCTGCCTGTTTGGGAATTTATTAGTAGTATTATTGTTTAGGAGTGCTAATGGTTGTGTATGGGGTTGGTATTTATTTTATTACTATTACTAGCAGCCCGCCCCGACCTTGACCGGGAGCAATCATGCTTCAGGGCCCCCGCCCGCCCCGACTTTGTCCGTGGGTCCCCCAGATCCTTCCTTCATATATTGCAGTAATATACCTCTATGTTTTCTTTTTATGCTTTTTTAACCTGCACACGCCACATTTTGCTCATGTAATGCACCGTTTGCTAGCTCTTGTATTTAGTTGACTCACGATTCTCACTTTTGTAATGCACTCACTTTTGTAATGCACGGTTTGCTACCTCTTTTGCTTCATTTAATGCTCACTGCTCGTCCCCGCCTGTATTTCACCTCCCTGCCACTTTTTCATCATGTAATGCACCGTTTGTTACCTCTTGTATGTTGTTGGCTCACGATTCTAACTTTTGTATGATTCTCACTTTTGTAATGCACTCACTTTTGTAATGTCCGTGGGTCCCCCGGAGCCTTCCTTCATATATTGCAGTATTATACCTCTATGTTTCCTTTGTACGCTTTTGTAACCTGCACATGTCACTTTTTCCTCATGTAATGCACCGTTTGCTAGCTCTTGTATTTTGTTGGCTCACGATTCTCACTTTTGTAATGCACGGTTTGCTACCTCTTTTGCTTCATTTAATGCTCACCGCTCCTCCCCGCCTGTATTTCACCTACGCTCCCCGCCCCTCCCCGCCACTTTTTCCTCATGTAATGCATCGTTTGTTACCTCTTGTATGTTGTTGGCTCATAATTCTAACTTTTGTAATGCACTCACTTTTGCCGTTTGCTACCTCTTTTGCTTCATCTAATGCTCACCGCTCCTCCCCGCCTGTATTTCACCTACGCTCACCGTTCCTCCCTGGCTGTATTTCACCTATGCTCACCGCTCCTTCCCGCCTGTATTTCACCTACGGTCACCGCTCCTCCCTGCCTGTAGCTTTTGTATTTCACCTACCACATCCGCCGCTCACCGCTCCTCCCCGCCTGTCCGCCGCTCCTCGCCGCTCCTCACTGCCTGTCCACCGCTCATCCCCGCCTGTCCGCCGCTCCTCCCCGCCTGTCCGCCGCTCCTCCCCGCGCTGATGTCCGCCGCTCCTCCCTGGCTCCTGATGTCAGCACGCTCGTCGCGGCCGACAGGCGCTACTTCCAAGGGACTACTTTTTTTAGGTAAATATTTTAAATAACGTATTTTTTTTATTTTATATAGCCTATGTCCATCTACAGACCCTGCCAATTACAACGATGTATCAGGTGTTTGGATTGGCGCTGTGGTTCCTGAGTTTACCCGCCACAAAGGTTCAAAGTTCTTCCTTTATAATAGTAGTCTAGATAGGGGTAAGTACATATAACAGGGGAAGAGTTGTCGATTTTGGTGAGAGGCTGATCATGCACTACCTCCCTCGTATGCTTGGGGAGGGGCTATATGAGCAATATGGATGATGGGAGCACATATGCAACCCCTTGTTCTCTGTGATATTGCTGGACAGGACAGTATATCAAATCTAGCACAGATAGTCTGATGGCATCTCAAAGGAGGCAGACCTACTAGACCGGCTAGGGGTTGAGATTCCTGGGCCTGTTGGTATGTATGAGCTTCCTGATAATGTTAAAATAATAAATTGTTGTAACTGTTTAGTATATGCAAAATTGTAAGTGCATATACATTTCCCATTAAAGAAAAAATAAAGTTCTTGCAATGGTTTCTAAAAGCAATTCAAAATGTAAAGCTTCTATAGCAAAAATACCTGTACCAAGGACCATGTTGTTAATTTACAGTATTCCAAAATAGAAGCAGTACATTTCTTGCATACTACTGAGTGGTGATGTGAGTTTAAACTTCATTCAGCCACAAAAAAGTTAAAACATTATATAATAACATCCCATTAAAATCTCCCAGTGTGGAGTTTGGCAAGTTGTATTTCTACTATCAGACATAGTGCAATGATCCAAGTACTACAATCATGAACATTTTATTTGTATCCTGCTGAACTACGAAATTGTGTTCTACATTATGTGAAAAGGGAATTATATATAAAGGACAATGACAGTCTGATATGCAACAAATGTACTTACTGCTCACTACTCCTTTGGCTTTGTCATGCTTTCGTTAATGACACAACATAAAATCAAATACTTCACTTCCGGTCCCTGAAGAAAAAGGCTGATAAAGGCATGGTACCTACCATGTAGTACAAATATAGTTGTGACATGTGTGATATATATACTGACATGTTATGTATCTGATATCTAAATATTTGCTATGATTGTAGAGCCTTGTATGCATGCTTGAGGATCCTGAACTGGCATTTCTTTTGGGGGCAGCCAAGCCAGTTGAAGTTTCTCAAATGGGGGATGATGCAAGTCTGTCTGGGGAGGTCTGGCTGTGGTGTTCTGTACGATCTGGAGTCTATTGAGGAGCTGGTGGGAAATTCTGGCATAGAGAATATTGCCATAGTAGAGGCGACTGGTGACAAGGGCATGTGTGACTGACATTCTGGTGTTGATTGGGATCCTTCTGGAGATTCTGCATGTGAAGGGTGTCAAAGCAAGAAGGGGAGACTGTGTTGACATGTTGTTTCATGGCCAGTTGGCTGTCGAGGATGATGCCAAGGTTGTGTGCATGGTCTGTCGAGTGGGTGTTTGTGTGAGTTCCGCTGGCCACCTGCTGTGGTCCCATGTGGATGTGTTTTCCCAAAGATTAGTACTTCTGTTTTGTCAGAGTTGAGTTTGAGGCAACTGTTTCTTATCCATTTGATTATGTTGGTAATGGTGTTAAAGAAGTTGGTTTTAGCACTGGAGAAGACCTCGATGAGCGAGAGGATAAGTTGAGTGCCATCGGCATAGGAGATTATGCTGAGTCATGGGGTCTGATGCCATCAGTGAGGGGGACCCTGTAGATCAGGGGTCTCCAAACCGGTCCTGGAGGGCCGGATCCATGCCAGACTTTTGTTATTTTCAAAATCTGGCATGGATCCGGCCCTCCAGGACCGGTTTGGAGACCCCTGCTGTAGATGTTGAATAGGGTGGGGCTGAGGGATGATCCTTGGAGTACGCTGCATACAATGTCCTTGGGAGTTGAGGTGAAGGGAGGCAGACGGATGCCTTATGTGCGTCCTGAGATGAAAGAGGCGATACACTTGAGGGCATTTTGCTGTATGCCGATGTTGTCGAGCCTGTCAATAAGAGTGTGGTGGGATATGATGGTAAACTCAGTAGAGAGGTCAAGGAGGATCAGGGCCACAGTTTTCCATGGCCAAGGAGGGCTTTGATGTCCTCTGAGGTGGCAATCAGTGCAGTCTTGTTGCTGTTGTTGGCATGGAATCCTGATTGTGAGGTGTCAAGTGGGTGGTTGAGTTTGAGGAATTCGGCTAGCGGTTGGTTGATGGCTGAGTAGGGTAGCAGGGAGATTGGTTGGTAATTTTTGAGGTCCGTGGAGTTTGGCTTCTTCAGTAGTGGTCTGATCTCCGCGTGTTTTCATCCATCTAGGAAGGTTGCTGTGGAGATGGAGTTGTTGAGGATGCTGATGCCTTCCGTGCTACTTGGGTTGGTTCCAAGGTTGAAGAGATGGTGGGGGCTGGGGTCAGTGTGTGCCTGTGAATGGATGGACTACATGATGGCTGTGGTGGTCTGAGTGGTGAGCGGAAACCAGGTGGTTATTGTTCGGCTGATATTTGCCGGTTGTTTGCAGTTGTCAAGGCTGAGGGTTATACATTGGGGGTTGAAGTTGTTGTAGAAGGTGGCAATCTTGCTTTGGAGTCTTTTTTGTTGGGAGCATGGTGCTTCTTTGTGGCTGCCAGGTTGGAGAATTCCTTGACAATTGAGTGTACTTGGGTGGTTGGCCAGGGTGTTGATGCTGTCAGTGATGGCTGCTCTCTTGGCTTCCATTATGCGTCGATGGTAGTCAATGAGGGCTGCTTTAGAGCGGCTCTGTCAGAGGGGTCCTTGGTGTTACACCATCTCTTCTCAAGATGGTAGCAGTTGCAGTTGGTGGTTATGAGCTCTAGGGTGTACCAGCCAGCTAGTTTTGAGGTTTTATTTGTTTTGTCATTCCAGTGGCTCTGTCAGCGCATTTGTTGATACAGACAGGGAAGGTCTGGATGGCTTGGTCAAGGTCTGCTGATGTTTCAGGTTGTGTGGTGCTGAAGGGTTGAGTTGATTGCATCTTGGTTACCTTGCCTCAGCTGCGGTGGGTGGCACTGTGGTGATTGGTGGAGGTGGGCTGAGTGCCAGAAACGGTAAAGTTGATGATGGCGTGGTCAGTCGAAGTAAATTCTTTGGCATGGGTGAATTTGATTCTGTCACTGCAGGTGAAGAAATGGTGTTGAGTGTATGTCTGGCTTTTTGTATGAATTTGGTAACTAGTTGGGTGAGATCAATGTTGTTGAAGTTCTCTTAGAGAGAGTTGGAGTTGGCATTGTCAGAGTAATTTTTTTTTTCTTCAATTCAAATTACTTTATTCGGTTTTCATAGGTGGGAAAAAACCATAAATGTATGTTTAAAAACACATGTGTATTGACAATAAATAAAACTTCATCATTTTTAAAATGACGAGAATTAAAAGGGAATGTCAAACTAACCAATAAGTAAAGTCCCCAGATTAAAATCCACATTAAAATATCAATAGGAAACAGGTTATGAATTGGAGGATAGTGCAAGGTCTGTTTCAGCAGTTTTAACAGAACAGAATTTAATCGAGGTTAGATCTGTGCTTAACAGAAAACTTAAGGAAACAAGCAATGTTTTGAGCAAAGCATTCTACCTCCAAGAATTGTAAGACGAGGAATCCTGGGCGACATCTGCGAAGACCCAAAGTTTTTAAAATTGGAAATCACCAACATTTCCTGGGTTCCTTGTAAAATTTACAAAATAAAGCTATATGGATTGGGGATTGGGAAGATACTTCATCACAAGGACAACGCTAAATTCTTAGACCAATCGTTTGTGTGGGGAAAGGTCACCAATCATAGTTCAGTTTCTATGGACGACCAAACAAGATGCCACAAAAGAATTGGCTGAAGTTTGACAATGTTGGATACATACGTCAAGCCCAATTCTATGTGGCAAGAGTAAGTCGAAGAACCTTGCGGGACTGCAAGAAGAAATCTCGCAATGCTATTCTCAACTTTTTGGAGAGCATCACCTTTACATGCTTGACTCCAGTGGTGTGAAGAGTACGGGACTCACGTCTGAGTGGGACGGGTATGCCCAGACGTGAGTCCCGTGCTCTGTACTTGGGAGAATGTATGACATTGTTCTGCATTCTGTCCATCAACTGTTGTTTTTGTATTTGTCACCCCGAATGGGACAGGTATGCTCGGACGTGAATACCGTGCTCTCCACACCACTGGAGTTAAGCTATCCTGGCTGATGACGGCTGATAGCCAGAAACCGGTCCTAGGATGCTTGATTCCGGTCCAGGGAAGACATGGCTTGGCAGTTCAGGCTGGACTGTTCCCATGAGGCACAGGGTCAAGGCTGATTTGCATATGGCCATGTCTTAACTGGGGTGGTGTGGAGTACAAAAAAACAATGGATTTAGGCCCAGATCTCTGTACTGGGGAGAATGTATGACATTGTTCTGCATTCTGTCCATCAACTGTTGTTTTTGCAAACGGGGATGAGTCACATTGAGAATGGCATGCCATTTTGTGATTTTAATGCACTACAGTATCAGTGTATATGAATAGTTCATAATTTACAAAGGCAATATTTTGTGAAGGCCCATGCAGAACCCATTGACTGATGGAGATCAGAGTTTTGAGGATTGACTCCAGAGTGGCCCACACTTCTTCCCAGTATACACTGATACCGGGACAGTCCCAAAACATATGAGTATCGGAAGCTGCTGGGAGGAGGCACTTATTACAACACTTCCCTGGCTGGAATTTAGAAAGCTTTTGGGGGGAGAGATATGCCCGATGGACTGTAAACAGGTGGTTGCGTCTTAACCATACAGGCTTAACAACTTTGTATAAGAGGCTAAAAGAGCTAAGCCATAATTCTCACCCTGTGTCCCACAATTCTGACGGGAGATTAAATTCACCATCTGCCTCCTCCATAATGGACCAGTACCAGAAGGCCACCTCCTTGCGCCCCACTTGTCTTTCTACCAGATGTTTCTCTAAGGACTATATCCCCCGACCTGATCGTTTCTCCTTAACTGCTCTCGAAACCAACTGGCCAGTTGCAAGTATTTGAATCTAGATAGGGCTGGGCCGACCCTCTCGAAGAGCACTTCCCATTCCACCAAATAACCTCCGGCCATCAACTCTCCCCATCTTAGAATCCCAGCTTCTCGTAGGGGGACAGCTAGACTGTCTTTTAGACAGGAGGGGAGCCCCGGGGAATCCCAGATTGGGGCGAGATTAGAAATATGCCAACCCAATTCTAGCCTTTATCTGAACCCATTCTCTCATTAATGATTGTAGAATCTTTAGTCTCACCTTCTTAAAGAATCTCTGATGACCGAACTTAAACAGAAAGCCGTCAAGCAGAAGATTAGCCCCGGTTAACATAGCCCTAAACATCTTCCCATTTGATTTGTCCTCAGGGGTCTTCAACAACATCCTGGAGTGGGACAGCTGGAATGTCCAGGCGTAGTACTCCAGGTCCGGCAATGCAAGCCCTCCCTTCTCCCTCCTCCTCCTTAATTTTTTCCAAGCCAGTCTTACTGATTTGTAGCTCCAGATAAAAGAGTTAATTTGCTGCTGGCATTTATGGAGCTGTTTGGGGTCAAATGCAATTGGAATTGAATTAAAGATGAACGCAAATCTCGGGAGGATCAACATTTTTACTAGGTTTGTTTTCCGATACACAGTCAAAGGGAGAAAGGACCATGCTCTCATTAGTGCCTTTGCCTCGCGACAGACCCGATCTAAATTGGTCTGAGCAGGCATGCCAATGTCATGGGTGATTTTAACTCCCGGGTAATGGATTGAGGGGATCGCTGGAGGAAGTGAGTTGTCAATATTCCAGGTCATGAGCTCAGTTTTCCCCGCGTTGATTTCATACCCAGAGACCTGTCCAAATTCCTCCGCTCTCTTTATGACCACAGGGAAGGCCTGGACAGGTTCTGTGGTGTAAATGAGGATGTCGTCAGCATAAAGTCTGATCTTCTTCTCCTAACCGCAGAATGTAAATGGCGGGATGCTACATTCGTCTCTCAGGATCCGAACAAAGGGTTCAACATAAATGTTGAATAAAAGGGGAGAGAGCGGGTAACCCTGTTTGGTACCCCTCATAATAGAAAGGGTTCAGTACGGGTGCCATTCACCAGAAGGCTGGCCCTGGGAGCAATATATAGAAGGTTGATTGCTCGACAGAACTTAGCCTCAAATTGAAACTTCTTCATTGTTGCATCCAGACAGGGCCAGTTGACCCTATCGAATGCCTTAGTGGCATCCAGGGTCATTATGGCCAGAGGAAGGACAAAGGTTGAGGCGATATCGATCGCAATCACCAGATCGTTAGTTAGATCTGCCAACTGATGCCCCCATATAAAGCCTTTTTGATCTTGGTGTATAATCGTGCTGATCTCCCTCCCAAGCCGTGCCGACAAAATAGCGGCAACGATCTTGTAGTCATTGTTTAGGAGCGAGATCGGCCGGTAAGATCCACAATCGGCCGGGTCTTTACCAGGTTTTAGGATCAGGGCAATGTTTGCCTCGCCCCACGTCTCGGGTGGTGCCGCTTCAATCAATAGGATGTCATTGAACAGGTCAGTCAAAACTGGAACAATAGCCAAACAGAGAACACAGTAGAGCTCGCCAGGGATGCAGTCAGGCCCGGCGGCTTTCCCCTTCTTCAATTTTTTGATGGCATTTCTGACCTCTAGCTCTGTTATTTCCTTGTCCAGGCGGTCACTCTGCTCCAGGGAGAGCACAGGAAGTCTAGCCTTTTTTAACCATGCATCCCTGGCCGTTGGATCATCAATGGTCTCCTCTTTATAAATACACTGAAAGCACTCCTGAAAGGCTTTCCCTATATCTGTATTAGAGATCTTAGGAATAGCTTCTCCCTCAACTCTCACTTCCCTAATATAATTTTTAGCCTGGTCAGATTTAATTTTCCAGGCTAACACTTTACCTGCGGCCTCTCCATAATCGAAGTGTGAGAGCTTACTGGCCTCCCACCTCTTGGCCACCCTTTCCTGAAGAATGTTATTGAGTTTTCCTTTCAAGTCCTTCGTCTCTCTTGATCTACTAAGGGCAAGTTATCAGAGCCTGGTTTCGAGTCTAGTAGTGTTAACTCCCGTTCAATACTTGATATTACCTCATTATACTGCTTCTTTCTGTATGAGGCTCGATTAGTAATACACCCTCTTAAGTAGGCCTTAAACGCCTCCCACACAATTGCCAATGAGGCTGAGTTTAAATTCCGATCTAGAAACAGGGTAGACTCTCCTAACAGGAAGTCCGTCTCCACTTCCTCGAGCAAAATGGTCCGCATGACACAAAGTTAACACTCAAACTTCCTAAATGTGGTACCCTATTTCAAACATGTTTTTCCTCATTGAGATAGTCCCAAAATGCCCTTATTAGGAGGAAAATATACATTTTTATATGTAGCTGATGGAGATTATACACCTGTTTCTATGTAGTCAGTGCACAGTCTACTGAAGCAGGTCTTGGAAGCGTACCTGATTTGGTTATCAGCAATTCCATTCAAAATGACCTATATGTACCAACAAATTTATATAGGTTTTCCAGCCGATTGGCACTTTCATGTTAGGTGCTGAAAACTGCACCCACTGAAAGTGGATATCGTGATGCATCTGAACAAATTTGTGAGTAACTTTCCGTGCTTCTGAGAGGTGTGCGGTTTTTCTAAAACATAACCCTGTGAACAGATGTTTCCAATTTCAAAACTTACCTTTGCACGGTAAGTGTAATACAGCATACTTTCCTCCATGTACACATATTTATCACAGTTGAAACCTTTTCCACATCAAGGAAACCATGCTTCTTCATTATTTTTATATTTAGAAAACAAATAGACACACAAGTAATCTGTTTCTTGAATGTTCTAAGCAAATTATGGGTATTAATCTGTAGTGTCATTGTTCATTTAGTGGAACATCCACAATCCTTATTCAGTTTTGATGCTGAATAACAGTAGGAGAAAATATAGCATGTGTGCACATTATGTGTTTTCCTGTGCATTATCTTTATGGAGGCCATTATTAACATTCAACTGTATATGTCACCTTCACCCCAGGCACAGATTACACTTAAAAATGAGTTTTCTTCTCAAGTGATTTCAATAGATTATGTGTATTCACTCATCTTTCTACCAGCTTATCAACCATAAGAGAACATCCTATAGTGTCATACCAGTGCCAGTTCTGGTGATAATGTGTTTACATTACAAATCATTGTTGTGTTCTTGGTAATGGGACATCACTTATCAAATTACTACTAAATTGACATACTAACTATTTATATGTGATATTGGACTTAGTTTGCAGTTAAGCTAGTACTGTATAGCATGCTTTGTGACATATCACACACCCATTGTGTAATTGTGACATCAATTTTGTGGTGAGTATATTTGCTTTTCCCTCACACACCAAAAAGTATTTTATATTTTGACTGGTAAATACCTATAGTGCAGAGGTCTTCAAAGTTTTTGATGCCGAGACCCCCCTGTCAAACATTTTAGACGTAAGGACCCCCTCCTGACAACAATTTCTAGAACCAGGTACTCCTTATCCTCGACAATGGTCCCTTAATCTTCTTTCACTCTGTTTTTATGAAAAAGTTTTCATTTCGAACATTATGATAACAGACGCTTCAATTTTAGCAAAAACTGACTTGATAGATTAGTTTTCTGCTGTTGTTGACTTCAGTCGTGTTTGGAAGGGCGGTTTTTGAGGCCTTGAGCGTGTGAGTGCTTGGGTGGGTTAAAGGTGTGGCTAAAATAAAAATATTCTGTAAGTTTTGAAGGCTCTTCACCGTCATAAATTACGTATAAATTACGGATCAGTTTAAATAAAAAATAAATAAAAAAGTACTAATCAGTGTGCAATGCAATAATAATACATTATTAACCCTCTAGTACTTAATCCACCTTAAACGGTCTGCATGTAACTAGAGAGCCAAACAATTAAATCCTGGTTGGTGCATTGGAGAATAGTGATGTGTATTTTTAGGGATACTAGGTCACAGACTGTGACAGAAAGCAGAATGAATATGTAAGTCATTATTATACGTGCATTACAAACAGTATAAGATAAACTGCTACAACATGGGCGAACCATTTTACGATAACATGGTGCTTCCAAAATATAGATTTTAGTAATACCTAGACAATACGCAATGCAATTTTTGGACATAACTGTCCCTCCTCAGGAATAGTAAGCGCTATGTAAATACAAATATAATTAAAAACACGCACTTCGGAGCTCAGTTGTCCATTCAGAAACAGTTTTTCCAGTAGGTTCTTTCAGTACATTGATACCTTATGGGAAAATTAATTTGAAAATGGAACTGAAGTACCCCCAAGTTTTACCTTATTGTCAGCTCCCATAAAATGCATCAGGGCTACTGGTCAGATGATAAAAAGTCAGCTACAGGAAAGTCAGAATAGGAATTAGCAATGTGTCTCCAAGTAAATGACAGTTTACAACAGCAATCTGTAATGCATATTAGCAGGTTTTGGGGCATTTCTCGGGGTATAAAACATTCCTATTCTGCCAACATATTTCACCACAATTTATTTTCCAGCCTACCTGCCCTACCCCGGGATAGTAAGAGCTATGCAAATATAATTTCAATTAGAAGCACACACTTCACATCTCATCACAAAGCTTCCAGTGAGTCCATCAATGAAAGCCAGTACCTGCTTCCAAGAATTCTTTACAGCTGCAAATTGCCCTTCACTTATTCAGATTAACTCATAGCGCATATTTCCATTCCTTTCAGGCAAGCGGCATCTTAGAAGGAAACCTTGTTTAGCTGTCTGATCACCTCCCGTTTCACAGCACAATAGAGCACTTCCTGAATGGCAATGCAGCTTGAAGTATTTTACCTTTCATAATGAAGGACCCGGGGACTCAGAACCAACAGTTTTAATTTCAGAGCTAGTGATGAATACTTATGCGATATATTTGTTGTTTGTATGATCCTAATTTATACTGCACCTAATGATGATGTGAAGCTCATGCATGACATTTGATTACTAAGTCTTTTATGTGGCTGCATCTTGGTATCATGCTAGTGTACAGATTCTCCATTTTGCAAAGGTTTGACAGCATGATATCATGAAAGGTGGCATCGCACACTAGTGTACTCAAAGTACATGCAAACACTCTTTTCCTGTTGTAAAACTTTATTATGAAGGGAATTTTTTTGTCATATTTGTCCATCCTGTAATGCTAACTGATTGGCCTTATCAAATTGATTGGTTGATAAGTTAACACAAATCAGGAGGAAAACCAAACAACAAAAATACAATTGTGAAATTAAATAATCTTCAAACTATGAAATCTACAAGTAAATAGTGACCGATAGAATATTACCATTATCAAAAAGGGTGCCTCATGACAAGAACATAGAAACAAGATAAACTAAATGACATCAACATAGACTTCAATTGAATGTAAAGTAGATGGCATGATGACAAACACATAACTGGCCAAAAGGTGATAACTAATGTTTAATGTACAATTCTAGATCTGAAAGTAGGGAACACTAAATCTTCATCCTCCAATGAATGTGCAGTCTCTTGTGGTTATGTTGCAATTGAAGGCTGTGGAGCAGTGGTGGATGCCTCTGAATGGGGGTGGTAGGCAGAGGGAAGGTATGGCAGGTGAGAAAAAAAAACTTACCTTCTCTGCCGGACTCTGGGGCACAGCTCTCACCGTGCTGGCAGCACCGGAAGGACCTAAGCTACCGGAATCTCACAGCCAATCACAGCATCATGATTGGCCTGAGCAGCCTGTTTGGCTGCTCAAGCAGTGTATGGGGAGGTTGGGCATGTTCTTCACGGGGCTGTACAACACAGCCCAATTGAGAGCATGCCAAGTGTGCATGAAGGTTTGGCTGGCCCTAGAGGGAGGATGCACGTAGGGAGGAGATGCAAACCACTCCTGCTCCCTACGCAGCAAGCCAGCCCTGCCCCGCCCGACCTGGCTGGAGCAAAGTAAAATAAAATGATAATAACTTCTTGTTATTTTCATTTTCTTTTTCTTTTGCACTGTTGAAGGAGCAGTGGAATAGTGCTCTGCCGCTTTAGCAGAGATGCAGCCACTGCTATGGAGTGATTATGGATGGCTACAAAGTACAAACATCAGAGGTTGAAGATGTATGCCCCATTTTTGCCAGAACATTAGTGAGCAACAGAAAGGCTGCATGGTATTCTCTGGCAAGGGATTGTTGGTTCCGCAACACAGCAACTACACTGCTGTTGTTGCCATGAAGGAGTCCTGCCTGGCATCTATTCAGTTTGCTAACATTTACAGTCCCGGATGTAAGGACTGGGTGAAGGAATTGATGGCACCTAGCTGAGTGACAACATAACTGGTGCTTGATGTAAAAGGCTGTTGTTGTTTGCTCTTTTGCAAAATACCGCCAGCAATGTCAGCTAAGAAGACATCAATCACATTAAGCCAAGAATGGGTGTCTCGTACTGACTCTTAAAACCCCTTATTGAGGAGGCTGAGACACCTCTGGTCTCTTTCTAGAGTGCTCAATAAAGACTCCATCCCTAACTTTCCTCTTCTTTCATATGCTGCTGGACAAACATTATCTGCTGAAAGCTATCTTGTGGGTCATCAGGATTCTCGCTAGGAATGTGGTGAGCAGCTGCATGTGAAACAGTCTGGGTTGGGTGACTTGGAGACCCAAAAACCAGCAACAGCTCGCTAATAGGGGGTACCAGGCCGGTGCCATATATGTTTGCAAAGATATGGGCGGACTTTAGAATAATGTTGGTGTAGGTTAAAAGGTCAATTGTTGGTTCCAATATCAAGCCAGACCAAAAAAAACATGTAGGTGAATGACTGCCCTCCTCTCATCTTTGCCGCTGCCGCTGCCAGAGGAAAAACAACATAAGTTATCTAGTTATCTTTTTTTTTGTTTGTTTTTATTGCCATCCCGAGAGGGAGAAAGAGAAAAACAAATAAAAATACAATTAGACAATGTAGCAGAATGAAAATAATGAAAGTAGCAAATATTTATAACAAATGAAAGTTTAACAACACACTAAATGAATGTCAGAAAAAAACGAAATGTTAAAAAGTATTTAACTCAGTATCACAAAGTGAAAAAAAGCAGAAAAATGTAAATATATTTCAAATGAAGCCACTCCATATTTTTTCAAATTTTATTAACGACCGTGACCCTCAAAGTTTTGCAAGGGCTAGCTCCATTGTATGTATTTCATTAACTAGAGACCACAATTCCATAATATGAGGTGGTTTCTGGGAGATCCATGCTCTAGCTATAGTTAATTTGGCACAAGACAATAAAATCGTAACCAAAGATTGCTGAGGTGAAGCGACAGAATGCAGATCTAACAGTACTGTTAAAGGGGTGAGAGGAAATAAAACTATCCTTTTAATTTTCAGCACCTTGTCTAAAGCAGACCAAAACTCCGTCAGGGTCGGACAAGAAAACAGCATATGTTCATGGTCTGCGGCCACCAGATCACATTTGAGACATTTGGTGCGATTGCTAAAAGAAGTTTTAGTTGACCATTTAGATACTTTTTCGGGTGTATAATATAGCATCCAAGTGGTTTTAAATTGTTGTAATCTTAGGCTAGAAGCTTGAACCAATTTATTGATATTAGAGAAAGAAGAGGCAATCTGATTTGGGGTTATGTTAATGCTCATCTTAGCACTCCATTTCTCCGCTAATTTAGAACAGTCTCTGATTTTCTGAGCCTTAAGACACCCGTAACCTTCACTAATTAAAGATATTCTTAGATGAATACAAACAGTCCCAAATATCCGAATCTGATATAACACAAATTTTGGTCTTACGTATTAAAAAATCATAAATTTGAATATACTTAAATCTCATTGGTTTGGCCAAATTATAAAATATTTTAAGTGTGTCAAAGTCTAAGAAGCCTTGGGAGCCATATAAATCCCCCAAGGTTTTAATGCCTTGAGCCGACCATAAGTGAGCCGTACCATCGTTGAAAATCCCAGGAAGACCCGGATTCCCCCATAACCGCAGTTTCGGGTGAAAAAAGAGAAGTATTACAAAATGCCAGAATGTTAAACCAGATTTTAGCAGTATCTCTACCGGTCTTAAACTTCACCCGCTTAAAATAATTAGGGTCATTAAGTCGTAGCATGAACATTTTGGAGTCCGATTTTTACATAATTTCATGAAAATACAATGGGTTATCCGAATTAAGCAACGAGCGAAGACGCCCAAGAAAAGAGGCCCAAAAATATAATTTAAAATCGGGAAAGTTAAGCCCACCATTATCTAGAGAATTTTTAAGTAGCAACATGGACCTACGGGCTTTCTTATACCCCCATATAAAACTGCTGAAGATCCCATCCAGCTTTTTGAAAAACAAATTGTTGAGTCCTAAAGGAATAGATCGAAACAAGTAAAGAAATTTGGTGAGGATTTTAATTTTAATTAGATTGATTTTACCTATTATGTTCAATGGGAGTTTATGCCATTTTTTCAAAGACATATTAGTTGATTTCAATAGAGCATCATAATTAATGGGAATCATATCCTGTAATTTGGATGTAATTTTAACAGCCAAGTAGGTGGCGGTTTTACAAATCCCAGAAACAGCTGCTACTGATTCATAATTAGCAACTATTTGAGTTTTATTTATATTAAGTTTATAGCCAGATACCACTCCAAATCTACCAGCCTCTGTCGTTATCCCTTGTAATGCCTCTAAGACATCAGAAGAATAAATGGCTATGTCGTCGACATAAGCAGTAATTTTCAAAAAATGGGGGCCAGATCTAAAGGGTATAAGTTGAGGCTGTGTCTGTAAAGCAAATAAGAACGGCTCCATTGAAAGAGCAAATAATAGAGGTGATAGAGGGCACCCCTGCCGGGTGCCCCGGGAGATAGCAAACATAGAGGAAGTCAGCCCAGCATAGCTGATGCTACCTATGGGATTATCATATAACGCCTGTATCCACCTAAGAAATTGGCCACTGAACCCCAAATAAGTCATAGCAGACCAAAGATTATCCCACTCCACTTGGTCAAAAGCCTTCTCGGCATCTAGTAGGATCATGCCGAGTGGGGTGGATTCTGTCTCAGCTATATCAAATGCTGTTATGGCCATGTTAATATGAGTTGTAGTGTCCCTCCCCATTATAAACCCATGTTGCTGAGGGTTGACAATTTTAGGCATAAGTGGGGCCAAGCGGGTTGCTATTATTTTTGCAAACACTTTAGCATCGGTATTAATAAGAGATATGTATCTATATGAACCACATTCTTCAATTGGCTTACCCTTTTTTAGGAAAAAAAATATTTTGGCCACATTTCAAGAATTCCGGGCTTTCCCAATTACCCCAATAGATTGAATCACATGGAGTAATAACAGTGATAATTCCTCTATACAGATTTTGTATACCTCTACTGAAATAGTGTCGTCTTCCCCTGCAGCTTTTTCTGAGGGTAAAGAGTTGATAGCATGTTTAAACTCCATCAAAGTAATATTTTCTGACAATTGACCTAATTCTGAAATAAATTGATTGTCTCTAGTATTCTTGTATAAATAATCATGTATTGTAATTGTACTGGGATAAGTCTCTGGAGTATATAAGGTGCAGTAAAAATCCACAAATTGATCAAGTATCCCCACAGGCTGGTTGTATAAGATGTTATCCAAGCCACAAATATTTTTAATCACCGTATTGGCTTTGTCCTCCGCCACCTTATAGGCCAAGATTTTCCCAATCTTGTCTCCACTCTTGTATTGAGCCTTTTTAAATTTATGCAATTTAGCACTACTTTTTTCAAGAAATATTGTTTTTAAAGTTGATTTTAGCTGTCCTAATTTCAATACAAGTTCAATCGTATCAGGAGAATTAGAACGCAGAGCGTCAGCCAACAATATTTCTTGTAATACGATATTGGACGTCAACAATTTATTCATTTTGCGATGCTCAGAATTTTGTCTGAAGACGAATTCTTGGGTAAACCCCCTGATACTGGCCTTACAGGCGTCCCATACCATTATGCATAAAGTGGAGTCACGATTAAATCTAATCAATTCTATAAAATGGATTTTAAGCTGTGAAACAAACCATGAATCTGACAATAAGTATCTAGGAAAAGAGAATGGTCGGGAACCCGGATGAGTTTGTTGAGTAGAAAACATTAACAAGATAGGATTGTGATCCGAGGTAACTATGGGACATACCTCCATAGAGCTAGTTCTCAGTACGTTCTCTGTGGCGAAAGCCAAATCAATACGGTAACACAATTTATGGGGCGCAGAATAATATGTATAACTAGCAGTATTAGGATAAATACTGCGCCAAATGTCCCTGATGTGTTGGATGCGGTCAATTTCTAGAATTGAAGATCGTTATTTGCGCATACGTTGGAAAGCCCCTTGTCTTGTGGTATGCTGTTGATAGTCTATGATACAATTAAAATATCCCATTATAATAAGTTCTCCCTCCCAATCCAAAAGCTCTACATTTAAGCAATCAAAAACAATAAACTCATCCGTATTTGGTCCATATACGACACAAAATACATATTTACATTTTTCAAAGCAAAATTGCATGGGGGAATTATAAGTATCTACTTGCACCTACATAGGTGAACCACTTACGAACTTTCAGTAATTCTTCAAACTTCAGGCACTTCACATAACAGAGTGCTTAGGGGCGACACGGAGGAGGGGCTAGCGGTGTGCGGTCCATTGCTGTTTTTTCTACATAAGGGCTTCCATGAGCCTCCTAAGCTGACGAGCTTCTGGACGACGCACCTGCGTGCTGGGCAACAAGGCCCGTGGGGTTACGAGGCGGCCTTCTCTTCCACCCCTATTGACTTTCTCTACTAATGAGGGAAGATATCCCGGAACCCGGGCCATGTCCCGGGTCTAGAGATCGGGGGAATAAAAAGTATCTACTTGCACCTACATAGGTGAACCACTTACGAACTTTCAGTAATTCTTCAAACTTCAGGCACTTCACATACCAGAGTGCTTAGGGGCGACCCGGAGGAGGGGCTAGCGGTGTGCGGTCCATTGCTGTTTTTTCTACATAAGGGCTCCCATGAGCCTCCTAAGCTGACGAGCTTCTGGACGACGCACCTGCGTGCTGGGCAACAAGGCCCGTGGGGTTACGAGGTGGCCTTCTCTTCCAACCCTATTGACTTTCTCTACTAATGAGGGAAGATATCTCGGAACCCGGGCCATGTCCTGGGTCTAGAGATCGGGGGGATAAAAAGTATCTACTTGCACCTACATAGGTGAACCACTTACGAACTTTCAGTAATTCTTCGAACTTCAGGCACTTCACATACCAGAGTGCTTAGGGGCGACCCGGAGGAGGGGCTAGCGGTGTGCGGTCCATTGCTGTTTTTTCTACATAAGGGCTCCCATGAGCCTCCCAAGCTGACGAGCTTCTGGACGACGCACCTGCGTGCTGGGCAACAAGGCCCGTGACGGTTACGAGGCGGCCTCTTCTTCCACCCCTATTGACTTTCTCTACTGATGAGGGAAGATATCCCGAAACCCGGGCCATGTCCCGGGTCTAGAGATCGGGGGAATAACAAGTATCTACTTGCACCTACATAGGTGAACCACATACAAACTTTCAGTAATTCTTCGAACTTCAGGCACTTCACATACCAGAGTGCTTAGGGGCGACCCGGAGGAGGGGCTAGCGGGGTGCGGTCCATTGCTGTTTTTTCTTCAAAATTGCACAATAGCCCATCTTCCGTCTTTATCATAGGCGGTTTTAATAACTTCTGCTCTAAATCGCCTATGTTTAAGAATTGCTACCCCTCTAATAGAAGCACCCAAAGCAGAACAAGTTATAACATCGTAACCTAGTTGGCCCAGTAGCTTCAAATCTTTATGGGCGATGGGAGTTTCTGACAGATAAACAAGATTCGGATCATACATTCTTAGCTCTTTTGAGACTAAGCATCTTTTATTCCTAATGTTTAACCCCGCAACATTCCAAGTTAGACATCTTATCTTATACATTCTAAAAAATTTGGTTCAACGCAATTGTAATCATTCTGCACTAAAAGAAATGAATATAGCCAACTTTTAACCTTTCCAACTAGTCTCCCTCTCGAGTTGTTTTTTAGTTATCTAGGGCCCGATGTAGGTAAATCTCATTTACCGACTCTAGAATACCGAATTTTACTGATTCGGTATTCTAGATTCGGTAAATGAGATGTAGGAAACAAATCGTTAATTTTTACCGAATCGGTATGATTTGATAATTACCGAATCGACCTTGAGGCCCATAGGAATCAATGTCAATTACCCGATTCAGTAAAATTACCGACTTGTCAAGGGGGAAAGAGTGTCACTTTGGCACCCTGTAGCACCCCTGATTCTGGCTTGTGTGCCATGTGACACACATACATGCCCTTAGGGCATGTATGTGTGACACATGGCACAAGTGTACATGCACAGATGTGCATGTACACTGGAATTCATTATTTACCACAAAATATTATTTTGTGGTAAATAGCGAATTCTTAAGGGCCTGTGGCACTGTTTTCAGTGCCACCTACATCTAGATTTACAGAATCTGCAAATTTACCGATTCGGTATTTTACCGAATCGGTAAATTTACAGATTCTGTCAAATTTAAGCCCCCTACATCTAAAACTCCAAATACCGGTCGGTAACGGCCGAAACCAGCTGGTACTAATTTGGCCACCTACATCTGGCCCGTAGTTATCTAAGACACTTTAATAGCATCCCAATGTAAGTTTTACATCAGGCAGGGCTGCATTAGGGTCTTATTACCACGGTCACTGGAAATATGGAGCAATTGAGGCAAATATGCAATACGATCTACCAATTTATATGGCAAGGAAAGGCACATTATGTACCATAATGAAGGACAAATTGTAGCAGTGCTATTTAATTATTTTTTTATATTTTAACCTACATTGACACTGTCTTGCCCAAAAATGTCACATCATTAGTACCTGTTTTAACACCGGAATACAGCAATCAGCCACTAAAAGGTGACAGTTGACCTCTGTAAACAGCCTGCCTATGCACTGCATTACATGTGGCACTTTTTAGTAACTTTTGCACCATTTGAACTAGAAACCATTTTTGTTAAAACTTATACAGCACATTAATGATGCAGAAGGTAGATAATGTGTCCAGAATGGAAAGTCCATATTAATGTGGAAAATACTCCGACCCCAGAATTAAATAAGGCGGTGGACTCTTCTTAAGTAACAAACGCTTGCAGTCCTTCTATCCAAGGTACTGAAACGTTTTCTTTAACCCCTTCCATGCTGATGACGAACCCCAGCCGTCATGCACTACGGTGCTCGTGTGCTGATGATGGCTGGGGTTCGTCACGGCCCACCCCTGTTCGTGCTGTTTACAGCACATCAGGGGAATCGCGGCCGCATCGAAGGGGTTAAGCAGGTGTTGGTGTACGGTTCTGCAGTGATTCTGTACTGCAAAGCTACGGTCGATCTTTTCATTAGCAGCCCGTAGCTCCTACTTTCAATTGAGTCCCAGTAAGCATGTACTCCACATTCTTCTAGGCACCACGTGAAAAGAGCACTTGTGCTTATGTACACTCAGTGCACCTGAAGCAATAGAAGAGGGTAGGCTTAAAGGGACAGAGCCAGCTTTGACGCTTCAGGGCAGGCTTCTTCTTAGCACTACATCTGTTATATCGACTTCCGCCCAGAGTCTATACAGGTTTCACACTCCAGTCTTATAGGCAAGAAGGAGGAATAGAGTCTAAAAGATCGCCTGTAGGGAGTGGCGGCTGGTGAAATTTGAAAGTGGTGCGCGGTAAAACAATTGTCGTACTGCACTGCGACGAGCGAGCCTGATCCACCAACACGTTCTACCCGTGAAAATCTTGAAAAAAGAGTGAGTAAATGGTACATTTTCAAGCAAATTTGAGAAAGCAGGAAGGTTAGTAAAGCAATTGTGAATTGGTTGTTTTTAAAAATACCCGCATTGCCCTCCCCTCCCGGTGAGGGGTAAAATCCAGTCATTATTAGAGTGCAGAGGGCCACTCAAGCTCCTCGGCCCCTGTGCCACCGCACCAACTGCACCATTGGGAGCTATGCCCCTGGTTTCACGCACAATTCCACAGTATGCAGTAGGCAGTCGCTGCAGCTTCAGGTCGCAATTGGCTGTTAATGAATGAGCTGGCAGAGACGGAAAAGGGCAAGGGGAAGCCAGAAAGTGCACCTTTTAATAATTAATCTGGGCAGAAGTGCAGGGCACACAGGATCTGGAGTCAGAGCCAAGGGGGGAGTCCACCCGGTTTCGCTGAGCCTGGCAGCGATTATCGTGGGGTCAAAGGGCAATGTCCTGTTCAAAGCAAACATTATAAACAGGACAGCAGAGAATGTGTGCTTTATTAAAAACATGGAGAGGACTCAGGGAAGTTCAGGAGTCATATAAAGAATGAAAAACCAGGATAAGCGATACTAGGTGTAGTAATAGGGGTAAAATGACGAAAAAAGCCTGCAGTTGAGGTGATGATTGCCAACAGCGTGGGGTGTAACTGTAAATGGTTTGGGGGTGACACTCAGAGATGGAGGTCCCTTTATGCTGCAGGACTTCTAAGTCTAAAGAAATGCTGTGATTTCAGAAAATCTCAGACTTTGTGCTGTGCAGCGAGTGTGCATTGCAAAATTATCCTCTAGTGTGCAGCCATTACCTGAGTATGTGTGCAAGTATTGCACAGGCATGTGTGCAAATATAGCCATGGTCAGATATTACATGCGTGTGTGTGTCAATGCTGCCAATTCCAGAAATCATACCGTACAGCGAGCACACAGGCAAGTATGACCAAGTTTTGCAGATGGGGTTGTGCAAAATATTACCTGCATCGAATATAATGTTACTAGCCACGTATGTGTAAGTGAAGCATGTACAGAGAACTTTTTTCCTGCCATAACCGCTCTTTCCCGTGTTTGCTGTCTGTTTTCACAGTTGGCCTTCATCAGGTGCGCAAAGCCCATTGGACAGTAGTGGCCTGTGGTGTGAGTGCTGCCGGGCACTGACGTGGGGTGGGGAGGGGCAGGGTGGGGGGTAGTAAACTACGGATTACAACCATCTAGAGGTAAGTAAACAAATAAATAAATAAAATGAATTTCGTTGCATGTGCTGCATCGCCGGGGGCCTGTACGGAGGTCATTTTCTCTATGGAGGCTGTATGCAGATTTTGAGATTGTACAAATTGTACATAATCGTGTGTCTTCCCCCCCCTCCCCCTATTTGTTGTTGAGTGCACATTTCTCTTTTTATACAGGTACAATGCGACCTTCTACCACCCGAAGAATCAGGTTATAATTTTACCTATTCTTTCACTTTTGTTCACTTTACCACTTACTGTTCCGGAAGAAAGCCTACTGACCAATTGTCAACCGAGGCTGAAACATGTCGACCGCATTTTACCAAACTATTTTAGTGCGCTAGAATCCATAAGCAATTCCACAGCTGCATGAACTAATTTTATAATTATCCGAATCCAGACTCATTAAAGTCCACTTACTGGCTGTCCGGGCAATTTTGAATATATCACCACCTTCCCACCCACCTTCCCACTTTTCCACGATCACTACTGCCTTAACCAAAGGTAATGCCTCCTGGCGGAGGGTGCACACAAGAGAACTGACCCAAGGATTACGCACTCACGTGTTAAAAGAAGCGGAGACACATCATATACCGCTACGAGAAATCAAAAAAACACGTGTATGAGGGTCTTTTTATTGGGAGACACTCAGTTACCTACCTGCAGACCTTGGTTCACGCAGGACTAGTGATCCTTTCCCCTAATTGATTATAAATAACTGAATGGAGACTGAAAGGATCCGATCTCTCTCTCCCCCCTCCAACTGATTAAACGGCTGTATGCAGCCTACATAGGGTAAATGTAGAGTGCACATGACTGGTTTGGTCGGCCCTGGGCCCGACCAAACAGTCAGTACCCACAACAGTGGGCAAGCCACTCCCCCCCTTGCCCTCGACCTCGAGCAGGACCATAACCAGGCACTTCTGCTTTTTCGCAGTGCGAGAAGCAGAAACATAAAATGATAGTTTTACAATTTTATGTTTCTGCTTCTCACACTGCGAGAAAGCAGTGGGATGACGCCCCCTCACCCCAATAGAGGAGCCACCACTGCCTGTAGGACTCGCAAAACACACACATAGGTCTTCCGCAGGACATGCCAGTTGTCGGCTATCTCACAGCAGGTGGGTGGTCGAAGTTAAAATGTAGCCTGACACTTGTCAATGTCAATGCAGGCTGGGCTGCTAAGAGACTCTCTAGAGCCTGGGAGTAGTCAGCCAAGCAAAGTGAATTCAGCCTTTCGTTTCAGTGGAGACAGGCCCTGCTGCTCAAAGAGGGGGCTGGCAGGCGTGGCCTAATCCTGGACTCACAGGAGCAGTCTCTATTGATGCTATACCTCCTACCTGGCCCCTAAGTGAACTTTAATGACCGGACTCAGCTGAGCGGGTAGGCTAATTGGATGTTCCAGCAGTGGCCTCACACACAGATGTGTCTTTGTGCTGCTCTGCCGGGGTCCATTCTGAAAGGTTCTTTAGACGTCAAGTCTGAGCTCCAACACAGGCCTTCCTCCCCTTCTTTGCACTTTTTTTCCAGGCTGTCAGCTCCTCACAGTGAAACGACATGCATTTCTCCTTAGAAAGGGGACACCGGGCATGATTATAAGGTCACTTTGTATCTAATTGTAAATGGGCCGGAGGGAAACAATTTTACCCGTGGTTCTAAAGATAGCATGATGTCAGATGTCACTTTGAATCTTGCAAAGTCCCGATTTCACGTGGCGCAGAGGCCTCCACAGAGTGTATTTGTTCCGCAGGTAAGGCAGTCTGTTGGTCATCACAGCCTTGCATGTGACAAGCAGTGGGATTAATGAACTTGTAGGTGTAGTTAATGTAGATTATTTAGCTTCAGGTCTTGTGGTCATATTTTTTTACATGTGCACTTGTAAAGCTCACGATCACCCAGAAGGGTATCTTAGCACTGAATAGCAGATGTTTATTGTTACTTATCTCAATGATACACATGTTATCGACCTCAGAAGGATGAAAGGCTGAATGGCCCCACCTGGATTTCAACCTGTGAACATGAGGTCGAACACAGGCCTCAACAGCAGACGCAGAGGTCCACTAAATCACCAGAACAGGCTTTGTCTTGTGCTCTCTGTGCCACTGGATTCAAGCTAGCCTGGCTGATGAGGGGTTGTTAGACCTGACTTTTTACAGAGGGTGTATCCCCAGATTTTTTGCTTTGTGGACTTCAGTTTCTGACCTGTTTTTGTTGGTTTAATGACTCTGGGCACTTTACCACTGCTGTTCAATGCTAAGGTGCATATGAGTTCCCTCTAAATTCTATGTATAGATTGGTGTTTCCATAATTGGCTGATTTGATTTACGAGTCAGTCCCAAGTACAGTGCACTGTGTGTTCCCAGGGCCTGTAAATTACATGTTGTTAGTGGGCTTACAACACTGATTGTGCCACCCACATAAGCAGCCTGTAAATGTGACTCAGGCCTGCCATTGCAGAGTCTGTGTGCAGTCTGGTACTGCCATGTCGACTTGGCAAGTGCACACACTTACTTACCAGTCCTTAACCTTCCCCATTCTTACATGTTAGTCACCTCTAAGGTAGATCAAAGGTACCCCTGTGGGCAGGGTGCAGTCTATGTGAAAGGTGGGACATGCCCTGGTGTGTGTGGCATATCCTGATAGTGAAATACTGCCAATTTCATTTTTCACAATTGCAATGCTACCTGTTCTCGTAGGATAGAATGGAGAGTTTGCTTATTACATCTTATAAACATAACTAGCCCTGGGAACAAGGTAGAACAATAAAGCTTAGTATGCCTGAACTCATAATGTTAAAATGCATCTTTTATTGAAGGTGATTTTTACAATCTGTGTTTGAAAATACCACTTTTAGAAAGTAGGTGTTTTCTTGCTTAGCCATCCAGTGTGCCTCTGCTAGGATGTTTATTGACTGCCTGGCTTTGGAGTCACAGGGTCTGGGGATGAGCAGTGGCTCCAGAGAGTCTGGATGAGTCAGGGCTGGGCTGAATAGACCTGGGCAGCATTTAGAGTAGGGGGAGGAGATTTCCTTTCATCTAAATGGGCCTGGTCTCGCTGACACAATGCTGTCTCCGCCTCCTGTCAGGAAGCTGCACCAGAGAGGACAGAACTGGTTTTGACTGAGCACAGGGCTTCTCTGCCAGCAGAGAACAAATGATTTTGCTGTATAAAAAGAGGGGCTTGGACCCCAGAATTTTAGATCACTTCTGGGAAATCAAGAGGAACCTTTGCCAGAAGAAGAGCTGGAGAAACTGAAGGAGGACTACTGCCCCTTTTCTGTGTGCTGTCTGGGGTTGGCCTGTAGTTACTTTTTCTGCCAAGGAAAGGAGAAGGACATTTCTGTGTGTTCTGTCCCCTGCTTGAGTAATATCTCCAAGAAATTGAAGTGGACCTTGCCCCCTGGTCACGAGGTCTCAGGAACATCGAAGACCTCGCCAAGCTTCTGGGATCTGTCTCTGGAACCGCTGCTTTCAGTTGCCCGGAGAAGAAAAGGGTAATCGGCTCTGTCACAGAGTCTGTTGCAGGATTCCGTGTCCTGAAGGCACCGCCTTGTTTTGCAACGTAACCCTGGCCTCACCGACTCCGTCAATGAGCCGCTGCTTGCACCGCATCTTGTGGGTTTCGCACTCCGCACCGCTTCGCTACACGCTGCACTGACGTCATCGACTTATACAACAGAGTTGGCAGAACTTTATTTTCACGTTTTTCCTGCAATTTAAAGATTATTATACACAGTAACTATTTTTAAGAGTATTTTATGTTGAATTTTTGACATTTTTGCTCTTGTTGGTTTAGATAAAGTTTGCTTATTATTCTAAACTGGTGTGGCGACCATTTGGAGTCTTTTCACTGTGTTACTGTATGTATGCAAAAAAGCTTTACACACTGCCTCTGAGATAACCCTGTCTGCTCGGGCCAAGCTTCCAAGGGGGTGAGCAGGGGTTATTTTAGAAGTGTATCTCCCTTACCTCGACAAGGAAGGAGGGTCTCCACTTAGACAAAGGTGAGATCCTCTGTCAACTAGAGACCCCCTTTTCCAACAGGGGTCCCTTGCTCACAGTGCCACTGGTTTGAAGCTAGCCTGTCTGATGAAGGGTAATACCCCAAAACAGGTTCCAGAATGCTTGTTTCTGGTCCAGGGATGACCTAGCTTGGCAGTACGATCTGGACTGTTGCCATGAAGCACAGGGTTAAAACTGATTTGCATATGGCTGGGTCTAAACTGGGGTTGTATGGTGAGCAAAATATGATGGATTTAACACAGATTTCTTGACTGTGGGTGAATGTATGATTTATTCAGCATTCAGTCCATCATTTGTTTGCGTAACACTTTTCACCCTAAGTGGGATGGGTGTGCCCAGACGTGGGTCCCTTGCTCACTGTGCCTCTGGTTTCAAGCTAGCCTGGCTGATGAAGGGTAATACCCAAAACCGGTCCTAGAATGCTTGTTTCCGGTCGAGGAAGGACCTGGCTAGGCAGTTCGGTCTGGAATGTTCCCATGAGGCACAGGGTCAAGACTGATGTGCATATGTCTGGGTCTAAACTGGGGTGTCATGGTGAGCAAAAGGACAATAGATTTAACCCTGATCTGTCAACTGGGGGTGAATGTTTTTATTTGTTCGGCATTCCGTCCATCATTTGTGTGTCTTTTGCTAGTCTTGTGCTAAGGCAGGGCTACTGGTTTGCAAGATTCCCTTCAAAGGGTCAAGTGTTACATCAAGAATTCCAGCCAGATTGGTTTCATATGAAAAAGGGGGTTGGGCCCTTAACTGAAAACTAGAGTGGGCCTCCTTGAACTGTGTAAACAAACAAAGTATCTAGTTGCCAAATTTTGTTGTGCTGACTCAAACACAAAGGATCAAAAATCCCATTTTCATTGAACCTTGTGATTTATTTCACTTTTCTTCCATATTGACTCCTGAATTTAGTACATCTTTCCACATGTGTTTTTGAAGGGCAAACTTTTTTTGAAAAAAATAAATCAAATATACGCTTCAAACACCTTTGACAATCCAGCAATAAAAAAACATATTATGACAATGAACAGTAAAGTTTTTTCAATCAATTCGAATAAGCTGTGAAATTTACCTTTCTTATGGTCCTTTGTGTTTGGGTCAGTACAACAAAATTTGGCAACTAGATACTTTGTTTGTTTACACAGCCAGGATGGTTTCGGCACGGTCCAGGTGGAAGAGGACAGGAGCTGAAATTATTGTTTTAAAATCCTTTCAAGGTAGCAAAGATTTCATGATCTGGAGGAGAGATACCACACTTCTTAGGGTCTTCCGGGGATGTGCTATGAAGGCAAGCTCACTGTCAATGATGAAGCTGAGGGGTTTCTAGTTATTAGCAAGTTTGGGTGTAAACACATCTAGGTTAATGATTGTGAACTAGGCCTGATTGTGTCTTTTCTGTTGTTGTTAAAATGAAGTCTGTATTTATAGAACCAAACTTAAGGTACATGTTGGCATCCATGTTTAGATAGACATTTATTTACATGATGATTGTCACTAACTGACATAACTTTAGGCAGAGATAGCTCTTTTCTATATTCAAAGCACTTCAGATGATTGAATGGTGAAAAGATGTCTGAGGGTGTGAAAGTAGAGGGTGACTACCCATTAGGCCAGACTGATCTGTAGACGTTCCTCTGCTATGAATGTACTCATGTGAATACATGGGGTTCATCTGACATGTAGGAAATGGACCGGGTAAATAGAGAGATGTAGAATCTCCTGTGGGCAGAAGAAATATCTGTCATGACATGGCACTTAATTCCACTAGCTTAAGAACTATAGAGCATCTTTACCTGTTTCTCATGGGTACAAGACATCTTTGACCATTTCTTATGGATACAATTCGACTTTTCTATGATAGTATTAAGGTGGAGTCTAGTCCTTCAGAAATGCTCAGTGACATTATGTCCAGGATGATGGGTAACTGTATGCTGAATTATATTCAGGAACATATTCCTTCTATTTCTGAAAATGAGGTCAATTCTCTACTACTGCGTTTTAAGTTGGGGTCCCCAGATTTCACTTGTTCTGTTGCAATTTTAAATACCTTGAGCTCCGTAAGAAGTTGGGTTATTAGTTGAGAGTGGTAAATTTGGGAGCTAATGCCTGTGCGCTCTCGCCTCAGAGACATATGGGGCCCGTTTGTGAGCTGGTTGAGTTCTGAAGACGTAGACGTTTCTTAAATAAGAATATCACATTGTCGAATATTTCGAATTGCACTGGGACATAGATGGTGGTTTCCTGCCATAGTGATTACGAGGTATCTCTGCCCACTGACTATTTTCTCTTTTGTATGTCTAGATATATAAATGAGTAGATAATGGAATACACTATTGAAATGTACAATGCTCAAAGAGTGTTATAGAGGTGTAATAATGACATGCTACATATGCCGTAATTCCCTTAAGGCTCCCCAAAGGGACTGTCAGCAATGTACTACTGTTCAAGTTATGCTACTGTTTGTAACTTAATAAATAACTGAGTGATTGCCAATACTGCAAACTCTATTCTATCTAAATAACTACCCACTAATTGACGCAAAACAAAAAGTGGAAGACCTCATTTTCCGTCTGAATTAATCAACTTAGGATTCTTGTTTATTCAACATCAACTTTTTCTTTCAAATTTTTGTTTTACTTTTCAACATTTTTCAGAAATTGCAACAATAAAAATATACATGTATTTACAAAACAATTTACATCAATATACAACATACTCACAAGCACAACCACTCTCAAAATGTTGTTACACTCTCAGTCTCTCCCACTCCATACATTCACCGCAAAATAACACACCATATATTTACAATAATCAGAAAGACGTTTTACAATGTTTTTTTTACAAAGCCATAGAATATAGAATCACACAAATTAATTTTTAAATTTGAAACTTTAGCTTTTAAGGTCAAACTGTCTTATGGCTTGATGATTGGTCTACGCGTTTCGAACTCTAACTAGGTTAGTGAGTTCTCATCAGGACCATTAAGGTAAGCTGTGGGGAAAGGAAAAGAATGACCTAGTTAGTCAAGATTCCCATAGCTGCCTGCCTACCCTCTCTCTGCGTCATGAATTTCTCTTACCTGGCTTTCCTTAGGAAAACACCCAATTGCAAGATGCTGTAAATGAAAAGCAAACCTGGGTTTAACGCTCTACACTTAAGGATCAACAACCTTGCATCAATCATTCATCCCAGTTCATTATTTGCTTACTTGGGGTGTGGGGATAGAGCTGTGCCTTATTCGAGCAATGGAGCGAGATGATCACAGTTGTGGCTTCCTGGAAGGTAAAAAACACTAGACTAGGAACTCGGTTTTTTGATAAAGGCTTGGTGGGCTTGTTTCAAGAAAAAGAGAGAGAAACTTACTTGAGGTTTTTATCTGTGGCTAGCTTCTCAAAAGTTAAGCTGCATACAATTCGGCTTTCTGAAAAAATGGTTTGAAAGATCAGTGTCAGGTGAATTTGGTACGAAGTGCTGCAAAGGCAGGGTTTTGTTGTCAGTCACTCATGGGGGGGGGGACCATACCTTCGTGTTAGTTGAAGTCGCCGTCTCGTCCTCGAGGCTCTTTCATTTCCGTGTCAGTATCGGTGAATGTTTGTTGTCGGTTTCATATGTGAACACGGAATGTCGTCGCAGAGGCTCTCAGGATTTGTAGTTCTTTTGTGAAGGATCATGGGAAGGGTAGTTTTTTTTACTATTCAGGCGTTTTTAGGATACGCTTATTTTATCCTGACTCCGTAGTTCGTTCAAGGATATGCTGGTGAAAATGTGCACTTGGTCTGTTTAAGGTTTATGCGAATGCATTGTTTATATGGTAGAAATTATGGATGTCCCGAATGAGTACATGATGGTTGTTCGAACCGAGATAAGGAAGATTCCCCGCCATTTTAGAAAAAACTCCGAGATGTGCTGTGGATAATTTTAATAATACCTATTGGCTGGAAGTCCGCTGTGCCATCCTTATTATCTTTTGAGTGTTCTCATAGTCCGTGCTTGTTCCTCTTATTTCTCCTTTTTAAGGGGGGGGTTCTGGTGGTATCCAATCTATAATCAAGCTGAATTAAAAATGAATGTGTCGAAGAGCCTATAGAATCCTCAATGTGTCCAATACATGTTCGGTTCCTTCTGGTAAATAGGGTTTTCTTCTCTTAGTGTCCTTGAAGACCAGTCGGAGGGAAGGCAGAGTCCAGATCTCCATCAGCAGAGTCAGAGAGCAGCAGTGCAATAAACAGAAAAGCAGGCCTTCCAGATCAGCAGTCCATTTGAGTACTTTAAAAGCAGTGCAGCAGTTCTTCTGACAGAGCTTCAGTTACACATCCAGTGGTGTCTGATTTTAGGGTGTCAGAGACCCAGTAGCTATAACCAAAAGTTTCTTTGGTGTGGGGGTGACTTCTAAGCATCTCTCTGATGTTCACACGTATCCCATTGAACCCAGTCCTGTCAGCCAGGCTATCTGTGGGGGTAATCAGTAATTTGTGTGGGGACAGGACACAGCCTATTCAAGTGAAATGTTAGCCCCTCCCGGCCATCCTACCCTGGCAAGGCCATCATAATGCAGATGTATGTAGATGGATACTCAGGTACACCTATCCTTCCTGAGTTCGGGCTGTCTAGAGGGACTACACAAAGTGTAGCTGGCGCCCACCCAGATGTGAAATGGAGACAGGTTGTCAGGCACACAGAGCAGTAAGTCAGAGAAATGTCCACTTTCTAAAAGTGGCATTTCTAAAATAGTAATGTTAAACCCAACTTCACCAGTACAGAGGATTTATCTTTACCATTCCAAAGATATGAATGATGAAAAAGTTCCTTGTGGCAGCCTGCATTATTTATTCAACAGTGGAATATTCCTTCCTCCCCCACTCCATTGTTTCCTGTTGGTTAGAGCTGCCGGTAGAATGTTGAGCTGGAAACAATGACAGTTGAGAGTTACAGCTGACTGGGGATTTTGTGCTGCAGCTGAAGCTTCTTGTTACAGAATAAATCTACACAACTATTTCACCATATATCTTGTCTGTTATTCGGGAATTCATATGTGGTGTTCATCGGCATTTCACTACTCTTCTCCGATCAGGAATTACAGGTTAAACAAGTGTATTTAGAATTATGAATGCTAGCCTATAATATGAGTAGGACTCTCTTGAAAAATGAAATAGGTGGTTTGTCACTACCAGGACATGCAAAACATACCAGTACATGTCCTACCTTCATGTACACAGGACCCTGGATCTAGGGCTACCGAAGGCCTGACGTACGGGTGACCTATGTGTAATAAAAGGGGAGTTTCAAGCTTGGCAAGTAGTTTTAAATGTCTAGGCGAAGTGGTAGTACACTGCACACACAGGTCCTGCAGTGTGCTCTCTCCTCTAAGCATGGTATGATTGGTTTACGCCTATTCAGCATATTTGGTTTACTAGTAAGTCCCTTGTAAAGTGGTATACCATACACCCATTCCCTCTAAATTAAAAGCTGTTAGGGAACCTACCATCAACAACTTGCTAACTTTCTCGAATCCAACAGCGCTTTTCATGATTCCGAACATGGGTTTAGAACCGGCTACAGTACCGAGTCGGCTTTAATAGAAATGGCCGACTCCATGAGATGGAGACTGGATGAGGGGTCCAGAGCGGTGTTGGTGCTGCTTGACTTGTCGGCAGCATTTGACACAGTCTCCCAACCAGTTCTTCTTGACCAACTTCGATCTAAGGGCATTCAAGGTAAGGCACTGGAATAGCTTACCTCCTTTTTAAAAAACCAAACTCAGGCGGTATTCACCGCTCCCTTCACCTCGGACAGTCACCCGCTGAAGTGGGGAGTCCCGCAGGGCTCCTCACTAAGCCCTCTCTTATTTAATGTTTACTTCTCTCCTTTGGCTGAGTTCATTGCCCAATCAGGTATAAAAGCTACTTCTTACGCTGACGACATTCAGCTTCTGTTTGCTTACAATAACCCTAATCAGTCCACCTTCGACCCCTTAAAGAACTGCTTCAACAAACATAGCCCGTTGGATGGATTACAACTTCCTACGGCTTAATGCCGGTAAAACTGAGGTCCTCTTCCTTCACCAACCCTCCCCTCTTGACTCCAATCTTTGGTGGCCCCATGAATTAAGCACTCCGCCCTTACCCAAAGAATCTGTGAAAAATCTTGGGGTTAGGTGGGACACCAGCCTCTCAGTTGATAAACAAGTCCAAAAGGTGTCCGCTGCATGCTTTTCCAAAATCAGGATGATCAAAAAATTAATAAATTTTTTACCCAATAACACCAGAAGATCAATCATCCAAGCATTGATTACGTCCCACCTGGATTACGCCAACGGCCTCTATATTGGACTCGCCCCTGGCTTCCGCCATCGACTTCAGGTGGTTCAAAATGCCGCAGTCCGGCTGGTCTGCGGCATCTCCCTGCGTGAGCACAGTTCCCCTCATAGACGACGTCTTCATTGGCTTCCGATTCAGCAAAGAGCGGAATTCAAGGCCTTAACTTTGGCCCATCGAGCTGTTAGGGGCAAGGGTTCTGCATATCTTTCCTCCTGCCTTCGTCCCTACAGCAACACCAGACTCCTCTGCTCCAGTTCCAAAACATTTCTCGTCATCCCTAAATTTAAAAAAGTACGCTCTGGAGGCAGAACGTTTCAAGTATGTGCTACCACCCTCTGGAACAAACTCCCTCTTTCTATTCGACTGATTCAAGAAGAACTCCCATTCCGAAAAGCCCTGAAATCATTTCTATTCTGCTAAATTCCACCAGAGCCAAATTCAGCACGCTTCCACACAATGAGCGCCGGGACATCCCGTTGGGGTAGCCGTGCGCTATACAAAATACACTAAATAAAATAAATAAATAAATAAACCTGCAGTACTGGTTGAGCCAAACAACAAAAATAGCCTTTCAAACCTGTCTCAGGCCTGCCACCACACGGCCTGAATGCACAGGTTACTGCAACTTCCCCTTGGAAATTAAAACTACGAGCCAAGCCTTAAACTCCCCTTTTACTACGTAGAGGTCACCCCTAAGGTAGGCCCTGGGTAGCCATATGGGGAGGGTGCTATGTAAGTAAAAGATACGGCATGTACCTTTATGTTTAACATGTCCTGGTAATGAGAAACAGTCTATTTCAATGTTCACTGCAATGAGGCCTACTACTCTCACAGGCTAGCATTGGGAATTCCCTTATATACGTTTAAGTGGTAATACCTGATCAGAAAGGAGTGCTGTTGCCATGTTTGGTATGTTTAGAATGGTATTGATAAATCCTACTTACTGGTGAAGTTGGATTTCACATTACTATTTTAGAAATTACACTTTTTAGAAAGTTGGCAATTCTCTGTTCTTATAACTGTTTGTGCTTTACAACCTGTCTCCAATACACGTCAGGGCTGGGTGACAGCTACACTTTGTACATTCTCTCTAGACAGCCACAAAACAGGAAGGGCTGGTTGTGAGGGGATATATATGCATTCATCTGCATACTGAAAGTCTTCCAGGGCAGAGAGAGGGAAAGGTGGTTCTCACTTACATTTGAATAGGTTGTGTCCTGCTGTCACACAAAGGGCTGATTTACATCCTACTGATAGTATGGATTCAGGCCTAGGCTGAAAGGGATCTTTATGCACTTCTGAGGGTTAGTATTTTGAAGTCACCCCTATATTAAAGAAATTTTTGAGTATAAGTAGTGAGTCTCTGACCCAATCTGATCAGACACTGCATGGGATTTGTAACCAGACTGCCCACTCTACATCTGCAAATTGCATGGAGTACTATTGTGCTGCCAATTGCTTTGCCTTGTTGGCCTGCTGCCTGATGATTGTTGGGCTGCAGGAGTGACCGCCACTTTGCAGCTTATCTGGATGAGCTTAACTGCTGCCTACTACCTGCTTTAGTGCCACAAAGTGTTCTCCAAGGGCTTGTTATCTTGCTCCCTGTTCTTTCAAAGTCTCAGGCCCATAAAAGTCTCTGCTTCAATATTATTGCCATGGGACTATGAGCCTGGGAATTCACAACTTCAGACCCACAGTGGTTCAAACCTGCACAAGCACAATAGTTTACCCCTACCAGCGTTTGTTAAGTGCTTCACGCTCCCCAGAGGGCTGCACCCTCTACAGACTGTGAGTCGCTGCAGCAGATGGGGAAGCCGCAGCTTTGTGAGCTGGAAGGTTGCCCAGCAACTTGGAGAAACACTGCCGAAATCATGCTGTGGGTGGTGCCCAGCCTCCAGAGGGAGTTCATCATGACAACATACCAGCTGATTCTATGCTGTGTAATGGCATTCCCTGCTCACCTGTGCCTCAAGGAGAACCGCGGCTGGGGACATCTCCGGCCCACCTTATGGCCCGATGCCTCCCTGCCTCCTACTTTTGGGAGCCCCTGTGATGTGGGTTCTGGGCGTGTAGCCAACCTCCCCACACAGGGCCAAATTCAAAAGGTACTGGGATCACGTAGCATCTCTGCACGCTTATAGCCAGCTGGAATTGTGGACTGAGCAAGGGCTCTTGCATCCCCCTTCCTTCTCCTTTGGACTGGATTTGGGAGGCAATATTCCTACCTCTATATGGTGGGGGTGAAAACTCTATGGGGGATCCCAAGAGTGGCATAAAGTGACTAGTAGAGACTGAACTGCTTGAGGACTTGAACCCATTCAAAATTACAATATAAACGTTAGTAGGTGTGCAGGTGCTCATGTTCCCTATGTTTATCTGAATGCAATTGGCTATGAGTTTCCAGCAAATGTACAAGATTCTCTCTAATTCTTTATTACTTAAACTCATCATGTAATTCATCTAATTTTGATCCTCCTATGGTGTTATTATTAATGTAGAAATCTATTCATTTATATAACCCTGTATGACGTCTCTTTTGTGGTATATTAATTTTGCCATTGTGTGAGTGTGTTGGACAAATGCTTTGCACATTGCTTCTGTAGAAAAGCCTGCCTGCTCTGCACCAAGCCACTAGAGGGTGAACCCAGGTTGTCTTTAGTGTGTATCTGACTTATCCTGACTAGCGTTGTTGGCTCTGCCTGGTTGCAGTGCATACTTATCCAACCCGAAACCCAATTTCTAACAATTACAAAAATACAATTAGTCGGACCGGAGTTATTGACTTTGAAAGATTTATGTCAAAATAGCATCAAGAAGAACAAAGCGCCAACTGTGGATATCTGGTTGCTCCTGACTGGGACAAAGTGACAAGTTCAGTCCGGCCGCAATGGAGCATTGGCTGGCTGCAGGGACCCATTTAGGCCTGCTGAACAGATTACCTTAAATCCTCGTTTGGAGCGTTCTGTGGCTCCACACCGAAGATGCGTCACACAGCCGAAGTGATGTGTCAGTTCCAAGATGTGGAAAGGCTGCTGTGTGAGGTCCTGTTATATCAATGTCAAGCATCCTGTTGACTGGGCTTGTGATGTGAGGTCCGATGTGGGGTATGCTGTACGCAGCAGAGGCAAAGTGTTGTTTCCAATGAAAGATGAAGCTGTGATGCAGAGTCTTGGCATCATCATTAAGGCCACCGCTAGTAAGAGATACAAGAAGCTGTGCTGGGGAAAGCATTGCGCAGTGGCATTTCAGAAGGCAATGCATCTCTATAAAGTTGCCAGTTGTGGCAGAGATGTGAGTCTTTTGTGAAGGTTCCAATCCATGCAACAGCTGCTAAGTATCTATTCTGCTAGGAGATATGCTGTTTAGTCAAGGAGATGTGTCAGTTCTGCTTGGAGATGGTTCGCTCAGCAGAAAAGATATGTCAGTTCCGCTGGTAAACACCTTAGGTCCACCTTAGTCCAAGAGTGCCCGAATGGGGTGGCACCACTTGGCAGGGTAGACTCACTGATGGCAGAGTCGAGGCGCAACGGCTAGAAGAATGTTATGTCCCTGAGGCTTTGGATCAGGAGGCCAGCAAACTAGCCTGAGGAGACACTCTGGGGTCTGCAGGCAAGTGATATAGGTCCAGTCCTTCTCAAACAGGACAGAGGGCTGCAGGCAGCGGGTCAGCACAGTAAAGCAAGAGTGCATAAGGGTGCAGTCAGCAGAGTGACCGTCCTTATTCCTGATAGTGTATTCAGGTGTGTACTGAAATTGTGGTGTCTGAGGTCCTTCATTTATACACAGTTGTGCCTTTAAAGTGGGGAGAAACTTCCACAGACAAGCCATCCTTTGAGGTACACAGATTCTCTGCCCCGCCAGACCTGGCTTCAAACCAACTACAATGGGTATTCAGCCCATTGTGTGGGGTTTAACACACAGCTTATGCAGGTGCAAATGAGGCTGGTCCCAGCTCCTCTCTCCCTTCCTGCCAGTGATAGCCTACTCAGGCATGCCTAAGCTCTCATTGTGTGCGGCTGTCTAGGTGGAATACACAAAGTCCAACTGCCATCTAATCGCTGTCATGTGCCTGAGACAGGCTGGAGGCACCAAATTGGTAAAGTAAGAAAATGCAAACTTTCCATGAGTAGCATTTTCAGAATTGTAATTTAAAAGAAGACTTCATCCTATATTTAGGTTATTAATTAGAATTTCAGAGGTACCAAACTTGAACCAGGCTTATCTTCCCATTTGGAAATTGGCCTTAAAAATGTAATAAGGTAGTTCCAATAATATCCTACGGGAGAAAGAGTTTTTTTACTACCAGGACATGTAAAACTTAAACGTACAGGTCCTGCTTTTTAAATACATTGCACCCTATCATCTGGGCTGCCCAGGGCCTATTATAGGGGTCACTTACAAGTGTAAAAAAGGAAGATCGAGAGGTTCACTTTGCCAGGTCGAAATTGCAGTTTAAAACCGCATATAAAGGCTGTGCATTGTCAGGGCTGAGCCATGTTGAAACGGCTATTTAAGTGGGTGGCACAATCAGTTCTGCAGGTCCACAAGTAGCATTTAAGTTACAGGCCCTGGCCACATGAGGTGCACTTTACTAGAGACTTATAAGCAAAATAAATATACTAATTGGGTATAAACCAATGTTACCATTTTTTAATGTATTAAGCAGAGAGAACATGCACTTCGGCACTGGTTAGCAGTTTTAAAGTGCACAGAGTCCAAAGGCCAGCAAAAAACAAACTCAGCAAAAAGTCAAGGCGGAAGGGAAAACGTCTGTGGGTGAAATGCAAAAAAAGGCCATTTCCAACATGATGCATAAGTGTGGACTAAGTGAAACATAGTAGTATGAAGAGCATTGAGGTGGGAAGCGGCAGGTGAAGAGCTCCATGTACAGGAGAGTGGATAGATAATGGAACATTTCTGAGGAGAATTTGTCAAAGACTACAAGTCTTCCTCCATACCTATGTGTGTGTTTGTGTATGGTCTGATTGTGCAATCCAAGGGTTCTAAGATATCAAGGACGTCTGAGAATGTTTCAATTGGGTCACATTTCATGTATGAAGTCTGCATCACATTTCTGGCTGTTGGAGATGATCATGACGTCAGTAACAATTTATACTACAAAATTAGCATAGTTGAGCATTAGATGTAAGTTTCTTTGCCCTGGAGGTGTGTGATTTGTGGTTAAGTGAGTGGGAGTTGAAAGGCTGGAGGTTCATGTGGGCATAGCCTCAAGGAGCTATCGCCGAGTTATCAGCACTTTCTCGCAGCCAAAGTCACAATAAATGTATCTCTTCATTCACAAGCAGGTGCTATCAGCCCATATCACCAGTTTACCTGCGATAGCAGACGGAAAAAACATCGCAACATATGACCCCGGCAACTATCTCTAATGAGATGCAGAGTAGGCGTTCCTGTGCCATAAGCTGCGCCAATGTTGTCCGCAACATTCTCAATGCCCAGCCAGATCAGTGATAAGATAACAAAACAGGCGATAAGGCGCGTTACCATCAGGAATTTAACACCTGCTCTTACCTGGTGTAAAGTAGGACGACAGCTTGCACCAGGAAAGGGAGCACAGCCCACAGCCCACAGTCACACCTGAAGACAGACTGAAGCCATGGAGCTACAGATCATGCCGCTCGGAGCCCCAACAGGGCCCCAACACCACCGCCACCACTCCCAGGCCCTCCACCCCTCCGGATACCCCCCTCCTCCGGACCACCACAGAGGCAGTGCAGACAAAGACAGCGGACCTTCAGAAAATGCACCAGCCTCACAGACTTAACACCAGAGTCTGTCATTGCCCACTACAGGCTCAAAAGGACAACCATCCTCCACATCCTGAACATCATTGCCCACAGGCTGATGGTATTAACACAGCGGACAACCACCATCACACCTCCGACAAAGCTGCTGGCTGTGCTGCACCTATTGGCCTCTGGTACCTTCCAACCAATGACCGCTAGAGTCGAAGGAATCTCACAACCAGCCCTATCAAAGTTCCTCAAACCTGTCCTGGATGCCATCATCAGCTTGGTACCACAATACCTAAACTTCCCCCACACTGTGCAGGAACAGCTGGAGACTAAGCAAGGCATCTACGCCATAGCTGGCTTCCGGCACATGTTTTGGGCAACTGACTGCACACATGTCCTACTGGTTCTCCCTGCCGACACTGCACACAATTACCCCAACAGAAAGCACACGCATTCCATCAATGTGCAGGCAATAGTGGACCTCCGAGACTCTTCACCAACATCGTCGCCAACTACCCAGGCAGTGTGCATGATTCCTACATCTTCCGACAGTCCATCATCAACCAGTGCTTCCAGGCTGGCACCTACGAAAAAGCACTACTCGTTGGTAAGTACCAAATGAACATCACACACCTCAAATCCACAATCATGCAACTCACAACTAAGCATGGGCGGAAAATCCGTTCCGCTCGCGGATTTTGCGGATTTTCGGTAAATTCGCAATCCGCGAACGCTCGCAAATTTACCGAAAATCCGGATTTTCGCACGCAGCAGATTTTTTTTTCTTGGTGATATAATTTTGCGGCGTGCGCCGTTCACTTACCGTCATTCAGCGTTTGCCGAGTTGTTTTTCTCGATATTTTGCGAGTGCTGCGCCATTTTGGATCTTGCTGCGGGATCCCGAAGGAATTTGGCGACCGCGATTACATAATCGCGGCTTGCCACCTTGCACAGCACGCATCGCGAGAGTTCGCAATTGCGAACACGTAGATACGGCGAGCAGCAACAATGTTGCACGCGCGAAATTACAAAATTTGAAATTCTGCACAAGAAATCCACCAGCAAGCAGCATAAACCTTCTGAAAATGATGATTTTTATCAGAATAACTCCTCAGGTTGACATTTGCCTGCACTTTGTTTTGCAAGGAGTCCATTTGTTTTGGGGGGGGTGGGAGGAAGGAAGTGCCCCACAGTCTCCAACTTCCTGTTCCTGTCCAGCAGGTTCCTCCCAGTGCTTTCTTCATGTGCTGGTCACTTTCATTCGGATTCTTGACCTGGAAGGATACTTTTTGTGGATGCTGCTGGATATTTGGATTTGAGGCCTTTTTGACTTTGTTTGGATCACTTTTGGATTAGAAATTTCACAAGTAAGTTTGTTTGGGGTATTACAGTTGCTGCAACTACAATTTTGGAATTTTCGATTTTTGGGCTGGTGTTGTGGCCTTTTGACCAGGGGTAGTGAGTGATGCATGGGCCTAGTGTTTCTGTGGGGTGTCTTTAATTGAAACATCATGGATGGCATGGGATTGTGCAGATTTTTCTGTGTTTTTCATTTTTTTTGGGCTGTTGTTGTGGCCTTTTCACCAGGGGTAGTGAGTGGTGCATGGGCCTAGTCTTTCTGTGGGGTGTCTTGAATTCAAACATCATGGAGGGCATGGATGGCATGGGATTGTGCTGATTTTTCTGTGTTTTTCGATTTTTTGGGGTGTATAACTGAACTGATGTTCCTCTGTCTTTCATTGCTTTTAGGTGCACAAGACTCAAGAGAACCACCAGTGCCAGGAAGAAATCCTGCAGCGGTGTGTGTGTGCAGCATAACGTCACGCGACGTCACGTCTAGCCACAGACAACTCTGTAACTCGTGCAACTGCGGCCTGATGTTCTGACCTCTGAAGAAGATGGCCCCAAAAAAAGTTCCCCGTAGCTCCTCTAGCAAGAAAGTTGCCAGTAAGGAGCAGAAGAAGCAAGTTACCAAGGAGTCTGGTGTGCCGCCCGCCACATTTTTTGGGAGTAAAAAAAAAGTACGCCTGCACCAGCAGCGGGATCTGCTGGGGACCAAGCTGGGAGCAGCACCCCCGCTCCATTGGGCTCAGTGCCACCACGCCAACTTAAGTCCAAGCCCTTGAGTGCTGCAGAGGCACATAGTCTAGTTGTTCAATCACCATCGACCAGTGATGTTGGCTCATCGCAAGAAAGTAGCAGCAATGTCCCTCAATCAACACAGGTTGTTGTAACTCATCTGACGAGTGTTGAACAACCACAGCCGCAACAACAACCACATGTGCAAGTACAAGCCCAAGTACTTGTGGAAGGAGAGGCAGCGCAAGGAGATGCACAAGCAGCGGTGCATGGAGGGTCACAAGTGCCCCCAATTGTTGTTCCTCCAGAAGTAGGGGCACATCAGGAAATCAACAATCAAACCGAGGTATCATTTGAGGAAGCCACTCCTCCTGATGATCATTCATTGTCTTCCACATCCCTAGCAAGGAAGAGATCAAGGGTGGTGTCTACATCTTCTTCAAGCACACCTCCTTCTGATGATACGGATCAAAATTGGGAACCAGCAACACTGCCGTCTGAGAGTGAGGCACACCATGATCATCATCTGACAAAGGTAGTTAAGCGTAAAAGGAAGCTCGTCCAAAGTCTCATAGTTATGGAGTGTGATGAGGCTCCACAAGAAGTGGCAGATACTGCTGCTTATGAAGACTCTCACGACGACGACCCAATCATCATAAAGGTCACTGCAGCCCCAGCGGGCATGCAGCAAAGAGACATTTTGACTCTAGCCCGAGAAGCTGCTGAGCGTGATGATGTTGTCGACGAGGAGGCAATGAAAACACCACAATCATTGGAGTTAACTAGTACACCAACACGTACCGCTTCCATATTTCTTCCTCGCCAGAAGGGACCTCCATCCACCTCGACCTCAATTAGTGGTGGTGAAAGTGCACAACGTACTAAAGTTCGGCAATCCACATCCTCCACTGCATCTGGCATTAGAAGCATGACCGCCGCCTCCTCCAGCCCCCACAGACATTTCAAGTCCGCAGTTTGGGACTTCTTTAGTGTTTGCCCAAAAAAGGAAAACTTCGCCATTTGTAAGCTTGCAGTTAGTCGTGGTAAGTTTGGTACCAACTATGGTACCGGAGGCCAGAGAGGTCATCTTAACAGACAGCACGCTGTCCAATGGTTTGCGCACCTAAAGGAGATCAAGGAAGCCCGAATTGCAAGTCAAGAAAACGTTGATGTTTCATCTGATGATGACGAGGAGGAAGAAGACGTGTCAAACACTTCACTTACACCCAGTACCTCTGTCAGCAGCACACCCCATGTGAGCCACACTAAGAGTGTGGGAGAGAGTGAGACACCAATGCGAAAAAGTTCATCAGCGAGCGTAACTGGGTTGAAGAAGTCATCATCATCATCATCCCGTAAATGCATGGTCCAGAGCAACATTAGAACCATGTTGTTTTCAGAGGCGCCATATGATCGCAACCACCCACTGACGCGTCTGTATAACACTAAGCTGGCTAAAATGCTAGCTCTGGACCTTCTCCCTTTTTCTTTTGTTGAAGGGGTTGTTTTTCTAGAATTATTGGCAGCGCTCTGCCCTAAATGGAAGGTTCCTAGCCGGCTCTATTTTGCCAGAGTTGCGGTTCCAGCACTACATGAAGATGTGCTGGAGGTGATTGGGGCAGCTTTGCAGAAGAGTGCTGTTCACACTATACATCTGACAACAGACATGTGGACCAGTGGCGCAGGTGCTGATTACATGTGCATCACTGCACACTGGGTCTCTTTTTCAGGGGTTAAAGCAAAGCTAAACGCAGGTGTTGACCCGGACCAAGTTTTTAAAGCTGCTCGGAAACATGCAACACTAGCCATGTTTGGCTTGGAGAAACGTCACACAGCAGAAAACATTTTGAATGAGTTTAACACAAAGGTTTTTCACTGGCTGTCCCCAAAAAAACGCCAGATTGGTTAAGTTTCCACGGATAATGGCGCCAATGTAGTTAAGGCCATGGAGCTGGGTCACTATTTCAGAGTGCCGTGTTTGGCGCACTGTATAAACCTGGTTGTTAAAAAAGTCTTGAGTGATGAAGACAGTCCAGCGTGCAAGTTAGTGGCCACCTGCCGAAGAATGTGCAACCATTTCAGCCATTCTTTTAAGGCCCGGAAGCATCTGAGGAGCCTGCTACATGAACGTCGAATGCCAGTGAAAGCACTCATCCAAGAGGCGCCAACACCTTGGAACTCAACCTTCTACATGCTTGAGCGTCTGTATGAGCAGTATACGGTACTCGATCACTATTTCTTAACACTGGGTACAGCTAAGAAGGACTTGAGGCTAGATGCGGCGCAATGGAACCTAGTTAAAAGCCTGACAGACATGCTTCGTCCTTTTGAGGTCAAGAAGGACTGTAATTTGGGAAAAGCTATCCCATTGTTGCGCATGCTGGAGCACCGACTGAAGGCGGTGTCTTCTATGTTTCAAAAAGATGAAAAAAAGCAAGACGCTTTTCTTTTGGCGGAGAAATTATTAGAGCGCCTACTTGGTGATGAACGTCTTAAAATGATCCACTCAGAACAGCATTACATTTGTGCTACTATTCTGGATCCACTCTACAAAAAGGCGCTGGCAGGCAGAGCATTCTTTCCTTTTGGTGATGAAGATGTTACAAAGTACAAAAGTTGGCTAGCCTTGTCAGCCAAGAGGTTTGAAAGAGAACGGCAGCAAATTGAAGGAAAAGGCAGTACATCAGCATCAGCAGGCCATCCCCAGTCAAAAGAATCCACTTCTGCACCTGTGGCTGTGGCACAAGTGACCTCTCAGCCGTTAAAGACACCGGCAACCGGATCATCTGCACCAGACACAATAGTAACATTGGATGCAGAAGAGGATTGGCTAACTCGGCTTGGCTTTGGTTCTCAAAAGGTCACAGCAAAAAGTAAGCAAAGTGGAGGAACCTTGGAGGACCTTGAGTCGATGGTGCAGGACTATCTGAATGATTCAACAGAGGTCTATGTTAATGCTGACCCATTGGCGTATTGGCATGGGAAAAAAGAATTGTGGGCACAGATCTCCAACCTGGCTATAAACTACTTGTCTTGCCCATTCGCAAGCGTGTCTACTGAACGTGTTTTCAGTGCTGCTGGTGGCATTGTAGCTTCCAAACGGGCCCGCCTCTCGCCCAAAAATGTGGAGAGGTTAACAATGATCAAGATGAATCAGCACCTCATACCACCAGATTACAACGTACGAGAACAAACGCCGGATGAAGACGAGGAGGGCAGCAACTTAGATGAGGGAATTTGTTCTCTGTTAGGTGACACTGACCTACTCCTGCCTAAATTCTCAGAGTATGAGGACGATTTCTTATTCTTATTCCCTGACACCGAGCCCTGAAAATGAGCCAATGAATCAATAACTTTCTTTTTCGTCCTTTTTCACTTTATTCCTGTGTGTCTGTCTTTCTTTGTTTTGCACAGTTAATATAATTAAAACTTTAATCACCTAATCACAAAAACAAGCCCATCAGCAGAACTGTCTTCACTTGTTTGCTTATTGATTTGAAGGTGCCGCAGTCTGCATTCCTCAGGTTCACAAGTTCACAAGAACATGCTCCTTTATCCTCCTCCTCCAGACTCCTATTTCCCTCAAAGCAGAGGGCTGGATTACGCCCAATGAAGAAAGAGTCTGCACATGTGGGGGTGTTCTACTTCTTTGCGGGTGAGTTGGCGGGTCTTGGGCCATTGCTGGGAAGCTCTAATACCACATAAAAGTGGTTTGGACCAAATCGGAGGCGAAAAATTGTTTGCGTTTTTGCTGACTTGCTTGCCTTTGAGGTGCTCTTTGGGGGGGTTCTGGGTGTTTGTGGGTGGGTTTTGGGGTCTGGGAGCACTGCTGGGACAGTCTAATCTTGATTGCATTTGCTTTTCAGGAAATCCGTGGTGGAAAACGGGAGCTATGACCTAGCTGTACAGCGCGTTTGGACCGAAGGCCGATAAATATTGTAAGTATGATATTTCCCTTTTTGGCTGTTTGGGGGTGTTGTGCTTTTTTGCGGGTGGGTTGGTGGGTCTAGGGGCATTGCTGGAAAGGTCTAATACCGGATGGAAGTGGTTTGGACAAAATCCATGCCGAAAAGCCTTTTGGCACTTTTTGTAACTTAGGGTTTGTTAGGGTTAGCCCTAGCAGCAGGATTGCATGTGTTTCGGGGTGTTCTAGATTTTTGCAACTGAGTTCTGGGGTCTTCTTAGAGCACTCGTGGGAATGTGTTTTTTCGGTTGCAAGTGATTTGAAGAAAACCAATGGTGGGAAAGAGGGGATTTGGCATAGTTAAAGAAAGCGTTTTCCACTATTCTTAAATTAGGGCTCGTTAGAGTTAGCAGTATTTGTATTGCATGTGTTTGGGTGGGGGGCTGTTTATGGGGGGGTTTGCGAGTCTTGGAGCGATGCTGGGTATGGATACTTTTGCTTGCTTGCAAGTGGTTTGAATACAATCCACGGTGGGTAAGGGGGTATTTGGGCCTACTTTTACTTTCAAAGTACGTTTTCTCACCAGTTTTCTACTAGGCCTCATTCATTGAGATCTGATTGGGGGTCTTCTACATTTTCTCGACTGGCTTTAGTAAGGGTCTGTGTGGGAGCACTGCTGGGAAGGTCTAATTTTGTTTTAAAACACAGTTTACAGTACACCTAGCTTGAGGGGAAAGATCCGCTAAATTAATTTGCCCATACTTATTTATCCTTCAAAAAAAGAGTACGCACTTTCAAAAATATTGTACTGTCTATTAGGAAACTCTAAGTGTGACTTTTTGCACTATACAGCGTACATACCTTATATTTATTTGTCAGTGGTGTTCTAATATCACTTCCTGTTTTTCCATCAATAATTACAGGTCGGGTTTCAGTCTGTGCAATGGGCAAAAAAGGATGAAGTCAGGCTTCACATTAGCATGCCGCAATTCAGCATCCGTCAGGCAGGCAGTGGACAGGGTGTCTTCTGGTCACCAACATTGATGGACGGAGCGTCAGCTGGAATGGAGGAGTGCCGCTAATAAGAGGAATGGTTTGATGCGTGCAACTTACTTACCAAATTCAACAGGACAACTACAACAACATACAGATACAGTATCCATTCTTTTGTAATGTTTTTTTAAGTAATGTTATTGCTGTGAACTTCTATGAGTGTGACTCTGCATTTCTTGGATCTCTCTCTGCTTCTAAATTGATCCCTACAGCCATTCTATAGGTTTTACTTCGGCTATTTTTTAAACCTAATTTAATGTAAGAAGTGTTTCTCTGAGTGCAGAGATAGGCAAGTGAAAACGCTGCAGCCCTGTACTGTCGCATTCTGTCATTCACGGTTGTCGAAAGTACTACTTACTTTTCAGTAACAATGCATGCAGTAGTGCATGCACTTCCTTTATGTCACATAAAAGATGTATGGCTAGCTTTGTACCTAAAGATTTCTTTATCTTCAATTATTGTTTGTCCATGCTGTGCTTTTTTTTTCTTCTCTCAACAAAACCTACCCAAAAAGAAACCCCCATTCCCATCCATTTTCCAAACCCTAACCCTCTTCCCCCGGGCTGTGTGGTTTTGATTGATGTGTGACTAAATGACATCAATAATTCCACACACTTGCTGGGGAGGATAAGGTCATAGCAACAGGCTGGTGAAGGAATCCGAGGATATATTCTAGACTTACTCAGCTTCGGTACTATTTCTTGTAGTAGTAGACAATGTCAAAGAAAATCAACGCAAGTACTAGTTATACTTTCAATACTTTACCATTTGTTAGGCTACATTGTGGCACTGTTCTAGTGTACTGTCACCTGCTATATTCTCTATCGTACAGTTGTAATGCTCCAGTAAAGAGACAAACCAGGTTTCATTTTCTTTTTTTCCATAGGCATGCAACTGCCACTGTGTCACACCACTAGTACCACCGCAATGAGGACATTTCGTCCGCCCAGGATTGCCAACCTTAATCGCCATTTCCCATGGAGCCAGCCCTGGGCCTAGCCCTACTTTCAAACACAAATTACAGGTAAGATAAGCGTTTGGTGGGAGGTAGTAAAATGGAGTATTAGGAGAGACGAGAGATTGACGGTAGTACTACTAAAGTCCAAGGACTCTAGAATTCACTTACTCTGTGAGAGGCACTTAGTGTTGAAAACATTTAGCCATTTACACTTAAAGGAAGAAAATGACACAGACTTAAGTTTCAGGAAAACAAACTTACTGTTAAACCCCCACCCACCAGATTCAAAAGCAGTAAAAAACAGGTATGCTCAGATAAAGTTTCAAAAAGTATATTTGTGAAGCCCTAACATAATAATCTCCCGCAAGACCCTCCCTAACCCCAACGATTGTCCTTCAAAAGTCCCAAAAACAACCTAACTCCCAATTCCCACCCCCCAAAAGTCTCTAAAAAAGGGGAAAGGGACACTACGGCAGGCTGCTGTTCACTTTAGCGGCCAGGGCATCATACTCCTTGCGGAGGGTGACATGGACGGAGCGGAGGCCCTCCACCAAGGTCTTATAAGTTAGGACCTTCTGCTCCAGGTGGGACACTCTGAGGCATAAGCGGTGCTGGCGTGCCTTGCAACTCCTGTGGGGTGCAGCTGCTGTCTTTGCTGCTCGGCGGTGGCGATTGGCTTTGGTAGCCCGGCTCCGTACCGCTGGAGCACTGCGCTGGCTGGCAGCCCGTGGGGGCCCAGAGGAGGATGCAGCTGTCCCAGTGGATGTTGTACCAGTAGACTGCGTGTCCTCCTCCTCCAGGGCCACCAGCCGTCGATATTCGGCGACAATGGCATCCAGCCTCCGTTGCCGGGCCATTCGAGCCTGCTCCTTCCTTGTTGGTGTTGTTGATTTGGAAGGAGCAACTATATGAAGAAAGAAAGACATAGTCTGTAACCAATGCTCCTTAAGATTAACACAAAATGATTGAGCAGAAAGTTGTGTCACAGTACAACTAGCAACTTGAAAGCACAGTACATAACTATTGAGGCCAGTATCTATCTAACCTCCCACTTCTTCATCCTTGCTCTAACATTAGTGGGAGTTTCAGGAACAAATTCTACGAGCACTATGGACTTCCATTTCAGTCGACTCTGACAGTACACCAGTCTTATTCTTCTTCTTCTCTCTTGTTTAGGAAAATTGGTATGTTATCTTATGCAAGCCGGCATAATGCCAGCGCAGTGAACTTGCACCCGAGAAAAACAGACGCACACCATGATGAGTGAGACAGACTTGCGTTACTGTACCGGTCCCGTACATGCAGGTGGTGAAGATCTTACTTTTCTATTACGGGTGGCACTGAGAATACTCTGTTAAAAGGGCTACTGCTTAATTAATTTAACTTTCACCCTACAGTGTAAATGAGTACTAGAAAAGGAAAATGAAGAAGCTAAATAATATGATTATCTATCACTTCACATGGGATGTATTTGATTACCTATGGGATGACTTTAGGTGCTTTGCTTTTTATTGAGTGAACAGTGATACACCCACACATGAATGACGCACTACTACTAAACTAAACTTATTAAGAGAGGTAGGGAGTGTCCACTGTAATAACCGGATATATGCTGTGCTTGCAGTTGCAATACAAACTACTGCTACTATTCATGGTAGTATTTGGACAAAATTGCAACTTCTTTTCCTTGCCTTTCCTACACTGGAACGGACGTGCGGGTGCGGTGTTACATGCTCTTCAAAGTAACACTTAGTTCATCCAGTTACACATATGCTATCTAAGAGTCAGATAGTACCATGATCCAGGCATCCATCATTCAAAGTATATGCACACATACAGTTTCTGTTTCACCCACCCAGGCTGTTCTCCTTCCACACAACCTTGCTTCATCATTCACCCAGCCATGCACCATACCATATTCTTTCCTTCCCAACCACCTCGGGGACCAAGCAAACACATATCATTCTTCTTTGCCAGTCATCATTAAATTTCTCGTCCTTCCACACTTACTTACACCCTTCATTCGCTTTTTGTTCATCCCATCCATCAAGTTCATCTCAGATCTGATTGGGATTCTTCTCGCCAAAAACTTCACAGCTAAGTCGAAGTACATTTAGAGGAGGCTACTACCTGGTTGATTTATAATACGCCCGTGCAGATAGCGGGCGCAGGCTCCTTGCACTTACTGGTGCACCCCCTCCCCCTCCCAGAGCCCCAGATAGCACACTCTGCAGTCTTCAATCTCAATAAGTAAGGAATATATAGCTTACCTCTGCCCGCCACCACCATGTGAACCCTCACAGGCACATTGGTGTCGTCCGGCACTTGCACCGCATGCTCCCCAGAAGTGTTCCCCTCATCCAGCACCACCTCCGTGCTGGCCCCGCCACCAGATGTTCCACCTACAAAGTACATTTAAGAATGTTAGATAACACCCCTCAATACTATATAATATTTGGTCTAGGAATAACGAAATGTTAAAAAAACAGAAAGCAATGTAATAATTTGTGACTGTCTACTCTAAAGTAAAAATGTCCCTTTTTCCAAGGAAGGCTGTTGTCTTGCTGCACTTTTTGGCACAACTGATGAATGCCTGCTTTTTATTTTTAACACGCACCACTTTTTCTCCTAACAGACAGATGCTTGACTTCTAAGAACACGAGCAAGATCAAGTTCAAACCAGGTGAGAGCTTGGCTTGACCACAAGAAATATGTTCAATTAATCGTCAGCACTAAGCACTTTTCCATTTTCAGTTAAACGTTTAGTTTTATGACAAACTTGATTTTAATAAATGTGTTTACTTTTAATAAAGATATTAAACTTAAATAGACTCTGTGGTTTTTGGTCCTCCAGACTAGAGTGGTTGAGCTAAAGGTTTTGCAATTTTTGCAAGTATGAGTCCGTGCCTCTGACACTTCTTGATTCTGACTCCGTACTCTTGTCCTGTGTTGGATAATCATCATTGGGGATCAATCATCGGTGACTTTGGGAGCTAAATGACTCTGCCACACTATCTAGTCAGTAAGGAGATTGGGGGTTCAACTACAAAGTCTATTATCACGGAGGTATGTGGAAAGTCTAACAGCGCCTATTATAATTGATAAGCTAAGCAATGCATTATTTAGTGTCCATTGTTTTCTGTTTGTGCAGATTTGTCCTAGTAGAATGAATTGTCCTCCTATCCAACCAAAAGTAAAGTATTATCCTATTCTTTCTTGATGGTCATTCACCTTTTTATTGTTGGCAATTGTCAAAGCATAAACATTTAGAAGACTTGAAAAGGCATTATGGACAATCCCAGAGTACTGCACTCAGTGCATAGAGCTATTGCTGACTAGAATGGGAGTCCAATGGAATTGCCAAATGTGCAATCTTAGTTAGCTACACAGACAGACTAATAAGAATAATCTAGTAATACCACAGGGAGTCATAGTCGAGGCATTATAAGAATTTAGATACAGTCTACAAGAAGATCAAAGACAATTTAGAAAAAATCGAATGAGGAACTCTAGGAAATAATAGGTACTCTATATTAAAATTAAAACTACCGGGGCCAGCAAAGGGGCCCTCGCCTGCCCGATCCTGGCCTGCATCTTGTTGAACAGCAGCCTCCTCCTCCTGTGTCCTCTTGCCCCTGGGGGGAGCTGATGTACAACATGAAAGAAAGAAAGACCAGAAAACATGGATGATATTTGTCAACCAAATCAAACATTTCAAAAGAACAATAACAAAATATTTTGGCGAAATAGCAAATAGACAACTATTCCACAGGATATATTGACCGATCTCATGTGGTCTACTACGTTATTAGTATTGCTTGATTTGCGGACCGTCGACTTGGAAAGTTCTTATGTAACTCACTAAACAAAATACTAAAAAGGTTCGCCTAGGACTGGCAGGCAGCAGTCCGCAGCACACGAAGTGACAGACAAAGTCCATTGTGATTGCAGATCAGCGACAACACAAAAGGTTTCCTACTACATTAAACAGTCATTAAAATACTCAAACTATCAATCCACCCCCACTATTTCTTCTTATCGCCATGTGTACAAAGGAAGGACTGGACTTGAGTCTGTAGGGGCTGATTTAGAAGCCCTTTGTGGCTCTTTTGCTCCATTGTTGCGTGACTTTTGTGACACAGCGGCAGAACAAAAGAGGCGCCATGGTGCGGCGTATATTAACAACGTGACGCATATGGGAGGGGCATCACAATGTAAATCCCTGTGCCATCAGGGGGCGTTCCGGCGCAAGGGAGGGCGTTCCTGCGCAGGAACGCATCCTAAAAGTGGCTGAGGGAAATCTACAAGATTTCAATCAGTCACTTTGAGGACAATGATGCGTGACTCAAACCCTGCGCTTGCTTGAAGCAGCATTGGGGAGATAGGGCACCCCAGAGCATTGCAGGAGCTGCGCCATCGTTGCGACGCAACTCCAGCAATGCGCCGCCTTTACGGCACAGATGCGTAACGCTTTGGTGACGTTTTGGCCCCATGGTGCGCCGCATTGTAAATACGGCGCACCATGGGTGGTGGTGGTGTGGCGCACAATTACTGGCGCATCCCTGCTACTTTGCAGGGAAGCCCCGGTAATTAAAAATCTGACACTTAGTGTCTAGGATTACGCAGTTCTTTAAACTACACTCATAGATAATTTCACAGGCCAATGAAATGAAAACAAAATCGAAAACAAATAAGCATAGTAGCAACGCTACTGAGAAGGAGAGCAGTGCACCTGAAATGCAGAGAACATTTTGAAATGTAATTTACCTACAATGTAATCAGCAGCATTAATGCTCTTGGTATAAAACAAAAATTTGCAATAAAATAACACACAGAGCAGGAGAAAACAGAGTAGTAAAGAAATAGCTACAACTACTCACCAAGCCCAGGGATCTCAAGGCCGAGCAGGTCGAGCAGATCGCGTTCCCGGTCCAGGAGATCCGTCCAACGGTGGGTGGCCTGGTTGTAGGTGCGCCGGACCCGAGAGTGTTGGTACATGGCCCGGCACACCTTCTCCCACCGCTTCCGGCGCTCCTGGATCCCGTACCCGCGAGGGATCTTGCCGCCTGCCATGATAGTCCTGGGGAGGCGGCGCTGAACATAATAAACTAGTGCGGCCACCTCCTCCGGGCTGAAGATCTCCCGGGGTGCGACCTGCTCCCCCCTCAAACGCCCGCATGGGAGCCGGGCACGGGGTGCGGGACCCTTCCCCTTCTCGGGATGCTTCCCGGCTCCCTTTACCATGGTCTGGGCAGAAAGGAAGCTAAATAATAAAGAAAATAGAATAGGGAAGAAGAAAATAAAAGAGTTTAAAAAAGTAGTTTAAAATTAACCAAAAGTAGCAGAAAACACAAAAATATAGATCTAGAAAAATAGAGGGATAGATAATAAGTAAAATAGATTAAAAAAAACTTCAAACAAGCAAAGGATAGCAGAGATTCAGAGGATAGAAAAAGCATGCCCAGAACCATAGCAATGAATGAGAAACAAGATGGCCGTGCCCGTTCACGACCGCGTGGGTAAGTTTTCCTCGCGAATACACGCGAAATTGTACTAATGAGCCACACACTTTGCGAGATTACACATCGCGCCCGGAAACGGAAATACGTCATGCAAACAAGATGGCCGCGCCCGTGAACAACCGTGAGGGTAACTACGCGCCGTTGCGCTACAAGCGGCTCGCTAAAACGCACAAAACCTTGCGAACTAACACGCCGCAAAAAAACAAGTAGCATATTCGCACGAATTCGCGGCTTCCGAATTCGATCTCGCGCACGTTCGCACCCTGCGAATCTCGCGAAATTGCAGAAAAACGAGTTTTGCAAAACTGAAAGCATTCAGCAGGTGCAAAAGTTCAAACTCATCATTAGTAACCATTTCCTGTAGTGCTTCCTGACTGGGGCCCCTCCAGAGTTCAGTTGCTAGTTGCAACAATTCTATGACCCTGCTCTGACCCTCACAGCAGGCTCATAGAATAGCTACAAGTAGGCCACAAAGGTCCTGGAAAAAAAAATTGCACTGCAACAGAAAGCAAATTACAGATAAGGAAGCAGGTGCCAGACTGGAATTTTAAAACAGTGACACATTAATAAATCAACCCCAAATTAATTCATGTCAGTTGAAGCAGGGCAGGTGTGCTTGCTTTTCCCCTCCATAATCTACAGTGATGATGAACCAGAGGGTGGCATTGATGTACCAGAGGGTGGCATGGGTGAAACAGAGGGTGGCAGTGGTGAAACCGAGGGTGCTGGGAACCTGTGATGATGAACCAGACGTAGAAACAACATAGTCACAACCGTTGCGAGCCGGCAAGTAAGTTCACAATTGCGAACTGGTACAAAACCCTCGCGAACTGGCAGAAACCCTTGCGAACACAAAAAAAATCCGCAAATTCGGGAGAATTCGCAGATTTTGCGGATTGCGAGTTCGCAAATACGCAAATTCACGAACGCTAGATTCGCAAAATTCGCCCATGCATACTCACAACCCTGGGAATGCACACATCACAAAGTCACACACAACATGCCAAACAAAATGCCCACCCACCAGACACGACAGCGCAACTTACTATTTGAACCTGGGCTAGCCATGTACATAAGCCATCAACAGCATGGCACCTCAGCCACACATTAGCAGCATGTGGGGAGTGGTGGGAACCAGGCAAGTGCAAAGGAGGCAAGTGACCCATAAATGAGAATGTACACAATGCCAAGTGTTGCATGGATGTGCTGGCCAGACTGCAGTATGCAGTCCATACCAGGCAGGACAAGGCATCGTCGCTGGCTAAACACCCGCTCAACTCTGGCTGCCACTACCTCCATCAGCCACAAATCTTCTCCACATGCCATTCTAACATCGTCCGTTAGAGATCCAGGAGGAGATGGCTAGACCACACAGTTATCCATGTTGACATACACTGCTGGTATTTGGAGCGTAGTGGACAGTGGATGCAACCATGTCACTTCAGCCAGTCTGGGAGATCACGGAAATGTAGCTTGTGATGTTCCCCCATGTAAGAGTGTGCGGAGTGGGCTGGCCTGGTGTATGCCAGGCCAGCGCAGGGGTGTGAATAAAAAGCACATAACTCTGCCGCTTCAAGCTCCAAGCCCGAGGCCCCCCGACCTTGGCAGCCTTCTCAAACCATCACAGCCTCCGCGACACAGGCCTGCAGTACTCCTTTCTCATTAACATACTCCACAAGCTGACACAGCGGACCTGTAGGTCACAAATTTGGAACTGAGTCTTTATCACATTATGGCAGAGGACATTTTATTATGTCTGTGTTGAAATAACTATACCCCCTTTGATGTGATGCCACCCACGCCATGCATAGCATTCCAATCACACCTGTCTGTGGGCCCTTGCAGTCTCTGGCCTTTAGCCTACACTCTGGTCCTGCATGCCTCACACCAGTCCAATGCAGTCCGTACCAGGCAGAACACGGCATCGTCACTGGCTAAACACTGTGTCTTAGTTAGGCTTGTGGACATGCACAGACAGGCATGACAATAGTGTGCCCTAGGAGTGCAAGTGATGCAACTGCGCTGCACACACTAGTGACTATGCTCGGGGGGAGGGAGGAGCAGCAGTGAGGCTACATAATACACATTGATGGCACTCATTTGCAACAGGCAGTTCATGTCATACAAGAATCACTAAATCACACACCAACCAGTGAGACTGCCAACACATCATGCAGTGTGTAGTCTTGACCTATGTCTCTCTGCACTGTCACAGGCACTGTTCCCTCTAGACCGCGCGCACCTTCCCTGACGTCAGCACGCACCACCTAGCGTGGAGCGCGCACACAGGGCCCGTCGCAAGAGATTCGCGCCGCCCGCCGCTTTTAAAAAGCGAGCGGGCGCGAACATGACATGCAGCACTTTTTCAGTGGTGGCGGCGGTGCGGGCGAGAGGAGTTACAGTTAAGGTGTGGGAGGCGGGAGGCGGGAGGCGAAAGGCGGGAGGCGGGGAGCGGGAGACGGGAGGCGGGAGGCGGGAGGCAGGATTATGGCAGTGTGGGAGCTGGAGAATTGGCGCACAGTGAGTGTACTATACTAGGCTTAGAGGGAACAGTGCTTACCACTGGTTGGCATCTTTGGCAATCTCACTTCTATTTTCTTCATTGGTTAACGGCAGCTGGGCAGGTTTCATTTTGTCTGTGGGCTAACTCCGGACGGCTTTGTTAGGGCTACTCTACTCCACCTCAACTTTTAGCCATTCTGAACAGCAGTACTCGTGTACAACAAGGCTAAACACATTGGCAAGTCTATAGTTCATGCATAGGCGCAACATATTGGATTTGACAGTGCTTGTTTGTCTTAATCCTATCCTGTTTCCATGTACTGTAGAGTTATGAATGGGATCTCCAAGAGTTTATGACTATGATCTACTAGTTGGTACGGAGCCATCGGCGCTTGGCATAAAAGCGGGCAGGCGAGGAATCGTAAACAGCAACAAAGAACTACCTCTTTAAAGTCACTTCAGAATCAAATCCACGGCGTTAGGGTTGTCTTTTGGGATGCAGGCTTTTCTATCCTTTTTTGCTATTTAAAGGTCCTTCTGTTCTAGGCAGGCTTCCATCACAATTCTACATGTTTAATGGGCACAAAAAACGAGTGATGCACAGGTCAGAAAGGCACAAAAAACGAGTGAGGCGCCCAAAAAACGAGTGATGCACAGGTCAGAAAGGCACAAAGAACGAGTGAGGCGCCCAAAAAACGAGTGATGCACAGGTCAGAAAGGCACAAAAAACGAGTGAGGCACAGGTCAGGAAGGCACAAAAAACGAGTGTGACACAGGACAGAAGGGCACAAAAAACGAGTGAGATACAGGGCATAAAGGCACAAAAAAACGAGTGGGGCACTGGACAAAAAGGCACAAAAAATGCGTGGGGCAGAAGGGCACCAAAAACGAGTTGGACACAGGACAGAAAGCACAACAAGCATTGGAAATGCAATAGGTCTCGCATTAGAAAAGTTGGAGCTATTGGTCGTGTAAATGACAAATATTTTATTTATGTGTTGGTTTTTAAAATAGCTAAATGGATAGCTTTGTCATTTACAATGCCAATAGTTATAACTTTCGCGAATGGGACACCTATAGCATTTGGAATGCAACATGTTTTGCATTTACGTGGCTTAGATGGCAGCTCTGGTCGTTAGGCCACATCTCTAGAGAGCACGAGAGTGCAGCGGGGGAGAGAAGCACAGAGAGTGCAGCAAGGAAGGGAAGCACGGAGAGGGAGCCCAAGAGTGAAGCAAGGGTGAGATGCACGGACAGGGAGCCTGAGAGTGCAGCAGGGGACAGAAGCATGGAGAGGGAGACAGAGTGTATCAGGGGCGAGAAGAACGGACAGGGAGCCCAAGAGAGAGAAGCAGGAGAGGGAGTTTGAGATTATAGAAAGGGAGAGAGTTGAGCATAGAAAGGGAGAAGATGAGTTTGGGAGAGAGGCATGAGAGGTGGAAGGCAGAGCAATGGAGATAGACCTGGAAAGGAGTAACCATGGGGCAGATGAAGATGAGAGCAACAGGGAAAAACTAGTGGTGTTGACTAATGCCGAAATGGTATAAATGATGCTGTGTTAGTGCTCATTGACAATTGTGTGTACCTTGAGGAGAGGGGAGAGGGGAGGGGAAAGAAGGGAGAGTGAGGAAAGAGGGGAGAAAGGGAGGAGAGTGTGGTGAGAGAGGAGAGAGGGTAGAGGAGAGAGAAGGAAGAGTGTGGTGGGAGATGGTGGAGGGGAGAGGGGGAGAGAGAGAGGAGAAAGGAGAGAGTAGAGTTGTGAGAGGGGAGAGTGGTGAGAGGGAGGGTAGAGGGGGAGGGGAAGTGATGGGAGAGTGAGGGGAGAAAGAGAAGGGAGGGGAGAGTGATGGGGAGAGTGGTGAGAGTGCATACTGGTGAGGTGGGATGAGAGGAGATAGTGGTTATAGGGGAGAGGGGAGAGTAACAAGACGGAGTGCATGCTGCCAGTTAAGAATATTTATTGAAATCTAATGATGGTACCACCATTGAAGTCTTGTGCTTTTCTAAACTTGAAGTGTACTTGCCAGTGTAACCAGTTCATGTCATGGCGTGCTTATCCAATATTGCAAACTGCCCTTAAGACCCTTATTGTGGCGCTGTATGTGTGAAAATGCACTATCTTTTCACTTTTTAAAGAAAAATTTTGGAGTGCCATTTGGCGTCGCAAACACGCGCAGTTTGGTTCCTGGCGCACATAGCCATGGTTGCAGCGCACAGAGACCCTCCACTGCCGCACACAGAGGAAAAAAATTAGAGGGAACATTGGTCACAGGTGACCAAGGATATGCACTCTGTGCTTGGATGATGACACCCCTCCGAGCCCCGAACACACAGGCCCAGAGGCAGTACAATTTGGCCCACAAACGCACCAAGGGCATCGTAGAGCGCACATTTGGCGTGTTGAAGGCACATTCCCGGTGCCTGAACGTCACCGGTGGAAGGCTCTTGTACAGCCCAGACATTGTGTGAAAGATGATTGTTGCATGTTGTGTGTTGCACAACATATGTGCACGCAGCAATGCCCCATGGATCCGAGTGCCAGATGCACCGGACAATGATGACGAAGATGAGGAAGATGGAGCACACCCCACCGCAGCCGCAAAAGGAATTGCCTGTAAGAACACCATCATTGACAATTTCTTCTCATATTGACGTCACATTGTGATGGTACTTGGCAATCAGGGGACAGTACGATGAATGACCACAGGCACAGCGTGTGCAAATAAATGCATTCCAAAAAACATTCCTGGTGTGCATGTCACTCATCTGTACAGGCACATCACTCAGACAAGTGTGTGTGTGACATATAGTGCTAGCAATTTTGGAAATTGGTAATGGATGGTGGGTGTGTCATCTCTGTGCCCTGAGGCTGTTTAGGGTGTCACATATTCGAACTGCCAGCTCTGTGTGTCACAGTTGGTACAGTATCCACACTTTGGCATTTCAAATGTGTCCCAATTCATTCTATTTTTGCTGCCATTTGTGGCCTGCAAGTGACAACAAGGCCTCTTTTGTGCTCTGCTATGTGCCGCCATGATGAAGGGATGCACCCTGTGACTCAGGTCCAACGACATGGGCAACATGCACTTAAGAGGGAGTCACTGCCCTTGCATTAGTCCATGCTTTCATTATTGTTTGGTCATGGACATGGCACGTCTGTGTGCAGGGGGTGTTGTTTGTCCCTCTGCAATGTGAAGAGGAGATGCGGTTTCACTGTGTGTCAATGTATGTTTCCACATTGGCACAGATTACATACAAAATGCATGTGACTGTACATTGTGACTGTTTGTGAGGGGATGCCTATCTGATGCGGGACAATGGTAATTTGTTCTACGTCGCGGCTGTGGGTTTTTTTTTGTACGTTGACATCTCATCGTATTTTTTGCTCTGCTTTCATGGGGCATTTTCACGCATGACCCGTGGGAATCACAGAGCTGTCTTCCCACGCGCGATGCGTGATGCTCCTGCTAAGTCCTACCCACAACCGCCACTCTCAGGAACATGGTTTAACTCCTCCCCAGAGGCACTCTGCTGTGCTGCTGCTACCTCTCAACAGGTTGCACTCTCTAAAATGACCCTCTGTACAGAATTGGTTACTATTGCACTTTTATCCATGTGGTCTCGGGCAGGTCATACTGCCTCAAAAACATATACATTTTTATCTGCGCCACTTCCCTCAAAGGTTACTATTATACAAGATAATTTGTCACATCATTTTAATAGTGATATTTTCAAACATATCTCACAAAAGTCATTGAAGTTAATTGGGAAGGTTTCACTAGGGAATACGATTGCTCCTTCTCCTATGCCATCTAAATTCTTTACTATGAATCTTCTGCATTGGACCCCTGCTTGCTTACACAAATTAAAACTGAGGTATAATGATCTTTGTTGGAATTGCAAATCGGCATCAGGCACTCACCAACATATGTTTTTTGAATGCTTGTTACTACAATCCTTTTGAGATTTAGTTCAGAAGCATTTATCACTAATCTTTGGTATTCCATTGGAGCTCGTGCTACTTATGATATTATTGGGACCGTGGGCTGCTTGTACTCCTCTTCCCTTGGAATATACTGATATGCAGCTATTAGATCTACTTATATCAATTGCTGTCAAAACTATTTTAACTGAGTGGAAATCCTTTAATCTCCTGTCTTATCATACTTGGTGGGCTTGGGTATCATTTCTTCCTGGGGTCCATTCTTCGGTTGCAGAGATAGATTGTACTTCTTCCATCTCTAATACTATTTGGAGGTCACTGGATAAATATATGAATCTGTCTTCTCAAGGATTGATAGGCCAATATCCTTTTGTCTCTACTTCATACTTTATTTTCCTCTTTGCTGCAGGGGTTCCACTCTAGCTATCTATCTATTCACGTATTCCTTTATCTTTCTCGTCCGCATGACCCGTGGGAATCACAGAGCTGTCGCTGGTTATCGCTGGTGATTGTATCACGATTGGCCTCATCACTACTATTTTTGCGTTTGTGTTTTGATTTTTGCGGCGTTGCATTGACTGTATACTGATTTAACACAGCGTTGTCTTTGCGCGATGGACTGCGATATGAAGAGTTGCGTTAAGCTAATTTTGAGTTAATTGTCACATGTTCATGAGAATAACCCCCATAGAAAGAGCAAAAATGAGGAGAAATAAAAGTATCTCTCCTTGTTGTGCCAATTTTACGCCTGCTTTTGCATGGCGTTAGTTTTTGGTACTGCCTCAGATTTACACATCCTTGTAAAACTGGGGGAGCATCAAAAAGCTATGAGTGTTGTGGTGAAACGCTGACAGCAACACCCATTGCATGCCCCGTTCATGCAGAAAACTGCCTGAAAAGGTACCATATTATCAAAGCAGCACTAAGCCACTCAAGGTGGCTTAATGGCGCTTTGTGAATATGGTGCAGGGCATTGCGCCTTCGGAACGACAAAAAATGTGATATTCCCGTGGCCAAACCCCTTGTAAGTATGCCCCACGTTGTCTTCTTTCTTTGCCTCCAATTGATTTCGGTTGGTTGTATTTAGGATTTTAAACTTTTTCAAGCTTCCTTTTGTGATGTATGTTGCAAGAGGACTCGTAATTGGTGTGCTGTTTGTGGGGACATGAAGGGTCAAATGGCTTTACTCTACTATTCCTCTGCTTGCTGTTGGTCTATGTTCAGATTTTTTCACATTGGTTAAGTTCATTGCTGTGGTGGCAAATACAGCCTGGCACACTGGATCCTGGTATGCAATTTTACTTCACCGTTCTCCTTCCAATAGCTTTTAAGTACATTTTAAATAGGGCTGTGTGACACTGCGAAGTCTGACACCATGCAACTCCCTTTAGTGTTTTTTAGATTCCTCAGATTCACTAGGTGCAAAGCTTATAAAGTTTTTAAAGCTAAAAGAGAAGCTCTGTTCACCTGGAACTTGGAAATTTATCACTGATGCTTCGGATCAAGAGTGCAGGCGGGTATTTTGTTTATGGCACCATCGCACTCGATTTCCTGATGTAAATGTGGCGTATTTGTATAGCGCGAACAGTGACCCGGAGGCATCCCGGCGCTTGTACTCCTACCACAAGGGAACCCCTCCTGGCTTTTCCTTGTGGGGTGTCCACTCCTAGGCATCCCATGGTGAAACCAGGCATCCCTTGTGTATCAGGGGGCCTTTGTGGAGACTAAGCAAGCTATTGCCCAGAGTTGCAGCGTGGGACCCATGCTTAGAATCGGCACTGAGGCGAGAATATCCGGTCAGAGGAATTTAAGCCCGAGACCCGCCGAGACGGGAATCGAACCCTGGTCCCTGGCCAGCGTTCTGCATCAAGGTCTGCCGCTCTAAGCATTGAGCCACACTCCTCCACTGATATTAGTTTTGTCAGTATAATACTTCTGACATCGGGGAAATAAGATAATGGAGGTGCTGTTATGAAAGTAGCAACAAACACAATGGCAGCTACACAGCCCTAGTCCATAACACTGGAGGAATGAGACATCAGGCTTGCGGACTTTATTTTAGCTGTGACATGCTGTGTCCCCCTTTCAAGGTTCCAGATGTCCCAGAGTGAGACTTCCAGCATTGACGATCCTTGTGAACCTCTTGACTGTCTCTCTCTTTTACCTTTTTTGTGTCTCTTTGAGCCCCTTTTGCACGCATTTTTTGCCTTTTTCATGTCTCTTTTGCTTGTTCTTTCACCCTTTTTTGCTTTTCTTGGTGAATTCTCTTATCCTCATCGTTTCCACCCTTTTGCTTCATGTGCCACGCTCCCCTTCTTGCATCCTGCACCCCTCCCTCCTCCTCCATATATGCTTCTCCTGCACTTCCTCTCCCGCTCTCCCATGCTCCTGCTAAGTCCTACCCACAACCGCCACTCTCAGGAACATGGTTTAACTCCTCCCCAGAGGCACTCTGCTGTGCTGCTGCTACCTCTCAACAGGTTGCACTCTCTAAAATGACCCTCTGTACAGAATTGGTTACTATTGCACTTTTATCCATGTGGTCTCGGGCAGGTCATACTGCCTCAAAAACATATACATTTTTATCTGCGCCACTTCCCTCAAAGGTTACTATTATACAAGATAATTTGTCACATCATTTTAATAGTGATATTTTCAAACATATCTCACAAAAGTCATTGAAGTTAATTGGGAAGGTTTCACTAGGGAATACGATTGCTCCTTCTCCTATGCCATCTAAATTCTTTACTATGAATCTTCTGCATTGGACCCCTGCTTGCTTACACAAATTAAAACTGAGGTATAATGATCTTTGTTGGAATTGCAAATCGGCATCAGGCACTCACCAACATATGTTTTTTGAATGCTTGTTACTACAATCCTTTTGAGATTTAGTTCAGAAGCATTTATCACTAATCTTTGGTATTCCATTGGAGCTCGTGCTACTTATGATATTATTGGGACCGTGGGCTGCTTGTACTCCTCTTCCCTTGGAATATACTGATATGCAGCTATTAGATCTACTTATATCAATTGCTGTCAAAACTATTTTAACTGAGTGGAAATCCTTTAATCTCCTGTCTTATCATACTTGGTGGGCTTGGGTATCATTTCTTCCTGGGGTCCATTCTTCGGTTGCAGAGATAGATTGTACTTCTTCCATCTCTAATACTATTTGGAGGTCACTGGATAAATATATGAATCTGTCTTCTCAAGGATTGATAGGCCAATATCCTTTTGTCTCTACTTCATACTTTATTTTCCTCTTTGCTGCAGGGGTTCCACTCTAGCTATCTATCTATTCACGTATTCCTTTATCTTTCTCGTCCTCTTTCTCTTCCTTTCTTTCCTTGTTCCTTCTTCTTTCTTCTTCTGTCTATTCTTTCATTTTCTCTTTTTTCCTTTTATTCTGATATGCTTTGGTTTCTGTGCAACACATCAAATTTTTTGTTATCAATCTAGTATGAGATACTCCTTGGATATTATATATTGACTGTACTTTTTGAGATCTCATTATTCTTCTGACATAATTCTATTGTGGTGTCTGTATTTTCTTAAATGCTTTACTTGCCTATTGACCATTCTACTCTATTGTATTGCACTTTATTATAACTGTATGAATTCTTACTTTTTAAAATAATAAAGATATTGAACAAAAAAAACCACTGGCTGCACATCTCCTCACTGCTGCGGAGCCACTCCACACACCACAGAAGGAGCCTTCTCATGCATGAATTGCCATTTCACATGCAACACTCATCTCACAACGCAAGCACCACCTACAATGATTTAGCCCTCCCACAGCATGCTGGCCCGCCCAATCAGCAAATTAGCATTCCAGAATCACATATTACTCAACACTCACTCATTCTACAAACACGCCACAGAGATCTGGTACCTGCTCAGCAACAATGCGCCAGCCCTCCTATTTATGACTGGAACTTGGCTGACCCCTCTCATCAGCCTCAGACATCTGCATGGCAATCCCAGCAAGATACAAGATCTCATGACGGTTTGACAAAACAAACCAGGAGGAGTCACGATTATCTTCAAAAAATCTCTCAACTGCCTGACACCAATCTAAAACACAATTCCCTTAATGGAGCACCTTCACTTCAAGCTCCAAATTTCAACAAACTACACCTTGAAAGTAACCCTCCCCTACCGCCCAAGCAGGTCATGAAGAAACTTTGCTTAAGGCAACACAAACTTCATCGCCCCCCACTATCTTGGACTCCAACGCCTACATCCTCCTGTATACCATTGATAGGTTTTCCTAGTTGTCAGGACAAATGCAAAGCGTTCTAAAGCAATTCTACCTTTCTCAACAGAACCAATCATTAGTATCTACTGTTCAGTTCCCCAGGTTCTGTGAGATACTGGGTTGCCCCATTAATATTTAAGGCTGTAATGTTAGGTCATGTCTGTAAACTGATGCTATCATGTAGGGGAAACACTGCCTTCAGCTCTCATTAAAGTTCTGTTGGAGCATGTAAGTTGGCAGCATCAAGAGCAGTTCCTGCCACTCCATGACCAAGCTCATGCAAACCTCAATGCTGTGGTGGCAGGGATGATCAAGGTGAGATACTAAGACTCCACTGGACTGTTAATATGATTCTTAATTCAGTTTTTTCCCTTAGTGTACTGGAAGAGCTAGAGAGGAGAAAGTTGCATATTGTTCCTTTAAGACACTAACCTGTCTGCACCTGACTGTCTTCCGCCTCTATTTCTCTCTCTACCGAGTGTTTTCATTCTCTCTTTTTCATCTGTCTATATTGCATTCCCTTTCTCTGTTTGTCACCCTCATCTTACCTCTCTCTTTTACTCTCTATTTCTGTTCCAACTACTTTTCTCTGGTGTCTTTACATTCTCTCACAGGGCATTTCCCTCTTCTTTTTCCATCAATGTACAACCTTTCTCCCTTGCTGCCTTTCTCTCAAATGTCTGTGGCCTGCCTCTGGGTCAAAATGATTGTTATGATGGAAAGCTTTGGAGTTGACAAAGAAAAAGTTGAGCCTTATCTCTTTCCCACAATCATCTGTCTGCACCTAACTCTCTTCCATCAATAATTCTCTCAAATCATAGTGTTCTCTCTCTCTCTCTCTCTCTCTCTCTCTCTCTCTCTCTCTCTCTCTCTCTCTCTCTCTCTCACACTTTTTCTCTCACTCTCTTTTCCTCTGGCTCTGCCACTTTTCTTTTCTTGGTCATTTCCCTGGTTTTACTTCTCTCTTTCACGCACCATTTCACCCTGCTTATTTTCTTCACTCTCTTCCAGCCCTTCACACAGGCAAACCCGAATATCTGGCGGCCAAAAGCAGGCCAGAGCAGGGCCCTCAGAAGCTCTAACACCCTACTTCTCATCCCCCAAAAAACACGAAAACAGAAAACCGTGGCCAGGCCCTTCGCCGGTAACACGCTCAAAATCTGGAACTCTATTCCCCCTCACATCAGAACTACTCCTTCTTTTGCTAAATTCAAAGATCCGTAGATGAACAAATAGGAGCAGCTGGAGCATTGAGATTGACACACCCCTCTCCCGGATTCGGTGTTAACATGACCTTGAAATGGAACTCTTACATCACTGTCACTATGAATATTATTATCTGGATTGTCTTGCTTTATTGTATTTTGTTCTGCTCTCTTTTCCTCTGCTGTGTAACTGATGTGAAGCGCTCCGATACCCTCCGTTCAGCTAGCGCTATACAAAACGTCTTTAAAAAAAAAATGTATATCCTTCCCTTGTTGTCCCTGTACTGTGTCTGCCTTCCTGCCACTTGCTCTCTCCTATTTCTCCTGGAGATTTTCAGATTGAATTTGTAAGACTGCCTAGCTGCTGGCTGGTGTGAGAGTTGATTTTTCCTTAAATGCATTAGAAAACTAGCTTACGCTAATTTAAGACTGTGTTTACACTTTCCTCCATCTTGAACCACTTATGTAATACACCACTTGAAGATCACTACTGTTGGTTCACTGTTCTAAATAAAGACTTTTGAGCTTCACACTAATAAACTGAGAGTATTCGTGGAGACTTTATCCATGATGCTCCTAATCAAGAACATCCCAACTGTCCCAGACTAATGTCGAACGATGTATTGAATTGCATGTATGAATAAACTGTCAGAATGACTAAACCCAATGTTCTACTACCATGAGAGAATTCTCAAATGTTTTCTGTAATGAAATATTTCTTCTTACTTGTTCCTCTTTGGTGCAAACTCTTGAGAACTGTGAGTTGTACAGAATTGTATGGAAATCACTGTCTATAGGCCTATGAAAAGACATTAATCTCACTGGGCCCCGGAAGCCCCTATTCCCCACCATAAAAGGTGAATCAATGCAGAATTTTATATAGATCTTTATTAAGTTTTTTATACTCATGATTTTAAGCCTTGCAGCAAAACATTTTGATGGCATATTTCTTGTATTCTTTATATTAATTCCTTACATAATTACAAAACTTTAACCAGTGTCTGTTCTTCTTATTGATGATGCTGTAATATTGAAATGCTCATTATGTGTTAAGATGGATCCAGTCGGGAAGCTCCAAAGTCCATTCTGAGACTGCACCACTCCTGGTCCTAGCCTTTGGCGTGCCAATATACATAATTATTACACACTGGGTTGTGTGTGAATACTAGCATGATGAGAGGAACTAAAGAAGCTAAAGACAAGAGCTACAATTTGGAATCGTTTTTTGGCAATTCTACTTTGATCATGTAACTTTAGCTACCACTTTATATGTCACTTATCCTTGACAAAGAGTTGCATGAATTGACAGATTGTGTGGACATTGCATTGTTCATGAGCGGTGCCTGGGGGTGGTGTTGTTATATGACCCACCGAAGGGTGTCTAGGGCAAAAGGTCTTGACCATAAAATCTTGATTCACTGTCTAGCAGAAATGGGGATAAAGGATAAGGCACTGGCTCTGCTCACTTCCTTTCTTACAGTCAGGAAACAGACCTTGGAGCTGGGTAAATTTGAATCAACACCTAACACTCTACCATGTGTAGTGCCACAGGGATCGTCATTAAGCCTGACCCTTTTTAATATTTATGTGGCTAAGTTGGCCCCACACATAAAAAAGTTTAACTTAGAGCTAACGTCCTATGCTGATGACACCCAATTGGTAGTTGCTGCCTCTGATAATGATTCCTCAGGTCTGCAAAGATATCGAGACTTTATGGAAGCAGTCAGCAGTTAGATGAGCAGGCATTGTTTGGAACTCAACTCGAAAAAAACTGAGGTTATTATATTCAAGAATCACTCCCTTTCTGGTCCCGTAGGTGGTGGCCAGAAGGACTGAATCAACCTTCTACTCCTATCCTTTAAGCTAAAAACTTGGGAGTCATCATTAAAGACACACTTAACATGGGTGCCCAAGAGTTCTCAGTGGTTTCATCAGCCTACTACACCCTCAGAATGATCAGAAAAATACTGCCATATATGCCCAATAACTTCAGGAAAAATGTGATTACTTCATTAGTCCTTTCAAAATTGGACTATTCAAACAGTCTTTATTTGACTGTGCAAGAAAAGCATGTAAATAAGTTGCAACTTGTACAGAATGCTGTGGCTAGAATGATCCTAAATTTTCCTAAATTTCATCCTATCTCCCAGAAACTTTGAAAGCTACATTGGTTTCCAATATGTAATCTTGCTAAATTCAATGCCTTTTGCCTTGCACTTAAGGGACTGTACAATACTGGTCCAAGATTTCTTAGGAAGGCTTTAGTAATCCCTAAGATTAAAAAGGTGAATTGGGGAGGCAGAAGTATCCTATTCTGTACAACAGAACGATGGAATGATCTCCCAGCATGAATTAGAGCCATCCTCTCCTTGATGGCATTTAGGAAGGAGATTAAGACCAGTTTTTTTTAACAAATAATGCAACATTTCAGCATACTCAGCTTTCAGTCAGCGCCTAGACACTCAAGGACAATTGCGTGCTCTACAAATTTCCTTAACATAACATAACATAACATGTTGGATCATTGTGATAAAGGTAAGTCTCTCTATAGTGCCCTTTTAACAATCACTATGCCCGAAATAATATTAAAGATCTGCTCTCACCGGATGCTGGGTAACTGAGCATGTCCACCAGCTATCTTGCCAGAGGCAGCCATACCTTCTTTTCATTCTTCTAGTACAGCATTGACTTCTCTAAAACCCCCGTTTCACAACAGTCCTTGAGATATGCATTCAAATGTACAATGCTCTCATTGCTGCACGAAACCCACTAATCATTCTTGCAACAGAAGGCCAGCAATGGACAGCTGGCAGACATACTGGAGATTGCAATCATCTGCCGCTCCACATACACCAGCATATCTGCCCACTTGCTGCTGTTGCCTCAACTCCTCCCTAAAGCTTCACTATCATTTATTGAGTATATCTGATTACAGTGCTATAGAGTCTAAGCTCTGTGACCTGGCACAGAAATAATCCCTGGAGCCAGATTTCCAGAAAAATGGCCAGCAAGTAGCCGTCACTCCACTTGATTTCATACATCCAAGCATTTTGCCAACATGGCTCTTGATCTTGTTAGTTGCATGTCTGGTTTTGAACAGAAGCAAGTGCGCCACGTCTACCTCCATCTACTGTATTCAAAGCAGAATCTTGCTGAGCACAATATCAAGTCTGCTCACTGTGTCCTCTTTAACAGGTCTTAGCTCATTGTACAGAGGCCAAATCACCAACAACTAGATTGTTGTGCAGTTTATGCATCCGGAGGCCATGAGTACTGGGCTGTCATAGAATAATCAAATACACAAGCCGTTGCTCCAGGAGTTGCTACAGCATGTAGAACTTTGACTACCCATGCCGGGAGGGGTAAGGTGGGGTCATTTGGTGATTCAGAAGATTGTGCATTTACTGGAATAATTTTGCACCATTTCACTCTATGATGGAGTGGCTGAAGTGGGAGCGTATCTTGTTTGCACAAATCAGCATCCATGTTTTTCTGGTCAAGCATGTTCACATCAGAGAATTTGCAAAGAACGTTAATAATTTTCCAGCTGTGCTGAATGTTCCATATGTACCATATCTGGAAGCCAAAGCGACACTGGAAGAAGCTTCTAGAGTAACACATTTGTGTCCAAATATACCTTAAACAGCATGCTGGCATGCAGAGATGGCTAGCTAGGATGCCTCACCGAGGTTGCAGAGTTCCGCTGCTCCTCTCAATGTTGATGACCACCATCTTGAGCATTGACAGTACACATGTTTCCTTGGTCCCCAGAATGTGCTGTGCTGACCACCAGTTGTTGTCAATGTTGTTGCGGCCAATGACATGCTGTGGGCTTTTGTAGTATTATGGCTCCCATCCTGAAATTATAGTACTAGGCAAATGCCTCCTAACTTGGTGCTGCCAACCCCTAGATTGTTGGGGCCATATGTATCAAGCTGTTTTGCGATCGCAAACAATGCAAATACCAAAAACAGTGTTTTTGATCACAAAAAAGTGTTCCTATGTATGAAAGGGACCTGCCGCGCAAAAAACGTTATTTGCAAATTTAGTGATTATCAATTTTGCGAGTCACAGAATCTGAAAAAACCTGCAAAATTACTATCTGCGACACGTTATTTGCAATATCTACTAATAACCTGATTACAAATAGCAAAATCGCAAAGAGATGTATGAAAAATTAGCAAATTGCGATTATGCGATTTTCACAATTTTGCACATCGCAATTACCACCAACTGTGAGCAGGTGGTAACCAGGTGCAACCTATTTAAATAGGATCACAATGTTATAGGGGGTTTCACAATGACTGCGCTGTATCTGATAGCCAGGAGGCTGCGAATCAGACCTGCTGCACAGAGAAGGAGATGCCAGGAAAGGATCTTCAGAGTGCGCATCATCCTGTTCCAGCAGACCGAGGAGGAGATCCATGTGAAGTATAGGCTGGACTTAGTCAGCATCATGGACTTAATAGAGGAGCTCAAACCCATACTAGAACACCCCACACGCAGGGCACCCACCATTCCCACCCATATACAGGTTCTGTGCTCACTGCACTTACTGGCATCAGGGAGTTTTCAGGGGGTGATAGTTGCAGCAGGAGGGGTTTCCCACAGTTGCCTGTAATGCTTCTTTAACGCCTTTCTGGATGAAATGGTACAGAGACTGCATCACCACATCCAATTCCTCAGCACACAACAGGCATTAGATCAGACTAAGCAGGATGTCTACCAGATAGCCCAATTCCCCCACGTAACTGGCTGGGACCCATGTCGCACTCTCACCCCCCTCCCACAATGAGTTTGTGTTCAGAAACCGCAAGTCCTATCATTCCTTGAACATACAGCTAGTGTGCAATGCCAAACATGTCATCACTGATATTGTTGCTAAATACCCGGGCAGCACACATGACTCATTCATGTCTCACCACAGTAGAATATACCAACGACTCACAGATGGCGAGTTTGGTGAGGGCTACCTGCTAGGTAAATGCATGGCTTTCATTCACACAATCAGTAAAAGTCTGAAGTGGTAGGACAGTGTTTAACCTAATTCTGGTCACCCTGCAGGTGACAGAGTGTATGCTGTACATGACTTCATCCTGACTCCGTACCTGAATCCAGCCACTGCACGGGATCAGAGGTATAACAGCGCTCACAGAGCCACACTCTGTGCCATTGAGAGAACATTCGGAATCCTGAAGAGCCATTTCCGCTGCTTCCATAAGAGTGGAGGAGCGCTACAGTACAGCCCTGAGATGTGCTGCAAAATCGTGGCCACATGTGCCATGCTACACAACACCGCCACCAAGAAAGGCACCCCAGTGGAGCTCACAGACTCCGAGTCATCAGATGAGCAGGGCCCAGCTCCATGGTGCAGACCAGCAGGTGGTGTCAGGGCAGCTGCCATGCACCACAGACTAGATCAGATCACACAGAACTATTTCTAGGTGAGTAATAATGACACAATGCTACAGATTGGTGCACAATTGTGATTTTTCTTTCTTTGGGTGCAGGAACATATCTGGCACGCAGACTGACATACACCTAATGTGTGTCACAATAACTTGCACATGTTAGACCTACAGTGTAAGGATGTCTCACAAACATAGATCAACATGCAATGTGTTGCCTCACTCATTGCAATGTTGCCACTTCTTCCCCTGCGGGCACCGCCTGTTGCCCCTCGCTCAGGGTGCTCACTACTCTCCCTTGAGTCTTGGGGTGTTCTCCCCTGCCAAACACTCCCCTGTCTGTTCTGGGGAATTGGTGGAGTGATGCTGCTCCTGCTTGACTGATCCTAACTCTCCCATGAGCTTAGGGGTCCTATGCCACCTGTGGCTGCTGCTCGCAGCTGGTCCACGGCATGCATCACCTTCACCAGACCCTTGGCCACATCCTGGAGGCAGTAAGCCATTTGCACCTGCATGCTTACAAGAGCAATGTGACAGCAGAGATGTGGCAGTACACAGGCGGTTGACAGCCTTGCTGTACATGTCCAGCCGGCTGTGGAGACATTGTCACTTACTGCACCTGGCTGCCAGGTCTCACCTACTCTCGGCACACTGTCCTTGTAGTGCACCTGTCATGTCCCTGAACCCATCCCTCATCTTGCTCATGTTATGGTTGTGTGAGGCAAACTGACGATGTATTGAAAGCAATGATTTTGCTTGCAGGTGCTGGACTTTCACCATGGTGCCTTCAAGCCTGTCAAACTTGGTGTGTTTATCTACTGCAGCAGGGCTGGTGGACAGCCGTGCCCTGCGTCTGAACCCACTTACTTCACTATGGTGGTCAGTGGACTGTTCTTTGTGCTGTACTGCACGCAGGCCTTGGACTGGCTGGGCTTCTCCACTTGTGCCCTGTGGTTCTGCCTTCAGCAATAGGAGTCGTGGCACTATGAGGCGCTGTCTCCGTGGCACAGGGATTGTCGGTGTGTTCTCCTCCTGCACCTCTTGCACTGCCTGGTCCTCATTGGTGGCTGGCTTCTCACCTCCTGCACTGTCTTCCTGTGTTTCAGGTGGTGCTGTGAATGTAAATGCATACATTACTTTGGTGTCCTGCCTCGCATTGGTCACGCAATACAGTTTTAAGAATTTGAGTTACATGAGTACTAGCTGTCTGTTTTTTGCCTTTCCTGACTTACTCATCATGATTCTACCTTGCTGTGTCTCACTGCTCCACTGTTTGGTGCATGTGACTACATCTCCCATAATGCATTGCTAGGTGTGCCTGTTAACATGTACTGGAGTTGGATTTCTATTTGTTTCTGGGGTTTCCTGAGTGTGGGAGTGAGGTTTTGATGTATTAGGAGAGTAATGGCATGCATCTTACCTTGTCTAGTGTCTCACTGACACTCTCTGGCTGAAGGGTGGCCTCCACCAACTCCTTAAGGAGCATAGACTCTGTTGCAGTGGATGTTCTCCCGCCAGTTATTTTTGCCTCAGCCAACTTTGTTGCCACATTTTCCTTCGATCTGAGGTGCATGTCATACCACCTCTTGGGCAGGTCCTCCACAGTGTGGTGGGTCATGCCAATGGCATTCACTTTCTCCTGGATGTCCTGCCATATTTTCCTTTTATGTGCCACCGGCACACGTAGGGATTTCTCCCCAAAGAGAAGCTCATGCTGACTACCATTTCCTCAATGATCACCAAGACTCCTCCTTCTCCTTCTCTTTCTCCTGGGGATCCATTTTTCCTTCTATGACTAGCAGTGCACAGTTATTTTCTTCTCCTCCCAGGCTCTCAATCAGCTTCCGGCAATCAGGTGCAGCATGGGCATGCACACTTCCTGGTTGTGATGTCATCAAGCTGCAGCTGATTTGGGGATTCTCTGAATTGTGATTCATTATTTGCGAATTCACAATAAAGGAATTGCAAAATGGGTGTTCACATTTTGATTTAGCATATTTTTGCGAGTGGCGAATATTTTGCGATGTTTTACATACATCGGGTTTTGTGATTCTCAAATTGCGATTCCCTAATATTCGCATTTTGAGATTTGAAAAATCCAATTTTGATATATATGGCCCTTGGTGCCCAAATGTGCTACTTTCTGCTTAGAGTTCATAGATCAGCCAGAGCCATTCCAGAGCTAATCCACTGCTGGTTTTCCGTTGAAAATGTGCATACATATGTGCAGGAAGTAAAGAAAAAAAGAGGTCATCACGTCAGTTCATGGCAGTAGACAAAAAAATATTACGCGAAAGAAACCAGCGTGGGTTCTACTTGCGAGAACAGAGGGTGCAAAACAAGTCAGAATGGAAAGAAAACTCGAAACCCAGTAAAAACAAGTGACATTTGAATCGCAAAGGAACCAAAATACATTTTACCCACAGTGGGAATATGAGGAGAGAAGTGATGTGAATAACCATGAACAAACTAGCCACCAAGGTAAAATTGGAACTACAACCCAGAAACAAAGCAAACCCATTGCAGAAACGGAAAACTGCATGTGGATGCTCACCATCATCCCCACTGGCTACCCTCGATTGCAACCATAAGATATGAGAAAGTGGGCAACACTAAGAGAAGCATACACCAGCACAACCAAGAAGCAAGCAACCTCTCAAAAGGAGTCTTTAAGTTGTAACTGTTAAGCTTTGCCTGCACCATCAGCCAAAGATATTGTATTGTATGGATTTCTGTATTTATATAGCACTAACTACCCCTATGTGGGGTGCTTAAGCACTTGCTTACATAGGTAGCATGCTACACCTTGTAGGGTGTGTGGTTGGAAGAATGTTGTCTTTGTTTGGAACCTATGTGGGACATATTTCTATGACGGGTATGAGCAGGCCTTTTCCGTTCCTCAGTACAGTGAGATCTGAAGCACTGTAAGTGTTTCCTCTAGTGAATAAGTGAATCGAGTCAGACGTACCCCACAGGTTTCTTTTTATAGGGCAGCATAACACGCCTGGGCAATGAGGTGGCCAATACCCTAAGATAGCATGCTTGCACTAATGGGGGACCTTAATGAATCACCAAAGAAAGAGACGAAAAGAGAAGTAGTGCTGATGAACATAAGCAACTAATGAAACAGTGGATTGCATAAAGAGAAATTCACTGTTTTCCCTAAAAAGGTGCTACTGTGTAAAAGCTTTGCACCACATGCTGATGCTGAAAAACTGTGCAGATCGACAAGGGGGACAACAAAAAGGTGATTTTTGTAGCATTTCACTTACTGTGAGGACATTTCATCCTCCTCTCGATGGAGTTAAGATCATCTACAAGTAGGTTTCTTGGAAAGACACAAATCATTGGTTTCTTTTTGTGGTCATGAAATGCAATCAACATAGGAGTTTTGTATTTGGAGGATATTTGCAACGGTGGAACATTTTAGCTCTTAGTCTGACTCTTAATGACTAGAATCCTTAAATTATTCACCAAACAGTCCTATTGTCGCAAAGTTAAAACTCAGTTCTAACAACTTTATTTCGATTCCAAGCAGGAGTCATAAAAGTATACATGCATAGTAAAAAAATGTTTAAAACAACATTCACAGTTAATATCTACAGTTAAAACAAGATATGTTAAAAAACATTAGTCCGATAGGAAGAGATTCATCACTGGGCTCATTTCATTGACAAGAAAATTTCCCCTTAACTAATATCCTATTCCATTTTTATATTTAATATCGGTTTATAATCACAAGGGCCGATCTAAAAAAATTCAGCACTGCATTACAAATGGGAGGGGTTGACAAAGATAACAAGTGCTCATAACACTTTCTATAACAACGGGATCCAAAGGAGACCAACACTGGTCTAATAAATCTGCTTCTGGGAACTTTATACAAAGCACAGAAAAGGATTAGATGCACAGTGGTCTGGGTAACTATATTATTACAGGGACATGGCGGTACGTTCTTACACCACCCACCTTGTTTTGGAAAGGCAAAAAGAAAATGTAAAATATTAAGACGAAAACGTGTTAAATAAAAACGCCATTGTGTGTGAATAATATAAGTTTGATAAAGTGGCCTTTGTAGTTTACCCCTTACATACATTGCATGCTTGCTGCGAGTTAAAGTGCCCAACGTATTGCGAAAAGCAATTTTGGTCTTTGTTTTTGAATCCTTGCCTATTAACCCCGGGTAATCGAAAATATCACTTAAACCAATCTTATAAAAGTTATCCTTTACATATTGAATCCAAGGTATCTCCCTAGTGTGGTCCAACTTGAGGCAATCCTGTAAGATTTCATGGGTCAATTTTAATTCTTCAGATTGCCAAACTTTAATCCATAGCAATAAGGGGGCCAGATGTATAATATCACTAAGAAACTCCATGCCCTCCTCCGCATGGCAAAAGGCGTTTGAAGTGCCTGTCGAAACTGCTAGGAGACGTTTAATAAATTTTTTTTCCTGCAGCTGCAGTGTTTCACAATTATGTGTGCCCCACACGCCAGCACCATAAGTTGCTACCGAGACACATTTGGCGTTATATAAAGCTAAAAATGTGGGTATTAATTTTTGACCTAATTTACTCGCAAAGCGGAAAAGGCCCTCCACTATATTTGATACTTTTTCGGCCCGCAATGCAATTAATGGTTCCCAATTCATTTTTTTGTTAAAAAGGTTTCCCAAATAATTAAAATTGTCCACTTTCAGTATGATGCAGTCCTTAACCCTATAGGTACGTGTTTTTACATTTTTAGGACCGCAGGTCATGGCGAAGGATTTAGTGAAATTAACTTTTAAATCCAAGTCCCCCATAAATAAATCAAAAGCATCCAGACAAAGCTGCATACCATTTGCAGTAAGAGTCATTAAAACCGTATCATCCGCATATGACAGCATAGGGATCCTTCTATCATTTGCCTTTGGAAAATCAGCCCCAAAGTGCAACAAAAAAATTTCTAGGCCATTCGTGTAAACTAAAAACAAAAAGGGAGCTAAAATACATCCTTGCCGGACACCCTCAGTGGACGGGATAGGATTGTTTTTTTCTCCCCCAGGGCCATAACGCACACTTACTGTAGTTGCAGCATGTAGTCTGCTCATCAAACCCCATCGACCCCATCATATGCCACAGCTTGTCCCTACATACGGTATCAAAGGCACTGGATAAGTCCATGAATGCTAAATGGATGGAACTTTGTTTGGCACCCATGTACTTACCCATAATTAGTGCTAAATTCAGGCACTGCTCGGTGGTTCCCCTACCCCGTCTAAAACCATATTGGGAGTCAACAATGATACCAACTGAGTCTGCCCAAGTTTCAAGACGCGCCAAAATAATTCTGCCCATTAATTTACAGGTTGCATCAATTAGAGATATCGGCCTATAACAGCACAGATCTGATTTTTTACCCTTCTTAAAGATTGGTACCACTACTGCATTTTTCCAGGATCTAGGAATAACCCCCCCCCCCAACAATAGCTCTAAAGACATTTAATAAGAGAGGAACCCAAACATCCATATTGCATTTAAAGAAATCTAGCGGTACGCATCAGGGCCAGGCGCTTTTAAGGCAGAACCCCTTGTCAGAGCCATCTTTACCTCAGAGAGAGTAAGAGACGCTCCTAATGCTTTAGCTGATTCACTGTCAAAATCCTCTATTATCTGTAAGGCTCCTAACGGCACATCTTTAGGATTAAAAATTTTACTGTAATGGGCAACCCATTCATCTTCTGATATTTGCACCTGCATTAACTCCCTATCCTCAGTTTTTAAAAATGGTTGATTTATTACTTTCCAAAACAGGGTATTATCCCTCATGTCTACTGCTTTCTCCAAGTCTTCCCAAGCCTTTGATTTTAACTCCTTTTTTCGTCTATTTAGTGCTACATTGTACCTTTTCCTGGCCGCTCTAACCAAGTCTCTGTCAAGTGGCACTTTTCGTAAGGCTTTTGCTAGGCTGGTTTGGGAAGCCGAACATTCTACATCAATCCATTTAAAACCCTTCCGTTTGCTTTTACCTGCCTTCTTCACCAGGTGAGTAGCTACATTACCCAGGAGAGTTTCAAAATTTTTAATAATACAGTCAGGGTCAGTCTTGGGGTTCAAGCACAGTTCTATCACTCCAATGTTTTCCTTAAAAATATCCGACTCTAGTTTATCCACATTTACTTTATCCCATCTTAGCGTGACCCCCTGATTTTTGGTATATTGTATTTGATGATCAATATGATCGCAATGCTGATTTTTTCTTTGGGGCAGGGACAAAGCCCACAATTAAGGGATTATGGTCACTAGCCGGGTTTGCCTCAACCTTAAAATCAGTCACCAAATCTACATAGCCCATAGATACAATAATAAAATCAATTGTACTAACTCGATCCCCTAGCCCCTGAAATGTTGGAATACATGTTTTAGTTGAAAAACTGGGCATGTCCAGAATACATAGGTCATTATTAACAATAATACTATTTAAAGCATTCCCTTGACTTGAGTGAGTAAAGTGGGCCAAAGGCTGGTCACTGTGATCAAACAACCCACATACATTTGATCCACTGAACTTGCAGAGGGTACAATTAAAGCCACCCAACCAAATAATAAAAAGTGGGAAAACTGTATTTGTTAATTTAACAATCTCCTCCTGTAACATTTCCATAACAGACGTTTCATGGTGATTAAACACATTATAATACCAATTTATCAGAAGGACAGGGGGAGCGAATAGACCACTAACCATAAGCAATTGATACCAGGTAGATTCAGCTAATTGTTTCACCTGTATTTGGTTCATTTTTACGGAGATGGCAGAAAGGAGTACCCCTTTAGCCCTCCCTGACTGCGAGGGTTCTGCCTGAACATTCCATGATTGGAAACCGTCAAAACTTACTATACCGGTGGACCACGTTTCCTGTAGACATACCAAATCAAAAGATTCAATAAATTTCAACCATACAGGGTCTTGTAATCTCCGTGATAAACCCGCTATATTCCAGGAAATCAAACGAATATTTTCATTTTCCACCAGTTTGTACACATTCCCTGGTATAGACGTTTTCCCCAATGGGATTAGTTTGCCCTCCCTCAAAAGCACAGGATTGGCATCCTTGACCATCTCTAAATCAGAGTTTTCAACACTTTCATTAGGAGCCTTAATATTCATGTGACCAACAAACTCCCTATTTATATGAAGTTAAAACTCACTCCCTAACCACAGGGAAATGCTAAGCTCGATCACTAGGACACCTCTGCGCTTTATGCCTTTCCACGGTGCAACTGCAAAAAGAACAATTGATGGACAGAAAGCAGAACAATGTCATACATTCATCCCAGTACAGAGATCTGAGGCTAAATCCAGAGTTTTTTCGCTTACCATGCCTTTCCAGTTTGGATCCAGCCATGTGCAAATCAGTCTTGATCGTACGCCCAATAGGAACAGTCCAGCCCGAAATGCCAGGCCAGGTTCTCCCTGGACTGAAAACAAGCATACTAGGACCAGTTTCGGGCTTTCAGCCCGCATCAGCTGGGATAGCTTGACTCCAGTGGCATGGAGAGCATGGAACCCACGTCTGGGCATACCCGTCCCACTCGGGGTGACAGATGCAAAAAGAACAATTGATGGACAGAATGCAGAACAATGTCATACATTCACCCCACTACAGAGTTCTCGGCCTAAATCCATCGGTTTTTTGCTCACCATGCCATTTCAGTTTGGACCCAGCTGTATCGAAATCAATTTTCACCCTGTGCCCAATGGTAACAGTCCAGCCCGAACTGCCAGGCCAGGTCCTCCCTGGACTGGAAACAAGCATCCTAGGACAGGTTTTGGGCTTTCAGCTCTACTCAGCCGGGATAGCTTGACTCCAGTGGCATGGAGAGAACGGGACAGTTTGTATCCATCATTGGCCACTTCTTATGTGGAATGAAGCTGGAGTCAGGGTGCATTGTCTCCCAGTGGCAGCTAAATACCAAGAGAACTAGTTTCCCTTTAACTAAAAAGGAAATACGTAGAGGTCACCGCGAAATTAAACAATTACATTTGAGAGGTAAGAAATGTAGTAATCTTCCCCTATTAAAGAAGGTACAAATAAAAATGTCCTTCATGGAGTAAAACTTGTTGTTTTTACATTATAGTAATAATGCAACAGAGATCTAACATAGACAACAAGCGATAGATGGGAGCAGTTAATAAGCCACAAGCTCGACCATTGTCTAAATGAGCAACACTGCACCAGGAGTGGTGAGTGTCAACACATTATTTGTCCTATCTCTTCTTTTTCCCCTCTCCCTTTCCCACCCTTCCTCTGAATGTTGTAAGAATGTGGATGAAAATATGGATTATATGAAAGTTATAAATTGATAGAGGGTGAGGAGTAACCGCATGGGTGACTCCTGTTTATAGCCCACCGAGGTTAGACATTAAACGCAAAAGGATTATTGGTTTCATAAATGAAATTGTTTAGAGAGGGGTTCTCTCCTTTCCCACCCCCACATCTTTGTCTCTTTTGGGGTAGCAATAGAGTACTAAGGAGGACTACAGGGTGGGAGGGGGGAATAAGATGGATAGTTTAGAAATTAAAACCGCTCTCCTATACATTTTTTCTACCTTATAGATTACTGTTTTAAATATTTGAAGGAGGAACAGTTCCCTTATATTTGAGTCCTGATGAAGGTGGCTTTAAAATAAAGTGATGTACCACCAAAACGTGTCGACGCCAACTCGATTTTGAATCCAACCACAAGAACCTCTGGAAATGAATACATTGAAATACCTACCTGAATACGAACTTGATGCTTGGTTTTGGATCAATACACGCAACAGTCAATCTGTAACTGTGTAGATAGGGTCTCCTTTTTTATTGTATTACTGTTTTTTTATGATTATGTTTATGAGTTTGACAATTGTTTCGCCTAATTTTAATATGACTGTATATTTTATTTGATTAAATACTGCATGCTACATATTAATTTTATATTGTGTTTACACAGATAAATTCCTTGCTTCCTAAAAAGAAGATGAGCTGTTTGAGGGAATAGGGTTTTAATGAAATGTTATAAGTAATCCTTGAGCGCTATATCTCTGGTTTTGTGGCATATTATTCAGTGGGATCATCGGTAGTGGTTTGATTTTTGAATTACACAACTTGTGTGAATGGTAGGCGAGTGGTGAAAAATCTATTCTAACACTAGTACCAAGGGGAAAGTTCATTTTCTCTACTCCTCCTGGAGGGAACCACAAGATTCAAGCTACATGGGTTTTTCAGAGAATTTGTAAGGCCTGGCAAAATGGGCAATTGCCCAGGGACCCCAACTACGAAAGGGTCCCATTCGAAAGTGAACTTTCTCTCTAGCTCACTTCTGTGTACGTCTATATCTTAACCTTTAACGTATAATTCAATATTGTAGGAGTAATAAAATTCAAAGTTGTTATTAATGTTTCTTTCCTGGGCCCCCAAAATCTTCAAGATGACACTGGTTAGCAAATCTCCATTCTACAAGATAAGAGTAGCCACAACAGGCTTGTTATTAAGCAGAAGGCTTTCTCTTTGATCCACAGACAGGTGTGACCATCTCCAACGTTCTTTAGGGCTGATCCCCTGACATTCATGTAAAGCAGTCCAAGAGTTTTTGAGGGTAAGGATGCCACACTTCCCACACCCAGGCTCAAGGCAGGGGCTGTCTAGCCCTCTTTCTTTTCTGCTTGTGTCCTTAGTCACAAATCATATAGCTACAACAACGTCCCCAATAAAAGACAGGGTCGTGTAGGCCTCCAGATATATCAGTCTTCCGAATCTCAGGCAAATAGGAGGTGTCTACTACACCCCATTGTCCATAAATGCTCAAACACCAGCGTGGTCTCCATTCCTGTCTCCAAATGTAAACCTAATCTAGTTATCAAACAGGAGTCTGCCATCCAGCTGAAGCGGGTCATAATGGTAAGGGCAAGAAATAATTGGGAAGGCATCTCTCCAGCCCAACCCCTACAACGCAAGACAAACCCAGGCACACAACTAGGCTGGGAATGTGTCCTTGATAGTTCTGTTCTGGGTCCCACAGCGCCACCCTTGAACATCAGACAGCAAGGTGAGCAAAACGGCTCTCCCAGGAGCCTCGGGGGAGCAGGCAGGCCTTCTGTTCTCGTTCTGCAAGATAAGGCACGAGTCATGTCATTCGGAGCAGGTGCTCCGCGTGCTGGCTTGTCAAAGCTTGTTCAAGGATAATTTCCTCGCATTTTCGTTTGCCATTACCCAAATAGCCTCATTTCAGCCCGCTACAATAACAGCCGTTTGTTTTGATGGCAGAGTGCATTGAGGAACAGAAGTAGAAGGAAGGCAGAGATGCATTAGAGAGAAAACACTGCAAAGGGCCAAATTCACTCGTGTGTGTGTTCCTAAGAGCTTGAGTATCTCGTTCTAAGTACCCCTGAAAAGGGCAAGGCGCACATGAGATTACCCTCGCCGTATGAGATGGAACACTCCTAATTCAGGGCCTGCATCGGACACTCTTATCTAGTTCTAAGTATTAGGCGACTGCACTGCAGTTGTCAGTGTGCCTTTAACGAAGGAGACAAAATGCTGTACAGCCAGTGCTTTAAATAGGAAAAAATAAGGGCAGGTATCCTATTAAAATGTACGAGAGGTTTGGCAAGTGGGTGTGGCTAGGGGCGGGGCTAAGGGCAAGACATGATGATACATAATGACTTCCATACCTGTTGCAGCACACATTAAAACACAAGAAATGTGTTTACGTAAACAAAACAGGTTAACTAATTACACAAAATGAAAGCCAAACAGGATGATATAGTAACATATCCTCTTGTGTGTGCGTGTGTTTATTTTATATATATATATATATATATATATATATATATATATATATATATATATATATATATATATATATATATATATATATATATATATATACATACACTATATATACACACACACACAATTATTACATTTAACAAGAAATACAGCAGATTTTTAACTTTACACAAATTTGTCTTAAAATGCAATTTCTAAGCCCAATTTCAGAACTGAACACATTTCTGGTATTTTTAATCTAAAAAAAGTATCAATCCTAACTTCACCTTTCACCACACTTTTTTTACATTCCTCCCTTCCCCTTCCTTCTATGTTCATCTTGTTTATCCCCCAGTCAGACCCATTGCCAGTTGTAACAGGAACTCAATCCTGGAGGGCTGCAGCGTTCCCTGCTATTCATTTCTCTTTGGGCAGGGCTACCTTCACACCCATGGATCCGTCACTGTTATGTAAATGCAGCCATTTCTGCTGGAGGGGCACACAAAGGAAAGCAGCTCCTGTACTGAAAACAATCAAACATGAAAAAAACGGCTTGTGCAGTACTGCAACTCGCTTTAGTAAGGCCAGTGCAATACCCTAAATGGAACTGGATTACTGACCGCAGCCCAGTCGAGGCCATTTCACGCACCTGACGGAGAGGGCCTGGGGGTGGGGGAAGGGGGTCCTAAAGCACTTTCACCTGAATGGTAGTTGCACGCCTAATTAACAGAGCACGCTCTGCCTCATGGGAACAGTCCAGATCGAAGAGCCAAGCCAGGTCAACCCTGGACCAGAAACAAGCATCCCGGGACCCTTCATCAGCCAGGCTAGCTTGAAACCAGTGGCACAGTGAGCAAGGGACCCACGTCTGGGCATACCCATCCCAATATGTAAAACTAATGTGGATTGTCACATAAAAGTGCCCCTTCCACCAAAGTCGAATTTGGGCACAGTTTACATTTAAAAGCAGTGCTGCAGAGCAGGACTGCGTTTAAAAGGACCCTAGGCACTCTGCAGTGCACACTTGCAAGTGCAGCAAAAGCTGCTGGTCTCTAAACTACCTTGCCCTATTATAAACTAGGGACTTAAAGGTAGTTTTAATCCCTCTTGTCCTATTATCTACTAGAGACTTATAGGGTAGGTTGGTATGCCAAATACAGGTGTACCTTAACACATAGTGTGCCCTAATGCATGTGTGTGTATTCACTTGTGTTTTCAACATAGCACTGGGCCTGGGCCTAGTTAGAGAGAGCCCATGGACAGTCAGTTACCATCAGCACCAGTCAGCACAAAAATGGGGATGCACAGAGCACACAGGATGACTTTGCAACAATAATCATGCATTTGAAGTGTCCATTAAATGCTTAACTAAAGTTAGCCTAACTACAGGACTCAGTTGAAATGCATTTGCTTCACCAGCTGGTTTTCTCTTTTCCTTCCAGGTTTATTATCATAATTTCCGTTAGCTGCAGAAAGGAATACCTACCTGAATACGAAGGTGTGCCGAGCATGCAACTATAAACTGGAAAGTGATCTTCACGTGGTCCTGTTCTGCAGAGCCTACAGCAGAATTAGGAGCTATTGGTTGGTCCCTTATTTAAGGAACTTGGGCTTCCGAACTTATGCTCCGGCCTACAGAGTCCTCAAGACAGACTTATCGGCACCAACAGTGTTCGTAATGGCAACATTTCTGACGGCAATGTGGCGATTACGTGCAAAAATTATTAAGGACACTATAGCTGCATGAATACCTTTCTCTACTATTACCTTCTATATTAGTCTTGTTACAGATTCGTTCTCCTTTTAACTAAAATGCATGTTTTAGTAACCAGATTGCAACCATGAGTTTGGGGAACTGTTTTTAAAATGTATAGCACACTTTATAATGTTTTTATTGATGAAAATCATTTGTACATCTTTTATGATCTTTTATGATCGAAATAAAGATTATTTGAATTGAATTGAATTGAATTATATTAGACAGTTGATAGAGAGGCCTGGAGGGAATATTGGAGGTAAACTTAGAGAAACAATGCTCGAAAAAAGTCTTCTGTTCATCATGTACCACAATGGCAAGATGATCAAGGTTGAGAACCGAAGTTTCAGTTCGATACAATGTGAACCTGAAGCCATGTTGCAGATGTACTCAAGTAGCAACCTTATTGGTCCCTAGTTGTGTGAACTGAGATAATATGTTTCTAAATCGCCTGCTACTTTTAAATTATTGTTCTCGTAGCTAGCGTTATTAGAGATCCCCTTTAGACTTTGAGAGGCATAGACCTCCCTGTTTGCCCTATTCTTGTAAGTGTGAAGCTTTTTGGACTCCTGGTACTATAAGTGGAGCTTGCTGAGCCAGGCATGCAGGCATTAGAAGCAGCTATCATAGCAGTGAGAAGCCTTTTTACTCTGTTGGGCTGCGTGAACCTAAACGCTCACTTTTTATTTAGACTTGTTTTTTAAATATTTTAATATTGTTTGTCTACCTGTGTTGATTTGACAGCTTTGCACACTTGCATTTACTCCCCCGCTACATCCTTGGTCCGCCATTGCAGTTAGTGCCGATCGAGCAGAAGGACGTAGCTCCTCCTCCTCTATCTGGGACAGCAATTTCCTTCAGCAGGGTGACGGGCTAGTCTTTTTGGACTCTGCTCCTGGCACTATATGTGGAGCATGCGGGGCCAGATGCGCAGCAGACGCGTGAGCGGGCGCACCACTGGTGCACCACGGGCATGCCAAAGGTGCGCCAAAAACAAGCCAAGTTTGGCTGGGGCAAGGGACCACTCACCCTACCCGTTTGAAACCCGACCTGCCACTTAGGTATTCAGGGAAAGATCTAAAGGAGCTGGAGAGACCTCCACCGATTTGTGCTATCACTCACTGCAGGTAAATGCAGAGGCTCTACACTGTACCCAATGCTCTTTTGTATCTGATCCAGACAAGACAATATTTAGGCAAGATAACAATTTGAAGTTCGCTCTTACTAAACATGAAATTGAAATTAGCGACTACATCACAGACAACCAGCCTGACACCATGTTTCTTACAGAAACCTGGCTGAATGCGGACTCTGCCCACAACATATTAGAAGGCCTCCCATATGGCTAAGGCATCCTTCATTAAGACAGCCCTAATAGGGATAGCTGTTATTTTTCACCTGTCACTAAATTGCACTTTGGATAAAGTTCATGTAGAAAACACCGAAGCAGCACATTTCACTTTAAGGGCTAGTGATTCTACTCTGAGCGGTCACCTAATTTATTGCCCACCATGGCAGGCTACTGAATTCACGCCTAATCTTGCAGAAATATTGACACAATTAGCACTCCACCATAACTACTTTATGGTGCTGGGGGATTCAAATCTACCCGTGGAGGATTACATGAAGAATGAGGCTCGAACACTCTACAAAGAGCTGGCTACCCTACAGTTAGAACTCAAGCCCATGGCTCCAACACATCGGTCGGGCCATGTATTAGACCCCATCTTTTCTAATCATCCTGGGCTAGTGGTTGAGCCTCCGATTCCCATCCTATCGTCCGACCACCATCTCATAGCCTTCCATATTCTACTAATTAAATGCAGATACACTCAAAAACCGAGCCCTGCTTTTCCACGTAGAAAATAGGCCAGTTTCAATAATTTCATGCGCCTTATGGAAATATCTACCACTACTTAGTAATGAGATTAACATGGCTAACTCAGCTGTGGAGAAGTGGATCATGGAAGCACTTGATGACACCATGGACAACAAAGACTTCTCAGAGATGGTCCAAATCAGCACCTTGGTGTAACGAAGGGCTTAGAATCGCTAAACAAGGCTGTAAATGCCTTGAGCGTAAATGGAGGATAGATCTCTCGAAAGATACCAAGGATGCTCACAAGACAGCACAAAAAAAATTGCACCCCTTGATGAAGAAAAGGTGCGCTCTTTACTATAAGGAGAAAATAGAAATAGCAAAACATTCCTCTAAGGAACTATTTGCCACCCTCAAAGATATATCCTCCCTAGAGAGCACACTGACTACACCCACCAGATCCCTAGAGCATTGTAATCAATTGCTGACTTCTTCCTACTTAAAGTATCTAACATATACAATACTTTCCCTGAGGAAACCTGCAATGGCCCTATCTTGCAGCCTGAGAGATCTATTGAGCCAGTGATAATCCTCTCTGTGAATTCTTGCCCCCAGTGATAGATCTGAAGGCGGTGGCCCTGAGTATTAAATCTGGCTCGCCTACTGACCCAGCAACACCTAGCATAATAAAGGAGAGGCTAGATCCGATACTACCCTACATGCAGCAACTACTAGAATTATCTCTTAAATGTGGGATGGTTCCAAAGGCGTGGAAACAAGCGATTGTTGTGCCCTTAAAGATAAAGCCCTCAGCAGACCCCGAGCAGCTGTAAAATCTTCGTCCCATCTCTCTCCTTCCTTACATCTCTAAAATAGCAGAAAAGGTGTTGAACAAACAATTAGTGGCTCACATCAATCAACAACATCTTTTCCATCCCACACAATCGGGGTTTATAGCCACATACTCAACTGAGTCAGCACTTCTCTTCGCTACCGAGTCTCCCTGGAGACGAGTTGACGCCAGTCAGATGGCAGCAGTGGTCCTGTTTGACCTAAGTGCAGCTTTTGACACAGTATCTTACAAACTCTTCCTACAGCGACTTCGGGGTCGTGGGATGGATGGAGAAGCACTTAAGTGGATGCGGTCCTTTTTGCAGGACCGTAGCTTCCAGGATTGCACAGTAACCACACTGATCAAAAATTCGGCCACTCCTACAAGGGGTTCCACAAGGGTCTATTCTGAGCCCCACTCTTTTTAACCTTCATATCATCCTTTGGTAGATATTGTGGAAAAATACAAGATCATCATAGTGTCATATGCAGTAGTGACCCTAGCACAGGACTCTAAAGAGCCAGCTATGCAGTTCTCCTCCTGTCTAAAAGATCTAGCTTCATGGATGTCGAATAAATGCCTAAAGCTTAATTGTAGTAAGACGGAGGTTATGGTCATGGGGAAATCCCCTTCCATTTGGTGCTCAGCCTGGTGGCCCCAGAGGCAGGGTACTGTACCCTCGCCAAAAACAGAAATAAAAAATCTAGGAGTCTGGCTTGATCCAAAACTCTCCTTCGAGACCCATACTAGGAAGGTTGCAGGGAAATGCTTTGGTATCCTTAAAATGGTATGAAAAACCTTGGACAACCTGCCTGCCTCGGCGAGGAAAACCCTAGTTTACACTCTTGTGACTCGCAGGTGGACTATGGCAATGTCCCCTATTTGGGAGCATCAAATGAAACCTTGCAACAGCTGCAACACATTCAGAATGTGGCAGCACGCTTAGTTCCTAATCTACTTAAACGGGCGGCGATGATAACCCTTGACACCCTTCACTGGCTGCCGGTTAGTAAGAGAATACTCTTCAAACCCTTATGTTTTTGTCATCGGAGTCTTCAGGGGAAAGGACCCAGCTACCTGCATGATCTCCTGACCCCTTACAATCCTACTCGGCAGTTGAGATCGACAGGAGCCCACCTGGTCAAATTACCTAAATTCAAAAGGGCAAGGATGGGTGAGCGCTCATTTGGCAGCCAAAAATCGGAACAAACTTCCACCCTCGCTGCGCATAGAAAAATCTGAAAATGTCTTCTGTAGAGGCCTGAAAACCTGGCTGTATTAGACATAAGCCCTACCACTATGTCTGACTCCGCATGTAGCTGCTTCTATAGCGTCGTGATACTCCAGTTGATGTAGCCAGGGGCTTTATAAATGACATTATTATTATTATTCTATTATTATGCTAAACTCTTATTTATTTTCTTCAGACTTCTTCTGGAATCTGGTCTTACTGACACCTTCATCTTCTATGCTCCTGATTTGGGACCCATAATAGATGATTTTTAAGTTGATCTATGTTTAAAATAGAGAAGGGATGTTTCTTCATGGAAAACCTGTTTGCTGTAACTTGTGTTTATACAATTGTGATTATTGCAATTCAATATGTTCTTTTATTGCACCTTAATCAATAGAGATATTTTAGCTTGCCTATTGAATTGTTACTTTTACTGAACTTATTCCTGGTTTGCATTTATACTGGATTGATTGGTAATCAAAAATAAAATCCTTTAACTATATTCAGTGATTCCTGGTCCTTACTTTTGAGTCACATTGAATCACAAGTTAGAAATATATTGTTGGGTTGTGGTCTGGCCATGGATGATGATGGCCGCTTGATAACCGAGCTCCGTGCTCCGGAGGCGGCAGGTCACTGAGGGCTCTGTAAAAACAACCCACATTGCCCCTCTGCTCTTGTACTCCCTTTAGGGGGGATAATGTTACTGCAATCTCATACCTCCAGGGACCCAACCACTCTGGCCAGAGCTGTGTGGGAGGGTCTGCATGTAAGGTGGGAGCACCACCCTTGATTTCGGGAGAGCTGCGCTTCCATGCCACGCATACCAGGACACTCCCTGTGGACAATGACGCTTCTGTCTGCATAGTGTGCCATTGGTAGAACACTACCTCAGGCCCCTCTGACAGACTTGGACTTTTATGCCTGAACTCTCTGCCTGCTCCTCCTATACACGCGGCCCTGCTCCAGCTGCATCCACTGGGCCTGCACGGATCAGCCTGATTCAACTGTGGGACACCCCGCACCATCTAGGAATGGTCTGTAAGGATTCACCAAAGCTCATTGGGGACATTGAGTGTGGCTTTCGAACAACTTACATGTCCCAGTGAGTGGCCAGCCATCGGGTCATCCTCTCCAGCTACATTTAGGGGCCTGCACCACCTTGCTGCTTGTGATTGCCCTGCGTCCTTGCACATGATTAGGCAAATGGCACCTTCCAGGTGCTGGATCTTCTGCCAATCCCCCCGTTCCTGAGATTCGGGGCATCTCCTTCACAGACCAGAAGACATCTGCTGCCCACCCTGTGGTTGTCCAGCCATGTGGTGGTCTGGAGACCGCCCGGGGACGGCACTGTGGCTCCTTCTGGACCAAGCCTACCTCTAGTGCCATCTGAACATCATCTCTCCTCTTTTCTCCAGCAACACTTCGCTAAAAGAAGTGGGACTACCGCGCCCATGGCCTCCTAGTGGGTTGCACTCCCAGCCTTGGCCCTGAATACCTGGCCCACGATCCATCGGGTCCTCGAGGCGAGTGTGATGATACCTGTCGCCCACAATATCCCCATTGGCCATGCTGGTCCCTCGGAGGACGAGAGGGGCCACAAACATTCTGCTCCCCTTGATGCACTGCATCACACCATAACAAGGCTCTCCTAGTGATGCCTACTGGAGCCCAGGGTCTTCATCCACATACTGCCTCCCCCACCACCTCAGACCCACTGTCTACATCGCCCACATGGGTGTCGGGTTGACGTGCAAGTGGACAGACTTGGGGCTCATATGAGCACAAAGTTTCCCCCCTGTTACTTTGAGGCCTAAGAGGAGGGGGAAGGGAATAAATACAAAGAGAACAACCTCTTTTCCGGCCTTTCTTATATCTAAAATGGTAGTGACTCTAATCAAAATATTTACCTTACAGCATAGAAACAACAGAATTTAACTTTCTTTTGAGTTTTGTTTATTTATAAAAAATATGTTTATGTTTTATTATTTCCACACTCTTTTTGTTGATATTAGCAAACATATTTGTACAAACAACAACATCACATTATTGTTTCAATTTGAAATTGGGGCTCACCTCCCAGTCTGGACGCTCCCTCCCAGACACCCTTTAACCTTTGTATGTCTCCTCCTCACTGATCACCCTCACAGGGGACTACCCACCTGCCCTCCACATCTCCCGGCACACTCCTACGAGCCTTGTCTTTTTCCTCCTTCTGCTCTGTGACCTGGCAATGTCCTCCGGCAAGACCTCCAGGAAATCTTCCTGACAGCTGCTTTTTGGAGGCGATCTCTCTACAACGAACCACGGTCACTCCTTTGGCACCACTTCCGTCCTGCCCGTGGTAACCTCCCCCTGCCCACAGTCGGATATCACGTTGAAACACATTCTACAGGAGGTCATTATGGTTGGCTACTGACTGGAGGGCATGTACTCCAAAATTATAGAGCTCACTACTGAGACCAAGTCTATACAAGCCAACATCACCAACTTTCAGCACAATGTGGAGGACTGTGGAGGACTGTCTCAACTGCCCATTGGACAGGTACCAGCAACCCTTGTATCCACTGAATAAACTCACGGACCTGAAAGAGAAAGAAGTCAAAGGGACAAATCCACTTTTCGCATTCTGAAAATATGTAGAGGGCACAGATGTTAAAGGCTTCCTCATGGACCTGCTCCCCACACTTAGAGGAATTACTTTCTCTCCCACCCTGGGACCCACTCATTTGGATCCATTGGCAGGGGCACATCCCCTCATTGCTTTCTCTGTCATGAGCAGGTACAACAACTCCAGGCTGCTGCCCCCTCCCTTGGTCCAAACATCTTTAAAGGGGGTGAGATCCTCATAGCTGGCAATTCTTCACAAGTTACCAATGACAAAACAAAAGGCCTTCATGGCTCTGAGGCCTCTGTTGCAGAAATTGAACATTAAATACAGCCTGTTTGAGCCTGCCTGTATGTGTATTATGAAGGATTGTAGGATTTATTTTACCCAGATGCATTTCGCTCCTTCCTGGATGGAGTCTACAACCATGCCAAGGCCCATGCACCTCTGAATTCACCTCAGGCCCCTACTCTTCTGCCCATCCTCTCCCCTTGCCACCTCCGGCAGCCAGTGGAGCTCTGACAGGGCCCGCAACCGAGGCAGGAACCTGGACCAACTGACCCCTATCACAGGAGAGAAGGGATACAGCCCTCAAAGCAGTGGCTGTCCTTTCCAAGGACCAAGGCCGCGACAAGTCTCACTCTCCATTGAAACCCACCCTCAAAGGCTGAGACTTGCTTTTCCTTCCACGTATGAGTATACTATTCTTTGCAATTTCCCATATTCATTATCTTTCTGACCAACCTCATTTCACTTTCATTGCAATGTTCTGGCATGTATTGCCATGGTTTATACTCCAATATTGCACTGCGCTATGCAATAGCCTGTTCTATTGAACTGTTCATAGTTGCTGGCCTTCCTGATGGCTTGTTTATCATTACTGCCCTGCCACTGTTGAGCTTCTGACGTGATCACCTTTCTCCCTAGTCCATGGGTTCTTTTGTACTCCAGGCTTTCTAGATTACTAGCCTATGCATTTGAGGCCCTGCCCCCTCTTCCAATCCCTTCCCCCATCCCTCTGTTCATAAGGGCCCCTCCTCCCACCTTCTCACAACCCTATTTTTTGTCTGACTCAGATGTTGTTGTCATTCTGCTTCTCCTGTGCGGTCCAACCCTCCCATCACCCACCCGCTCCCACCCCGACTATTTCATCACCCTGGTTCATTATTTTGTGATTTCCTTCCTGCTTCTCCCAGTGGGACCTCTAGCGCTCTGGACTCCCATGTTTACACCCTCAGTTTACATTTAACAACTCCCCCTGAGGATTTTACCCTCAGTTCTCTGCCAGATTGTTTCTTCCCCTATTTTCCCTCGTACTTTCCTTCTGTTTTCTTTTTATTGGTTTCTTTAGTGGGTCGTTTTCCACCCCGCATCCAAGGGGTCTTTCCCATTCTCCTCCTCCCTCTCGTCTTTCTTCATATATTTCCTTATGTTCTTTTTCATGCTCCTCCCTGTTGCTCCTGCTTCTTCCTGTCACTGCCACTCCTTGCCATGATGGCCGCCCATGCCACATTGCTGTAATATGGAATGTCAATGGCCTGATGCACTAAATCAAGTACAAGAAGGTATTGTCCTGCTTGCAGACTAAACATGTGGACATGGCCCTCCTGCCAACCTGGAGTCCGAAAAATTGCCCTGAAACTGGTTGGGGGGGTGATTTACAGCAGCTACCCTGTGGCATCGGCAAATAGTAATGGTCCCTCCAGGAAATTAACATCGATATCCTCGTTCCCGGGGCCCTACCCTTCATTATCCCCAAGACATGGGCAGACATGGATGGCCCCTAGGCCTTTGCTAAACTCCAGCTGGGCGAGGGGACACTCTGTGTCGGATCGGTGTATGCACTCACAGACCCCAAGCGCAACTTCTTTCTCCAGCTCAATCGTCTCCTTACTGAAATCAGGACATCCCAATATCTAATTGGAGGTGACTGCAAAACTGCCGCTTGATACAGTACTTGATCACACTGGACCTCCATATGTGGGTAACATCTCAGGCCAGGCTCTCGTAGGAGATGTAATCTCTGATCATGGTCATCTGGATTTTTGGTCGTTCTCCTACCTGCAGGACCGGAAATATATATTTTTGTCTTGGTTCACTGTACCAAGTCTAGAGTGGATTATTTCCTGGTTTACTCCTTGGTGGTTGCCCTCTGACTGAAATCCCAGATCATGGAGGCTGCTCTCTCTGACCATTCTCTGATTTCTCTGTCCCTAGATTTGGGTCTCGCCTCCACGGCCATAACACTTGGCAAATCACAACTCTGTTCCGAGGTCTCAACGTACCTGGACCTCAATAGGTGGTCTGTCCCTCCCCCAGAATATTATGAGCAGCCACCAAAGTGGCTATTCGCAGCCAGCTTATGCGGAATGCTGGCCCTGGCGAACACCCAGAAAGCATCCCAACAAAAGGACTTGAAGAGCAAAGTCATCTCCCTCACACGCCTATGCACTGAGTCCCTCATCCACTCTACACCGCCACCTGGAGAAGGCCCATATGGACCTCAATGCCCTCTACACCCCTAAATCCAAATTTGCCTTCCAGTGGCTTAAGGTTTGACACTAAGAACAAGGAAAATAGGCAGGATGGCTGGTAGCAGCCCTGTTATGGCAGTGCTTGCCATACAGCTATTCAAACCACAAACAGTGCTATCCTCACCCACCCACAGGACAATGGTAATGAATTCGCAGAATTCTATAGAACCATTCACACCCTGGAGATGACGGATGTCCCTGCCCTCAAGAGGCCTTTTTCGATGGGGCGTGCCTCCCTAGCCTCAATGAGGCTGACAGGGATCTGCTCAAGGGGAAAATGAGCAAAACCAAAATTGCACAGCCCATGGCGAGTCTTCCCTAACTCAAGGCTCCCGGGGAGGATGGCTTCTTTGTAGAGTTCTATAAGTGGGTGAATGAGGAGGACTTGGTAGACTCTCTCTTCGAAGCTTTTAGTGAGCTGATTATGCTGTTTCTCCAGGTTCCATCTCTAATAAGGCTGTGAAAGTGGTCCTCCCCAAACCAGGGAAAGATCCACTGCTTTGTGGAAGCTACAGACCCATTTCTTTATGTAATGGGGACATCAAAATACTTGCTGGTGCTCTTGTGCCCTGTCTTTGGAAGGTGATTCTGTTCCTGGTACACCGCACACAAGTGGTGTTTGTTCTTGGCTGCTCTTCCAAGAATCACCTCCACACTCTCCCCATGCCCTATGGTCAGCCAGAGACCAACAGGACAAAGTCCTTGCTGTGTTCCTGGACACTGAGAAGGCATTTGAGTGAATAGAGTGGGGGCACCATTTTGCATCCCTCAGTCAGTTTGGCCTGGGAGAGGAGTTCGTAGACAAAGGTTGCTGGCTTTATGACTTCCCCACCTCTCAGGTTAAATTTGGAGGGTTTTTCTCTGACCTGTTTCCAATCAGAGAGGGACACTGCGGGGTTTCCCATTGTCACCCCAGTCGTATCTTTGGGTCATGGGGCCCCTTGCAGCCTCTCTTCGCCAATCTCCACTCCTCCTTGACATCCTCATGCCAGGTTCAACATTCATCGCATATTTGTAGGCAGATGATATACTACTTTCCCTCTCTGGTCTTCCTCGCTATCTCCTGGCCCTCCTGGATATTCTCACTGTCTTTGTGGCACTCCCAGGCTACCGAGTAAACTGGGATAAGAGTGAGGCGCTGCCCAAATCACTCATGAACTCCTGTGTGGTTGTAGCAGCCTACTGCTTCCAGTGGAAATCCTCACGCTTCAAGTACCTAGGTGTCTATATGAACAGATGACTGGGCCATACAGTAGTAGACAATCTCCATTCTCTGGTGGCCCGCATGATGCTAGACTTCGACAAATTGTCCCCTCTCTGTGTCTCATTATAGGAGAGTGTACAGTCGGTGTGAATGGTGATGCTGACACTCTATAACTACGTCTTTGGTATTTTGCTATTGTTGGTCCCACTCTCCTTCTTCCGTTCTGTACTCCTGCACTCATCTGGCCAGTGCCAAACTTCTGGCTCATCACTCGAGCGGGGCCTGGGTCTGTCTTCATTTGAGCACTATGCTGTAGCTCTACATCTCTCCCAGATCACCTACATGCTCCCCGGGACCCGGGACCCTAGACCCGCTATTGTGGGTATTGGAGAGCACATGCTATTGGATTGTCCACAAGGGTTGTACCTGCTCTACAAGGGTGGCATGGACCTTCAGGGTCCCACCAACCCTGTAGTGCAAGTTATGGCCAAATCATGGCGGCGAGCTCATCATCTTTTTGGGGTGGATCCCCTTATTTATGAACACGCACCACTGTGAAGTAACTCTAGCCTGTGTAGAGGTGGTGAGATTCTGGAATGGGAGACCTGGCACTCGGCAGGCATCAGCAGTCTAAATCAGAATATTGACCAGTGTGCCCTCAAACCCTTCACGGCTATCTGTGATGAATACGGCCTCCCTCTCCGCCAGTTCTGTAGATACCTCAAGCTTCGGCATTGCCTCAACTGAGGCCTAGGTGCGTGGCCCTGGCTCCTCTAATTCTCTCCTATGGTCTCCTATTTCCGGACGTGGTGCCTGTTCCGAGGGGTTATGACTGGTTTCTATGGCCTGTTGAGCTGCCATCCTTTCTCCCTACCCCTCCTCACTAACCTCTGCATCATATGGCAAACCAGATCAGATAGGCTATGAGCCACAGGACTGGGCAGAACTCCTGGAGGCCCATGACCATAGGGCAAGAGGAGTGCACTTGAAATGTTGTCTTTTTAAATCATTGACACTGGACTCCAGTGAACTGCGAGCAGTGGGCCTATTACCCCACGCCACCTAGTGGCGCTGCCCTCATGATTGCTGTGATCTGCTGCATATCCTCTGTGACTGCCCCTCGACTCGACCATTCTGTGAGGTGGTTGGTCACACATTGAGCTGTCTCTGCCATTAAAAAGATCCCTCTCTCTCCCTGCTTAATCTTTCGGCATGACCTTGTGTTGTGATGTAACTTGTATCTGGATTAAGTGTAACTTACCTTTTATTCTTGCTTCCTGTTTCTTTAAGCATTTTATCTTACCTCATGTTAGAATCACCCAACCTGTAATGTTCTGTAGAATGTAAGACTTACGACGCTCGATCTCTGGCAGCTGCTGCTTGATCGTCGAGGCTGCTGGATGCCACGTTTCCTTCCTCAATAAATCTTCTTGCAACTCTAAGCAGTCATTCGAGATTTTTTGCCACCATTCACCTTAACACCTTGCAGACTCCCCAAACCTCTCCCACCTAAAGTGCTGTCTCTTGCATACAGCGATCGCCATAGCTCGGATATATATTCTCTGCCACTGGCGCTCTCTCACACCCCCTCCAAGGATGAGTGGCTATCAGCGATGATTCAGACTGCTTCCTTCAAGCGAGTCTACTAAAACCTCCAGAAAAAGAACAGAGACAGAACACCTGCGCGTCATTTCTCTAAGACTCCATCTGCTAGCTTTCGGAGGTGTGCACGCATGCCTCGACCTACCCAACAGGATGTTTCCTAGAATTGTCCTCCATTAGGCATCTGCCATGTGGCCCAGCCCAGTTCTGATCCTTGCAGTAGCAAAACTTCAATGCCCGTTCCTCCTCTTCTTCTGTGTTCTCTCCCCATCTCTCTCTCTCCTTGTTTTTCTCCTCCTTTCCTTTCTCTTACTTTCCATTTGCTCCCACATACTCCCTTCTTTCTCCTCCCTCCTCTCCCTGATGCTTCCCTCTCCTGGGGATGTGGGTGCGAGTACGGCCTCCCATCTATTTCTTTCTTTCCATCCATTCTTTTCTGTCATGTTTTCATTCCCTATCCGTCCCGACTCGCCTCATTTTGTATTTCTTTTTTTGTAGTATTGTGCGTTCATGTGGGCCTGCCATTCTTGTTAATGACCCTGCTCGACCCTTAAGAGTCTCTATTTTAGAGGATCATTGCTTGTCATTTCAGCCAATGTTTTGCACAACTCCGAACTGTATTTCTTGGTGCTGTATTATTATCATGCGACTAAGAGCTTATGTTCCTCATTTCTGTTGTGATCCAAACCAGTAAATGAACACGGTTTCTTCACTACGTGTATTTATTTATCAGGGGTAAACTCCACAACACAATCGTGCCAAAACAGCTGGTCCACCAACTGTCAGAACAACCATTAGCTACATATGACATCATCGTGGAATGCATTAACATCAGGAAGAGATGTAGCACCAGCCTAGCTAGAACTGCCTAAGCACGTTACAACACATCTCCCTATCTTATCCAACACTCAGAGATGACACCACGTACACAAAACAACATACCCCACGTGGGTACTTAGACAAACACAGTAATATCCCATCCACAAAACCACAGAGAACAAGTCCTCCCCAAACGAAGCACAAATGACAATACCAACACATCCAGTAGCTGCTACCAAGTCAAGTCAAGTCAAGTCAAAGAATTTATATAGCGCGCTACATACCCAGAGGGTCTCAAGGCGCTTAGGAAGGGGAGGAGCTAACTAACACAAGAGGAAAACAACGGAAGTTAGCAAGCATAATCACCCAAATACACTGGCGGTCTTCTCTTCACCAATATGACTTGAACATCATGCTGAATCCACAGGCTATGGATCAAGTGATGGTTGTTGGTGCCTTGGGGTGAAGGAAGTGTTGGAGTTGCATAAAGGAGTCTTTGAGAAGAAATTAATGGAGGCTGTGAACTATGAGCATGTTGCCAGAAGGGTGCCCAAGGAAGCAAGAGGGAAAGTGAAAGATGATCAACAACATACCTAAGACAAACAAAGTAATATCCTATCCTCGTCACCATAATTGTTATGATTCAAACCAGTACATAAACATGGCTTTTTTTACCACGTAGATTTATTCATCAGAGGTAAACCCCACACCACAGTCGGGCCATGCAAAGCTGATCCACCGACTGCCATAACAACCACTAGAACCCCATGACATTGTCGTGGAATGCATTAACATCATAAAGAGCTGCAGCCCCAGTGAAATTAAGAAATTGAGGATAAGTTGAAGTAAGTTCAAATACAATCGAAGAGCTCAATAGTATGCATCCAGCTCAAGCCAGTATCCAAATATAACTGTCCACATACAAAACATGCAATACGAAGTGACATAAAAACATTCTAAGGATTACATATACAAAACTCTAACAGCCTGATTCATGAAAACCGGAATCTGTGATTCTCAATTAGAGAAAAATTGCGAATCGCTATTGAGAAATCGCAGAACGGAATTCATGATGTTTAGCGATAAAAAAAAACGAATCGCACGCAGCCGCAAAAGCCGTTTGCGATTATCGATAATCGCAGAAAAATCGCTATTTCCGGCTACATCCGTGTCGGGATTGCGATATCGCAAATAGCGATATCGCAAATTGCGAGATCGCAAAATCGAGAGATCGGGAAAACGGGAAGTCGCATTTCGAGCACAGTGATGACATCACAACCAGGAAGCAGCCAGTTCCCACCCCCATTCACCACAGTGAGGCAGACCTCGAGTCAGCAACTGGGAGAGCTCCTGCAATTCTGTTTGGATTTCAACTCAGAAACTACAGTGCTGCAATGTCTGAGGATGCAGTTCCTGGGCCCAGCAACACCACAGGGCGGAAGAGAAAGTTAAAATTTTCGAAGCAGGAGCTGGAGCATTTATTAGAAGGGGTGGTGGCCAACCACTCAAAACTGTTTGGGAAGGACTCTAGGAGGGTGGCGGAGCAGGAAAAACGCAGGATCTGGCAGGGTATAGTGTCCACGGTGAACTCTGTGGGTGTGGCTGATAGGTCACTGGATGAACTAAAAAAACGCTGGTACGACCTCTGAGGTCGTACCAAAGAGAAGGTGGCTGAGCGGCTTGGAGAGGCATCGGGCACTGGAGGGGGAGGACCTACAGTCCCTCCAAACACAGCCTTGGAGGACCAAGTAGAAGACACGCTGGAGAGGGAGGCGTGCGTTGGAGTGACTCGTCTGGACTCATCCCTCCCCACCAAAGACATCCAAGGTAAGTGGCATGCGACTGCGACCCTGTCCCCTATGAATGTCCATGACCATATAGCCTCCCATAATGTTCCATAGTAATGCCATTGTTGCACATCAGGTAACGCCCTGAAGCATTGTGGGACATGTAGTCTGGCCACAATGTAGAAGTACCACAATGCAGCCAGACAGGTTCCAAAGTACGCAAAGCCATAGTGTTGAAGGGGATGATTTATTAGGGACAGGAGGGGCCAGGGGGACTCAGTGCACAGCTTTCAGAAGCCACGCTGACGAGACCGTGAGTGAAAACTAAGGGGAATAGGGTGGCTTAAAGTGCACCGGGGCTGTCCTGGACCTCTTGCTCTAAAACAGGAAAAAACATACATATGAGCGTTTGGAGACTGAAGCTTGGAGTTGTACAATTTATTTGAAGACACAGCTTCTAGAAATAATCAGTGATAACATAAAAATCATATAGTACTTGGTCCTGTACCCAGCATTCTCTTGAAAGTCACATGGACCAGATAAATTTTACAACGTACAGTTCAACATTTGCTATGGCTAAGAGAGAGAGAGATTTTGCTTGGAGTGCACCTATGAGTACTGAGGCAGATTAAAAACGGTTGTGCTTGTTCACATAGATGAATACTCACATTTGCTCATAAGTGTAATCCTGCAAGATACATTAGAATGCAGAGTACATGTTATTTATCATTAGGTACACTCAAAATGCTATATCAGTGAGTTGTCCTAAGACCACAGTATAAATGCTTAAATGTAGAGAACAAGTTAAAAAGTACATATGCAGATATAAAATGTCTTTATCTAAAAAGCAGTTTAAAACATAACATAAGTAAAATATTTACATGCACAAAAGTATGAACATTTGATCAAGGGCCCTTGGAGACAACTCTCGGTCTGAATACCTACAAACAGACGAGGAGTTGCCCGCTGATGTTCTTGCGGGGCTCCTTCTTATACTGTCTAAAACCCGTGAGACGATAATTACGTCATCCCACGCCACCACGTATCACATACCCGTCCATTGTCCATTGTCATTTACTGGACTGCTCTCTACCTTTCCCACCCATAGGGTTAGGTATGGCCTTTTTCCTGTAATTGTGGTACATACTTCAGTCTAGACTGAGACCTGCCATTTGACTGGAAGTTTAAGAATAAACTATCAATAGACGACAGAAATGTGTTAGTATTGCTTCGAGGGGTCCTATTCATGTGTCAGTCAGGCAGTCTGCGATATTATTTCGCCACCCTTAGCCTCAGTTTATCGGATATCTGGCTTGACGTAGCTGTGGTGGGAACTTCCCTTATTCTATTCATGCCTTAGGTGGGGGACGTGGGGTATGTTGCAAGATTTATAGAGGAACTTGACTTCTGCTGTTTGTGAGAAATATACAATGAGGTGGGGCCTGGTAGGGGTGCGGGTCCTTGCAGGCAAGAGCGGCTGGGTGAATCTTGGGTCAGACTTGCTTTCTGCTTCTGTTTAAGCTAAGAGAAAATGGCAGTGCCCAGGGCAATGTAACTGAGGCCTGTAACCTCTAAACAGCAGGGCCTACACAGGGGTTATGTTGTGCAGGTGACAGGTGTGTCCCTGGATAGCTGTGCAGGTAAAAATTCTTACTCCAACATTCCCCCCTTAAGTTCGAAACTCGAACTCTATCAAACATCTTTAAACACCATTCGAACTGCATATTTAGCTGGAGATGGGGGAAGAGGCCAGGGCGAGTCGCAAAGAGGCTGTTCCTCTGAATCTTTGTCCTGCACTTTTCCTGAATCTGCATCTGTCTTCCCTAAGTTATCACACATTGTCTCATAGGGACGCGTCAAGTCCCCCTGTGATGAACGTGGTGGGACTCTATGCACCTGGGCCTGATATTGACTAATTACAGGAATGTCTGGCAATGGGCGGGAGTCAGGAATGGTCAACTCCACTATGCTCATCATTGTCGTCTCTCCATCATCTCCCTTAATCCTACGAATTCCAGTATATGAACCTGAGCCTGCATAATTCATCCCTATCATTTTAGAACTAAATTTCTTTACACAGTATATCAGTACCTGTGATCCAAAACACAATAATAACAGTACACAGAAAATTGGCATTAATAATTTAAGCACTGCAGACAGCCATGAAGGCATCCAGTCCAAATTGAACCAGCCATTTAAGAGATCTGCTTCAGCACCTCCTTCCTCATGCATCTCTTTCCCCAAGTTGTCCAAATCCTCGATGGCCTTCGTGAGTGTTCCGTTGTCAGCGTCGTTCGCTAAAATAAACGTGCAGCAGGATTTTCCCACCTTGGCGCACACACCACCATTCATTGCTGTTAGCTGGTCTAGAACATATCTGTGCTCTAGAACCATAAGTCGTAGAGGTCGAAGTTCTTCTTTCACGGCGTTGAACCCATCCCGGGTGTTGTTGATAAGCTGCATTAGTTCATATCTGGTCACTTGCAGCCAGCGAGCATTGGCTTTAGTCTGGAACATGGGGATAACTCCCCCAAAGAAAAGTTCGGCATCATTGAAGAGTCTGTAATCCTGAGGTATTTTCTGAAAAGGGCCATCTGAGAAGTATTTCATTATTTCTCTCTTCCCATGATGAAGCAGGGTAACGTCATCTGCCATTGGGTGTGTGTGGATGTGGGAAATGTTCGCTGCAGGGACAACAAGATGTAGTTCATGCATTGTCACAATGGAACATAGTCCTTGCCAGTGGGGGGGCAGCTGCAGGTAGATGTGCTCACCGCATGCCCAGTAGATGTCCATGAGACTAGAGGTACCGTGCTGGAGGTCAAAATTAAACACTGTGTGACTGCAATTTGTGTTTCGGCCCACAGGCACTGTTCCGGTACCTAGGAAGCAAAGGAGAGGAGACTTAAGTTTGTATGCTCTTTTAGGTTTGTACTTTGTACCCTCATTGAGGGTATATCTTCTAGTTTCCTGTGCCCATATCTCAGCACATTCCCTCCCAATAGTTTCATTTGTATAATGCTTATGCTCCTGACCTTCAACCGGGCTACCTAAGGATGCTGCCTTGCATATTAAATCATGTGGCCCATTCCATCTGTTATTAAAATATATATTGGCCCTCAGGCGCAGAATGGGTCTCCACTGACAAGGGCATGCGTTATGGGTATGGTTAGTCTGTTGGGATTCGGGTGAGTGGCATTTTGATGGGGGTGTTGGGAAGGTGAAGTATCCTAATTTTCTAAACTGATATTCCCAGACCTGTATCATATTGGCAGGTACTCCCATTTCATGGTAAACTTCCATTCTTCTCTCAAATTCTACTGGGTCAGAAACAACAGTGAACGTAACATACTTGTTGTCCCAGTCTGAGACGTTCACAAATGCTGTATTAATTTTTGCTGACTGGAGCTGTATCTGACCATGTATGCGGCAAAGGAACAGGTGTAGGAGACATTTGGCAGTGGCCGGTGGAATCTCTTTGGGAATGAGCAATTTGTCTGCACCTACAGCATGTGGAATGTATGAGCACACAAAGCAGGAATCATTCGTGGCTTTCCTCCCCACCTCCCTCATGTCTCTGTACCACATATTATCTAACAATGCATTATGGGTACCATCATTCTGTACTGACATACCAGGGCGCTGGGAGAAAAAATCAGGCATAGAGTGTTGTTCGAATGTGTACACAACTGTGTCCTGGAGATCACTAACCCAGTTTGATATTTGTTCTGTGTCTTTCTCCTTACGTTGTGTGCGAGGGGTATATCTCCTTGGTGTTTTATTGCGACCCATTTTATACCTGACACTCCTTTTATGCTGACGGAAACGTCTAGGGACACCTTTCCCAGGGGCATTCACAGTGATATCAAGTACCCTGTCCCACTCGGTGTGGTCTACAGAGGGTGTGGAAGGTGTCGTGGGCACAGGGGTGGTGCAGCCATTGCTGGTGTATTCCTCATCTAGTATGTTATCAGGACTTGTTTTAGGCATGTGATATCCTACTGAGATGGTAGGCCTAACTTGGCTTGATATAGCCTTCTCTCTCTCTGCTTGTAATGCAAGCCAATGTAATATAGCCATTGAAGCAACGAACATAACAAATAATATAAGAGTGACTGTACATATCTTTTTAACTGAAATCTTGGTAAGAGGCGTTGGTCTGTTACTGTCTCTTATTCCATAGACCCTCATTCGATCTCCATATTCACGGTCTTGGATAGTCATAGGAAATAAGATGCCCTCCTTCCTGTTGAAGTTCAAGTCTCTGTTGGTGCCGGGTTGATCCTCACGTGGTTCAGATGAACCCATGCTTTGCGTTCGGCAATTCGGACCGCAGTGGGTGAAGAGTCAATGACCAGGTATGGTCCCTCGTACTTAGGGTCTCTCCACTTCCGTACTTGCTTCTTTATGAAGATCTGTGTTCCAGGGCGGATAGGCAAAAGTTCATCGGAAATTGTGCCGTCCTTTTTCTTTGTCTTGGATGTCTGAATGGAAAGAAACCTAGCAGCACGGGTTAGGGCACACAAATAATCAAATAATTCAGCTTTCACAATCTCAGAAGACGTTTCATTGTCTACTTTAGGTCTGGTGGAAGGAACAACCATATTCATTGATCTGCCAGTGACAAGCTGGTGAGGTGTGAGGTGATGATCAGAGCTAGGGCTGTTCCTGAGTGCAAACAAAGCAATTGGGAGGCAATAGAGCCATTTCTTTCCAATAGTGGCACTTATTTTGCTGATCTTGGCTTTGAGCAATCCGTTGAGGCGCTCACAAATACCATTGCTCTGTGGGTGATAGGCTGAAGTAAGTTTATGTTTTAGTCCTAACATGGTGGCTATTATCTCAAAGATGGAGTTTGAAAAATGCCCGCCATTGTCACTGCGGATAGATTCTGGTAATCCCCAGCGACATATGACCTCACGAAGTAGGAAGGTAGCTGCGGCCTTAGCGTCACAATGGACACATGGTCCAGCCTCAATCCATCGTGAGAAGGGACATACTACCACGATGAGGTATCGGTAGTTGTTACATCTGTCAAGCATGTCCACATAGTCAATGTGGAGTTCCCTGAAGGGACCCTTAGGCCTTGGTATTGTTGAAGCAACTGTTTTCATAGCTGGGTTGGGTGAATACTGCTGACAGATAAGGCACTGATGGACAAAGAGTTGTATCTGCTCATGTGCATTGGGGATGAACCATTCTGCCTGCAAGTTAGAGGACATGATATCACGAGGGACATGCGTAGGAAGGTGCAGCTGGGTAAGTGCTATTTGCAAAAGAGCCTGTGGCATGACAGGCTTCCCTGTCATTGTCTGTCTGTAAATAAAATCTGAGGCATCCTGTTGTACTCCCCTCTTCTTCCATAACTCTTTTTCTTCAGCTTGGGCACTTTCTTGTATCTCTCTGAGGTGCAACTGTGCAATGATGTCAAACTGCTGTGTGTCATCAATTGTATATGGAAGTGTTGGGTCGGGTGTATCTGGGAGTGGTGACTTACTGGTGTCCTCATCTGTGTTTTGCATATCTTCCTGCGCTATTGGGGGTGTATTTTTGGCAAGCAAGATGGGGGTGCAGTCAGTCTGTGTCGGGGATGGTTGTTGTGTACAACTTTGGCCTTTTGCTGCTGCTTTAGCAGCCCAATCTGCCATTGCATTTCCTCTGGAAACAAAGTCTTGGCCGTTCGTGTGTGCTGCACATTTCACTACTGCTACTTCTGCTGGCAGTGTCAAGGAGTCAATTAGTTCTGCAAGTAACTGTTTGTGCATTACAGGCGTGCCATCTGTTTTAAGAAACCCGCGCCTTTTCCATCTCAATATGCTGGAATGCGTTGTTGTGGTGACATATGCTGAATCAGAGTACACAGTAATTCTTTCATTAGCTCCATGCTTCAAGGCGGCTATCAATGCCACCAACTCAGCTGCCTGGGCTGAGTAATGGGGTGGTAATGTTATCTGCTGTACAATGTCCAGAGTGTCTGAGGAGTTATTCTGTTGTGCTCTGACTACAGCTGCCCCTGTATGCCTGATCCCTGTCTCTTGATCAATCGTAGAAGAACCATCAACAAAGTAAATTACACTGTCTGGTAATGGGTCTTCCTTTGCTGTGCCTGACTCATCTGGGCAGTATGTGGCACAATCATGGGTGTCATCGTCAGCTGTCGCAATCGGATGTGCAAAGAACGTGGCTGGATTCACAGTGTGGCATTTTACAACCTTCAATGAAGGCAATGACAGTATGACTTCATATCCTGATACTCTCTGTGTGGTAAGAGTTGTTTTAGCTTTCTGTATTATTGCAAAGACAGCATGCTCAGTGTACAGCGTCAGAGGGGAGCCCATGACTATGGGGGTGCTTTTCTCAACGGCAAATGCTGCTGTTGAAAGAGCCTGTTCGCAAGGATAGTGGCCTTTCATCACTGAGTCTAACATGCCACTGAAGTATGCAATTGGTTTGGGACCCAAGGGGTATTTCTGGGTGAGGACTGCTGTCATGACCTGTCCATTACAATGTGTGAACAGATAGAATTCCTTTGTATAATCAGGAGATCCCAACACTGGTGCATTTGTAATCTCATCTTTTAATTTTACAAAGGCTGATGTCATTTCAGGTGTCCAGTCAATCTTGTTATGCCTGTCCTTAGCCATTTTGACAGCTTTCAAGAGTGGTCCAGTTATAGTAGCATAATCAAAGATCCACTGTCTGACATAGTTCACTAGTCCCAGGAACTTTTGCATGTCCTTAACTGTCTGTGGTTCTGGAGTATTCCTTATTGCTTCTACTCTTCCTGGTGTAACTCTTCTTCCTGATGCTGAAATCAGTTGACCTAAATACTGTACTTCTTCCTGACAGTACTGTAGTTTTTGCTTGTCTACTTTGTATCCTCTATGTGCTAATGTTGTAAGCAGAGCAATTGTATCTTTTCTGCATTCTTGCTCTGTCGCACTGCAGAGGAGTATGTCATCGACATATTGCAGCAAGGTGCTGTCACATTGGAAATTTGATAAGTCATCCTTGACAACTCTGTTAAACACACTGGGGGACTCACAATAGCCTTGAGGGAGCCTTTTGTACGAAAATTGCCTATGTCTGAATGAAAATGCGAATAGGTACTGGCTTTCAGGATGCAGTGGGACACTGAAAAAAGCATTTTTCAGGTCAATGACGGAAAAGTACTTTGCATTTTGTGGGATGTTAGTAAGGATCACTGAAGGGTCAGGGACGATGGGAAACTCAGGTATCACTATGCTGTTAATCGAGCGAAGATCATGTACTAGCCTCCATTGATTTGTTTGTTGCTTCCTCACAGGAAAAAGACAGGTGTTGCAAGGTGAGATACAAGGATATATCACACCTTGATCCAGTAATGCTTGAATTGTTGGGGCTATTCCTTCTTCGGCTTCTTTGGACAAAGGGTACTGGCGCACTCTGGGAAGAATGGCGTCAGGTTTCAGCGTCACTTTGAATGGTTCTGCTGATCGAATGAGCCCCACATCATTGGGACCTGTAGTCCAAAGGATGTTGGGCACCTGAGCTAGGTCTGAGTCACGTGCTGTATCAATTACTGTGGGTTGTGTTGGTGTTCTGATTTCAACTGTCACTGACACGGGGACTGGAATCTGGTATACAATGTCTTCTCTATCACCGAATAATTCCTGATCTGTAATGTCTCTTACCCGATGTCCAGGCTCAATAAAAATGACACAGGCCCATGACTGGCCATAGTCATCACATGCTATAAAGACACCATATGTTGGTGTCATGTTAAAGCATTGTATTCCTAGGATCAAATTTTTGTCTGGGCCTGGCATGTCCTGTAATTGAGGACGGAAAAGAAATTCTTTAGGTAGCTGTACAGTGCGCCCCGCCATCTCTGGTGAGTTGGCAATGACCATTTGCACAGCTGTGAAGAATGCTAGTTCATCCACTGGGCGAGCTCTAATTTGGTCTCTCATGGAAGAGTCCACAGTGACAGCCATCATTCTTGTCAGTGATGTGCCAGGGATGGAGCAAGTCATTGTGCCTTTTTCATCAAAATGAATTGTCATGTTTAATTTGGCCATAAGATCACGGCCCAATAAATTTACGGGGGATTCTGTCGAGTAAAGCAGTCGTTGCTGAATGCTTTTGCCTCCTATTTTCATTGGTACTGGCTTGGTGAAAGGGACCCTTGTAATTGCCCCAGAGAAACCCTGTGTGTCTACACTTTGATTGGAAATAGGCAGTGCTCCCTCTGTTATACAGGAAAATGTTGCACCTGTGTCAATCAGAAATTTATACGTTTTGTTGTTGATCGTGACATACACAACTGGGTCCTCTCTAATATTTGTGAGGCACGACAACAAGGGACACACTAGGGTCTTCTGTGGGCTATCCTAGCTGGTGTACCTTCCAGCCTGATGTTGCTGGATAGTACCCTGCAGAACCGGATTGGCGGGCTGCAGTACTGTGGCTCCCTGAGGTACAAGAACCTGCGTCTGTGGCACCATTTGGTACACAGGCCCCTGTTGTTGAACCAGTTGTGGCTGTATCTGTTGGACTGGTGTCTGTAATTGTACTTGCTGCAACATTGGCTGTTGCTGTCCTGCAGACGGGTAGGTGTACACTACGTTGGGCTGCAGTGGCTGTGTCTGCTGCTGAACGTATTGCACTGGTACCTGGACTTGCTGTGGTTGGCCTCTGCCTGTTAATTCTTCATACATTTTAGTGCGGCATTCCCTTATCATGTGTCCTGGTCGCTGACAGTGGTAGCACAGTGGGGGTCCTGGCTGCTGTGTGGGTCTTTGATAGCCCATCCCCCTACCTCTTCCTCGCATTCCTGATGACCTTGTTTGTCTATTATCATAATACTGTTGTTGCCTCTGATTGTTTCTGGGGTGCTGTGCCTGTGTCTGCTGGACTGCTGCCTGCGTGTCTCCTTGTAATGCGCTCTGGGCATTTTGTGGAAATTGGGTGACAGTAGTCATTTGACTCACTGGTGTGGCTACCATTATTGTGTCCACAGCCTCCTTTTTCTTTAATTTCTGTTGCACCAACTTAGCTGCCGCATTTTCAATTGCCACCTGCCTCTTTTTCTCCTGCTCTTGCTCCTTTTTACAGTAGTGAATGATGTGGTGTTGTATTTCTGCCCATGGTTTGCATTCCATTGCTACTATTCCATCTAATTTTTCTTGCACAGCAGTTGGCAGTCCCTTCTTAATTGTATGGTAGAAGAACCTACAATTACCTCCTGTTATATCCCATTTCTCTCCTAACTCCTGCTGCCACTTTTCCTTCATTCTAGTAATGTACTGTGCAGGATCTTCATTGCTTTGCATTGTCTGGGACATTAGGGACCCGATGTCTGGGATATCAGGGAACTTTCTACGCAGCTCACTCCACAGGGCAGACCTTATTGTATTAAAAGGATTGCCATCCAATTCCAAATTTGTGATGGAAAGTCTGTGATCAATGCGTGTGAACATTTCCTCTGCATCCTCTCCAATCAGGGAAACGAGCAGACTTTTCACATCTCCAGCAGCCAATGGCACCCCTGCAGTGTTTTTCTCAAAGGCTTGTATCCACTTCCCAGCACCCTCTGTGAGGGGCGGAAGTTGCTTTTTTAAATTGTCCTTGTCCATAAGGGACCAAGGGGTGTAGATGGGACGGTCCTCGATATTTTTATATAGCAGTGGCAGCTGGCGCAGCACCCCTCTTGGCCTTGTGCTGTCATACCTGCGTGCGTATTTCTGCCATATTCTCAAGCCTCTGCGCATGTAATTGTAATCCCAGTCTTCATGTCCCTCCCCCCTCAAGATACAGTCTTCAGCTGTTGCCATGTCCTCAGGGTGGAAAGACCCTTCTCGAGGCCACACCATCATTTGGGGATCTTTACTTTCTGTCCATTCTGCCAAGTCATCTGTGAATTTGTCGGCATAATAGTTACTCCCTTCTCCTAGCACCACTATCTCATACGGTGTCAGATCTTCAGGTGACACCCGTCCTGGCCTACTAACGGCCATCTTGTACAGTGCTCCAGATCTGGTGGTGCGCAGGCGTGCTTTACCTGTTACATCATATTCTTCTGGGATGTCGTCAGGTCTCCCATGGTAACCTAACACTGCGAGATTCTCTACCTCTGTCCTTCTTTGCCTGTACCTCCTTTCTGCCCGTTCAAGCACATTGGACAGTCCTAAGTTATCAATGTCTACCTCTCTGAGTTGGGCCCTGCGTGGTGCGGCTACAGGAGGTGATGCCTGGCGCACAGGTGTCTGTGGTAGTGACCTCTGGGGGTTGTAGTTAGGGAATGCGCGAGGGGCTTGTGTTATGTTAGCTGCTGTGTTGCTCTGTGGTGGGGCCTCACCCTGGGCCTCATAGTCTAATTGTATCCATGGCCTTTGCTGTGGCCTTGTTGTTAGGATCCCACCACTGTGTTGCCTTGCATCATTTGCACCTCTTGCCAATTCATTGAGTGTCGGTGGTTGTTGCCTTTCACTCAGCTGGCCCAACCCACCCATCAGTTCTGTCATTCTTTCAATTTTTCTATCATTTCGTAAGGGCCTTTGCTGATAAGTTAGTGCACTGTCAGTGGCGTTTCCTAAGCAATGCTCGAGTGGCATGTCCCCAACTGTTCTACCTGCTTCATGGTATAAGTCCTGTTCTGTCCTCCACCTAACGATATCTCTTTCATTCATTATGCCAGGGATACGTTGTTCGCCATCCCTGTTCTCTTCAAGAAACTGTATCTGGCGCTCTTCCTGTCTATTGGGACTAGTATTAAGGGGTCGCCACTCCTCTTGGAGTGTTTGTGCTTCGCTATTCTGCTGAATGGGGGTCAGAAACGGGCCATAATGTCTAATTCTGGCCTCAGATGTGCTGTGTTCCCTTCTAATGGACATCGGGGCTGGGCCGTGAGGTCTGGGGAGAGGCATGTGAGAGCTGTGCTGTGAACCACCTGAGATCCTATCACTCTCTCCATCTTCATCTAGCTGGGGGCCTGGGGTACTTGATGCAGGAGTCATCTTTATAGTAAACTGTGCATCAATCTGTCCTGCAATCTGACCTGATGTTCCAGATGTGGCACCCTGCATCACTTGTGCTTGGGGTCTCAGCGGTTGGTGCATTTGCGCACTATCTTGTCTACTTCCTTGCAGACCATTTAAAAAGTCTGGGGAGAGGGCATCACGGTCTGGGACAGAGATATCTTCATAGCCTACGGCTGCCCTATCATTTGTAGTTTGTTCTAGGTCTGTTTTAAGAACCAGTTCGGGATAAATTCGAGATTCAGAGTAGGCAGGTGGGGGTGCTGTGGGCGTTTCGGGTGTTTGGGCTGTGGGTGCTTGGGCTGTGGGTTCTTGGGCTGTGGGTTCTTGGGCTGTGGGTGCTTCAGGTGTTCGGGTACTTGTGTCATTTTCCCTAAAGACAGCCCACATAGCGAGGGTGTCCTTACGCTTTTTGAGTCTATTACCAGAGTATTTACCTTCCAAGAAAGTTCTCGCATGGTCTAGCACTATCTTGTCAAAAGTCCCTTCTCTGGGCCAGGAATGTGACGCATTTCGTGTAAGTTCATGCAATTCATTACAATGTTTTTTAATGCGCTTTTCCTGGTCTGTAAAGTTTTTTATCACGTGTTCCAGGGGCGTTGTCATTGTTACTCAGCGTGGGGTGGGAAAGTGATAAAAGGTGTACCTCCACTGGGGGCTAAAGTCAGAGTCACCGTCTGTAAATCTGTTGTGTCTATTCCCAGAGTAGATATTAGTGCCAATATAACTGTACCCACTAGGGGTGGGACCTGGGCTGAGGATACTGAAGGATCCTCAGTAATGGTAGTAACGCGCCCGTTCTCTAAATGTATTGTGATGTCAAATCTATTATTTTGTGCGGGCTGTTTGTTCATATCCTAGAGTTATCTTGGGGGGCGGGCAAGTGGTGGCGGAGAAGTCTGACAACTGTGCTCACTGCTTACTATGCGGTTTTGTAAATATGCCCACAATAAAGGGCAATGTGTTGTGAAGGGGTGTCTCTGCAGTTGCTCAACAATGCTGGGTGAAGGCTGCTGCCCCAGCTGCACGTGCAGCTCTTGGGCGTGTTGCTCACAGGCCAGGGGCAAGTCGGGAATGGACAGTCCCTGTAGGAGCAATGTGTAGAATTCGCAGTCTGATGAGGTACGGAAAACGTGTTGGTCTTCCTGTCTTCCCTGGCAGCTTGTGCTCAGGGACGATGAGGTCACCAAGGGCGGGACGGTGAGGTCAATAGTTCTGCAACTCACTAAACTTTCTATTGAATGACTTAATTCTATAGAATTTTCCTCAGCAGTATGTGGTGCTGGTGGGGACACTTGTGACACTTGCAAGGGTATGTGTGGTGTCTCTACTAATGAAGTGGAATTCTGTGACACTTCACGCACGAGTTGACTATTGTCAACGAGGGGTGTGTGAGTCTGCACTGGGAGGCACAGTCGCGTCAAATGTAGTGTAGATATTTTTATCTCTGTGCCTTGCGTGAGTGGGAGTCCCAGCAGTGTCCACGCCTTAGCTACCAAGGGGATCTGGCGTCTGTCAAGTTTAGTTATAGTTCGCGCGTCAGTGTTCTGTATTGCCACTATCTTATCGTCCAATATGTGCAGGACCACCTCAATCTGATTCTGCCCACTCTGGCTCATCTGTACTCCCTTTGTTTATATGTGTATATATGTATTAGAAACAGGCTGACCTTCTGTCAGTTGTTTTCGGGGTCGGGGCAGTTTACCACAAGCACAATGCTTCTATAATGACTGGATACCTCTTATACTCATGTATCCTATTCCTAACGTGGAATGCAGCTAAAAAAGAAACATTTCTTATTTTTTTTCTAAACGATCTGTAGTCTAAAAATAACGCAGAGCAATTCCCTGAGACTTCCCTTGTGAAGCCTGCAGTTGCTTGTAGAGGGAAGGGGAAATCCTGAATGCCAGAAGTGCACGCAGTTTAATAGCAGCAAGAAAAAAAGGAAAACAATAAATATGTATATATGTGACAACCGTGGGGCTCGAAATGCCGTAGCTTATAGACTCTCTTCAGTTAGTCAGTGGCAGATCAATATACATAGGAAACACAGAAATGCATTTACAATCTCCCTAGTTATTGAATCTCGCTAAAAGAACAGTTCTCAAGTGATGGTCACAAAATATACTAGCAGCAATTGTTACAGAAATTCGATGTTCACAGTTTATAATTAGTCAAGGAAAGATGAACGATCACAATGCACTTAGGTATCAATAGTATAGTCTCGCTATAGTCAGCCTCTGTGCCAGCCAGTGACTCCTAACAAAAAAGACTATGAAAACAGTAAGGATCACATAAGTTAGTTCTATGAACCTAGAAATATATTCAACATTTAAACACTAGGCGCTATCATACAGGTCTGTGCCTGAACAGGTATCTAAAAAAAAAGAAAAAGAAAATGTAAACACTTCAACAATTCTTTTACAAAAATCACGCTCTATGGCCACTAGAGTGTGCTAGAGTGCTCTTTATACACGTGAGGCAAACCAAAAATAATTAATAAACCACGTTTAGCTTGGCAAAAAATATAATGCCTACAATATGAGCATATAAACTTCTTAGTCCCGCACAGAACTCTTCCCTTGACATACAGTAGGGGATATCACCGCTAAATTTAAGGAAAGATCAAAGGTCACGGTAGCTAATCGGACCTGCTGAAACTCCTTCTTTCTCATGGACTACTGACATGAGAGATTACCTCGTCTCTGTTACTCCTATCAAACAGAGGATCTCTTGCATGAATATACTGAAAAAGATGCTAGACGCAACCCTTTCCTTCCTTGACACCCTGTTGCAGATGTATCAAAGGTCCTCCCCCTCTCTGGAGAGGCTTCCCAAAAGCTGAGAGACCTGCCACGTGCGGTCCTCCTTCCCTGACACTTCAGAGGGTCACTTAAAAAAGCCTAAAATATGTATATGAAGGTCCCCTCTCCCTAGAGAGGCACCGCGCTTAAGAGTAAATATAGAATAAGCCTTGACAATTCGACTGCTACAATCCTTCTTAGCAGTCACAGAAGAAACAGCAAAAACATGAAGCTACTTTTAGCAGCAAAAAAGCACATGTATCACAGTAATTACCCAACTGTCAGGTTCAATCTCCAAATAGCACACAATCCCTTCCTTTGCGCGGAATCAAATAACAAGGTTAATAGACAGGAAACCCCTGGACCTTTGGCCGATGTACCACTGTATCACAACAAAGCCCACCATTCGGCCAAACCCAAGAGAGAGAGACAGCGCAGCGGCGGGCAGATACAATAATATGTATGCTTACCCTCAGCGCAGTGTTTCCCTCACAATGGTCCAGCAGGATGGCTGCAGAGTCGTTTAGCAGTTTAGTACTTCCTCCTTAGGAACCAGCTGCATCCTGTCAGTTTAACTCCTTATTATCACGTCGAGGTCACCACTTGTTGAAGGGGATGATTTATTAGGGACAGGAGGGGCCAGGGGGACTCAGTGCACAGCTTTCAGAAGCCACGCTGACGAGACCGTGAGTGAAAACTAAGGGTAATAGGGTGGCTTAAAGTGCACCGGGGCTGTCCTGGACCTCTTGCTCTAAAACAGGAAAAAACATACATATGAGCGTTTGGAGACTGAAGCTTGGAGTTGTACAATTTATTTGAAGACACAGCTTCTAGAAATAATCAGTGATAACATAAAAATCATATAGTACTTGGTCCTGTACCCAGCATTCTCTTGAAAGTCACATGGACCAGATAAATTTTACAACGTACAGTTCAACATTTGCTATGGCTAAGAGAGAGAGAGATTTTGCTTGGAGTGCACCTATGAGTACTGAGGCAGATTAAAAACGGTTGTGCTTGTTCACATAGATGAATACTCACATTTGCTCATAAGTGTAATCCTGCAAGATACATTAGAATGCAGAGTACATGTTATTTATCATTAGGTACACTCAAAATGCTATATCAGTGAGTTGTCCTAAGACCACAGTATAAATGCTTAAATGTAGAGAACAAGTTAAAAAGTACATATGCAGATATAAAATGTCTTTATCTAAAAAGCAGTTTAAAACATAACATAAGTAAAATATTTACATGCACAAAAGTATGAACATTTGATCAAGGGCCCTTGGAGACAACTCTCGGTCTGAATACCTACAAACAGACGAGGAGTTGCCCGCTGATGTTCTTGCGGGGCTCCTTCTTATACTGTCTAAAACCCGTGAGACGATAATTACGTCATCCCACGCCACCACGTATCACATACCCGTCCATTGTCCATTGTCATTTACTGGACTGCTCTCTACCTTTCCCACCCATAGGGTTAGGTATGGCCTTTTTCCTGTAATTGTGGTACATACTTCAGTCTAGACTGAGACCTGCCATTTGACTGGAAGTTTAAGAATAAACTATCAATAGACGACAGAAATGTGTTAGTATTGCTTCGAGGGGTCCTATTCATGTGTCAGTCAGGCAGTCTGCGATATTATTTCGCCACCCTTAGCCTCAGTTTATCGGATATCTGGCTTGACGTAGCTGTGGTGGGAACTTCCCTTATTCTATTCATGCCTTAGGTGGGGGACGTGGGGTATGTTGCAAGATTTATAGAGGAACTTGACTTCTGCTGTTTGTGAGAAATATACAATGAGGTGGGGCCTGGTAGGGGTGCGGGTCCTTGCAGGCAAGAGCGGCTGGGTGAATCTTGGGTCAGACTTGCTTTCTGCTTCTGTTTAAGCTAAGAGAAAATGGCAGTGCCCAGGGCAATGTAACTGAGGCCTGTAACCTCTAAACAGCAGGGCCTACACAGGGGTTATGTTGTGCAGGTGACAGGTGTGTCCCTGGATAGCTGTGCAGGTAAAAATTCTTACTCCAACAATAGCCAGTCAGGGAATGTCACCCAGCATGCATGTAGCAACTGCATGTGTGACAGATACATGCTACTAATGAACGTCCACCTACCCTCACAGGTGGTGCAGACAGCAGCGACAGCGAGAGGCTGCAAATAGATGAGGAGGCCCAGGATGAGGAGGAGGTGCCGCCACATACACAGCCACCAGCCCCTGCCGCAGCAACAACACCAGCAGCCAGGTCCACCAGCAGTGTGCCTCCTGCATCTGGCGCAGCAACCACTGCCGCAGCCAGGCCCACAACTAGTGTGCCCCCAGCCTCAGCCGCAACTACCACTGCCGCAGCCAGGCCCACAACTAGTGTGCCCCCAGCCTCAGCCGCAACTACTACTGCCGCAGCCAGGCCCACAACTAGTGTGCCCCCAGCCTCAGCCGCAACTACTACTGCCGCAGCCAGGCCCACAACTAGTGTGCCCCCAGCCCCTGCCGCACCAGCAACGCCTGCTGTGACACCACCAGCAGCTGGTGCTTCTACATCAGGGCCCACGACAGCGGCAACACAGCGGCCACCCACTGTGTCAGGCCAGCAGAGCAGGCGTGGCAGGTCTCGCCTGCAGACCAATGCAGCTATCAGCAGAAGGGGGAATGGACAGCGGCTGGCAAGAATGAGCGTGCAAAGACGCATGCTCTGTATACATCAGCTGCAGGCACGCCGGCAAGGTGCCATACAGCTACAGCTGTACAACATCGGGCGCAATGTGGCCGGAGTGGGGGACCGGATGGACCGCATGACGGCAGCCATGGCAGGTGTGGGGGAGGGAATGGCCCGCATGACTGCAGCCATGGAGGCCAACACTGCAGCAGTTACATCTCAGCGCAATGCAGCACGCCGGCGCCACCGTCAGCTATTGACCCGGCTGATGGCCTACACCAGGTCCAATTATGTTATAGGCAATGCCACATCACAGTTATCGCGGCGGTCCCTTGCGCAGCAGCAGCAGCTCATCCAGTGCTGCGAGGATGTGGCCAGGGTCCTTGAGCACCTGACCACTGCCGTGACAGCACTACACCCTCCTGCTCTACCTGCCACTGTTGGGGGTGATGATGTCAGTGAGGGGACATCGACCGTGAGCAGCCACTCTGCCTCACAAGTAGGGGCACTCAGGCGCAGCACCAGGCCCACTGGAGGTACACGTACCTTGGATGAGGATGAGCCGCAGAGGCGCTTGGGTAGTACGCGCAGGAGGCGCACTTGACTTCATATGACTATTTCAAGCACAGGCTGAGTATAAGCCTGCCCTGTCCTTTCACACAGCAGTATGCTGAAATACTGTTAGCAATGACAACATTTAAAGTGGTACCATTATTGTGAATGAAACAATAATATTTAATTTTGCAGCACACATTGGCGTTGTGTCATTATTACATTTTGCATGCTTTTGTGATTTGTGGGGTGAGGGTAGAGGGTGCACTAGAAACTGTTCATTGTGATGTGGATGCGGCGTCTGTGGCCTTTAGCTGGGTTCTCCCCGCGTGCATGGCGCGCATGTGCAGGTGGCCGGTCGTCCCCTTCCGATTCACTGCCAGAGATGTCGACAGGTATCCGGCGCTTGGTAGCAATGTTGTGTAGGATAGCACACACAGCCACAATGTGGCAGCACACTTCAGGACTGTAGTACATGGCCCCGCCTGTCTTGTGAAGTATGCGGAATCTGCTCTTCAGTAGGCCAAATGTTCTCTCTATGCAATTCCTTGTGCGTATGTGTGATACGTTGTAACGCCGTTGCTGTGGTGTAGCAGGGTTGAGGTATGGGGTGAGGAGGTATTCACGCAGGGCGTAGCCACTGTCACCTGAATGAGAGGAGACGAGGGTGAGTACCTGTGCAGCGCAGCTAGTCATTCGCAATGTGACATTGAGGGTAAAGTGTACTTACCAAGTAGGTGTCCTTCCCCGAAGTCTCCCCTGACCAGTCGTGTGTGGAGGCCGCTGTGCCAGAATATGAATGAGTCATGTGTACTCCCCGGGTACTGTGCCACTATGTCCGTGATGTATGTCTTTGCATTGCAGACCATCTGGATGTTGAGGGAGTGGTAGGACTTGCGATTGCGGTACATGTACTCCGTTGCAGCAGGTGGGCAAATGTGGACGTGGGTACAGTCAATGCATCCTATCACGTGTGGGAAACGGGCAACATTGTAGAATTGTAGCTTGGTCTCATCCAATTCCTGTTGGCTGGTGGGAAATTTGATGTGCTGGTGTAGCTGGGTCAGCATTGCCTCAAGGAAACTACGTAGGCAGCGGGACATGGAGTGCTGGGATATCCCCCCAGCTACCGTAACTATCCCCTGGAAGCTCCCAGAGGCCAGGAGGTGCAGGCTAAGCAATACCTGGACATGTGTTGGGACGGCAATGGTCCGCCTTGTTGGGTGCTGCATCAGGGGGTCAAGGTCCTGTATAAGCTTGATGATCATAGCCCCATTCAGCCGGTACTTTGTGTATATTTGCTCTCTGGTCTGGCCCAGCAGGGTGACACGCTGGCGGAATATCCTCTCCTGGATTCTGCGTCTCCTCCTTGCTGCTCGCTGTAGCCTTCGCCGCCTGACCACCATGTACATTCCTGGCATTGTGAGACTCCTTCTGCTGTTGCTGCTTCCCCTTAAGTGTGTTTGGTCAGGCCTGCACCAGTTACTGATTGGCCAATGGTTTTTCAAAAAAAAATTTCCTATGGGTTTGATGGTTACCACCTGCTTTGGGTTCTCCTTAAATTGCGCCTCGCAAAATGCGATTTTTGGCTTTTTCGCTAATAGCGATTTTTCATGAATACCGATTGAGAGTAATGTGCGATTTCACAATTATTTTCACAGAATCTGTGCTTTCTCGCTATTTCCGAATCGCAATTGGTATCCTGCCGGCATTCTGCGAATATTTTTGCGATTTCGCAAATCTGTGTTTGCGAATTCGCATCTTTGATGGTGAATTCCGATTATGGGAATTGCGCCCGCAATAGCATTTTCACAGCTATTGCAGGCGCAATTTTGCTTCATGAATCAGGCTGAAAGATACATCATAAGGAATGTTAAAAACAGCATTCTAAGAATGCAAACACAACACATCCCCCTTTCTCTGAACATAAAAAAGAAAACTAAATAAAATAAAAAGAAATTATGATACAGTTGGTATGCTAAAAATACAAAATTATTTACCCACTTTCAATATCCTAATATTACAACATTATTTATCTACTATCAATAATGTAATCTTTTAACCAAGAAGGCACCACCCTTCTCCTTGATGAATGACGAAAAGAGATAGATTAATCACTTTGCGAAGTAGAAGGAATGGGTTCCTCTAAAAAAGTATTATGCACAGATGAACCATTACACACTCATCGACACTTCGGTTTGCATTAGATGCTTCCAGTTTCAGTTTCCAATCTTTATTTCGACCATTTGGTCATAAAAGATACACATACAATAAAATCACGTAAATTCTGTCACATTTGATAAAACATCAGTACATGATTTTAAGATCAAAACCAACAATAAAAACAATTATTAAGAATTGAAGCGATTCTACAGTCTACCCAGCATTTTTTAAAAGACGATTACGCGTATGCCAAACATTCGTAAAGAATTTGGAAAGTGCAAAAACAATTGGGCCGGAAACATCGCATTTTAAAATCCTGTACATAGGTATATATTCCCTGCCACCCAAATTCTTAATCAAGGGCAGCAGCCAGTACTTTCTGGCTGACTTATAAGCTGGGCAGAAAAAGATCACATGCAAATCATTTTCCTCTTTGTCAACGCAAAGAGGACAGTACTTGGTGGAAGGGACTTGTGACCAGGTGCTAGAAAAGGACCGTAAAGGCAAAGTACCGTATCTCCACTGGAGAAATAACTTTCTAGTAAGTATGGGATATATGGGATCAAAAGCCTTCTCAAATGTGTAGAGATCCTTGGTTTGCAGGAATATGGAAGAAAGGGACCCCTCTGTCTGGGTGGCTAAGGCCCTTGCCCTTTTGTGTTCGTGATACAGATTCGCCAAGGATCTCTTGGAGATTCTTGGTGCTGCATTTGCTGGTTCGGTCCACAATTCAGGGAGCCCCAGATCTGTGCAAATTGACTGGATATTTTGGACCCAGGGAATACTGAGCGCCTTGGGGTGTTTTAATAGTTCGACCAGTTCCGCCCTATAATCGGCGAGATCGTCGCCGCTCCATAGCCTGCGCCAGAAGGCAATGGGTCTTAGACTTATCTCATCGGCGAGTGGCCGTAGCCCTAGATCAAGCCTCAAAGGAAGAAGTGGAGTGCTAGGGGGAAGTGCGGTAATTTGTCTTATAAACCTATTTTCCGTGGAAGACAAGTTCCGACATGGGATGTGGCCCCACAATTCAGCCCCATACAAGATCGCCCCCCTGGCCTGTGCCTTATATATCTGAATTAGGGCCCCCAATGGGCGATAGGTCGAACCGGTCATCATCCGGGAAATACCCCCGGTAATTTGTACTAATTTAAGGTTAGCCCTGGTTTGATGGGTCCCCCAGGTCATATTTTTGTTGAGTGTCACGCCGAGATATTCAAACGTGGCTACTCTTTCCAGCCGTGCTGCTCCCAGTAGGGGATTCGGGCGCTGTTTGGGGCTTGGATTCAATACCATGTATTTGGTTTTTGTAGCATTGATTTCCAGCCCTCTATCCTGACAGAAGGCCACAAAGGCATCAAGTATCCTTTGGATGCCCATAGGTGTTTTAGATACCAACAGTGTGTCGTCCGCAAACATTATTGCCGGCACGCTATTGCCATTTAGTTTGGGGGCATCTGTGTAGTCGGTGGCATTTAAATGGGCGATTACCCCGTTGACGAAGAGGCAAAACAGGGTCGGCGCCAGCACACAGCCCTGTCTTACCCCTCTGCCCACGGGGAATCTATCAGTCAGCTCCCCCGACCTCCCACACCTCACCTGGGCATAATTATTATGGTGCAGCCTCTGCAAGGTCAATAAAATATCTGGTGGTACGCCCATCCCTGCCAAGATGACCCAGAGTTTTCCCCTGGGCACGAGGTCGAAGGCGGCTCGTAGGTCCACGAAAATCGTTTACAAACTACCACCCTCGAACCTCACTGTCCTCCAATAGACCAGATTCAATCTGAAGACCTGGTCTACAGTCGATACCCCTTTCCTAAAACCTGCCTGATATGGACTGAGGGCGCCCGTCTCCTCAATCCATTCCTGAAGCCTATTCAGGAGAACCCTGCCGAACAACTTCTGTGCAACATCTATCAGGCTAATCGGTCTGTAGTTGGCTGGGAGGAGGGGGGATCCTTTTTTGAAAATCGGGACCACCTCATCCGCCAGCCAAGTACTAGGGATTTCCATCCCACTGAGGATACCATTAAAAAGAGCAGCGAGGTAGGGTGCCCAGACGGTGGGCTCCTGCTTATACAGGTCTCCCGGTAGCCCATCCAGCCCAGGCGCCTTCCCCGAAGCCAGGCCTGAAATAGCAGCAGTGACCTCGCTCAATGTTATTTGATCCGCCTGAGAGCCCTGCCTCTCTGGTTCGATTGGCACAGGAAGTTCTCCGGACTCAGCGCTATATAGAGACTGGAAGTGGGCCTGCCACACTCCAGGAGCTATGTTAGGCTCCACTGCCGAATGTAGACTCCCTGATCCCCCATTCACAATTCTCCAGAACAGGCGTTGATCTTGTATTGCTAGGGCCTTTGTGAGTTCTTCCCACCGGTTTTCCTCCCATTCTATTTTGGCCTGGGCAAGAAGCTTCTTGTAGGCTTGCCTGCATTGCTTAAGGCGTTCCCCTCCTGTGCCCTCCTTAATTACTCCAAGGAGTTCTGTTTTAGCCCGTCTACAGGCTACATTGTACCATTGTGTTTTGCCTTGGCCCCTCTCCCTTGGCTTTCGTAAGTTACGTGTGAAGTGGGGTGCCGCAACTTTTATGAGTTCCTTATGGGCATCAAACATTTTACTCCTTATATCTATTTTATTTACCACACTATCAAGGTCCTCAACAATTTCCAGGATGGGGGTAATCTCTGCATAAAGCAGTGGGAGTTTGTCCTTGTTTGTGACCATATGCTCCCACCTAATTCTTCTCCTACTGTTATCTAGGAGGAGCGTGGGGTAATTCCCTTCCTCATGGGTCACTAGGCCCTGAGGTGCTGGATGGACAAGGTCTAACTCGAGGGCATTGTGGTCACTATCCAGCCTGTCTATTACCCTGAAATCCTGTATTGTTGACCACCTCGCTAATTGGACCAGAACATAGTCCAAGTGTGACTCTCTTCCCCGACGATTGTAAGTGTTTTTACCTGGTGTGTCGGAGTTAATTCGCCCATTACACGCTCTAAGTCCATACCTTAACGTAAGGGCAGTAATTTGCAACGCTAGTGGGGTCCAAACTTTCGGAGATGGCACATCGACCCCTGGTATTGCCCACCTAGCTTCTTCTTCTGATAAGAACCCTTCCTGGAGGCAGGGGAGTGGCTCAAAGTGAGAGTTAAAGTCCCCACCCACCACATAATATGAATCGGTCGACAGTTCAGATAAAAAGTTCGAGAGTTCATTAAAAGTCGGTGATTCTTTTGCCTTTCCCGTCGGCCTGGAATAGATGTTAACCAGCAGGAGGTTAGCTTTGTTTGGCCATGTTAATGAGACCGCAAGGATGTCATCAGAGTTGAATGGGAGCCGTGTGGCCACACAGCCCAGGTGAGCAGCAACCCATGTCGCAAGGCCCCCTGATGGGCGGCCTTTGCCTTCCCACCTAGCTGGAATAAAAAATGATGAGTAGCCTTGATGTCCATAGTCCTCTCTGGCCCAGGTTTCCTGGAACATGCATATGTCACCAGTTTCTATGTACTTTTCCCAGGCCGGCTCTTCCAATTTGTTTGCTAATCCCGCGATGTTCCAGGAGATTATCCTCAAAATGTTCGGAGGTGGGAGGTGTCATAACGTGAGGGTTGGAGGAGGTGAGTCCAGGCTCTTGTATTGCGGGGCCTGTAGCGGGGGCAGCAAAGGATGCATGTGGCACCAGTGATCCCAGCTCCCCATCGCCCACAAGGAAAGGAACCATAGTTATCCCCTCAACAGCAACTACTCCATCAGTGGCTAGGTGGGAAGATTCGATTCTGCCGTGGTCTAAGGCAGATGGATCATTCAGTGGGCCAGAAATTGAACCGGAGGACACAGTGGTGGGCTCCAGGGGGCCACAGGAACCCGAGATGCTTCCAATTTCTGATTAATCAAACATTCTTCTGAAGGAACATTTCAATAAATGTTCTCCATCTAGGTCTTCAGGTTTCCATTTATTGTTGGAAATTTCCGTCTGGCATCTAGCTATTCTATTTAAATTCCATACTTTCCTATCACTTACTCTCACAGCATTAAGTAGGACTTCTATTACTTGACATGGATCATAGAATTGGGAATCACCTTTCTGAACCTTATTGGGGTTTTTCACTCGAACCCAATCTCCAACATTTATATTAACATCTCTTGTGCCATGTTTTAAATCGTAATAAGTTTTGCTTTTTCTGTGTACCTGTTCCATGCGTGTTTTCACCCTATCCCTAGACCACGGCTCACTCTCATTAGAAAATAACCATGAATGGATAGGTTTAGAACGTGGATTTCTACCCTTCATGAGTACAAAGGGGGAAAACCCGGTGGAATCATTTACTGTAATATGGTAATTCCACACTGTTTTCCCTACCTGAGTAGGCCAATCAAGATTACTATTCAATGATAACTGAATTGTATTTTTCAAAACCCGATTAAAATCTTTCCACTAAACCATTCCTACTTGGGTTGTAAAGTGATGTGGTTCTATGAGTAATTCCTAGTAAATATGTTTTGACCTTTAAAGACAAAAATTGTACACCATTATCCGTAAGGATGCGAGAAGGAATACCTTCTGCAACAAAAGTTTCATCTAGGAAGGTGAGGACAGAATCAGTGTCCGCTTTACTAACAATCTTAACTACAGGCCATTTAGAAAATAGGTTCATGAGAACAATTAAAAAACAATACGACCCATCATGCTCCTGAATAGGACCCATAATGTCAACTGCCACACATTCCCAAGGATTCTCTGGACAAAATCCTTCCAACGTAGGAGGGCAAAATGTATGTAGTGTCTTATCAGCAGATGAACATGAAATACAATTTCTTAAACTTTTCTCCGTTTGTGAATCACAGCCAGGACACCAAAATAATCTCTTAACTAAGGATTTAGGGCCAGATGTAGGTAGCCCAATACCGGTCGGTAACGGCTGAAAATCAGTATTTTCGGCCGTTACCGACCGGTATTGAGCATTTGGGGTGTAGGAGTCTGAAAATCGTTCGATTCGGTAAAGTTACCGAATCGGTAAAGTTACCGAATCGGTAAAATACCGAATCGGAAAATATACCAAATCTGTAAAGTTTCCGAATCGGGAAAATACCGAATCGGAAAATTTACCGAATCGGTATATTTACCGAATCGGTAAAATACTGAATTGGAAAATTTACTGAATCAGTAAATAAGAAGTGGTAAAATTGAATAATGAGATGTAGGTAAGCACTCAAATACCGAATTTGCTTCAAATTCGGTATTTAAAAGTCGGTATTCACCATGGATTGGAATCAGGTGGTAACCAGGTGCAACCCTTAAAAATTGACCCAAAATGCAATTCTTCTTGCACAATGGCGGCACTTTATGTCATTGCAAGACGGCTACGGCTACAGGAGGAAGGAGAGAGGGAATGGCAGAGAGAGGAGCAGGTCTACAGAGAGAGGATCACCCTGTTCATGCTCACAGAGGCAGAGATTCTTCAGAGGTACAGGCTGGACTCAGACACCATCTTGGACCTCATCAGGGACCTCCACCCACTGTTGGAGCACACTACCCCAAGGGCACACGCTATCCCACCACACGTGCAGGTGCTGTGCAGCCTACACCTGCTTGCGTCTGGTAGCTACCAGAGTGTGGTTGCTGCGGTAGGTGGGGTGACCCAGAGCAGCCTGTCAAGGTTTTTCCACAAATTCCTTGAAGCCATGTTACAGAGGATAGACCATTACATATCTTTTCCTGCAACCCATGCTGAACTGGTCCAAACAAAATCAGACTTTTGCCAGATGGCACGATTCCCCAATATCATTGGCTGCATTGATGGCATGCACATTCCCATTTGTTCCCCTGCTGCTACCAAATATATATACAGGAATAGGAAGTCAACGCACACCATCAATGTGCAGGTGATTTGCAATGCAAAGTGCGCCATAACTGACCTTGTGGCAAAATTCCCTGGGAGTACCCACGACTCCTATATATTTCAGAACAGCGGCATCTATGCACGGCTGACTGCAGGGGAATTTGGTGAAGGATATCTCCTAGGTAAGACACAGTGTGTGACCCCCATAACGCCTATTGCATTTTGAAGTACATGTATGCATGCAAGTAATGTATTCCCATTTCCTTTTAGGAGACAGTGCATATGCCCTCTGCTCCTTCATACTCACCCCCTACCTCAACCCCTCAACACCCAGCCAAAGTAGATATAACTGGGCCCACAAGAGCACAAGAAATGTAGTGGAGCGTACGTTTGGTATCTGGAAAAGCAGGTTCAGGTGCAGCACAAGAGTGGAGGTGCAAGGCAGTATACCCCCATCACCTGCTGTAAGATCATTGCTGCCTGTGCTATGTTGCACAACCTTGCTGTGAAGAAGGGTACAGAGGTGGAGTTGTCAGACTATGAGGATCATTACGACAACATTGCTGTGCCTGAAACACAACCTGCTGGAGTGGCAACACCAAGTGATGGCAGATACAGACGTGATGAGATGGCACGCAACTATTTCTGAGTAAGTAATGAGACACAGACAGGTTGTGTATGGGAACAAAGTAATTTAATGTTGCCACAACATACAAGCACGGATGTGCAACAAAACAAACATTATAAACGTGGGGACTGTATGTCCCGGGTTACTTCACCCATGCCCGGTAAAGTCACTTGCGCCCGCGCTTCCCTGAGCTACTAGGATGTGTATCGCTCTGTTCGGCACGCCCTGCAGCCTCAGCTGGGCGCCTGCTACTCCTCCGTGGCTCCAGAACAGCGCTTGCCATGCTGCTCTGGCTACTACTGTCTTCAGACTCTGCCACGTCCAGGGCTGGATTCTATGCAGTTTTTGAAATAAGCATAGCCTCTAGTGCACTTGTGATTCTGGCCATGCCCCTGGTGACCTCAGCCGTGTTCTGGGTCAAGGCCTCCTGCATATTTATGCCCCTACGGCAAAGCAGGGATGTGGCAGTGGCCAGACGGTTGATGGCCGTATTGTGGACACGGGCCTCCCTGCGCCTTGTGTGGGACAGACTGTCTAGTTTGGAGCAGAGCTGTGTAATCGAGTTGCTCATCTGCTGCATCCCAGCTGCAATATCCGCATTTGTTTTTGCAACCTCCCTATTTGACCCAACAATGTCACTCATGCCCATCCCCATGTCTCCTATTTTCTCATTCAAGACTTGGAATTGGCGATGGCAGGCTTGGATTGATCTGCCCTGCATCCGTTGTATGCGCACCATGCTCCCCTCCAGCCCACGGAACACAATGCCATCTCCACGTCCACCTGCACTGCTGGGAGTGCGTTGTGTTCTGCGCGCTATGACTGGCTCATTTGTTGACTGCAGTGCTGCAGAACTCACATGTATATTGATTTGAGCCTCACCCTCACCCTCTGCTGCCTCCATTACTGTTAGTGGGGCCACAACATGCCTCCTGCCTGGTGGGGTTGCAGGAGAGGACAGGAACAGTGATGGGGAGGTTTCTGGTGAGAAAACCAGGGGAGGGGATTGTGACAGCTGTGGGGAGTGCAGCAACTCTGGGGTCTGTACTGTCTCATCTTCTTGGGAGATGCCAGTCGTGTCACCCTCCTCCTGCGAGGCTTGTACTTGGCTTGGCCCTGCTTCATCACTCTCCTCTCTCGCTGGTGCAGTCCCTTCTGTTTCTGTGGGTCGACTGGCTGATTTTGCACCTAGGTATAAATAAGCGTATATCAACTGTGTGCTACTGTGTCACAGTCACTACAATAAATTCTTTACACATTTCACTTTCATTTATCTGCATTACTTTCAGTGACTTGCTGATGTCTGCGCAGTTACACATGGTCTTGCATTAATTGACTACATTTCCCATAATGCATTGCTCCTGGTTAGTGATAGCAGTACTGGACTGGGGTTGGCTTGTCCACAAAGAGTAAAGGGAAGCAGGTTGGTATGGGGTGTCATGCTGCGCATGCGTCTTACCTTTTTTTGTTGCTCTGGCTGAGCTGTTAACATCTCCAAGTCCCGAGACGCTCTCTGCCTCAATGGTAGAGGCCACCAACTCCTCCAGGTCAGTCCGGGGGGGCGCTGGGTTCCTGCCTCCACCGGTGACACCAGCCTGCTTGTGTATTTCAGACATCTTCTTCTTGGTGAGGCTCCTGATGTCATAAAATCTTTTTTTAGATCCTCAATATTCCTGGGTGTGACTCCCACTGCATTGACTTTTTCTGCTATTGCCAGCCAGATTTTTCGTTTGGCTGACTCAGGAACAGTGAGGGAGTGCCTGCCAAAAAGTTTGTTGTGCACTCTCACAACCTCCTCCACCAGTACCTGCAGCTCCATGCTGCTGAACTTTATTTTCTCTTTCTTTCAGCCTTCTGACTTTCACTGCTGCTTCCCATTTTGATTTAGATGTAGTTTCACCAAAACTCTCCCTGCTGCTCTGTTTCTCTGCTCTGCTCTGACTGCCTCTCCAGAACCTTCTAATTAGTTGCAGCTGCCTGGGTAGCCACTTCCTGGTAGGGAAGGGGAGGGTGGTAGCACCTGATTGGCTGTTTTATTAAGTTTCACTTTTGCTTGCTTTCCGATTCGGTTTTTACCGATTCAGTATTTACCAAATCGGTATTTCCCATTCATTCCTATGGGCCTTTTTGGCCCATAGCAATGAATGGGAAATACCGATTCGGAAAATACCGATTCAGTAAATACCGATTCGGTAAATTCCGAATGTCCGATACCGCATTTTACCGATTCGGTAAATAATACCGATTTTTCCCCTACATCTCATTTACCGATTCTGGAATCCCGATTTTGTAAAAATCGGTATTTAAGAATCGGAAAATTTAAGTTACCTACATCTGGCCCTTAGCCCTAACAATTCCTAGATGCCCTTCATGGCAAAGTTCAATAATTCCTTCACGTAATTTCTCAGGGGGAATTATTCTTTCACCTCTTAAAAGTGTATTTTGTGCTACAGATAACTCAGATCTAATTTCCCAAAATGGTCTGTGCTCAGCACTCAATACATCTTTCTTTACTGGCCAACCATTAACAGTAAAGGAAATGACCGCTTGCAAGGTACTGTCTTTTGAACATTCGTTGTCCCATTCCTCTCTACTGAAAGCAGACAATCCTTCATCATGTACAAAGGCAATTTGTAACTCATTCCACTCATCACTATCACACTGTTCCAACATGACCGGCATTCTAGACAAATAATCTGCAATCACGTTACTTTTACCTGGAACATAAATTATTTTGTAAATGAAATTTTGCATCCTCATAGAAATTCTTGCTAGTCTAGCTGATGCAGAAATAATTCCTTCTGTAGATAAAATTTTCACTAATGGTTTATGATCACTGCGCAAAGTACACATTTTTCCCCAAATAAAAGATTTAAAATGCTCTACAGCCCAAGCACAGGCTAAGGCTTCTCTTTCTATTATTCAGTATTTTTCCTCACATGGTGTTAAAGACCTTGATGCATAGGCAATAACCTTATCTTGACCATTCCTATCAACCTGTGATAAAACCGCTCCGAGGCTCTTACTACTTGCATCAGTAGTAATCATATTTTCAAGTGAAGGGTCAAAACTGTGTAGTGCTGTAGCATAGGCAATAGCTTCCTTGATATTTTTAAAATCCATGTTGCAACTATGTGACCACTCAAAAGTAAAATTCTTTTTTAAGAGTTGGCGAATATTGTAAGTTATAGTAGCAAAATTAGGTACATACTTTGAACAGAATTCTGCCAGGCCAAAAACGACCTAATGTCATCCTTACAGGTGGGTACAGGAGCCTCAGATATGGCAAAAACTAAGGAAGGTTTCGGTCTAGCACCCTGTTCATCAATGACATGACCAAGGTATGTCACTCTTTTTTTTGCAAATTTGCACTTTGAATGCTCAACAGTAAGACCCTTGCTTTCCTGTACATTTTTTAAAAGTTGGAACATCAAACGATGAAAAACAGCGGCAGCCGAAGCTAAACCTAAGGGCATGCGTTTCTATTGAAAACACCCAAAGTGCATGACAAAAGATGTAAAATTCATTGATTCAGGGTACTAGGAGATCTGGTGATACGCAGACGACAAGTCTATAGTGGAAAACCACTTTGCATTATTAAGACTAGAAACCATTTCGTTAATTTTAAGAAGTGGAAATTTATCAACAACTATGTTATTATTCAGGTACCTTAAGTCTACACACAAACGGATTTTCCAGTTGCTCCGTCTTGCCACGACAATCGGAGAAACACACTCACTTGCTTCAATTGGCTCAATAATGTTGTTAGAAACTAGTTTGTCTAATTCTTTGCTTACTTCATCTCTTACCAAAATATGAACATTCCTACATTTGTGTACTTTAGGACAAGCATTTTTCTTAATGATGATTTTGTGTTCAAAACCCACCAAGTTGTCTAAATCTTTACTGAAAACCTTTGGAAATTCTTCTAAAATATTTTTTGTGATAGCGGTGCTATGATCAACCACCAAAACTTGTTCACGGCTATTAGGGTCCAAAGTAATATGCAATTGTTTTTGATCAAACCAACCCAAGACTTGTGGACCTTTCCTTGCAACATACAACTTGCCCCTACATACTCTTCCCTTAAATTTAAAAACTAACCAATGGTATCCATGGAGTTCTATAGGTTCACCTCCATAACCTTCAGGATGAATATCCGGGTCTAACAATTTCTCACCTACTTTGTGTATAAAGGAAGATTTCCACATTTGTTCGTTGATAATAGTATAGTATAGATAATAGCCAGAGTCAGCATAAATTTTAACTTCAACTTCTTCAATATCCACTAAACAAATTGGTTTGTTTATGACATCCTCATCACGGATTTTCAATACAAGTTCATCATGTAAGTTCAGTACCAAACTGTTTTCCTCATTGTTCTCACTATTATCCTCATCTTCCTCTATATCAATTACAAATTTAACCTTATTTCTTTTCCTATTGCAAGCTTTGGCAAAATGGCCTTTAAGACCACACTTGGTGCCTTTAATTTTTAGGGCTGGACAACCCTTAAAATCTGCTAGATGTTCTAGACTATTACACCTAAAACACTTTTGTTTAAAATTTGTGGAAGCTTGTGAATGTTTTGCATAACTAAACTTGCGCTAGAATTGTTTTTAGGATTAGATGTAAATGTCTTCCTTTCAGTATGTGAGAAGGACCCGGGGATTGAAGAGAGACTTACCAGAGTAGCGCCGGGCGGAGAAACCCAATCACGGGTTCAGACTCAGCCACGGCACACAGGACTTCCACAACCATACCCCTCTGCTATTTTTCTGCAGGAACGCTTTGGGCGGCGTGACCCGGATGTGTCTCCTACTCATGCAGGAAGTATTGGAGAGAAACCAATGAATGACGGCGGGGTTCAGAGGGCAGAGGCAGACAGTGACGCGTGGAGAAATGCCGAGAAGACGTGGGACCTGAGACTTCAAACGCCAGAACACCTAGAGACCAGGGGGAGCGGAGAGAAGACGTGGGACCTGATAGACCGGATGCCAGAATACCAGAGAGCCAGGAGGACGGAGACGAGAGCTGGTGCGAGGACTGGTGGTGTCCGGAGGAGGCTGGAGAGCGGCCGCAACTCTGGAGAGTTGCAGCGGAGCCTATGAGTAATACCGTCTCAGGGGTTAAAGGGAGTGGGGAAGCGGGAGGTAGTGCAGGGTGGGACTAGGAAAGGAGAAGGTTATTAAATGTCTTCTTGTTCGGCCCATGTTGAAGCCTCACGACAGTTGTTTGTCAATTGATCCTCGCATGTTTTTTTGAAGCCTCACCATCTTGACTTCATACTATATTACTTGTATATACCTTTCCATACTATCGAGCACTTGTATACCTCTCCCTAAGCACGTTGAACCAGACCCCAAATATCCCTTCCACCCTAATCCTGTCTTCCCTAATCCTGAACTCTGTTTGGGCTCCACGAACCTTTCACTCCTATCAATCCTTGAACAAATCAAACCTAGAGCACAACGGTGTGGTGAAGGAAGAGAAAACTCAACATTATTAGAACCTCATACTTATGGTTCCCTTCTTTTGTTTTGTCATCCTCCTATGAGCCTCCGGGAAGACCACTGTGGTAACAAGGATACGGAGAGCAAGACAACCCCTCTGCCTGCGTCATCCCCTTCCAGCTCATCATCAGAGTCATCCGAAGAGGAGGAAACCAAGGGACCATCCCGCCACCCATCCACAACCCTTTCTGTTCTCAATAAATCACCTACTTTGAAACCACTTCTTAAGCCTCCTCGCTTGTATATCAAACCTGCCCTCCCACACAGTAATATTCACCTTACTCACAACATCGTAGTAGTAGTGGTACTATCATGTTTAAGAATATTTGCATACCGACCCAACATCTCTGCCTTACGCACAATAGCTAGGATCTCATCTAAAGAAGAATCTCCATTAATCCATCGTCTATCCTGTATGGAGGAATTATAAGCATGCATAACAATTTGATCTCTTATAAATTCTTCTTGTAACACACCAAATCTACCGTTAAGAGCTAAGTTTTTGAGATCTGCAAGGTATCGATCAATGTTTTCATCTTTAAGTTGTTTCCTGGAAAAGAATTTGTATCTAGTTACACCAATACAGACCTTGGGAGCAAAGTACGTATCAAGATAAAGCAAAGTTAAAGCATAAACATTTAAATCGCCAGGAAAGCAAGGCTTAGTCATACTTTCATATGTTTTTAACCCAACAGGACATAACACATGTAACAGTAACCTTTTCTTTTGGGCATGTGACATTTTACCATCCTCATCCAAAGCATCAATATAATTACAGAAGTAAGGTTTCCATTCTAACCATTTCAGTGGTGGTTCTGTTCCTGAAATCCAGAATGCTTGTGGAGGGTTTATATTATAATAAGGCTGGGTCATAATGTTCAAGTTCAAAGTTCACCTTGGAATATGACAAGAAATAAAAATTTGCAAAATAAATACCCAGTTAAAGTGTTTAAATAAGTTCCAAGGAGTAAAAGTGGAAATAATAATTTTAGAATAAAATGCTGGATTACATACTCAAATAGAAGTGAATAATAGGTGTGTGAATCAACGACTGCAATGTCACACAATAATAAACTCTTGACTCGAAGTGAAGAAAGGTGTGTGAAACACCGAGTCCGATGTCGCACTAATCGCTAACTGTTTGGTTGAATACGCAGAAAACGTTTTATAATTTAGTAAATATGGCCAACGATGTGTGTGAACTCCGATGTAGAGGTGTGCGAATCACCGACTCCGATGTCGCACAAATTGTTAAGTTGCTGAAGAAATAGCCTTTCAACTTGAAAAAATAAAATAAAATGGCCGCCGGTGTACGTCAGCCGTCATGCGCTCCCACGCTCCCAAGAGGCAAAGCAAGAAACGGCACACGCTCCTAACGCTCCCAGAATGCAATGCGCAATGAGTAGCTTGAAGAAATTGCGAACTCTGGAATCTGGAACTCCATCAGTTGTGTACTTCCAAAAGAAGATTGTGCGAGGTACAACGTACAGTTTTTCCAAGGTAAACACGTAACAGTTAAAGTAATTATGCGAGAATAAATAATACGGCTGAAATTACATCGGACCAACCCCCAATAGAAGTTCTTCACAATAACAAATAAGAAGAACACATTACGAGGAGATGAAAGTATTTTTGAAAAAGTAATTCAAGTATTAAGTTGTAGGAATCCATTAAGGTGGTCAGTCAATAGTAACACAAACCGGTAATAACTCACAAAATCCCGGTAATAAAGAATCGGCGAGTTGAGCCCTCAGTGAACCTTCAGGACGAAAAAACTTGGTACTTCCTTAACGAGTTGAATCCAATTACGAAAATTGATATGTATTTAAAATTTGCTCATGTAGGTTCTGCTCTCCGAATCCCGTCGCCAGTGAAATGAAGCAATTGAGGATAAGTTGAAGTAAGTTCTCTAATACAATCGAAGAGCTCAATAGTAGGCATCCAGCTCAAGCCAGTATCCAAATATAACTGTCCACATACAAAAGATGCTATAAAAAGTGACATAACTACATTCTGAGGATTACATATACAAAACTCTAAGATACATCTTAGGAAGGTTAATAACAGCATTCTAAGACTGCAAACACAACACCCAGCATCGCTGGAATGCCTAATTACGTTAAAACAGTTTCCTCCCCTTTTTTTTAATATAATGTTTTGCTTTTTCAATTAAAAATTGAAAAACAAAAAAAGAAATGTATTACTGATGTTTTCTCCCTTTCCATGCTTTGTGTCAGCTAAGAAAGGCCCATACGACCAATGAGGAAAAATCTTCGACGACTTGACTAAGAGATTACGTTTTAAGGCCCAGCGCTCCATCGGTACTTAAGAGCCTGTCGGCAAGCGCTCACACATGTAGCTCATAAAAGAGTGAAAGATGTGAAGTACTTTACCCTGAACAAATAGCCTGGTCAAGTAGAGAGGCTGACACAATAGCCTAGGCCTTCTGATCCATCTTATAACCTCTTAGATATTAAGGGCCGGATGGGCAGAGGTTGCGCCGAAAATTAGCTAGTGTTTTTTGCACTCTGACTGCTAGGTAGGGAACGATCAATATTTTTTATAGTTTTGTTCGAGTTTCAGCTCAACATGGATGCTGCAGCTCAAAGATTCACCATTTTCACAACAGAAAAGAAATTCCCTTTATAAATTTCAGTTCCCGCAGGGCTTGTTCCAATAAAGCATGTTTCTTTTATCAGTATCTTTGAGCAGCATCTGATCGTGATTCACCTTCCAACAGACAGGCCCTTCTCAGTGCCACAGTAACCAGACTTCAGGGAGCAAGTTTCATCCGTAGACAGGCTCTTCGGAGGATGACAGCCTCAAGGCAGAAAACTGGTGCTTCCGAAATCCGAAGAAGAGGGCTGGTGACAAATTTCAAGACAGCTAGTAAGCAACATTCTTCACAGTATCCAGTACGGCAGGACGGGTAGTCGCTTTTTCTCCTTCAGCTCCAGGTAGGTTGCTTCCCTACAATGACTAAAGCATAGCTAGAATTGTAAAATGTAAGCTAGTTTTCTATCGGTTGAGATCCCTATGCCAATACCAACAAAATAACCATGTTCCCACTTCAGATTTAGGGAAAGTCATGGACTTCTAGGAATGTAATAATTGGCATCAAATCTACTGCAGGGTTCCATGCACCATGAAGTCAAAATGGTGAAAATTATCTCCCCTTTGCCTCCCAGCAACGCCACGGTCCCTCTTTCCCTACTAGTTCACTCCCCTCTACTGCAAGGAGAACCACTCTTTGAACAAGCTCTTGGGTTTTCAAGCCATAGGGCGAGGCTCCAGAAAGCCAACTACGAAAAGAGGGAGTTTTATTGTATTGTATTGTAATTGCATTTGTATAGCGCTTACTACCCCTGACGAGGCATTGAAGTGCTTTTTCAGCGAGTAGCACTCTACTCCGTGACCCATAGAGGATTAGTGTTGAATTAGTATACTGAAAAATGCAAGTACATTTTAAGTGGTGGATAGGTTAGTCAGTTATTTGGATTTGGAATGATAGCAGAAGGAGGGAGGAGGAAAAAAGGTTTGTATTTATATAGCGCTTGTTACCCTTGATAGGGTGTTGAAGCATGCTATTCAAGAAGCCCAGAAAGGATTAGTGGTGAATTAATATGGTGAAATATGAAAGTAATTTCAGTGGTGGATATTATGCAGTTACTTGGAGTGAGAAGGATAGCGAAGGCATAAAAGGGAAAGAAACGTTTGCATTCATATAGCACTTGTTACCCCTGATGGATGTTGAAGAGCTTTTCTGGCGAGTAGCACGCCACTCTGGAACCCATAAAGGATTAGTGCAGTAAAATATGAGGTGATTTGAGTAGTGGATATGTTATTCAGTTATTTGGCTAGAGAAGGGTAGGTGGCGGGATAGAAGAGGGAAAGAGGTTTGTAATAATAAAGCGCTTGCTACCCCTGATGGGGTTTTGAAGCGCAAGTAGCACGCTACTCTGGAACCCATAAGGATTAGTATTCAATTAGTATGGAGAAACATGAAAGTAATTTTAGTGGTGGATATGTTAGTCAGTTATTTGGATTGAGAAGGGTTGGGGAAGGGTAGTAAAGGGAAAAAGTTTGCATTTATATAGTGCTTGTAACCCTGATGGGGTGTTGAGACGCTTTATTGGCAAGTAGCACGCTATTCTGGAACCCATAAAGGATTAGTGGTGAATTAATATATTTGAATATGGAATTTGAGAAGTGAACATGTTAGTCTGTTAATTTTGATTGAAAAGGATAGTTGAGGGATAAAAGAGTGAAGGATTTTTTTTTTTTTTAGGCCTTAGCAGTAGGAGGAGGCTTTTGGATGAGTAAAAAGGAGTTTTGGAGGGTAGGAGTCAGAGGGAAGAGTTTAGAAAGGTTTGTTTTAGGGGATCGGTATAGTAAAAGTGGTTTCAGATGATACAAGGAGTGGTAGAGTAGGAGTGAGTCTAGAAAGTTTTTTTTGGGAATCATAGTAGTGGTATGGGGTTTGGGATAAATGAGAGAGTGGATGTAGAAGATATAATGATAGATGTATAGGATGAGAGATTGGGTAGTGCATTGGAAAGAGTAGTAGAAAGAAGTTTGAGATGAGTAAGAAGGTCGGGCTAGAAGATATATTGAGAGAAGTATAGGCTGAGAAATAAGGCAGTGCATTGGAAATGCTAAATTAGAAGAAAGTGATAAATATATACATCCATAAGTACATATGACATGGCAAACACTGAGGATTGGATGCTCCTTGGTAAGGGTTATCCAGATTGGGATATACCAGCTAAGTAAATGCAAATGTCAGTTCAGAAACAGGTACCTATGGCAGGAATTTTCCAAGCAAAGATGGTCGCACAAAATATATAAAAAGGTTAAACATTCTCATCCTAATAAAGATGCAGAAAAGAAATTGAATAGAAAGTTTGAAGTGATTGAAATGGGTGAAATGTGAAAAGTTGGCATCTGGTTCCATTAATAGTGATGATAATAAATATCATCAAAGAGGGAATTGATGGAGCAATGATGCACGTGTTAAGCGACTTGCTTGTATCATGAGCCTCAAATAATGTTAATAAACTAAACAAACATGTTCGTGTTAGTAATATTGCACATTTTTACACTACACGGGGTGTCCCAGTGAAGCTTGCCTATGTGTTTACTAAATCTAATACGCTTGCCATTAAAATTGCCGCTGCTACGCGGGAATTTAGTCTGCGCATGCGTCGGTCATATCCATGTGACGTGACGTGCTCGCAGTTCTGGTGGGAAAGTGTTTGCTCATGCGCAATATAGCTGACATGGCCGCTTTGTGTTCTCACATGCTCCAAGCTTGCATTGCCGCTTTCTCAAAGCTGTTTGTTCTGCTTAACTCCTAACGCTATAGGTATTATAAAGTAAGGGATGTAGTATAGCCATTTATGGTATACAGTGTAATCACTTTGTTCTGTATTTCTACATTTTTTTCGCTTGCTTTTCATGTATCGTATTCTTTGGGCCTGGGAGGTGCTTACTACTCCATCTTGAAAGCCTGTATGGTACCAGTCACGTGATGGGGGAAAAGAAAACCTTGCAGCAGTGGAACCCAGCCAGCTGGCAGCCACAGCCGAGATGCTCCTGGGAACCGACCTGCGACCTAGCTGAACGAAGCTGAACTGTACATCATTTGCTACCAATGTACCTGATTAATGTATTCACCATTGTTATGTGAAAGTCATATGTCATGGAAAGTTAGAAACTAGGGGGTGGGTACAAAGATTGAATATTAATCCTGAGAAAGTCTGCATTTTAGATGGTGTTATGACCTAACCTTCTCCTTTGTCCAGTCAAAATTGGGGGTCCTTACACTTGCAACATTGGGGGGTGGTCCACTGACCCGAAAAACAGTATAACTAGCATAGGTTTAGCTAGAGAAATTGTCCGACTTGTCCGAATTGCTGACCTGTCACTGACCCAACGCACTCTATAGGTGACTGAACTCAGAGAGCTGGCTCAATGATTAGAGTGGCAGACCCTGATGCAAAGGTCTAGCCTGGGAACAGGGTTCAATTCCCCGCATCGGCCGCTCTTGGGCTCAAAATTCCACGGACCTGATAATTCATGCCTCGTGCCTATTCCAATCATGGAGTCCCACTCTGCAACTCTGGGCAATAGCTTGCTTAATCTCCACAACGGCCCCCACAACGCTAAGGATGCCTGGCCTCCACCTTGGGGGTGCCCAGGAGTGGACACCTCACAGGGAAAGCCAGGATGGGTTCCACAGCGGTATTCATACAAGCGCCTTGAGACCCTTGCGGGTGAGTAGTGCGCTATACAAGTATCAATTTACATTTACATTTTGGGAGGTTCGAGAAAATCCAATCGGGGTTTATGCAGACTTAAAGTGCTGGCGAAGAACTTTGCTGGGAGGTTCAAGAACCCAATCGGGGTTTTTGGTAGATTCCTTGCAGAGAGGGAGTAGCGCAGGCGTTGCAACCGAAGCTGCGGGTGTTGGTCGTACCCTTTGGTGAACCCGGCCCTGATCCAAAATTCTGGGGTTATCCTGTCCTGACTGTCCAAGAGCTCTCCTGCTCGCTTACTGGCACCTAAGTCCTTGAGGGTCCTTTCCCGTCTTTTCCAAACTGACCCGTGGCCAGGGTTGGTCTTCACTCTATCCTAGGTAAATATAAAGTCTGTGTAGGTGATTGCTTATCTATATTTGCATTTCTAATTCTCGAATATTGCAAAGCATAATTGCATACGTTCCTTTTCTTCTCTGTCCCTTTATAAATGAAATTTCATTATTTGTCTATTAGCATTTTCCACTTTTGACCTACCTTTAACCAAATGCTAAATCGTTTTTTCCATATAGTTTATGTTCCATTCTTACCCTCCTTACAGAGAATAAGCACATCTGGATAAATCAAATTGCATAAGTTTAATTTACTTTTAACAGTTAGTGAATTTCGGAAGTCTACTTTGATTTATCATGTTTCCTTTCTTTACCCGCCTTTAGTGAAGTTGTGAAAGTCTGTTGATCGAAATTAGTATGTTCCTTATTTTCTCCTCCCCTTTATTTTTCGATTTCTAAATGATTAGTTTTCTCTGCCTTATCCATAGCTATACGCTATTTCTAATTCTAGTTATAGATAGTCTTATCTGTGTTAACCTTATGCTCATGACATATGATGATGATGATGATGATTAGATAAAGGTTTTCAAAACTACCCGAGTTTGTGGTTATTTTAAGAGTGCAAATATTTATTAAATTGATATTATATTGTGATGACTGCTTATCTTTACAGTTAGCTCCTTGATCCATTGTGATTTTAGGTACCTGTGACAAGGATTGGTAAGTCAGGTGCATTGGAAATAAATAGAAAGGAACAGGGTTACTGGTAGTAGAGTGTAGGTTACCCGATTTATAAATAAGTATTATAAATAAATTATGGGCCCAAGTGTGCATATTTGGTAATAAAGAAGTTGGGTGTCCGGCACGCTCTATCAACCCTTATATGCGAAAGAGTCTGCACGCATTGGCAAAAGTATGCCAGGCAGCATAATCCCCAACATTCCATTACCCCCGTACACCAGACACCCCTAATATGTAAAGGACCTGGGGCACCTCATTATATTCCCTGACCACAAATGGATAAGGAAAACCTCAAGATGTTACCACCGCTTACAGACTGAGCAGGGAAATTGATTAGGACCTTTTAAAAACAAACTGCAGGTGTCACCCTTGCAATAGGGGACAAAAAGAGTTTACTTAGCTATCTTATAGGAGATCAACCAAATACTGTCTTCCATAAGGCTGGTGGGAGAAATGTCACCCTTACTGAAACCGGGTATGATGGGTCCACATTCAGCTTAGTCCCGACAGCTTAGATACCGACACATTATTTTAACGTTTAAGCACTGCATGTTTTAGGTATTCTTCCTGGGTGCACTCTAACTCACTGGACTTTTCCTGTAATCTCACCCTGCACCCTTTCTCTTCCCTTGTCAAATGGTGGACGCTTCATCTCTATGGTCTCATTTTCTCTCATCCAGATGTGATTGCTATCTATGAGCACTCATATTACTTTAAATTAATCAAAGACCGTGTACATATATGATGCCATTGAGAAAAATTACTATATAAAATAAATAAAAGAAATCTCTTTTGTACTGTTTTTCAGAATTTTGCACCAAGCCCTCATATTTTAACTATAGTATATTAGATATTTGTCTGTTTGCTGTTTTCGGCCCTGAGGAAGGTGACACTCACCGAAACGTACGTCGGCCTACCATCTACTGTCCAGGATACGATCTGGTTAATCCCACCACTACCAGTAGAACCATACCATCTAGGTTCCCATGCGTTCCACATTAAATACACCTCTGAGCCAGCATTTGTGTTAGTCCAATGTTTTGTACCCTTATGTTTATGTGCTTAGTCTGTTAGATCTGTATCTTTTATTCTTTAGAAATAGTATGATTGATGTATGAGTCTGTGTTGTATGATCACTAGGATTAACTGCTATTAGAGGGCGTCTTTTTGAATGATAGAATGACCATTTGTAAAATTTGTATGTAAAAATGTGTTTTTTCATAATGATATTGTAATGTACCTTTGCACAAATGTCTTTTTATAAATGTTGAAAAATGTTGAAAATGAAAAAATAGTTAAATAAATATACCATGTTTGAATAATACTTTACAGTTTCTCGCTGGCATCTTTCTAAAAATTGTCTGGATATATTCCATGTTAAAAGAAATATAGGTCCGCACAGAGGTATTGTCTTCTTTTTCGCTCGGTCTATCTCCCTCCTCTGGGCCTTAAAGTATCTGGGAGAACTCTCTTTCTATATATTTCTCAACAGTCTTCACTGTAGAGTTTTTATTCTTTCCTGATTAGTTCTATGGTTGCTCATAGCACACATCTTTGTACTGTAGTCAGACCATACCCAGCACTGACACTACACTAGACTACCTTTTTTCTACTCTATTTTCGCTGAGCTCTATTTTCAACCATACTAGTGGCGCCACTTCCCCCTTCTCCCTATCAAAGTTATGGACAACCTAAAAACATTCGGCTTCTCCGATGAAGATTTCGTCACTATGATGGACCAAATCACTGGTGGTAATAAAACCAATACCACTAGTGTTCCTAGCACCAACACTGATTGGTTAAAACTAGTGAACTTAAAAAAGAAAGCTAAGAGAATGGAATCACATGCTTTCTTTATGGGTGAATATTTAAAAGCAGGAGCTATCCCCATAGGACTTAGAGTCAGAAACATACCAGCACTATTTGTGGAAGTTCGCAGTTTTCTAGAGCGTTGGTCCTTGATAGCGAATCGCTGTTCACGCGATTGGATGCTGCTCATTATAAACACAGTTAAAGACATGTTAGTAGCCCTACAGAAAGAAATCCATGAACTGGAAGAGAAACTAAAAGCAAATCCATCGTTAGAAGAAGCCAAGAAAACCCTACAAGAAATTAATGAAGAAATAGAGGAATTTGATACATACCTCATGAAAAAGAAAATGGATAAACTTAGAAAAGATGTCCGCTGGTTTGCACAGGAAAAAATCTATCCTTATCTAAAACAAGATTTTTATAATCAGCAACAAGAAGACGCAGCTGAAGGAACTAGATCATATGATCAAACCTATCACAACTCTAGATTTAACAAAAGAGTAAGATTTCAAACCTTTTCCAACACCAATTCCTCAGATTCAGAACAGGATGGAATGATAGAAGAGGATTATGACTATGGCTACTCTAATCACAATCAAAGAGGACACTTTTCAGGTAGACCAAATCGAGGCCCACGACAGCCTTTTTTAGTGAGGGGCGGAGGACGAGGAAGACCTCGTTATCCGACAACGAACCAGAACCAATATCAACAACGAACCAATACCAACAACCGAACCCTCCACATCCTCAGCCATATGTCCAAACGAGACGGCAACAATATTGGAAACAATAAAAAAACAAAACAACATCTCCATACCAATATTTAACCTCTCTTCACATAAATTATCATCAGAAGAAGTTTAAATCTTAAGCAAGGGATTATCATATGTTCCAAGCACTGTAGCAAACAGATTCCAAATCCACCAAGACATCTTTTCCTTCTTCAGGAAAATTAGGTTAAGAAAGTACTTTGAAAACCAAGAAACAAGAGAAGAAGAAGAAAATTTATCAGGCTGCCACCCTCCCTCCATTTTCACCCCCACCTTGGACATGTTAGGACCGGAAGTGGCGATATTTGAAAAAAGTGTCTTGAATGAACTGGAGAGAATCTTGAGATATATTCCACTGCCCCACACAAACTTAGAAAAAGAGGAAAGATTAGCCCTACAAACGCTACAAAACAATCAAGACATCATAATAAAACCTTGTGATAAAGCTGGAGGGATTGTGATCATGGACGCATGCCACTATGCAGACAAAATAAACCAAATGCTAGGAGTAGAAGAACATTACAGGAAAGCAAGCAAACGATCACTCACTAATCTAGCAGAGGAAATTAAAGAACTAGTATCAAAAGCTTTTGTAGAGGGGTTCATATGTCAAAAGGAAATGGACTATCTTATCGATACCCATCCTGTAGTCCCTGCTATTTATGGTGTCCCAAAAACACACAAAAACACTCTGGACCAACCCCTGAGGCCTATAGTAGCCTCCATAAACTCCAGTACGGAACCGCTCTCAAAATACTTAGATACCTTCCTATGCCCGCTTACTGCGACTTATGCCTCGTACATCAAGGATACTGGGCATATGATCAAAGTTCTTGAAAACTCCCCTTTTAACAATGCCACCCAACTGCTAGTGACTTGTGATATAGAATCCCTATACACGAACATTCCTCAAGATAAAGCAGTGGAATCTGTTGCAGCCCTCCTAGCACGAAACGCCAGGAACAAGACCTGATACCTTCATTCTGGAATGTTTAAAGATGGTCCTACAAAATAATTTTTTCGAATTTGGAGAAGAAGTATACCATCAAGTGAAAGGGGTCAGTATGGGGGCCTCTTGTGCCCCCAGCATTGCCAACATCTATATGGGGGAGTTCGAACGAAAGAACATCTATAATGAAATCGCGCCGTTTTTTGAGGACATTAGTAGGTGGCACAGATTTGTAGATGATGTGTTTTTTATTTGGTCAGGAACAGAAGATCTCCTAAAGGAATTTATGGAATGGCTTAATTTAGCCGATAAAAACTTGAAATTTACTCACAATTTCTCTCCAAACCAAGTGGAATTCCTGGACATATGGGTACGCCATACAGATGGCACACTGGCAGTCGATCTATATCGTAAGCCCACAGCTAAAAATACCATTCTGGAACATAGCAGCTACCACCCTAACTGCCAAAAAGACTCTTACCCGTTTGTGGAGTTCTTACGAATAAAAAGAAATTGTACATCTATGAGAGACTTTATGAGACATGCCAACCAGCTAACAGAACGATTACTAGCAAGAGGATACCCCAAACGTCTCATACGCAATTCCATGAAAAGGGCGAAATACTACAACAGAGATGTCCTTTTAAATCCTGCTCCAAAACCTCAGGATCAGAAACTTGTCTGCGTCTTAAATCACTTCACTATCAACAATAAAATAAGGAAAGTGATTCACAATAATTGGAAAATACTAAACACAAATGAACAAGAAAGCAGATTAAATAAACCCATTCTTGCCTTCAGAAGAAACCAAAATCTACGTGATAAGCTGGTACACAGTAGATGGAAGAGCAAAGAAAGAGACAAACAAAAAACTTTGGATGGAAACCCCTTGCCGAAAGGCAATCACAGATGTGGAAACTGCCATGCGTGTGACCAGGTCATACCAGGTGAAAATGGACTTATGGACACAAACAAGGAACCTTAAAAGAAATGACCAATTGCAGAACAAAAAACATCATATACCTGATCATATGTCCATGTGACATAGGATATGTAGGGGAAACATCGAGAGAATTCCGCATCAGATTGTCGGAACACAAATCTGCAATCAGAACTCAAAAAATCAGTGCCCCTATGGTTCCCCACTTCATCCAATACAACCATAATGAAAAAGATATACGCTGGCAAATTTTGGAACATGTCCACACACCCCCAGGCAAAAACCCATCAACCTTTCGCAAAAAACGCAAAACCTTTTGGATACACTACCTGGACACTGTCCGTCATGGGCATAACGAAGAAATTTCATGGATAGTAACACTCCAATAACGTTTCCATAACTATGTACTGTGAATTTTGCCATCCCATAGGGCAATCTCTACTCTTAATTCTGTAAATTTCCACAAATAGGTCGTATCCAGCCAAACTGTTATTGCACCTTAATAGGCTTTGTTAAAACACAGTCTTTTGCCAGGACTCCTCATTACCTTTCAAACCACTCCAATATGGCCACTACAGAGGTCTTAGCCTCAACATTAGTCCTTCTTTCACTTTGCATTAGTTTTAGTCCTACATTTCTGCCAATGATCTCCCACCTGATCTTCATTGCGGCATTGCATTTAAAAAGCACCAAACACTCACTACCCTTACAGGCAGGAACTTCTGTCCAGAACCCCCGGATACGTTATCAGCACTCGAGTAAACGGTAAGAGACGCTATTAAACGCGCCCTAGTCGCCCGCTTAACTGTTATTTTGCTAATGTGGGCCACTCGCTCAATACTATGTTCTCCCTTACGAGCTGTTTTCATAGTTTTTAGCTCCATCTAACTTGCCTAACGAGAATTAACGGTAACGGTAACACAATCTGTGGCACCTCGCGCATAGTTGTCAAACTTCGTGTCGGCAATGTAAAAAAATGCAACTTCCTGCCGAGTAGCCCAGATATTTTAATTACCACTTGCTATCCGGAACCCATAGACAATGTCACGCAAAGCCTTCCAGCGCGTCCTGCTCGCACGCTGAGCTACAATTAAGCATAACTATTAATCCAATGTGTTCCCTTACGAGTTTTTTGCCACAGCACCTATCCAAACGTTAATTGTTTGTAGCTAATGAATCGTCACTGCAAACCAACTTGTGGAACTCACAATTAGAATCTAAAACCCTATGTTAGCATTGCTATAAATCTGAGTTTGTTCCTTAGCAGCCCCGATACTCTAACAACCCATTACCTCTATCGTTTTAGAGGCTGCAGTCATTTACAACATAACCATTTCTAAAGTAGAGCTACACTCCTGGGAGGTACCTTCTTTGCTGTACGAAATACTAATCATCAGGTAAGACGAACCGCTCGTAGCTACCCAGTCGACCCCCTACTAGCAAACTAAGCTGTAGCATTATTCCAATACGCTACTAATACAGTCTGGAGTCGTGCAATCGTGGCGGTTTTAAAGATTGGTCGCCACATTCAACTGAAATCCTAACACATTATCCTGTGGTACGCTATCATCTTAAAAACCTGTAAACACCATAATAAGTTCTAGTTACCACTGTGTGCAGCGCAAATTATATTAGAAAACCCCATTCTCTTCTTCTTGGAACATCCCTTTGCATAACTTGGGTCATTTATTCACACAGATGTAGATGCTCTTTGTAATAAATCATCGCGCAGCACTTACGCCTTACATACCTACTCCGACACCCTATATCTAGTGATTTGTCGGCCCCGTTATGTGCAATAGCTAGCATGCTAAATATCTTTCAAAAATTCTGTATCCATGCAGATATAACTACCATACAGAAGTCCCCTAGGTGGCTCACATCCTAAAGACAACTAACATGAGCTCGCCTCGAACACTGAGGTAAATTAATATCGACTACTTCAGCATCTTTAATTAAGTTTCTAAATCAAAACTAGAACTCTTAATAAATGCAAATAATTTTATTTTCAGCTAATGCTTATAAAAACCAACAAGCCTCTTTTCTGTGATACGCTCAGATCCTTCTTATCATAGGTAAAGCTCCTTCTATGCCTAGATACCGACACATTATTTTAACGTTTAAGCACTGCATGTTTTAGGTATTCTTCCTGGGTGCACTCTAACTCACTGGACTTTTCCTGTAATCTCACCCTGCACCCTTTATCTTCCCTTGTCAAATGGTGGATGCTTCATCTCTATGGTCTCATTTTCTCTCATCCAGATGTGATTGCTATCTATGAGCACTCATATTACTTTAAATTAATCAAAGACCGTGTACATATATGATGCCATTGAGAAAAATTACTATATAAAATAAATAAAAGAAATCTCTTTTGTACTGTTTTTCAGAATTTTGCACCAAGCCCTCATATTTTAACTATAGTATATTAGATATTTGTCTGTTTGCTGTTTTCGGCCCTGAGGAAGGTGACACTCACCGAAACGTACGTCGGCCTACCATCTACTGTCCAGGATACGATCTGGTTAATCCCACCACTACCAGTAGAACCATACCATCTAGGTTCCCATGCGTTCCACATTAAATACACCTCTGAGCCAGCATTTGTGTTAGTCCAATGTTTTGTACCCTTATGTTTATGTGCTTAGTCTGTTAGATCTGTATCTTTTATTCTTTAGAAATAGTATGATTGATGTATGAGTCTGTGTTGTATGATCACTAGGATTAACTGCTATTAGAGGGCGTCTTTTTGAATGATAGAATGACCATTTGTAAAATTTGTATGTAAAAATGTGTTTTTTCATAATGATATTGTAATGTACCTTTGCACAAATGTCTTTTTATAAATGTTGAAAATGAAAAAATAGTTAAATAAATATACCATGTTTGAATAATACTTTACAGTTTCTCGCTGGCATCTTTCTAAAAATTGTCTGGATATATTCCATGTTAAAAGAAATATAGGTCCGCACAGAGGTATTGTCTTCTTCTTCTTCTTCTTCTTCTTCTTCTTTTTCGCCGACAGCGGTCTGAGACCAGCTGTGAAAATGTATCCTGATAGGCCAGACATCGGGCTCAAACAATGCAGCCGAATGAGGACCTAACTCAATTTCTCAGCAGGATGAAAGATACATGGACTCAAGAAGTAGGCCAAGGTTGGGAAGTAATTGGGGAAATGCTCTGTTGTTTTATAATGTAGTAAAGAAGGGTTTGCCTTCCGAAGTGCAGGATGATCTTAACAATATAGTGGTATTGGAGGCCAAACCCTGGATGGAGATACAGGGACACATAATACACTTCTGTAAAAAGAAACACAAGAAAGAGAGGAATAAGCAGGATGTAATGGAGAAAGCAGCAGTCAATATGGTGCAGCAAACGTTGGCAACGAAGGGAGCTACGGAAGGGGCTGTATTAGCAGCCACTACTCAGATGACTGTGATGGCTGTGGAATCGGTACCAGGATTCGCCCAACAACAGCACCCGCAACAACAGGATAGTGCAAGGATAAAAGGAAGTTGTAGAGTGAGACGAGGAGGTATAGGAAGGGGAGGATAGGCACCCAGAGGACGGATCGGACATGTCATTATTGTCGCAGATATGGACATTTTATTAAAGATTGCAGGACAAAGGATGGGATGAACAAGGTCGAAGGACAGGAGTTTACAACCAGCCAGGGAATGAAGAGGGAAACACAGTCAAACCCACAAATAATATATGTACTTCATGCACCACAGCAAAATACACAGCATCCAGTAATGCCTAAGGTGCAATACATGCCGCCACAGCAAAGCTATCAAGCACCCCCAATTGTTCTACTCCTGGAGTCCCTCCTTCCAGGATCATGGTTGTAACAGTATATTTGTTTCCTGGAGACCAAATCAGAACTTGAGCCAACCACATAGAGGCATTTATCACAGCAATATATACAATTGTAGCAGAAACACCAGAACAATTGGGAAGGGAGTTCCAGCTACCCAAGAAGTTCCTTTTCCGATGACAGGGGTAAGATTTAGATACCTGATAGCAAGTTGATATTACAAATAGAGGCCTGAGAAATAACACTGACCTATGGCGCTCTGGCAGCCTGTCATCATGACCATGTCCTATGGGCAACTGCTATATTCATTGAGCCAGGTAAAACAGTAATGGGGAATACTGGATGATCAGTTGTTTTATAATAATCCTAAGAAAATGTTCATCGTTTTTCAGGACCGCTAAAGATTGTATTGGAAGTAAGGACGCCCACACCAGGTAGAGCCTTTGATTCTTGTAGGGATGCAGATCTTTCCTAAGTACTGGGTACTCTGTGGACCAAGCGTCCCGATGACGTACACCTTATTCACACTGCCACCCCATTCAGAATAACATTAAAGGAGGGTGCTATCCTGCCAACGATGAAACAGTATCCCCTTTCCAAAGGAGTAGATGAGGGCATTGCCCCCACAGTACAGGTGTTATGATGAGTAATTTACCCTGGATTTTCTCCTTGTAACACCCCGGTTTACCCGGTTAAGAAATCTAGCGATAATACCTGCGTATGAATCAAGACCTGCACCCATTGAACAATGTAGTGGTGCCAGAATTCCAATCATTCTCGCCCCTTTCATCTTTATGTCAATTATTCCTCAGGATGATAGATTATTCTCCCTCATAGATCTTAAGAATGATTTCTTTAGCATCCCTCTTCCGTCATTATTTGACAGCATTCTCCTATCACAGAACTCAGCAGTTGTATTCTCATTTGCACATAGGTATTTTAAATCCCCTAGTATTTTCATCTTGTGGCAAAAATGATCTGTCAAGCTTTCAGTCCGTGTTGCAATATGGCGATCAAATATTAGTCTTGTTATGTTATATGCTGCTTTATACCGCACTCAATTACTACCGGAGTATCCTGGCGCGAATAGACCACTGGGGAACCCGTCCTGGCTCTCCTTGTGAGATGATCCCTACTGGGTATCTCCAAGGTGAAACCAGGTATCCCCGGCGTATGTGGGGGGCCGTTGTGGAGATGAGGCAAGCTAATGCCCAGAGTTGCCGAGTGTGATCCCTCGTTAGAGTAGGCACCGAGGTGAGCATTATTGAGTCCGCTGACCCTGGTCCACGACCATGCCGCGTTGGGAATTGAACCCTGGTCCAGGGCCGTCCTCTACTCCCGGGTCTGCCGCCTCTAACCAGTGAGCCACACCACTCCACTGTCTTCAGTCCTACAGAACAACAGTGTAGAAAAGATACTGTGTCTCTTCTGGTTATAAAGTGGAGAAAGTTTAGTATTGTCAGGAGGAGGTCCTTTATCTAGGGCAATTACTGTCAGCTTCTGGTCGGTGAGTAACAGCACTTTAATAGCACCTGTGCACCTGTGCTGACCTCTATTAAACAGGCAGAGACAGATATGACAAGATAACATAGACGTCAGAAATTAGGGAAAGTTCCAAAAGTTTAAAAAACTGAAATACCAAACGACCCAGTTTTGAGTTCTCCCTCTTGTCACTGCAATGTTCAAGTCCTTCACATAAAACTTTTCTTTAGGACACAAACCCATTGCATGCTAACGTGGTATGTAAGACTCAGTAATGAAAGGACATTATCTCTTCGAGCAAGCTCTTGCCACTGCAGCATTTGTGATACAGAAAAGAACCCACATTGTCATGGGGACATCTCTGAGACTCCATAAAGAATATGCAGTATTTGCTATCATTCAGAAGGTTAGGACTACCGTAACTACACAGAGTGTGTCAGGATCCAAGGTAAAACTGTCACTCCCATCTTTGAAGGTTATAAAATGTCATACAGTGAATCCTGAAACTTTTCGGCTAGTCCTATATTGGACTCTGAGGATGATGCACATCATTGTGCAATGTATATCCCAATGAAGCGAGCCAAGCAAAAGTGGATCCTATTCCCAGCAGCACTGTATATTTTGCTGAAGGTTCCTCTACCGTTGACAGGACACAGGTCACAGGTGGAAGGCACATGAGTGCAGGAGTGGTCCGAGCACAGCTCAGCACAGCAGCATGATTCCTCAGACACACTTCATATAGTTGAGTAGCTAAGACTGCCAGCATATTATTCTGCATAAGCAGCAGAATTGATAGCGGCTCTCAAGCAAGAAATAGGAAAAGGTATCATGATCTATTCGGATTCGACCTACGCATCTACCACAGTACATTCAAGCATAATGAGATGCAGCAGAAGAGGCTTCTTTCAATCAGACGGAGTCCTGTCATGCATAGGAATCTCTTAGAGGCTTTAATAGAGGCACTTGCCTTATCACAAGCAGTTATGATGTGTGTCACATACAAATGGACAAGATTTTGTGTCACAGGGAAATGCATTAGCAGATTAAGCAGCTAAAGACGCAGCTAGACAAACTAGCCTGTGCCATCAGGTTCACAACATATCCAAGTCTTAGTGGCCCAGGATGCCCGGCTGCATGAGCCTGAGCCAAACACTACCACAGATACTATTACACCTCATTATGCTGAGACGGCACGTTTACTTCTTCGAGAACTACAGGAAGCTGCTCCTTTGCAGAAAATGATGGGAGACTAGAGGGTGCTCCCACTCAGTGGACAATCTGATGTATCGACAAATGTCTATGGTAAACCAGTGATGCCTCAGGCTTTACTCATGATAGCTCTTGATCAATTGCATTTACCAGCTCATATCTCGAGAGATCATTTGCTTATGCAAATACAAGATAGCTTTGTTCCTAACTTGCATAATATCCTTACTAAGTACATTCATAACTGTACTATTTGCTAATAATTCTCTCCAAACCCCACATTGTAGGTTATAGATTCTACCATACCATGAGCACAAGGTCCTTTTTAGGCTTTTCACAATGATTTTATTGACATGTTTGATCGATGAAACAACTATTAGCACCTCATAGTTTTGGTTTGCCCTTTTTCCTGATGGATTGAAAGAAGACTATGGGCCCGATGTAGGTGGCCTTTACCGGTCGGTAACGGCCGATTTCGGCCGTTACCGACCGGTAAATGGGTCAATGAGATGTAGGGGGACCTTGTTTACCGAATCGGTATATTTACCGAATCGGTAAAGTTACCAAATCTGTAAAATACCGAATCGGTATCCATACCGATTCGGTATTTTACATATGTAGGTGGGACTCTTCTGAGTCCCAGAGGCCTTACAGAATCGGTATTTTACCATGAAATAAAAGCTCATGGTAAAATACCGATTCCGGTGTGCATGCACATGTGTGCATGCACACCTATGCCATGTGACAGGCAGACCTGCCCTTAGGGCATGTATGCCTGCCACATGGCACCCACGCCTGTATTGGGGGTGCCAGAGGGTGTCAAAGTGACACCCCCTGCACCCTTGATGGATTCGGTATTTACCGATTCGGTAAATACCGAATCGGTAATGCCCATTGATTCCTATGGGCTTCAAAGCCCATAGGAAGCAATGGGCATTACCGATTCGGTATTTACCGAATCGGTAAATACCGCTTTTTACCGAATCGGTAATCAAAACATCTGGATTACCTACATTTCCCCCCCTCCAATTTACCACTTCTTAAATACCGAATCGGTATGATTCGGTATTTAAGAAGTGGTAAAGTGGAGTTCACCTACATCGGGCCCTTTGTGTACACTGTGATGCTAAGTCCGCTGTTACTTTTCTGAATCGTGAGGTGATTCCCTACTGGGAAATTCCAGAAGGTATAGGATCTGATAACGGCCTCTACCGTGTCAATGCTATTTTTACAAATCTCTCAACAATGCTGCAGATAAGACATACATTATCTTCTGTTTACCATCCCCAGAGAAATGGCATAGTTGAGCACCTTAATGGCTTGCTGAAAAATAAGATACGCAAGCTATGTGCCACGTTGCCCAAACATTGGTTGTATATAGCACTAGTCTCCCTTAGGAACACACCAAGTTCCGATCACCACCTAACTCCCTATAGGATAGTGACAGGAAGACTCAGAAATATGCAAATACATGCCACTAGATTTAGGGTGCAGGGAGAAAGTACAGCTGAAATTCTGAAGGATGAAATGCATGCATATCTCGCTGAATGACAAAGGCTGCAAAGTTCATTTCCAAACAGGCAACCAGAGAAAAGAAGAAGCACGCCACCACTGAGGTCAAACTCCCAGCTGTGCAAATAGGAAATCACGTTTTTGCCAGGAACTTTGTTTGGAAATGGAAAGATACCAAGTTCGATATCTCTTTTTCTGTGACGATGAGGACCCCTCCTGCCATCAAAGTCAACCGCAGGAAGCCATGGATCCACCTATGGATGAACCTATGGAAGCACCACCAGTGATATAAATGGGAAAAGAGGGGTGGAAGAAAGCTGCAAATGTGAAGATCCCCGCCACCTCTGCTTTGGGACAATTATTTGATTCCATGAATGGAAAGTTTTATATTTTTATTTCTTTTTTCTTTGTTGTGTTTTGGTACTGTTATTTGGGTTGTTGCTTTTCTATAACTCTATATCACACACCTGCGAAGAGAACTGTCTACTCGTACAAATGTGTCTCATTATATTCATGTTAGTCTTCTAGATAACATGTGGTATCAACCTATGTGAGAAATAGGATTAAAATGCACCAGTGAATCATGTTTTATTTGCTCATTGATGCCACAGGATCAGATAGATTACGCTCAACTAAAAAAGTATTCCAAGAACAGCTTTTTTTCTCTTACACTTATATCTCTGTAGGATTAAGGCCCGAATGCAGCCAGCACATGATAGGGTATAACATTTTTAAGCTAATACCACAATATACGATTCCTTAGTTAGAAATATTATATATCCTTACATATAGGCAGGATATTAAGGAAGAGATAGCACAAGTACAGAAAACAGGTCGCCCCAATACTGCAGAATGGAAAGAGAGGGTTCTAGCTTTAGCATTTTTAGGAGTGACACACCCATCCACAGTGTGATAGTTACTTAGTAAACTCCTAACGCCCGGGTTGTGTTCATAGGCCAGGGCTCAGAATTACTGGATCAGGTTATGACCATGACCAATGGTATTCTGATATTGAGTTTGCCTGTAGGTCGTTATCCCTATGGAATGGTACTGATATTAGTTAGGTTGTAGTAGGAAAGTGTGTGTGTGTGTGTGTGTGTATGGGATGATAACATTGCGCTGTACACTTGGATCGATGGTACAGTGAGTCCTCATACAGTCATGAGCCTAATGTCTGTTTATTCATGGTTCAGAGGAAATGGCATTTCCAATGTGGGGAAATATATCAACTGCAATGCCATGATAGGTAACACCGACATGCAGGGGGGTACCTCGAGCCTCATGGACTATTATTGGCAGTGTGCAGAACTACCATACACCCAGTTGCCACTTAACTGGAATGGCCTCTGTTCTTTGGCTATCTTTCACACAGAAGTCTTGGTCATTCATGAAATTATTATTTCTAGACTCCATGATCACTCCATGAGCTGTCCAACAACTTTGTTAAATCATCATCGGAGATGAGCTGCAGAATATTATGGTACTACCACTTGGGAAGGTGTTCCCAAGAACACAGGTTGTTCAATAATGTTCAGTTGTTCTTTGAAAGCCTTCTACCATTTGTTCAGGCAAAAGCAACAGCTCGTTGGTTACAAATAACTAGATGGGAACTCCGAAAGGTGATTAATGCTACAGAAAACTGATTTAATGTCATAAAGGAAAAGTTGTGTTCCATGAGAATGATAATCATGCACCACCAAGGTCGTCCGCACGCCCGAACCATACCTGTGGTTCCCGTGAGCGCCCTTTGGGGCTAATGGATAGCAGAGCAGAGCCATTATGTACAGTGAATGAAAAGTGTTTCTAGAGAGACATTTGGATGCTTTATGAGTATAAGTCGATTGTGCACCATATCGTATAACTATCTTTTTCTGTGGTAATGGGAATCGAACATTGCAGAAAGCTACAAATTAAATATCACATTATGGTTTAAATGGGAAACATCCTTTACACCGCATCAATTACAATGCAGTATGTTACATCGCGGTTTTGACTACGCAAGTCGTTACATCGACTTGCACTGGAGGGCGCTCAAGACTAAAGAATAGTGTAAATTACTATTCCAACACCTTCCCTACTGTACGTAGACTGGAGTTGGAATAGCAATTCACACTGTCCCTAAGTCCAGGACCCTCCAGCACAAGTCGATGTAACGACTTGCATTGCAAAGACTGAGAAGTAACATACCGCGTTGTATCGTCATACATTCGCTTTAAATAGCATGGGCTACCCAGAAGAAAAGGTCTAAACTACATATTAAAGTTTTACTATTGTTTCCGAGGTCAATATCTGCATCTTGGAAACCAGTGGTGACCAGGTAAGTAGAACTTAAAGCTGGGTAGGGGGGATCACATACACACATGCACACTCACACCCATGCATCCTCAAGCAAACATGCACATATACACATTTAAAAAACTCACTCAAAAATACACATACATTCATATATACACACATGCACCAAACAGTCGCTAAAAAACAACCCTTACCTGTTGCAGCTCTTTGGGAGAGAAGCCTCGGCGGTACTTACCCTTGTTGGTTGTCCTAAGGGGAGGCAGCAGTCCCCATCTAATCACATAGCAGGATGAGGTCAGAGTGACTGTTTAAACCATCCCACTCTGTGATGAGATGTCAGTGATAGACACTGGGCCCTGGGCACTTCAGGACTTAAATCGGAAGCTCCTGAGTATGAGGCTGTCATTGACTGTTAGAATTGGGGGCTCTAGTTGGCAGTGGTATACACCCTGTCCAAGTAGGGGACCTTCCTTTAGTCAGGATGAGTAAAGTGCACAGCTAAGTTTTTCCGTGCTTACCCTTTGGTATCTTGGCACAGAGAAGCCAGGCTAAACTACAGAGGCAATGTGTAAAGCATTTGTTCACACATACAGTAACACAATGAGAATAATACAAATGAACACAACACAAGTTTAGAAAAATAAAGTATCTTTATCTAAACCAAACAAGACCAAAATGACAAAAATCCAACATACTGATATCAAAATAAGATTTTTAAAAGGTAAAAACTGTTCTTTTGATGGGAAACCATGATGTGTCACTTTTAACACAAAGTACATTGGATGGGTCAAGATTACAAGAGGAAAACAGACGCAGGGAAGGTGATGTGTTGGTTCCTTGCTCCAGGGAAAGGGATGAGCCTGTTCCTTACTGGCATGCAGGGGAGGGAATGTGTCTGTTCCTTACTGGAAACTCTGCGTTGATGTAGCCTTTGGTGCACAGGTCAATGCAGCTGCGATCGAGGGCCTGTGTCAATTTCTGCAGCCACACAGCAGAGCCTGCATTGGGGTCAGAGCAGGAGTTTCGGACTTCGGAGACTCGTTTCTCTAAACACGGACTGTGGCAGTCTCTTTGCCCACAGACAGGAGCTGCATCAATATCTTCAGCTGCACCGTTGTAATGCATTTGTTTTTCTACAGCACAGATTTGTTTTTAAAAATCATGCATGGATTTTCAGCAATAGGAGCAGCAAAACAACCTCCAAGGGCCCAGACCTGGAGCTGTCACCACAAGGCAGGCCAGAACACCCAGCAATGAAGTTCAGGGATGCTGCAGGTGAAGTATGTTATCCCTGAGACTTCTCAACGTAAGACAAGCTTTTGAAGAATATTCTCAAGCAGGATGCACAGCAAAGTTCAGTCTTTGTCCTCTCCAATGGAGAAGCAGCAACTGTAGGACAACCGAGCAAAGTGACACACAATAAATGGGCAGTACTCCTCACAGCTCTTCAGCTTCTCTTCTTGGCTGAGGTTCCTCTTGGTCCAGAAGTGTTCTACAGTTATAGGGTTAGAGCCCCACTACTTTTACTGCTTTCAGCCTTTAAAGTATACAGGCTTCAAAGATAGTCACTCTTGCTTAGCAGAAACAGTTCCGTCTTCCCTGATCCAGCCAAACTACAGGGGGTGAAGACAGCATTGTGAAAGGCAGGCCTGTCCCTGTCATCGCGGCCCGACGCTTGCTGGGTGGCATAGGTACCGCCTCAAAACCCCTCCTCAGCGGCCCCAGGCACCAGGAGAGGGCCGCCACTGCAATCCTCAGGGCCGCGCGAGGCCTGAAGCCTTCCTCACCCCTGTCACATGGCAGGGGACTCCTGCAGCGTCACCGGCCATATCCGCGCAACCATTGGCTGCAGCCGATACTCCCCCCGGTGTCGTTCTGGCAGTGGCCGCTGCGGCCTAGCCCCTCCTGCGCTGCAGCCTGATTGGTTCCCGGGCCATGGAGGCTGCAGAAGGCCCGGGAACAGCCGGTCATCATTGGAGAGGGCTCCGAGAGAGAGCCTGAGCCCCCCACCTGCCGGTGCAGGCCCCGGAAGGGCCGAGAACCGAACGGAGGGGCAGAGGTGAACCCCGGAGACAGTGGGAGACAGTGGGAGCCCAGAGAGGACCCGGATCGGCCCCACACCCACCGGAGGGCCGGAAGTTGAGAGGGGGCCGCGTGAGGCCTACCAGGTGGGCCAATTCATCCCCGAGGCCTGCTGAGAACTCTGCAAGGGCCCCGGGCGAGATGAAGACAAAAAAGATAAACCCCTGGGGAGGAGGGCGGCCGCAGTAGTGAGCGCAGGGCCCCCATGAGAGATTGAAGGAGGCCCCGAGCCCGCCCCTCCCCGGCAGAGACTGCTGTCGGGCCCTCTTGGCCCCCGGTAACTCAAAGAAGTGCTCTGCACTGGGCCAGGATACTAGCTAGGCCCTTTTGAACTGCCTAGAGACCCCTTCTTAGCAGGAAGGTGAAGGGGGAAATATAAAATGTCTTAGTGGCCCCCAAGGAAAAGTTCTACATTCATAAGCCAAGTATTATATGCCTAAGGAGAAGCACTTTTTTACCTGGTGCCTTGTTCCCTTTGCCTAATGAAATGGTTACTCTTCCATAGGAAAATGTTGGTTAATTGCCTATCAGTAAATGATGAAATGTTCTACGCTGGTTTAATGATATGCTGGTTTCTGTTACACTGAAATGCTTATTAGAAGGTAATGAAAGGCTAATTCTTCATTGAGCTGTGCCGCATTTTTGAATTGCTCCCTTTACTCTACTCTAAGGAAATGTGATGATGAAATGTTTTTAAGAGATTATTGATACCTTTGTTTCCCCTTAATGAAATATGCCAAAGAGTGATTGCTACTGTGAACACTGATTGCCTTGATTTCAAGCCTATATAAAAACGTATTAATTTGAGTCAAACGTAGCTGGTGTGGTCTAAGTCCTCGCGTGCACTTATTGTCTCAGTGGATGCGTGTGTTGTGTAGTCACTTAACACCTGAGCTTTCAGGTGCCTACCTGCTCGTGCCAGGCTACCTCCGGGGAACTGGTGACAACTGTTCCCAATAACCTGCGCGCATGCCCGTCCGCGCACAAAGCCACCCCAAGCACGCAGTGTGCATTATTTAGCGCGCACATCTTGAGACCGTTTGCGCCGCCGCTTTTAAAATGCGAGTGGCGCGAAAAACTGTCATTTCCCGGTTGCGGGTTGACGCCAAGAACACAAGGGAGCGACAGATAAGTGTCTCCCATTTGGCTCTGGGTTTTGGGAGGGCTTGAGTTCACGAGCAAGTGGCCCTTTCACTTACTGAATTCTTTTTTTACAGTCCAGCGCTACGGGACTAATCGTGGGCGATTGAGTTCGTTTTCATGTTAATTGCAGCCGGTGTGCGCTGTGATTAGCATGAATACTAACTCAAAGGCCCACAATCAGCCCCGTAGCTGTGCACTATTAAGAAAGGAAGAACAGTGTCTCAAACAAAACATGTGCTTTAGCAAACGCCGTGTTGGACACTCTGCTTTTCTTTTCTTAATTGTGCACAGCAGCGGGTGTGATTGTGACCCTTTGTGACCCTTTCCAGTGAACTGCAGCGTTTTCTAGTATCGTTTTATTATAAGGGCTTGCCCATTAGCCTGGACTGGCGTTATCGTGTCAGTTTAATGTTACCACTGGACTCCATGGATTGTCTGATTTGCCAACAACTATGTTTTCTGTTTAGTGACATAAATGGACCACTCAAGCACACAACTTAATACATCTGTCCATCAGGCTCAAAGCGAGTAATGCACCTCGGTCCTCACTGTTGGCAACTTCTTCCACTATGATCCAGACTACCTGGTATTTCGAAATATTCCCCGATCTGTGTTTATAAACTACGCTGCCATAGAGTCAAAAAGGCGATTTGGCTTTTTGAAGGTTTGTATTTGTTATAGCACCTCGTGATTTGTCAGGGATGATCTTGCAAGCTAATAGTGAAAACATACCTGTTATCCTGTTGCAGCAAATTAATGCAAAATAAGATGAGGTGGAGAAGCCAAAGCATGACTTTTGCCTAGCCTAGGAGGTGGGTGCTTAGCTGGATGGGCACTGGAAGGGTTTTCCAGGATTGCACCCGTAGCTTTGTGGCAAGGACTAACAGCCTGATTCATGAACGGGCCGTTTTGCGAGGCTCAAATAGCGAATCATAAGGAATCGCTATTTGAGACTCGCAAAACGGTAATCATGTAGGAATCGCAATATTAATTGCGATTCTCACTGATTCCTTATTTGCGATTAGCTAATTGCTAATCGCAAATAAGGAATAACTCCCCATGCATTCCTATGGGCCAAAAGGCCCATAGGAATGCATGGGGAGTCATTCCAAGGGTACCCCCCAGGCCCTGGTATTACTAGACCTGTCAGCTGCCTTCGACACGGTGGACCATAACATCCTTCTCCACCGTGTCGAGCAGGCTGGCATCCAGGGCCTGGCTCTGGCTTGGGTCAGATCCTTCCTGACTGGCAGGTCTCAGACCCTAAGCCTGGGTGCCTTTAGGGCTCCTAGAGAGCTTTCGCTCTGTGGGGTTCCCCAGGGTTCTTCTCTGTCCCCTCTCCTCTTCAATCTTTATCTTCGCCCCCTTCTACTTTCTCTGAGGCTGTGGGACGTCACCGTGTTTAATTACGCGGACGACCTGCAGCTCATCTTCCCTCTTAATTCCCCCTCTGCTATCTCTAACTTTCAGTCAGCCATGTCCCATATTCTCCAGTGGATGGGCCACAACCAGTTAAAGTTGAACCCCGGTAAGACGGAGCTCCTCCTTCCTGGTAAGAGCCCCACCTTCTGGGGGCCTCAATTCTGGCCGGTGGAACTGGGCCCCTCTCCCACCCCCGTGGCCTCGGTGAAGAGCTTAGGGGTCACTATTGACTCCGCTCTATCCCTATGGCCGCAGGTGGGGACAGTGGTCTCGTCCTGCATTTACCAACTGCGCAGGATCAGGAAAGTGGCATATCTTTTTACACCTGATGCCCTCCTGCAGGTCATCATGGCCCTCGTCCTCTCCCGCCTAGATTTCTCCAACTCGATCTACCATGGTCTGCCTAAAACATCGATGGGCAGACTACAGGTGGTCCAAAATCAGGCGGCGAGATTGGCCTTAGGGATTCCGAAGTGGCAATCTGCCAGGCCCCTCCTCGTCAAACTCCACTGGCTTCCTGTCGCCTCTAGGGCAGCCTTCAAGATCGGCTGCCTTATCTTCAAATCTCTGGCTGGTTCCTGTCCCATCTTTGTAAAATCTCTCATCCGTCCCTACTGTCCGTCCCGTAACTTGAGATCCTCCCATCTTCACCTCTTGACTGTCCCCTCTTACAAGCTCTGCAGATCTGGAGGTCGGAGATTTGCACACCTGGCCCCCAAGTTCTGGAATTCTCTCCCCCTCTCTCTTAAAACTTCTAACTCTCTGATCCTTTTTCGTAAATCTTTAAAAACTTGGCTTTTCCCTCAAACTGGTTAGTCTCTCTGTCTCCTCTACTACCAACCAGCGCCAGGAAACCCATGGTGTCAGTGCGCTATATAAGCACCCCTTACGATACGATACGAATGTGTCAACAGGAAGACGTTCCGGGGAAGGGAGTAGTGTATCTAGGGGAGTGCGTCGTCGTATGAGTATGAGGACAGGAGGGAGGGGAGCGATTGAAGTGGGAGCTTGCCAAGCTAGAGCACGAGAGGGAGATAGAAAGGGAAGATAAGAAGCTTGCTTTGGAGGAAAAAAGATTAGCTATGGAGGAAAGGAAATTGGCGCACGAGCTCCAGCTTAAAGAAATGGAGCTGTGAGCATTGCAATTGGGTGCGCCAGGAAGTCCTAATGGTGGCAGCGTACAAGGGGCTCAACAGGAGCCCAGATTTTGGTTACCCAAGGAGGTGATAGCGAGCTACACACAGGGGGATGGCATTGCTAGGTGGTTGGAGGCGTATGAAGTGGCCTTGACCGCCCATGAAGTGACCGAGAAACATTGGGGAGGTGGCCTGTATCGTTATATACCTCCCAACATCAGGGACAACCTCCTGTATTTGGATAAGGCAGACCAGTTCAGGTATTCCCCCATGAAGGAGGCGCTCATTAAAAAGTTTGACCTCAATCCCGAAAGGTATCACCAGAAGTTCCGTGGCAGCCATAAGCTGTCCACGCAGAATTGGGGGGATTTTTTTGACTATGCCCGTAAGGCTCTGGATGGTTGGGTGCGTGGCTGCGAGGTGCATGATTACGAGGGCCTGTACAATCTTTTTTTGAGAGAGCACCTCTTGGATAAGTGTTTTCCGGAGCTGCGCCAACATCTGGTGGACCGCAAGATAACTGATCCCCGTGAGCTTGCGAAGGAGGCGGATACTTGGGTCAGCATCCGGGTTTCACACAAGGGCCCCGGGGGAGATGGCCCGAAAGGCGGACAGGGCGTCCCCCAGAAGAAAGAGGGGGAGATAAAAAGAAGGAGTTCTCCCGAGGCCCACAAACTAGACAGTTTGGGAGAGGAGTAGGTACCCCACCTCAGTCCAGTTCCCCAAAACCCACTCACCCTGACAAGAGTCAGCAGCCAAAAGTTGTCCGGTGTTATGAATGCGGGGAGGTTGGGCACTACAAGGCAGATGCCCAGTGTCGCAAATGACTCCCAGCCCCCATAGGTGGCAAGAGTCCCGGGGTGGCTAGTGTAGCGCTTGGGATGGAGCTGCACCTATGTAGGGAAGGGGAGTGGACAGGCCTGACCCTGGTTTTACTTGGGGATGGAGAGATGGTCCCAGTGACGCCCCTACCATCGAATACTGCTAAGTACCAGCAGAGGGTGAAGGTCAATGGGGAGGAGGTGGACGCTTTGAGGGACACAGGTGCCAGCATGACCACCGTAGTGAGGCGGCTGGTGTCCTCTGAGCAAGTAGTACCTGATGTGTTCCATCTGGCCGTGTTGGCTGACGGCAGTCTGAGATACTATCCCGTGGCTCAAGTTCCCTTTGAGTGGGGAGGAGTAAAAGGCCCGTTGAGAGTTGCGATAAGCCCTGCCTTGCCTATGGACTGTCTGCTGGAAAACGACCTGGAACATACCGCCTGGAAGGAAGTGGAGTTTAAGGCCCACACTGAGATGCTGGGGTTACCAGGGTGGACTTGCGTGGTCACGAGGTCCATGGCTGCCCGGCAAGAGACTCAACCAGGGTTGGAGCCTGAAAATACGGCAGAATCCAATGCCGGTCCGGAGGAGAATGGAGAACACACCCTGTGTGATGAATGGGGAGCCCGCGGAGGTACCCCCGGAGTCCGCGGAGGTGGAGGTTGTTCCCGTGGGAGACTTGCTGACTCTTGCCAAATGGAATGTGGAAGGAGGGCCTACCCGGGAGGAATTCTGTCGGGCGCAAAAGGAGTGCCCCACGCTTGAAGGCATGCGGCGACAGGCCGAAGCCCAAGCAACTGATCAGGAGACCTGCAGTTTTCACGTGTACTGGGAGGATGGCCTCTTTTACAGTGAGCCTAAGGTTCCGGTGCATGGATCCTCGAGGGCCTTAGTGGTCCCCCGATGCTACCGGGCCTTCCTGTTGGGATTGGCGCATGAAATACCTTTGGCTGGACACATGGGCCAGGACTAGTCCGAGGCTAGTCCCCCATTTTTATTGGCCCAGGATGAGAGTTGCCTCTCTGACACCTACTGCAAGACCTGCAAGACTTGCCAGGCAAGTGGTAAGACGGGGACTAAAGTGAAGGCCCCTTTGGAACCGCTCCCGGTGGTCGGGACCCCTTTTGAGCGGGTTGGAATCGACATCGTTGGGCCGCTGGACCCTCCGACCTCTGCGGGACACCGGTTCATCTTGGTGTTAGTGGACCACGCCACTCGGTACCCGAAGGCTATTCCTCTGAGGACCATCACTGCACCTGTGGTGGCGCGGGCCCTAATGGGGATATTTACCAGAGTGGGATTCACCAAGGTCGTGGTGTCAGATGGGGGCAGGAACCTACATGCAGGCCATGTGGAAGGAGTGCGGAGTGACCTATTGGTTCTCCACTCCTTACTACCCCCAGACTAACGGGCTAGTAGAGCGCTTTAATAAGACTCTGAAGGGGATGATTCAGAGCCTACCAGAGGACTTGTGGCGGAAGTGGGACATCCTCCTCCCTTGTATGGTGTTTTCATACCCCGAGGTACCACAGAAAGGAGTCGGGTTCAGCCCCTTTGAGCTGCTCTATGGCCATCCTGTTAGGGGGCCCCTCAACCTTGTCAAGGAGTGGTGGGAGAAGACTTCGAAGAAGCTTCCCCGTGATGTCGTCAGCTACATGCTGGCGTTCCGCAGCCAGACGGCCAAGATGTGGAACGAAGCCTCAGACAACTTGGAGGCTAGCCAAGCCGTCATGAAGGAGTGGTATGACCGCAACGCTCGGACGATAGAGTTGGACGCTGGACAGAAGGTGTGGGTCATGGAGCCTGGGGAGCTTAGTGCCCTCCAGGACCGGTGGACTGGTCCGTACGAGATTGTGGAGCGTTGAGGCCAGATGACCTACGTCATGGATTTGAAGACCCCGACAGCCCCATCGGGTGCTCCGCGTCAACCGCCTGAAACCTCACCATGAGCGATCGGAGCGTGCTCTCCTCATGGTGACGGATGGGAGCGAGGAGGAGGAGAGTGAGCCTCTTCCTGACATTCTGGCGGCCCAGGAGAAGGATGGTTCCGTGGGGGGAGTTGTCCTCTCCCCATCCTTGACCCCAGAGCAACAGAGGGACTGCCGCCAGGTATAGGCGCAGCACGCCTCGATGTTCTCCCTCACGCCTGGAAATACACATCTGTGTACTCATGATGTGGACACAGGGGACAGTCCGCCTGTAAAAACCAAGTCTTACCAGCTGTCCGAGAAAGTGAAGAAAAGCATCCAGGGTGAGGTGGCCAAATTGCTGGAGCTGGGTGTGATTGAACCTTCCAGCAGCCCATGGGCTGTCCGGTCGTGTTGGTGCCGAAAGCGGCCCACCGGGCACCACACCAGAACTTCAATTCTGTGTGGACCATCGACTTAACATCAGGGTACTGGCAGATTGCCATGGCCGATGGAGCAAAGGAGAAGACAGCGTTCTCCACCCCTGAGGGCCACTTTCAATTCAGAGTGATGCCCTTGGGGCTCAAGAATACTCCGTCCACCTTCCAGCGGTTGGTGAACCAGGTGCTGTCTGACCTGGAGTCCTTCTCAGCGGAGTACCTTGATGACAAAGCTGTCTTCAGTAGCACCTGGGAGGACCCTCTGCAGCATCTCCAGGAGGTGCTGCAGGCGTTGCAACGGGCTGGCCTCACCATCAAGGCTAGCAAGTGCCAGATTGGACAGGGATTTGTCGTCTACCTGGGACACCTGGTGGGCGGGGGTAAGGTGCAACCCCTCCAGGCCAAAATTGAGACCATCTTGGCCTGGGAGCCCCCCAAAACTCAGACTGAGGTCTGAGCTTTCCTCGGCCTCACTGGCTATTACCGCCGGTCGTCAAGGGATATGGTACCATTGTAGCCCCCTTGACTGAGTTGACGTCCAAGAAGCAGCCACGAAAAGTGATCTGGACAGCTGCTTACCAAGAGGCATTTGAGACACTGAAGAACGCGATGTGCACCGCTTCGGTGCTTGCAACACCTGATTTCACGAAGGAATTCATCGTGCAGACGGACGCCTCTGAGCACGCTGTAGGCGCTGTGCTTTCGCAACTCAACAACGATGGCCAAGACCAACCTGTGGCCTTTATCTCCCGAAGACTCCTCCCTCAGGAACGGCGATGGAGTACCATCGAGCGAAAAGCCTTCGCTGTGGTCTGGGCCTTGAAGAAGTTGAGGCTATACCTCTTTGGCTCTCACTTCCTGATTCAAACCGACCACCGACCCCTTCGCTGGCTCATGCAAATGAGAGGCGAAAATCTCAAGTTGCTAAGGTGGTCCATTTCCCTACAGGGGATGGACGCTCGGGTGGAACATCGGCTCGGTGTTGACCACGCCAATGCTGACTGTCTCTCCCGGTTTTTCCGCCTTGGTGAAGAGAATTCCCTAGAGGTTGGGAAGCTCTATCCACTTTCAGCTGGGGGGGACGCATGTTCGACCTGTCAGCCCTAGGGTGGTCTTTCCTATTTTTTTCACCTTGGCCTCATTTTTCCCACCTACTTTTTGTTGGCCTTAGGTCTCTGGGCACCTTCCCATTGTTTCCCAATGCTAAGGTGCAGGTGTTCTCTTCCCCTAACATGGCTGCCACTGACCCCTGCTACCACAGCGCGGTCTATGTAGACTCACTCTAGTAGCCAGGAGCTGGCTGGAACCCTTAAACAAGGTTGCGATACCAGCCTGCCAGACTGCCCATAGCTAGAATTAGGGAAGCTCCTGGAACCTTCTAGAACAGGGGAGGTGACACCAACTACCACTGCCAACTGCCAACTGTCGCTATATAAGGAAAGGGAGGGAAACTTGCCAGTCAGTTGGGGCATCACTGACCTGGGGGACCCACGCAGGAGACTTAGGCGGTAGGGCCTAGTCAGGGACCTATGCCACTGGGAGTGACAGGGCTTAGGTGCTGCCTTCCAAGTAGAGTGAGGAACCCTGATCTAGCCCACTGACTTGGCCCGGCGGGAGGGGAACCCAGGGACCACCTGAAGTGACCTGCTGACAAGCCTTCAACTCACCCCCCCCTCCCCCAAGAAACCAAGAATTCACTTCAACCAAAGGATGCAAGAACCAACAGGCGCCGAGAAGAAGCTCCCTTGCCCTAACCAGGACTACTGGGGGATCAACCAGGTTCTGGACTGCGCTGCACCTGTGCCCCTGCCTTCACCTGAGCCTGCGCTGTCCTGCCTAACTCCCCCTGACTGTACTGCCTGAATTGCTGTCCTGCCTGACCTTATCTGGCTACCCCACTCTAGCTCCCTGAGCTGACTGAACTGTCTGTGGCCCCCTGAAGCGCTTTGATCCTACTAACTGCCCCAAGCGCTAAATCTGCTCAGCGCTGTGTGGGTGCCTGGGAGCACTGCCTCCTCGAAGCGCTAATTGCCCCCAACTCACCACCGCAGTCCAGGGCTTCTCTGGTGTCCTGTGAAGAATTGCCTCCTTCGGCATCCCCGTGGCCCCCTCTGCGGCCCGAGCGCGCTGTTGAGGTCACCGCCGCAGCCGGGAGGCCTCTGGGCCCTGTCCCTGTCATCGCGGCCCGACACTTGCTGGGTGGCGTGGGTACTGCCTCAAAACCCCCACTCGGCGGCCCCCGGCACCAGGAGCGGGCCGCCGCTACAATCCTCAGGGGCGCGCGAGGCCCGAAGCCTTCCTCACCCCTGTCACGTGGCAGGGGACTCCTGCCGCTTCACCGGCCATAGCCGTGCAACCATTGGCTGCAGCCGATACACCCCCCGCGTTGCTGTTCTGCCAGTGGCCTCAGCGGCCTAGTCCCTCCTGTGCCGCAGCCAGATTGGTTCCCGGGCCGTGGAGGCTGCAGAAGGCCCGGGAACTACCGGTCATCGTCAGGGAGGGCTCCGAGAGAGAGTCCGAGCCCCCCCACCTGCCAGTGCAGGCCCCGGAAGGGCCGAGAACTGAACGGAGGGGCAGAGGTGAACCCCGGAGACAGCGGGAGCCCAGAGAGGGCCCGGATCGGCCCCACACCTACCGCAGGGCCGGAGTTGAGAGGGGGCCGGGTGAGGCCTACCAGGTGGGCCCATTCATCCCCGAGGCCTGCTGAGATTTCCGCAAGGGCCCCGGGCGAGCCGAAGACAAAAAAGATAAACCCCCGGGGAGGAGGGCGGCCGCAGTAGTGAGCGCGGGCCCCCCGAGAGATCGAAGGAGGCCCGAGGCCGCCCCTCCCCTGCCGAGACTGTTGTCAGGCCCTGTTGGCCCCCGGTAACTCAAAGAAGTACTCTGCACTGGGCCAGGATACTAGCTAGGCCCTTTTGAACTGCCTAGAGACCCCTTCTTAGCAGGAAGGCGAAGGGGGAAATATAAAATGTCTTAGTGGCCCCCAAGAAAAGTTCTACATTCATAAGCCAAGTGTTATATGCCTAAGAAGAAGCACGTTTTTACCTGGTGCCTTGTTCCTTTTGCCTAATGAAAGGGTTACTCTTCCATAGGAAAATGTTGGTTAAGTGCCTATCAGTAAATGATGAAATGTTCTACACTGGTTTAATGATATGCTGGTTTCTGTTACACTGAAATGCTTATTAGAAGGTCATGAAAGGCTCAATCTTCATTGAGATGTGCTGCATTGTTTGAATTTCCCCCTTTACTCTACTCTAAGGAAATGTGATGATGAAATGTTTTTAAGAGATTATTGATACCTTTGTTTCCCCACTATGAAATATGACAAAGAGTGATTGCTACTGTGAACACTGATTGCCTTGATTTAAAGCCTATATAAAAACGTATTAATTTGAGTAAAACGTAGCTGGTGTGGTCTAAGTCCTTGCGTGCACTTATTGTCCCCGGGAAACTGGTGACTCCAGTTCTTACAGGCAGTATTTCACTATCAGGACAGGTAAAACACACCAGTACATGTCCTATCTTTCACATACATTGCACCATGCCCATGGAGGTACTGTGGGTCTACCTGATGTAGTAAAAGGGAAAGTTAGGGCCTGGGTGCACTTGCCAGGTCAACATTGCAGTTTAAATCTGCACTCACAGACTCTGCAAAGGCAGGCCTTGTAGTGTAGTTCCTATTTTCACAATAGGCCCTGCGCATTGGAAAAACTTAAACAGTAGTATCGACGTAGAAGTGCGGATCTTCCAGGCCTCCACTGACTATGCTAAACTTAATTGGGTTTGTTACCAACTAGCTCAGAGGTCACTGGAAACTTTCTTGACTGAATAGGAAGTGATCAGCTTCCCTGGCACAGACAAGAAGGGATTCAGTTTTCCAACAACCGTGCAACATGACAACTTTGCTCCTCAGATCAAGAGTCAATCTCTAGGGTTGTGTGAACAATAGACAGTTATTTTACCCAGTCAGTGGTTGTGCAGTTTACTTTCACAATATGTAGAGAATAGAGAGACAGGCGTTTTCAATAAAGGGTAACATTTATTGAACAGTCTTTCTTCTCGTACAAGAGAAATGAATTGCCACAATTGCAAGACTTGTTATTATAAAAAGTACGTACAGTAAGATAAGTATTGCGAAATAATACTGTAAAAGCATTGATATGGTTTCTTAGCCATACAATGGTTTAAAATGAATAAAACATATATACATTCATATATACATTAGGCTAAAATACTCAACTGGTGCTTCTAACTACGCCTACACCAGTGTACCTGACCTAAGCCTAATACTTGGGAGGGGAGTAAGTAAGTAGCTTTAAGTTAAGTTGGTTTTGCCTAGGTTTGCTTCAAGAATTCTCTCTAAGGGTTTAGTCAACACCATACCTCTGGAATAGAATGATGGAGGTCTGGTATCTCCTTCAGGGGGTCGATATCCCAGTCACCCGCAAGGGTAGACTAGAAACGCCGGAGCAGGATTTCTCTGCAGGAGAAAGACAGCGTCTCTTCTCAGTGCGTCGAGGAGGAGGAGGAGGGGCAGCGTCCACGGGCAGCTTGCATCTGCTGGGCTCTTGCAGGGGGACGGCTGTTCAGCTCCTAAGTTCACCACACCATCGTTCGCTAGTTAGCAGCGATAGCAGTAGCGATAGCAGCTATGGTATCATCAGCATGACAGCTTCTTCAGCTTCAGCGCAGACCGCAGCAGTAGCGAAAACGACAGCGAAACAGCAACGAGACAGCGTTTGCTTAAGGCAACGTTGGTAATATTTATACCTGAAAGGTGCCTTGTTTGACGTAAGTTTGTCATTGCACTAATTGGTTGCAAAGGAAGTGGCAGAGAAAGCTATTCTGAAATGTGGCTCTGTTCGTGTGAGGCAAAAGACGAGTTTCTGAATATTGCACTTGAACGGTTATGCCAATATAGGGAATAAATGGATTTATAGCCGAATAGGGGCATTAGGTCATAGGGTAGATCAGGGTCCTAGATTAGAACGCAACACCCACTCCACGAATTCATGTCAAATTACTAAAACTAGAGCAATAAGATGCATGTGTAACATTGCCCACCCCAAAATACATATATGGATTTGAAATAGGCGTATTGGTAATACGTGAAAATTTAGGTACTGTACGTTTTTGAAGCATAGAAATCATTCAAAAATTATAGCATATGAAATCAATGAACGATTATGCAAAAAGAATTACACATGAAATATCTCTGAAACAGAAGAAGGGCGAGATAATTTCATCACATATAAATGCATTGCAATAAAATGTGCTAGAGGCTGGTGTAAAGTTATTATGTCTCTAGATGTGTTTAGAAATAGAAGTTGAAGCTTCTGTTCTCTATGAATAGTTTTACTTTAAGCAAAGAATTTTTCGTGCCAAAAGGAAGGTGAATATTAAAAAGTGTTCAATTCAAAAGAATTATTGCTTGAACGGGGAAAATAGAGTTCCAACGCATTTAGCAGTTTTTGTTGTTCAAAACTGAAGGCCGAATTCAGAGTTCCTGGGAACGCTGTGTGTCGGAATGCTTCTCTAAAGTTATTGTTTCTGTTCGGGTGAGAATATCATATCAGACAGGCTCTCAAAGAATTGGTCCACAAAATCAGGTGACAGTTTGACCAAATTCGATAGTGCTGTAACTTGGCAGGTGTGAGAATGATTGCTGTCATCAAAGTCGGGATCAGCAATGCTCACAGATGGTCGTACCTGGGTGATGTTGCTTTTGTCACTCGCTCCACTGTTACCACCTAGTCGTAGCACAGGAGTCTCAACGAATGCCGTCATCAGGATTGGTAGCCGCTGGAGACAACACAATGCGTGAGCCGTTATCGGACTTAGCAAAGTATCGATATCTATTGGTACTGCTGATGGAAGTGAAAGACAGGTGTCCAACACGCACTCATCTCCGCATAGCATAAATCGTAGTACAGGTAAGATGCAATTTTGCCATATCGGTCTGAATGAAAGGAACCAGGTCATGTTTAGATCTCTCAGCCTGGCCAATCCAAGGACTCTAGTTATTCTGTCCCGGTAGCGGATTGCTAGGATTGTCTCTTCCATTCCCATAGGAGTCATGTCTGAGCTGTGGCTTGCCATAATGAAGCAGGAGGGTCAAAAATAAAATCCCTGCTACAAGTCCCAAAAATAGGGGTATGCCGCCAAAAACAGAGTGGACAAAATTTGGAACGATTCCCAGAATTGCTTGAAATGGTGTTAGCAGTCCCGTAAAAATCGTCTTAAATATGCCTGGGATGCCTGTGGCACTAGACATGTTAAAGAGCTGGCTCAACATTTCTACAAAATGCACGGGGCAATTTGTTGATAAAAGGTCATGAACCTCCGCAGCTGTCCTTGCAACTAGGAGATCATACGTCTCTTTTGATGACGTTATAGGCACTGTTGTCTGCAAAAGCACAGACTTCATTTTGCTTAAAGTATCAATTCGTATAGAATAGAGATTCAGACGAGGCCAGATGGAAGTCTCTATGTCTCCGGGCCCGCTCGGGAACAATGCTTGCATACAGCATTTGACCATGGAAGTTACGCTTATGAGATAACTTTTCCCTGGCACAAGGCCACAACATCTGTGATCCGTTCTTAGAATGTAACTCCCATTCGCGAGTCGCATAAAGAAGGGCTCTATCTGAGTTGCAGGTGTGACAAGCTGGTGGCATGAAAGGTTGTTAGAATTACCTTCACAGGCTCCGTGTAAATTAATACCCTGGCACAAAAGTATACCGCTTAGTGAACGTTTACAATTTTCACCACTAAGAAATACATTTTTGTCGCTGTCACTGTAGCATGAATGTGTGTATGGTAATTTCCATGCTGACTTAACATATCCTTTACCCAATCGTTCATACTGGCCAGTAGGTATGTATTCAAGGCACTTTTTAAATCGGAAAGTTGTTATCGGAATAGTGATAATTCCGTGTATTATCCATTCAATGACAGGACTTTCTGATATTGTCAATGGTAATCTCTCAAGTTTTTTGATGCTCAGGATTGTATAGTCTGCTCCTTTCTGTGCCAAACTGATTTGTTTATCAGTAAGGTTAAAAATGGAAAACAATGACGTTGTGTTGATTAAACGCCAAGGCACATAGCCTGAACGAAGATTTTGCAGCGTCCAGCCTAATTGTACAATAGAATGTAATTGAGATTGGCCATGCTGTAACATTAGCAAGTCTCTGTCTATTATGTCAAAGGCAGAAGATACAATATTGTCCAACGAATATATTCTGGAGGACAGAGTCATTAACCCATTGTCCACTACAGAAAGTGATTTTTCCAAATTAATACGATCAATTTCTCGTATTTTTTCTGCTGTTTCAATTTGTGTGACTTTCCAGGCCTCGTTGTACGCAGCATAGATACTGCTCGCTATGAAACGCTTATGACGCTGTTTGCGTGGACCAAGAATGAAATCGCGCAAATCAGCACCATCTTTCAGTAAAGACAAGTGTTGCTTAATTTCAGCCAGTGTGGATGTTCCTAGCGATTCGAGGCAGAGTTTCCCTACACTGTATGTTGTTACTATCCCTGGATGTTGTCTCTGGGAGTATCTAGGGACTTGTCTGGTCATTGTTAACCCCTGTGTTTTGATCAGGAATCTATCTTGATAGTTGTTTGTGTCAGTAGGCCAGATTAACCACTTTTTCCAATCAGGATGTGTTCTGTTAAAATGTAAAATTTTAGTTACGTCTATCTCAATATCTGTTGTTGCATTATCAGGTATTGGCTTCGGAATAGACGGTTTGTTAAGGTCTTTGATCTTAGCTAGGCCAAGACAGGATGTTTGGTGAATTGTGTCATTTAAAAACATCATTTGTTCTGGTATCATGCAGGTTCTGAATAGTGCTTCTAAGCCTTGTACTTGCCAATCTTTCGTACCCCAAATGGTTTTTGTTTCAATGTTATTTTTCCAATAATCAAAACCAAATGTCATCATTTTTTCATAAAATGCTTCTGAATATATTAATTTAGTGTTTGTCAGCATTGTTTTCATTCCTGTTTTATCTAACAGTTTGTAATAAAACGTTTCTGCATCACTGGTGTTAAACCCTGAGAAGTACTTGAATTTCTCAAAGAATGTTTTAGAACTGCTTTTAGGTGGTGTAGCACAATGTTCCCATTGATTATACTTAAAAACATTTCTAGGCTGTGCAGATTTATGCAAATAATGATCGCCATAATGTGTAAAACAGAATAACTGTTCATAACTAGATGAACCTTGTAAATAATCATGTTCTGTGAATCTAGCTGACATTACTAAATCAGACATCATGTCATTAATACTGTTAAAGTCCGAATCATCAGAGAATGTACTAGGTTTTACAAAGTCACTTAAGGAAACCTTCAGTTGATGAGAATACTTCAGGATCTCGACCGGACCATAGATCTCATAGTCAGTTTTCTCCCATACTACCCCACCGGGTATTGGAATGGCTGTGACATTTACTGTTGACAGTTCTCTTTTCTTCACGTGGGATGATCTGTGTGGTTTGAGGACTAGGTTGATGTTCTGACTTGCTGTGTCCATTCTACTATATTTTCCCTCAATCAATCAATCAAAGACATTTATAGAGCACCCTTCTTAAGGCGCTTGGGGGTGGGGGGTGCTGCTACTGCTCGAACAGCCAGGTCTTGAGCTTCTTCCTGAAGGAGAGGTGTCTTGGGTCAGGCGCAGGTCGGGAGGGAGGGAGTTCCAGGTCTTGGCGGCCAGGTAGGAGAAGGACCTTCCTCCTGTTGTCGTTCTTCGGATGCGGGGGACGGCGGCGAGGGCGTGACTGGTTGATCGGAGATGGCGTTTGGGAGCGTAGAAGTTGATGCGGTTGTTGAGGTAGCCCGGGCCTTGATCGTGTAGGGCTTTGTGTGCGTGGGTGAGGAGACGGAAGGTGATTCTCTTGTTGACGGGGAGCCAATGCAGGTCTCTCAGATGTCCGGAGATGTGGCTGTGTCGTGGGATGTCAAGGATGAGTCTGGCTGAGGTGTTCTGGATCTGCTGGAGTCTCTTCTGGAGCTTGGCGGTGGTTCCGGCATAGAGGGCGTTGCCGTAGTCCAGTCGGCTGGTGACGAGGGCCTGGGTGACCGTCTTCCTGGTCTCGGTGGGGATCCACCGGAAGATCTTCCGTAGCATGCGCAGGATGTTGAAGCACGACGAGGAGACGGCGTTGACTTGTCTGGTCATGGAGAGGGAGGAGTCCAGGATGAAGCCCAGGTTGCGTGCGTGGTCTGTCGGTTTGGATGCGGTGCCCAGGGCGGGGGGCCACCAGGAGTCATCCCAGGCGGAGTGCGAGGAGCCCAGGATGAGGACTTCTGTCTTGTCTGAGTTCAGTTTCAGGCGGCTGGTCGTCATCCACTCGGCTACGTCTTTCATCCCTTCGTGAAGGTTGGCTCTGGCGGCGGCGGGGTCGTTGGTCAGGGAGAGGATCAGCTGGGTGTCGTCAGAGTAGGAGATGATGTTGAGGTTGTGTTGGTGTGCGATGGCCGCGAGGGGGCTCATGTAGACGTTGAAGAGAGTGGGGCTCAGCGAGGATCCTTGAGGGACGCCGCAGATGACTTCAGTGGCCTCTGACTTGTACGGTGGTAGGCGGACTCTCTGTGTTCTTCCGTCGAGGAAGGAGATGATCCATTCCAGTGCCTTCTCCTGGATTCCGACGTTGCTGGGGCGCTGCACTAGGGTGCGGTGGCAGACAGTGTCGAATGCCGTGGAGAGGTCTAGGAGGATGAGGGCCGCTGTTTCTCCGTTGTCCATCAGGGCTCGGATGTCATCGGTGGCAGCGATGAGGGCGGTCTCGGTGCTGTGGTTGGCTCGGAAGCCAGACTGTGAGGGGTCGAGGGATCCATTTGTCTCAAGGAAGGCGGCCAGCTGTTTGTTGACGGTCTTCTCGATGACTTTGGCTGGAAACGGGAGGAGCGAGATGGAGCGGTAATTCTTGAGTTCGGTGGGGTCCGCTGTTGGTTTCTTTAGTAGAGCGCTGAGTTCGGCGTGCTTCCAGCTCTCCGGGAAGGTGGCGGTGTCGAAGGAGGTGTTGATGATGTCCCGCAGGTGGGGTGCGATGACAGCGTCGGCCTTGTTGAAGACGTGGTGAGGGCAGGGGTCAGTCGGAGATCCGGAGTGGATGGAGTTCATCGTGCGGACGGTGTCTTCGGTGCTGATCGGAGTCCAGGCGCGGAGGGTGGTGGTGGGGGGCGGTGGTTTGGTCGTGGCGTGCGTCGGTTGAGTGCTGAAGCTGTTGTGTATGTCCGCGATCTTGTTGTGGAAGTAGGAAGTGAGGGAGTTGCAGAGGTCTTGCGATGGGGAGATGTCGTTGTTTCCGGCGTTGGGGTTGGAGAGCTCTTTCACGATGTTGAAGAGTTCCTTGCAGTTGTGTGCGTTGTTGTCCAGCCGGTCCTTGAATGCAGTTTTCTTGGTGGCGCGGATCAGTTGGTGGTGCTTCCGGGTGGCGAGCTTGAGGGTGGTCATGTTGTCCGGTGTTGGTTCCCTTCTCCAGGCTTTCTCGAGGGCTCGGCAGTTCTTCTTGGAGCTCTTGAGTTCATCGGTGAACCATGGGGCCTTCTTGCTGCCGGGTCTGCTGGGCGGGGTCCTCAGTGGGGCGAGTTCGTCCGCGCAGTTGCTGATCCACTTCGTGAGGTTGTCGGCGGCCTGGCTGGGGTTCGCTGAGCTGGCGGGAGGGTGCTGGCTCAGGGAAGCGGCGAGCTGGTCGGCTGTGATCTTGTTCCAGCTTCTTCGAGCAACCTCAATGAATTTTCCCAAACAAAGTACCATGATGAGCCAAAGCAGGAGGAAAAATACACCTAGACCGAACCAGAACTCTAACCAAGGGGAAATAAGGTAGATTTCCTTCAGTTGATGAAAGAGTTCCGTTGCTTTTTCTTTAAAAGTCATTTTTGTTTCTGGCATCCCTTCGGGGTCACTTTGATCCTCGGAAAAGTTGTCGAAGTCGATGAAATAACCAGAGGCAGTTCTGTCAATTGTTGGGATTGTTCTTTCAATCTGTCTTTCGGTAGCACTTTCTGATGCCACATTATTGTAGACTGGTGTTTCTTGACGAACTGTTTCAATCTGTGTCTCAAGAGGCACGAGTTCCATGGCATTATTGCATAGTCCTTCTCTGTGCACTGCAGGCTGATCGAATAAGATTAGTCTTTCAGTTTGAACCTCTTGGATTGTTGCAAGTTTGGGTATTCTTTTGTTTCTCGGGAGTCCACTGGGCCTACTGTTGATTATAGGCCACATGCTTGTGGTTTTACCAGGTCGATAGATACAACTCTGTTCTCCTTTTTACCAGCAAGGGGTGGTAGTACTACTGATCTTGTTCCGGTGACTGCCAAGACAGGTACTGCTTTTCTGTAAGAAGGCCCAAATTCCTTCTTCACCGCGATTTTTTCTCTGACTAGATCCCCAATCTTTGGAATCCAGACATGCCTTGCTGGGGCTGTTGCTTGTGGTGCCTCGTCAGTGGTATCTGGCTGTTGCTTTAACTTTATGTTGCTTAAGGATTTTCTTGTTTCATTCAGTTCCTGTAAAACAGCCAAACGATCTTTGATGTCAAAGTCTGTTTTATTATCTTGTACCACTGATATCTGACTATCTAAGTCCTGAATTCTCATTCTAATTCCGAACAATAGTTCGTATGGGCTGAAACCTTGAAGAGAATTTCTTGGCAAATTGTTAAGACTGGTCTGGACACTTATTAAATGTTTGACCCACCCAGCGCCTGAACCTAATACCTTCGCTGTTATAGATCGCTTTATGTCTCGGTTTTTCTTTCTACCACACTATTCCCTTCGGGGTGCGACGGACAAGAATACCGCAACCCAATTCCCATGCTGGCCATGGCCTCCCCATAAGCTCGAGAGCTAAAAGCAGGACCCTGGTCAGAATGGAACGTGGTAATTGCTTATGTGCCGATAAAGACTCACAGATCTTTTATAACCGTTCTAGCGTCAGCCGAGCGCTGGAGGCCACATTTTTTAAGTGTGTTTAGCCTTAACGATGTACAATGGGACGCGTTTCTCTTTTTGATAGCGCGGATAGATTGCCTAATGCTTCCTATTAGGGCTTCTGACACTGCACTGGCTGGTTCTCCACTGCGATCTCTGTTGCAGTCTTCACAGTTTTCTGCAAACTCATGAATGCCTTCACTCATTTCCGGCCACCAGTACTCTGATTCTAATTCTCTCAGAGAGTCCCTGATTGTTTGGTGTCTCAGACCCAACCCCATATGTGCTTCCTGTAATAGGAAGCCCCTCCGGTCCCTGTTTGGAATTACCCTATCCCCCACTCCAGGGATTCGAGCAAAAGGAACGGAGTTTGCATCGATTACGTATGCATAATTGAGTGGATAGTTCACGGGCAGTGCTGCACAGTCGCCTTTTACGGTCGTTTTTACTGCCAGCATGGTTTCCCCGTCTATGTATTTTTCTGCACGCCTTTTTGTGGCTACGGAAGCCGGTTTAGTTGCTTCCGCTGTGGCTGTATTAGCCAATGAATTCCCTGCAACGTGAACGCCATCACGTTGAAGACTCTGTGCGTGTATCACGTGAGTCTTTTGTAGTTCTTTATGTAAAAGAGCTACCTGTTTCCAGAGCAATTTATGCTTTATTGTGGCACCTGTGTCGTCTTTTAAATCGTTTTCAATCCAGCTCTGCAGTTTAATATTGTAAGAGTTGACGCAAAAATGAGAATCGCACATTATTAGTGTGGGGAATTCGCGTTCTGCATTTTCGAGCGCCATCTTTAAAGATCTGATTTCAGCTCTCTGAGCCGAACAGTTTCTTACTGATTCAGTTTTTGTTACTTTCGGTCTGAATTTACCACACAGCCAACGACCTTTAATAATCGCACACGCTGCATCGTAAGATTTGCTCTCTACGTTGAAATGCTGTACAAATCTATCTGTATAGATTATACAGGCGTACTGTGGGAGAGGCAGAAGTTCGATTGGCAGAGGATATTCTTCTTCATATTCTAAATCATTCAGTTCTTCGAATTGCGGGGCGAAATAGTATTTCACATCTTCCGCTCTTAGAGAATCTACACACTGTATCCATTTCGGATCCAGTGACACTGTAGGCAGGTTTACTGGGCTGAATAGCGCCTCGAAGGTGGATTCCGCTGTGAGGATATTAATCCTTTTGCCGTGTGCTAGTTCTCGTTCATTTGCTAATGCAATTTGCACTGCTTTCACAGTTCTTTCTGTGTGACTGAATGTTTTTTCTGCTTGTTTGTACAAGTGAGATTTAATTGAAATTGGTACCTTTTCTCCCTCATTAGAGGTCAGGTACGTGAATCCGCATCTTCCTGGGATGACTCGGATTTACAAGATCGCGTGTGTTGTCACGTGTATCTAATTTTGTTTTAGCTAACATATCTGTTTGCAGTGATCTCAAAATTTCTGTGTGTTTTTGAGTCCAATTGATTTGTTTAAAATCAGGTTTAATTAGTTCGTAAAGAGGTTTAACCCTCTCTGCGTAATTTAGAATGTATGTTCTTCCGAAATTCAGAAAACCTAGTATGGATTTTAAATTCTTCAGCGTTTTTGGAGCTTGGAGTACAGCGCACTTCTCTAAGAAGTTGTCCGCTAGGCTTTTTCCTTCACTTGATAATTCGTATCCTAAAAATAGTACTGTCAGATGGGCAATTCAAGACTTTTTAAAGTTGAATTTGTAACCCTCTACTGCGAACCCAAGTATAATGGTGTTCACTCTTTTCAAGTGAGTATCTAAGTCGTCGTCTGTGAGATAGATATCATCTACGTAAGATAATGCCTCATCATCATATATTTGTAGTAACTCTGTTACTCTAGCTGAGAATAGTCCTGGGCTGTTCTTGAACCCCTGTGGGAGTCGACAGAAATTTTTCTGCGACCCAAATGCTGAGAAAGCGGTCAAGTATCTGCTTTCTGGTGCAATGGTTTGACAAAAGAAACCATTAGATATGTCTAATGTCGTTTTATATGTTTTCCTAACTATGTTATTCATTAGGGCTGCACTATGCAAGGTTTGTACTGCAAATGTTTTGCAACATGCATTAAGGTGTCTGTAGTCCAAAACTAGACGATATGAATTGTCTGGCTTGGAGACAGGAAACAAAGGATTGTTCATTTGAGAGGTGCATGTTTCAATCACCCCCTGGTATTCAAGTTGATCTAAGATCTCCCTGACTTGTTTTTTAGCTTCTTGCTTAATGGGATACTGCCGTTGGGCAGTTGGTTCACTTTTTAACTGGATTTTGTGAGGAGGTGAGTCCTCATCCCATCCTACATGATTTTTATATAATGCCGGTGCCCGGGCTACTGCCCATTTCCTTGCATAAGTATATTTTTTGTGAATCGGAATGTGATTCGAGAAGGCAGGCATAATCATTTCTTCGCCACGAGGGCACTCCCTGACAAACTCTGGGGGCCAATCTTTTTCAGCTACCAGAATGTCATAGCCTTTCGAGAGTTTATCCCAAAATAGACCCTTTATTTTCCTAGTCTTATCACCCTATATACGCAATGTTATTTCGTATATTTTATGGGGCTCGCTAAGTCTGGTGTCAGCAGTTTCAACCTGAATGTATTCATTCGTGTCCACTGTCTCCAGATGACTCATCAAGATCTTGCGGGCTATACTGATTTCTGCTGCACTGTCTAACATTGTCTGTGCCCACTCCCCGTTTTTCAACTGTGTCCTCAGTATTCTCGGCATGGTTGATTACTCTAATACTGGCTACCTTCTTTTTTGGAAATTGAGATTTTTTACTCTGAGCAGATTCCTTGTCTTTGGACTTGGCGTGCTCTCCTTGGTCTGACCGTCCTCTTCTTTCCGATTTCTGCGAAAAAGATTGAGAGGGACGTGTATCAATACTTTGATATCTATCAGGTTTTTTCAAATTATCCCTATTTCTAAGGTTGTATTTTTTCCCAGAGGGCTCCCTCTGGGGAGACTGGTGTTCTCGAGTCGGAGTTCTTTCCCTCCATCGAGGAGACCTTCCTCTGGACTGGAAAACTTTTTCCTTGGGAGTGGATTGTTTATTTTCATCCCAGCTCTTTTTAGGAGCGTTTAAATTATTTTTAATAAATCATTTTTCTGGATTTTCAAGCAGTTGGGGCTTTACTGGTTTCCCACCCAAGCTGTCTCTACCTAATTCTTCATAGCACTTTTCTATGATTTTGGCAAGCTCAATTGGCTGATCTGTTATATCTGTTTCCTTCAACTTCTGGCGGATCGCCACAGATGCTGCTTCTCCTTTTATATTGGCTAATAATATAGCCGAGACCTGCTTGAAGTCTTTGAGTTAAAGCAGGTTCTGGACCGTATTCATTTTGAATCTGTCGTAGTACATCTGGTATTACCGCCATAGATGGAACACCATGTGTTTTTGTGTAAATGGAAGCAAAGACTGTACCCCAAGTGTCACAGTCCTCCACGTGTGGTACGATTCCCATAGGAAGGCAGATGGTCAAGATTCTGTGTTTCTCAATAGGGGTAGTATCTGGAAATACTGCCTCTATTTGAGTGATTTATTTTCTGTGCTAACCAGAAAGGAATTTGTTCCCGTTTTATGGGTGTTTTACCAAGACATGACTGTATGTTCTGTGGTGTGATTTTATTAGTGTTCCCCTGATGAGGGGTCAGCTGTGGTACATTAACAGCTGGTTGGACTGTTGCAGACCGCATTACATATTGCACTAATTGCCTATGTATTTTAATAAGTGTTTTTAGCTGTACTAACAGCTCTTCCTTTGACATTTTTGCAATGTCCGGATGTGGTGTGTAGCTGGCTAGAACGGGCCACGTTGCTCCTGGTCTACCTAGTGGACCGAGCCTGGTAATATGATCATTATGTTTTAGGGCGCCATTAAACCAGAGCAGGTGCTCTTGGAATTTTAGTGGAATTTCAGTCTCCTCGAAAGGAGCGTACTCATCCGGTGGTTTCTCTATTTTGTAATAGTGAAACTCTTTTGTTCTAGCGTTTGCCGCTGGAAAGTTTATCCATGAATAGAATACCTCTGTCTGCCGATATTCGTGTGCCTCTATCACGAAAAATTACTGTACCACCTTGTGGTGTCAGTCCGTTTATTATAAGTTTTAAAGTTATAGATTTTCTTAAGTGGACCGGGATGTCGATAGCATCTGGGTCAGTCTGTAGGAGACTCGAGTCTTCCTCTATTAGTAGGGTCGCTAGTCTAGCTGTTTCCCTTTCCTCTTCACTGTCTGACATTTTATAAATGCAGGGTTTGCAGAGTAGGTCTCCAAGGAGACAAAGATTAGGTGCACAATATTTTGGAACAGTGTATCCTTCAACGTTGAATAAACCAGAGCTTTACATAGGAATCTCTTCCTACTAAGTTCTGGCGGATTTTAACCTTTCACCCACTCCAGACGTCTATTGGAGTATTTACGGGAGAAAGGGGTCTGTGTGAAAATGCACGACTGAGTTACTCTAACGTCTTGCGTTAGTTTATCGCCTTACCAAACTTTGGGCGCCATGTAGTGTAGTTCCTATTTTCCCAATAGGCCCTGCGCATTGGAATAACATAAACAGTAGTATCGACGTAGAAGTGCGGATCTTCCAGGCCTCCACTGACTATGCTAAACTTAATTGGGTTTGTTACCAACTAGCTCAGAGGTCACTGGAAACTTTCTTGACTGAATAGGAAGTGATTAGCTTCCCTGGCAGAGACAAGAAGGGATTCAGTTTTCCAACAACCGTGCAAAATGACAACTTTGCTCCTCAGATCAAGAGTCAATCTCTAGGGTCGTGTGAACAATAGACAGTTATTTTACTCAGTCAGTGGTTGTGCAGTTTACTTTCACAATATGTAGAGAATAGAGAGACTGGCGTTTTCAATAAAGGGTAACATTTATTGAACAGTCTTTCTTCTCGTACAAGAGAAATGAATTGCCACAATTGCAAGACTTGTTATTATAAAAAGTTTGTACAGTAAGATAAGTATTGCAAAATAATACCGTAAAAGCATTGATATGGTTTCTTAGCCATACAATGGTTTAAAATGAATAAAACATATATACATTCATATATACATTAGGCTAAAATACTCAACTGGTGCTTCTAACTACGCCTACCCCAGTGTACCTGACCTAAGCCTAATACTTGGGAGGGGAGTAAGTAAGTAGCTTTAAGTTAAGTTGGTTTTGCCAAGGTTTGCTTCAAGAATTCTCTCTAAGGGTTTAGTCAACACCATACCTCTGGAATAGAATGATGGAGGTCTGGTATCTCCTTCAGGGGGTCGATATCCCAGTCACCCGCAAGGGTAGACTAGAAACGCCGGAGCTGGATTTCTCTGCAGGAGAAAGACAGCGTCTCTTCTCAGCGCGTCGAGGAGGAGGAGGAGGAGGGGCAGCGTCCACGGGCAGCTTGCATCTGCTGGGCTCTTGCAGGGGGACGGCGGTTCAGCTCCTAAGTTCACCACACCATCGTTCGCTAGTTAGCAGCGATAGCAGTAGCGATAGCAGCTATGGTATCATCAGCATGACAGCTTCTTCAGCTTCAGCGAAGACAGCAGCAGTAGCGAAAACGACAGCGAGACAGCAACGAGACAGCGTTTGCTTAAGGCAACGTTGGTAATATTTATACCTGAAAGGTGCCTTGTTTGACGTAAGTTTTTGGACATAAGACGTCAATAAAGATGTCACTAGGAAGTGATCGTCTATCAGTGCTCATTAGAGTTCTATTACTAATCAAAACACAGCAAGCGGGGATTTCCAGGTTGCTGAGTTTTTATCTTGTTGAAGAACTCGGAGTGTTAACCTAGGAATCTCAGATAGTAACTTCTGCTATGTCATTGCACTAATTGGTTGCAAAGGAAGTGGCAGAGAAAGCTATTCTGAAATGTGGCTCTGTTCGTGTAAGGCCAGAGACGAGTTTCTGAATATTGCACTTGAACGGTTATGCCAATATAGGGAATAAATGGATTTATAGCCGAATAGGGGCATAAGGTCATAGGGTAGATCAGGGTCCTAGATTAGAACGCAACAGCCTGAGACATGTTTACAGGGCTACTCATGTGGGTGGTACAACCAGTGCTGCAGGCCCACTAGTAGAATCTGATTTACAGGCCCTGGGCACAGCCAGTGTGCTAGAGACATACTAGTAAATCAAATATGCCAATCATGGCTAACCAATCGGAATCACAATTCACACACAGAGCATATGCAATTTTAGCACTGATTAGCAGTATAAAGTGTCCAGAGTCCTGTAGCCAACAAAACAGGGTCAGAGAAATAGGAGGCAAAAAGCAAAACGTTTGGGGATAAAACTGCAAAAAGGGCCAGCTCCAAATCTGCAGATCCCCCTTATCATGACTGGGAGGGCCTAGAGGACCTTTGAAGAACTGAGGAGGTCAAACCCACAGGAGCTGTGATATCCTCAGGCCAGTAAATTTCAGCTCAGGCAGCCAGGAGCGCATTTAGCGCATGTCTACCTCCTGGCTGCCTGACCTGCAAATAAAAAGCTTACATCAGGCTGATCTTTGCTCAGCCTGGCAGACACTGTCTATGTCTGAAAGGTGCAGGGGCAGGCCCCTATGCCCTTGATGATTTGTTGCTGCTGCTGGAAATTTTAAACCGGCCGAAGGTAGCTGGAATAATGGAAAGGGGCGACCACTCGGTCCCCCCGAACGTATGGTGGAGTACCCCGATCCCCCGGGAAGCCATTTTGGGCGGGAGGCGAGTCTCGGCTGGTATGCCTGAAGAGGCGTAGCCGGGGCGCGCCTTTTCCCGCCCAACAGAGGGTTGTCCTAGACACCAACACCGATAGCCACGGATTGGAGGTGGGTCCACGCCCGCCCGAAGAAGGATAAAAGGAGCGACAAGCCAAGGAAGCATCCTCTTGTTCCTGTGCTCTGAAGCTGCACCTCCCCGTTGCACGTGAGCTCGAGACGGAACGAAGATCCATTTTTGAGAATTAATCTTGTGTTTCTTCTTTCAGTGAGTTCGGAGTTTTTCCTGGCCTAGGACCTTGAGGAGTATACGCGGACGATGCCTAGCAAGAAGGTCGGAAAGAGGATCGGGACCGATCAGATGCTTCGTATGCTGATGAAGGACATGGCAGATATGAAAAAGCAGATGGCGGTAATGAATGGTGTAGGGGGGCCTAAGAGAGTCATCGGACCAGCATTGCCGGGAGTGGTCCCTAACGGGAGAGGTAGAAGGGCCAAGAAGGGAGCGCCGGGTGGTGAGGCCCCGGTTCCTGAAGCACCCCCTGCGCACCCGGTCACCCCGATCGAGGCCCCGACTCCGGTCCCAGACGTGGGGCAACCGATCCCTGTGGTAGTCACTCCTGTGAACGGGGAGGATATGCCTCCTGAGCTGGCTGCCCAGTTGGCGGCATGGTTAGGCAAAGAGAACGAGGGGGCCACGGCTGAGGAAGCCAGGGCAATAATGAAGCAGTTGCGGCAATCAAAAGATGCTGCGAAGGCACCGTCTCCTTTTGTTTCCCCGCAGGCTCCCGTGGAACGACCAGTATCGGGCGTTGGTTCGGCAGGAACTACGGTCACAGTGGCCGGTTCAGGTAAGCAGCCGTTGCCGATTGCGGGGGAGGGATCGGTACCTTCAAGGAGGGAAAAAGTTGTTCAGCATATCCCGATTGAGGTAAAAGAAAGGATATGGGCTGATAAATATGTGAACATGTTTTCCTTGTTGACCGATCACTATGAGATTGAGCATGTAAAAAATCAAAAAGAATTTCTGCATCCTAGTGTATGGCGCGCCAAGATGGCCGCTTTCAGAGTTGATGAATCGATCGACAATTGGGGCAGAGCGTTTGGAATGTTCACTGCAATTATGGGGGAACGTAGGCCCGAATTATTGGTGGAACTAGCCGTGTATCAGACACGTATCATGGAATTTTATGGAACATATGGTGGCAATCAATGGTTTTGTTACGATAGCATATTTCGTAAGTCCAAGGAGCACGACTCATCCCTGACGTGGGATTGTTTAGACTCTATTTCCTGGCAGAAAATGGAGAAGTCAGGCACGGCGAAGTCGCCATCTTTAGGGGGGAACATGGTCGAGTTTTCCCGCCATTCGTCTGGGGCGCCCTTTCGGGCAGGATCAAGCAATGATCAGCACACAAGGAATAATGGCAACGCAGGTAAAAAAGGGGTCTGCTGGAGCTTTAACAGAGGCAAATGTACTAGGCCGCAGGGATCTTGCAAGTTTAGGCATGAATGTGCTGGGTGCGGGCAGTCCTCGCACCCCGAGACCATGTGCAGAGCCAAAAATGGTGAAACGGGAAGTAGAGGGGACGCCAAACAGGTCTGAAATAGTCCGAGGGGCGCCTCTCCCTACCCCGATTGATATCATGGCAATGATTCCGTGGCTGAACGAATATCCGGATCATATCTCCGCTGGGGTGTTGCGAGATGGTTTTTCGTATGGTTTCCGCATCCCGGCGGGGGATTTTCAGGGTACAGCGCAATGTAGGAACCAACTGTCGGTTCTGCAGAATACGGCGGTGGTACAAGCAAAGATTGGGAAGGAGGTGACCCGAGGTCGGGTTGCCGGCCCATATGACATGCCGCCTGTTGCTAATTTTGTTTGTTCGCCTCTGGGAGTGGTTCCCAAAAAGGACCCGGGGGAATTCAGGTTGATACATAATTTGTCAGCTCCAAGGGGTCTTTCGGTGAACGATGCGATTGACCCAGGAGTTTGTTCGGTGCGGTACGCATCTTTTGATGAGGCTGTCGCCATGTTGAATCGCCTGGGGCCCGGAGCGCTGATGGCCAAATCGGACATTGAATCGGCGTTCCGGTTGCTCCCGGTACACCCAGATGATCAGCGTCTCCTTGGTTTCATGTTTCAAGGACGCTACTACATGGATAAATGTATGCCAATGGGTTGCTCCATCTCTTGTGCGTATTTTGAAAAGTTCAGTAGTTTTTTGCAATGGGCGTTCACAAGAACAACAGGGATTACACATGTTATGCATTATCTTGATGATTTTCTATTTCTGGGGGCAGCCAGGACATGGAATGTGCACAGGCTTTTGAAAGAATTTTGTGATCTCATGATTCGCTTTGGCGTGCCATTGGCACCAGGTAAGACAGTGGGCCCGGCTACTTCGCTCGAGTTTCTTGGAATAGAGCTCGACTCCGAAGAGGGGTGCTTCCGTTTGCCTAAGGAAAAGGTAACAAAGTTTAAGGCATCGCTTGAAACATGTATTAGCGAGACGAAGGTAAATTTGCATCAGTTGCAGGAGGCTGTGGGTCAGCTGAATTTTGCCCTTAGAGTGATACCGATGGCTCGCCCCTTTTCCCGCTCTATTGCTCAAGCCATGGTCGGCCTTAAGGAAGGGCACCACCGTACTAGGCTCTTGGCAGAGGTCCGTCAGGACATGCGCATATGGTTGGCATTCCTGGCGGATTTCAACGGTCGTGTCGTGTGGAACCAACCAGCGGTCTCCTCCGTGGAGCTGGGGTTGTGGACTGACTCGGCAGGGAGTGTGGGCTTTGGCGCCATCTTGGGTAATCATTGGTCAGCACGAACCTGGCCGACATGGTGGCACGAGAGTGGGCTGACAGGTAACATTGGGTTTCTCGAACTGTTCCCTATTCTGGTGGCCTTAAAAACATGGCCTGAGGAGTTTTGTGATCGCTCTGTGGTGTTCTGGTCTGACAATATGACCGTGGTTGAGTGTATCAATAGTCAGGCAGCACGCTGCAAATGGATCTTGAGACTGTTAAAAGAAATTGTCCTGTTGTGTATGAGACTAAACGTCCACTTTAGGGCAAGACATGTGCCAGGGGTGTTAAATCAAGCAGCTGATGCGCTTTCCCGTTCCCGCATGCAGGTCTTCTGGGGTTTTCTGCCCTCAGCGGACCCGGTGGCGGCACCATTTCCCGAAGCTCTCTGGTCTCTCGGTGCCCCGGACTACAAGACCTCGTGGGAGAGAGTCTAGCACCCAGGACAAGGAAGGCTTATGAAGGGGCGTTCCGTTCTTATTTGTCCTTTTTGGGTTCAGCCAGGGGGGAGCTTTGGGGCCAAGAAGAGTATGTCCTGAACTTTTTGTTATCATTACATCAGGCAAGCAAATCAGTGGCTACGGCCAATAGGCACCGGGCCGCTATTTCTTTCGTGGCACGGGCCCATGGCTTACAGGATCCCACGGCGTCTTTCTTGGTGCAGAAGGCGCTGCGTGGGTGGCAACGCCGTGAGGGTTGCAGAGTGGATGAAAGACACCCGATAGGTCTGGAAAGGTTGGCCCTGTTACTGTCCGTACTCCCTGCGACATGTTCATCTCAATCAGAGACAGTGCTATTCCGGGCCGCTTTTGCATTAGCATTCCATGGGGCTATGCGGGTAAGCGAGCTGGTAGCGAGGAACAAGTAGGATACGGGGGGGGTCTGTGCCGGGAGCACATTCAAATTAAGGGGGAGACAATGGTAGTCTCATTTGCCAGGTCCAAGACCGATCAGAAAGCGATCGGGGACAGTGTAGTGGTTCAGCGGATTCCGGGATCTCCCATGTGCCCGGTAGCATGCGTTGAGGAGTATTTGACGCAGAGGGCGGCATCATGGGGGGGAAGCTTGCTGAGGCACGCCGACGCCACCTCACTGACGAGGTTTCAGTTCCAGCGGGTGCTAACGATGGCAATCGCAGCAGCGGGCTTGAACCCGAGCGAGTTTGGGACCCATTCCTTCCGGATAGGGGCTGCTACAGAGGCTACAGCCAGGGGTCTGAGTGTGGAAAAAGTGAAACAGTTGGGGCGTTGGTCCTCGAATTGTTATAAGAGGTATGTGCGGTTGCACATGTTGTGAAGCCTATGTCTTGCACTCACGCTTCCTGTTTTTGTTTGGTTTACAGTGTCGCGAGCTTACGAGGCGGGGCGGACTGTGCAGTCGACCCGACACCTGGGAACCAGCGGTCAAAGATCACCGGCTGAGGAAAGAGTGGTGTGGGTCGTGGGCCACTCATACGTGAGGCGTGCCGCAGACGTATTCAAAGCAGGTGACATGATTCACATGGCTGGGGAATACGGGTACAGGGTGACCTCCTACGGAAGGGGCGGGCTCTGTATTGACCAGTTTCAAAGTTTTATGGAGGGTTTGTTAGGGCGGACTAGGTCACCGCCATCTGTAATCATAGTGCATCTTGGGGGCAATGATTTGGTGACCATTGGTAGACGAGTACTTCTCGAATCGATACTATCCACAGTAAGTTGGTTGGCGAGAAGGGTTCCGGGGTGCACGATTGCATGGTCCTATATGATTCCACGAAAGGTGTGGCGGGGGGCTAATTCTGTGGCTGCTGTAAATCATTCAGTGAAGAAGGTGAATAACAAACTTGGTAGATTGTTCCGTACAAGTACATTGCATTCTATTCCGCATGGGTGTATCAGGGGGGACCATATGTATCTAGAGGATGGAGTTCATTTGTCCCGGGTGGGAATACTTTACTCATAGGAGACCTCGTAGCTTGGTTAAAGAGTTTGCAGCTATGACCTTTAAGTAGGAGTTTTGTGGGGGGTCCGGATAGCCGGTCAACTATCCGGCCTGTGGCGGTAAGGTCATGATCGGTGAGCAGGAATTAGAAGATCCCTAGAGGTGGGGCGTCAACCATTATGGATGGGAGCGCCCGGGGGGAGGCGGCCATTGGCCCCTCAAACGGGGAGGCGGTCCCCTCTAAGGATGGGGACGCCGAAAGGGAAAGCGGCCATAGGCCCCTCCCTGGGGAGGAGGGGCTAGGGCCCCTCCTGGGAATTTCCCGGGGCCAGGACATCTGCGACGGCAGATGTGGTAAGTTGTGTGGGGTGGGAGGGGGGTCTACGCTACCTTCTAGACACCTCACACGAGTCCTCGGACGACCACTAAAGATGGCGTCGAGTTAACAGGGGGCCCCCGCTAAGACAAGGGAAATTGGAAGTTGGCACAGAGGTACAGTCCTCTGTGCGACCGCCCCTCACAAGTGAGGGGGGAGTTCTGGTATTGGGGATCTGACACCGGTTACGACCTTGCCGTTGGCCCGTAATGTTAGGATGTACAATTTCAAAGTTTGAGTAATGCATTTGCAGGATGTTTAGTTCGGCTAGGAGAACCTTTGTATTAGAGATGTGTTAAGGTCAGCCAAGAACATCATAATGCGTAAATGAAATTGTACATGATATGAAACTGTTATTTTAACGTTTTTAATTTTGTTTCATATTTTAATAAATACGGCCGGGAGGGTAACTCCCTCCCGCCTTCCACAAGTTCATAACCGTTTCCGTCTTCCCATCCTTGGGGGATTGTGTTGAGAGGGGGTGGCGGGTATCTCAGCCATATGGAAAGGGGCGACCACTCGGTCCCCCCGAACGTATGGTGGAGTACCCCGATCCCCCGGGAAGCCATTTTGGGCGGGAGGCGAGTCTCGGCTGGTATGCCCGAAGCGGCGTAGCCGGGGCGCGCCTTTTCCCGCCCAAGAGAGGGTTGTCCTAGACACCAACACCAATAGCCACGCCCTGGAGGCGGATTGGAGGTGGGTCCACGCCCGCCCGAAGAAGGATAAAAGGAGCGACAAGCCAAGGAAGCATCCTCTTGTTCCTGTGCTCTGAAGCTGCACCTCCCCGTTGCACGTGAGCTCGAGACGGAACGAAGAGCCATTTTTGACCCACCCACCAGCCCCTGATGACATCGATTTGTTGGAATAAAGTCGAGTGTCTTGTTATTGTTTTCTTACAGGTTGTTTTGAATAAAGTTGGTAATTTGGTGTGTAATAAAGTTGATAATTCTTTCCTTTTCAGCATGTTTTATTCAGCGAAGTAGTTGCACCAGATGCTTGGTAGAGAGTATACTTTGATTTGCTTAAGTATAAATTGTTTTTCTCCACTTTTAGTCTTAGGTTGTCGTATTTATTTTGGTCGGGCGGTAAGGTCATGATCGGTGAGCAGGAATTAGAAGATCCCTAGAGGTGGGGCGTCACCCATTATGGATGGGAGCGCCCGGGGGGAGGCGGCCATTGGCCCCTCAAACGGGGAGGCGGTCCCCTCTAAGGATGGGGACGCCGAAAGGGAAGGCGGCCATAGGCCCCTCCCTGGGGAGGAGGGGCTAGGGCCCCTCCTGGGAATTTCCCGGGGCCAGGACATCTGCGACGGCAGATGTGGTAAGTTGTGTGGGGTGGGAGGGGGGTCTACGCTACCTTCTAGACACCTCACACGAGTCCTCGGACGACCACTAAAGATGGCGTCGAGTTAACAGGGGGCCCCCGCTAAGACAAGGGAAATTGGAAGTTGGCACAGAGGTACAGTCCTCTGTGCGACCGCCCCTCACAAGTGAGGGGGGAGTTTTGGTATTGGGGATCTGACACCGGTTACGACCTTGCCGTTGGCCCGTAATGTTAGGATGTACAATTTCAAAGTTTGAGTAATGCATTTGCAGGATGTTTAGTTCGGCTAGGAGAACCTTTGTATTAGAGATGTGTTAAGGTCAGCCAAGAACATCATAATGCGTAAATGAAATTGTACATGATATGAAACTGTTATTTTAACGTTTTTAATTTTGTTTCATATTTTAATAAATACGGCCGGGAGGGTAACTCCCTCCCGCCTTCCACAAGTTCATAACCGTTTCCGTCTTCCCATCCTTGGGGGATTGTGTTGAGAGGGGGTGGCGGGTATCTCAGCCATATCAGTAGGCTGCAGTCAGAGTAGAAGACAAAACACAAGAGCCCATATTTAACAGTTTCCCCCTTGCACCACCTGGGAATGTGTTAAAATGCTATGTCTTCCCTGGTGAGGCATAACAATGAGAAATATATTTATTTCTCCTCATTGTTTCCTCTTTCTACTTGTGCTGAATATTGCAGCACAAATAGAAAGAGAAAAATGTCTCTCAGGGTTGTTTTTGTTCATGAAGGTGTCCCTTCCAGCACAGAAGCAATCTTGCTTACAACGCAGGCACCTATGCAACATGATGCTAGATGCCTGAGTTGCGCTGCACAAAAGAAAGATAAATGTGCCCTCAGATGCATTCAAGACAAAAGCTAGAGGAAGGAAGCAAGCTAAAAGATGCAGGGGCATATTAACAACAACTAGCAATATTTAGCGCTAAATGAGCTTAGCAAGTTGTTTTTAATCGTCAAGCATCGCCGGATATTATTGCAGAGATTACGTGCTATTAGCAACGTTTATCTCTAAAGCGATATAATATCCAGTGATAGCGGCGAAATGCGTGAATATCGCTGAGAATACAGCGATATTCATGCATTAACGCCAATAGGGTCTTAGCCATAATATTCACCTCCCATTGTATATAATGGCTAAGAACTGGTCTGAGCAGGCATTAGGTTTTGTAGATATTCGCGCTTAGCGCAATATTTTCATCGCTACGCCTGCGTTGATAATAGGCGATAGCGATGTTAGTGACTGCTTTCAGTCGCTAACAGGTTGGGTACGCCCACTTTGCATGTCAATAGCGATAAATATTTGGACAGTCTATATGCATTGTAAATGTTAGGCACAGACCAGTGCTGGTTCACTGCTGTACTGTAGAAGCCATTCCAAGGACGGGGACAGACCACGTTGATAGTCTGGGATTTTCCCTTTCTTCTGCTTGATCCACTTTAGTACTTTTTGACAGGTTTAAGCATGAATGTCTTGCAGACTATTATGATCTCCATTTCTTCAGTCTCCACATGTAAAAATGGCCTTTTGATGCTCAGTGATCCAATGATGTTTCTTGGGTAGCAAATTATATGAGTTAAATTATGCTTTTGGGAGATAAGGAGCAGCACAGACCACATACTCGCTTCCTGTGTGAAAACAGCCTCTTTATTGAAGGCAGGTGCACATCAGATACACTTTACCCTAGGCCTTTGCCTCACAAAACTAGACTTCAATATACATTTGTTCACCTAATTCCCCATACACCCACCCCTAACCTCTCCTTTAACATCCTTATGTAGCAACTGTGGGCCAGATGTAGGTTGCCAAATAGCGAGTGCTAACGCTGAAGTTGGGTGAATTTCAGAGTTTGCGATCGATATTTGGCTGCGAGCAATGTAGGTGAGTTTAAACCTACTAGCAAAATAAGAAATTGCAAAATTGCGATTCCTTATTTTGCTCTTGCATTTAAGGAATCGCAAATTGCGATTCCTTAAATGCAATGTAAGTAGCACATAAGAAAGTGCACTTTAGCCTTAAGAAATCGCTAATTACCAACAACTTAAAGTTGGTGGTAATTAGCGATTTCCTTTAAAAAACACTTATTTGCTTTTTTAAAGTGCCATGTAGCACATATTCATGCCCTGAGGGCATGTATGTGCACCACATGTGCACACATACACATTTCAGGGGTGGAACAGGGTGTCCTTTTGAAACCCTGGCACCGTTGAAATAGAGCCCGCTATTTGCAATTCTCTAATAGCCAATTGCAAATAGTGAATATCTTTCCATTCATGAATAAACAACAGCACAGGCAGTGGGGGAAATCAATTATAGCCGCACTTACTCATCTATCATTGAATGAATATTCGTTAAATAGTCTAGTTTGTGCCCTCCTCTGTAAGTCCACTGCCCTAGGGCCTAAATTAAACTATACTCTACAAACGCTCAAAGAGGCATAAAGTAAATAGCATATAATGTGCACAATGATCACACAAATTGATAGAGAGATTTGTCTTCATGAAAAATTCTTCTTTTATTCTTGATCATCACAGCCAACGTGTTTCACCCCAAAGGGCTTCATCTGGGCTGTTAAAAACAACAGATCATTGATCATAAATACCTATCTAACATGGGATCATGAAACCCACATCATATGTGTAATAGTGAAAATGTTCTTGCACTAAGAAACAGCAGTGACTCTGATGGTGCCCACCACATGACACCTTCAGCAATGAGAACACCCACACAGAAAACAAAGCCTCTTAAGAAGTGATGAAAAATAACAGAGAATACTAAGACCCAAATAACCCTTTTCAACAAAACCACACATCTAGTCAGTCTTTGCGAGGTTAACACAAACCCCAAAAGGCGACAACCATTGGATGAGGATATTTAGCCATTTAGTTATTTCATACATAAGATGACCACAATAAACTATCCAGGCCACAGCTAAGGGAAACCCAATTCAATACAAAAACACCACAAGTCATATATTTGACCTGTGCTTTATGTTGAAACTTGACACCAGTAAATAAGTGAAATTAAAACCAAATCATTAATAAAAATCCAATAATTTTTTATTATTTATTTACCTGACGTGGAAGCCTTTCTTCCACATGCCATGCAAGGCGATGGATAGTCCACCAGAACACAATTCCAGCGCAGATACCTTGAAGCAGAGAAAAGGGCAATCTCTATTACGAAAACATCAACATGGTCTTATTTCCTATCCATTAACACCATTGCTAAAATAATCACTTTCCTATATCAATTGTATTCAACTCAAATGCCAAATAATATATTCCTGTACCTTGTCACATTAGACGTTGCTGCGCAGAATAAACAATCAGAATTCTTGCTTGATAGCTGGCCTACATTTAGGTTTAGTGAAAGGTCACTGTCTCCTCAGTTAGTTCTGTGAATCAAAATTCATGAGCCATCATTATGAATGTATCATCTTGTTTACCTACGCCGCTTATATCTTGCAGTGCACACGAAAGAGATTTTCCTTATATATTAGATAAGGAAAAACAATATTTAAAATCATTATCAAATTCTAGTTATCCGGTTAAATTGGCACTATGTATGCTGCGTGATTCGCCTCGCCCGCATTGTCGAGGAACCAATATATTTAAACATTAGCATATAGCGCCGAAAACATATGGACATTTTAGAACACCTCTATTCTACTAGATAACACTAGGGGACACTGCTGTAAACATTTACCTGGCGAGTGACTCTTGGCTCTTTTTCTTCCTGCTGCTGCTGGGACAATCTGCGGATCTCCGGGACCCTCAGGACACCACCTCAAGCCACAGCTGCGCTCTCCTCGCGGACCGCCGACTGCTGGGGGAACTACATCCCCTAGGAGGCAGTGCGGTCTCGCGGGAGGAAGCGAGAGGGCCCACGTGACCTCCTTAAATTGCCCCGGGACATCCCGCGGTGCGGGGCGCTGCTGTAAACATTTACCTGACGAGTGACTCTTGGCTCTTTTTCTTCCTGCTGCTGCTGGGACTATCTGCGGATCTTGAGCCCCTCAGGACACCACCTCAAGCCACGGTCGCGCTCTCCTCGCGGACCGGGGACTGCCGGGGAACTACATCCCCCAGGAGGCAGTGCGGTCTCGCGGGAGGAAGCACAAGAGGGCCCACGTGGCCTCCTTAAATTGCCCAGGGACATCCCGTGGCTTGGGACGCTGCTGTAAACTTGTACCTAGCGAGTGACTCTTGGCTCTTTTTCTTCCTGCTGCTGCTGGGACTATCTGCGGATCTCTGGGCCCCTCAGGACACCACCTCAAGCCACAGTCACACCCTCCTTGCGTACTGCAGACTGCCGGGGAACTACATCCCCCAGGAGTAAGCATGGGCGGAAAATCCGTTTCGCTCGCGGATTTTGCGGATTTTCGGTAAATTCACAATGCGCGAGATTCGCGAATCTCCCGCAAAATCCGCAAATCCGCGAGCAGCGGATTTCATGGCTTGCTCGCACTGTTCGCGTGAGTTCGCGGCTTCCCAGTACAACTTCGCGCCCCGCGAATAAGCGCAAAATTGCAGAAATACGATCTTAGCAAAACTGAAACTACTTACCAGGTTCAAAAGTTCAGGCTCATCATTAGTAGCCATTTCCTGTAGTGCTTCCTGAGGGGCCCCTCCAGAGTTCAGTTGCCAGTTGCAACTATTATGTGACCCTGCTCTGAACCTCAGAATAGTTACACATATGCCACAAAGGTCCTGAATTACAGCTAAGGGAAACAAGCAGGAGCCAGGCTGGAGGTTCAAATCCATTAATCAGCCCCTAATTCATTATTGTCAGTTGGGGCAGGGCAGGTGTTGTAACTAATTTTGCAACAATGAAAGCACTTAGCAAGTGCAAAAGATCACTAATCAGGAAGCACTAAGGAAGCAGGTGCCAGCTAAAAAAATATTCTTTGACACATTAATCAGCCCCAAATTAATTCAGGTCACTTGAGGCAGGGAAGGTGTGCTTGCGTTGCCACAATAATGTACACTGACTGGACAACCAGAGGGTGCTGTGATGAAACAGAGGGTGGCATGGGTGGGCCAGAGGGTGGCATGAGTAGTCAGAGAGTGGCAGTGGTGACAGAGAGTGGCAGTGATGAAGAAGAGTGTCTCAAACAGGCTGGACACGTAGAAACAACAAGTTCGCGAAACTTGCGACCCGACAGGTAAGTTCGCGTTTTGCGAAATTGTACAAAACCCTCGCGAACTGGCAGAAACCAGCGCGAACACAAAAAAAAAAAAAATCCGCAAATTCGCGGATTTTGCGGATTGCGAGTTCGCAAATCCGCAAAATTCGCGAACGCGAGATTCGCAAAATTCGCCCATGCTTGCCCAGGAGGCAGTGCGGTCCCGCGGGAGGAAGCGCGAGAGGGCCCACGTGACCTCCTTAAATTGCCCCGGGACATCCTGCGGTGCGGGAGGCGTGCGGGCTCGCCTGTGCAAAGCCCGGGCAAAGGGCGGGCCCGTCTCGTGCCCGTCAGTAGCCGGAAGAGGCTGCGCTGGGCCTATTCCCTTGGTTTCGTCCAGAAAAACCATTTGCGATTTAGCCAAGTAAGACTTTTCCATCATTTATGGTATTTGCCCAGCTTTTGCTAAGACTTATTTGCCTATACCACTCTCAGACTGAACTTATCTCCAGAATTGAGTGTGCTATCATAATCAATGTGAATTTTTGAGAGTTTGAAGGACTTTATACCCTGATTTATCCATAGAGTGTATGCACGAGCTGTCTTCAAATTTATAATTAAGGGTTAGTTTTGAATTTTCTATTCTATTTATACGACCTAGGGTAAAGGACTGTATTGAGAGCAATAAAGATGGGGAAAAGGTAGTTGCTTAGTCCCAAACCTAAAACTGGACGGAAGGTTAACACAGACCCCCAGCACACTCTGTTAAGTTACCTGACGGGCGCAATGGGAGCCCTAGATAAACAGATTAGTTCAGCGGAGGAATTACTTGAAGCTAGCTCCCTAAGATCTAACTTGGAGTCTAACTACTCTGAACCCACGAGAGCCCCAGACAAACTCCACCTAAAAAAAGTACATCAAATGGTTGTGTTCAGCTTATTCCAGATAGAATCAGTTTAAGTGATTCAGACACTTCCCTACAACCACCCCAAAAGAAACATAAAAACCAGAGTTCTGTTGAAAATACGAGCCACGAGATTAGCATAGCTAATGCAGTACAAAATAGTCATTTAGCCAATGGGGGTGATGTGGTAAACCCAAAAAGGAAACACACAAAACAAGGTAAAAGGAAGGGGGGTGTAAGAAAATCTTCCACAAAAGCTCAAGTTGGTACCGACAGCAACTCAGAGGTTTCCACCAATGATATTAAGACCCTCACCAAAGTAGTACAAAGGTTAGACATGTTTTTGCGGCTCAGGCTCGACCAAATAGAGCATAGATTGACCCAAATAGAACAAAGTCTATCCGCAAACAAAAGACAAGTCAGACAGGATGCCCTATCCCCTTCCAGCAAACAAGGAGCGGTAACTGTGGGGAGAAATTAGACAGTAGGGCACACAAATACAAATACTCAAAAAGTTGTTGCAAGGCCCAATACACGGATATTAAAATCCACCTTAATTACAACTCCAGGTGATGAAACAAGCCAATAAATAAGATTTTGGATCCAATGGCAATAAATGTCCCTTCCCAACTTAAAGCGCCATACGAACATCTCTCTTCCAATCCCGAAAGCCAACTTAGGACAAAACTGGGACCAGGCCAGCATCTCGATCTGCCGCCTCTTGCCACTCCTTATATTATAGTATTGGCAAATGTTCCAAGGAAGCCCCCATTAGAATTAGAAGGGCGGGAGACACTGAGAAACAAATCGCTATACTGGCTCGGTCGAAAAACAGGTTTAAAGGATTCTTTATTCAGGGAGTTTAAAATGGCTAGAAGGGTCCAGTGGGTGGGAACTCGTGGAAAAACACTTCAAGGAGATTGCATAGTACCTTCAGATCCCCTATGTTAGTCAAAGAAATCTTGTGGGCAGCAGGAAATAACTATCTACCTAGGGGAGAGATCAACATACTTCCATTAGTTTTTTTTTATACCCCCGAGTACTATGCAACATGCTCACGATTTCAATATTATAAAGACCCAGGATTCACATTATGAGATCCCGACTACAAACAGATTCTACCCGCTTCTGGGTTTGGAAGATCTACATTGACTGGATAAGACAAGCCCCAATTGTCCAGAAGCCCAGGGATGTGCTATGGAGGCAGTTCAATATGTAAACACTGAAATGTTCACTTTAAGTCGTTCAGACACAGACGTTGGGCTCTCTCTTAGAAGCCCTCCAAAAACAGATAATATAGACAAACCCTCATTGAGCATACTTTTTTGGAACATTGCGGGTCTGAGCTCCAAAATTAACAACAAAATTTGGACTAACTTTATCCAAAATTTTAACATCCTCTGCCTGCAGGAGACATGGGCAACATCCGCAATCCACATAGAGGGTTACAAAACCTACCTTTCTATGGCACTCCCTTGAACTTTTGAGTGAGCAAGGGGTGGCCTGTCGATCTTTGTCTCTAACCTGGTTAAATTGGAGGAAATTGTCATAGTCAAAACACAGGTAAATTATAAGTATGGACGAAATTTGCGAATTCGCGTTCCACGAATTCGCGCGAGATTGAATTTGCAATCTGCAAAATCTGCAAATTCATGTGAATTTGTGGATTTTTGGGTTTTTGCGTGTTCGTGGGTTTTTTGCGTCTTTGGGGTTTTTTTTGCGTGTTCGAGGGGCTTTTTGCGTGTTCGCGGCCAGCTTGCATGGCGAAGTTACCCATGCGGTCGTGTATGAGCAGAGCACCCTCTGGTTCACCACTGCCACCCTCTGGTGCATCACTGCCACCCTCTGGTTCACCACTGCCACCCTCTGGTTAAGCACTGTCACCCTGTGGTTCAGCACTGCCACCCTCTGGTTCACCACTGCCACCCTCTGGTTCACCCATGCCACCCTCTGGTTCACCACTGCCACCCTCTGGTTCACCACTGCCACCCTCTGGTTCACCCCTGGTACCATCTGGTTCATCACTGCCACCCTCTGGTTCACCCCTGCCACCCTCTGGCTCAGCACTGCCACCCTCTGGTTCAGCACTGTCACCCTCTGGTTCACCCCTGCCACCCTCTGGTTCATCACTGTCACCCTCTGGTTCATCACTGCCACCCTCTGGTTCACCACTCCCACACTCTACTGAGATCTTTTGTGACGCAGCGGCAGAACAAAAGATGCACCATGGTGCAGGGTATTAACAACTTAACGCATCTGAGAGATGCATCACGTTGTAAAGCCCTGTTCCACCAGGAGGCGTTCCGGCGCAGGGGAGGGCGTTCCTGCGCAGGAACGCCTCCTAAAAGTGGATGAGTGAAATCTACAAGAATTCACTCAGTCACTTTTAGGCCAATGCTGCGTCAAAACCCTGCGCCTGCTTGAAGCAGGCGCAAGGCTTGATGGAGCATTGGGGAGTTAATGCCCCCCAGAGCATTGCTGGAGCTGCGTCGCAAGCTCGACGCAGCTCCAGCAATGCGCTGCTGCGGCGCACAATAACTGGCGCATCCCTGGGGATGCGCCAGTTATTTTAAATCTGCCCCTATACATTTAGCCAACGAGGGAGCACTTACTGATTAGACAGTAGAAAGTACTCCAGTTGAGTAGAGGAATTGCACAAAAAGGTGGCATCTTCGTGGACAAACACGCAGGGCAGGATTCATTCTCGTTAGACTCGTTTTTTGTGCCCTTCTGCCCCCTGTTAGACTTGTTTTTTGTGCCCTTCTGCCCTCTGTTAGACTAATTTTTCCCTTGTTTTTCTGCCCTTCTGCCCTCTGTTAGACTCGTTTTTTGTGCCCTTCTGCCCTCTGTTAGACTCGTTTTGTGTGCTTTTCTGCCCTCTGTTAGACTCGTTTTGTGCCTTTCTGCCCCATTAGACTAGTTTTTTGTGCCCTTTTGCCCTCTGTTAGACTAGTTTTTCCCTTGTTTGTCTGCCCTTCTGTCCTCTGTTAGACTCGTTTTTTGTGCCCTTCTGCCCTCTGTTAGACATTTTTTCCCCTTGTTTTTCTACCCTTCTGCCGTTTGTTAGACTGCTTTTTGTGCCTTTTGGCCCTCTGCATCACCACATCATCACTCAGCGCTACCCCAGTATCACTCAGCACCACCACAGCACCAATCAGCACCACCACACCACCACTCAGCGCCACCACAGCATCACTCAGCACCACCACAGCATCACTCAGCACCACCACAGCATCACTCAGCACAACCACAGCACCACTCAGCACCACCCCAGCATCACTCAGCACCATCCCAGCATCACTCAGCACCATCCCAGTATCACTCAGCACCACCACAGCACCACTCAGCATCACCACAGCACCACTCAGCACCCCCACAGCACCACTCAGCGCCACCCCAACATCAATCTGCGTAACCATTCAACAACAACTGGCTCAAATATGTTCTCTCAATGTTTCAAACTTTATTGCAAATGTCACAAAAAGATGTTAATATTTCACTTCTGTTCTTGGATTTTCGTCACAATAAAATACACTGAACATAATCTTCACAAAAGTTATTTACAAAAGTTTAAGCTATTGCCATTATAAATTAAAATCACTTTTATTTAAGTATTAATTATTTAAAAAAATTAAAAGGCATTGTAATTTGTAATATCAATACAGCTAAGTCACGTAAATACAAAACATGTTGCATTAGCTATTTTCAAAACCAACACATAAATTAAAAAAATTGTCATTTACAAGACCAATAGCTCAAACCTTCCTAATGCGAGACCTATTGCATTGCAAATGATTGTTTTTCTATCTGTCAGTGCTTCCTGTTGAGGTTTAATTTTCGTGACAGGCGCCTTATTGCCTACTTGTAACTATTCTCTGACCCTGCTTCAAGGGTCAGAGCAGGGTCAGAGAATAGTTGCAAGTAGGCAACGAGGCGCCAGGAAGCACTTACAGGCTTACAGCCGCAGGTGCCCAAGTTGAAGTTAAATTCTTTGTAACCCTTTTGTAAAAGGTTACAAAAAATTAGATTCAAGGTTTGCACCTGCTGCTGTAACCCTGTAAGTGCTTGGCAGAAAATGTGTCCCCCTGATTCACGGATTTTACCGCGATTTCGCGAGATTCACGGATCGCAAAATCGCGGAAAATCCACAAATTCCACGAGTGGAACGAATTTTCAGCCCATGCTTAGTAAATTATCAAATTCTAATGTTGAAGGTCAACAAAAGTAAGCTTTTCACGCTAGTCAACTTTTATGACAATCGGAAACAGGACGAAACAGTTAGTGTAATAAGAGAAATGTATTCATGCTTGCAAGAATTAAGGAACAACACAAGAAAGGATTTGGTGATTATATGGGGGGTGACTTTAATCTGTCCCTTTGCCGGTACAGTACCGGTTTAACCTGTGGTCTCGTGGATGAAAATAATATTCCATTCACGCAATTCCCACATATATCTATTGGGAATTCTTTGAACGAAACACTACTGGAGCTGGGTTTGGCAAATGAGCTGATTAACCCTCCATCCCCCTCACAAGTACTTTTAACGGAAGAGGGCAATTTAGTATAATAGACTATCTATTTATTTCAAGTAATTTTTCTTCCCAAATACTTAATTTCTCAAAGCATGATATTGCAATTAGTGATCACTTTCCCAACAGTGTCACGCTGCTGTTTTTTCATCAAGTAGACGGAGGCAACTCTTTAAGGACTCTTGGGCAAGCAACTCTGTCTCTTGACAGAGTGAACGATTTTTCTTTAAAGTGGGCAAAAGTAATTACGAAACTAAGTGATAGTGTCACGAGATGGATAGCCCTTCCGCTATCAATGGCTGGCAGAGTGTCGCTTATTAAGATGATTATTCTACCTTGATTCTTATATTACTTCCTCAACATCCCGTATTACCCAGGGGCCTATTTCTTTAAAACATTACGTACAAAATTGATCAGGTTTGTCTGGGGGGGGGCGGCAACAGCAATTAAAATGGGCTGTTATGGCACAACCATATAACAAGGGTGGGTTCGACATACCAGATTTTGAAGCATATTACCTTAGCGCGCAAGCCCACTATTTATACCATTGGGTAAAACCCACCCCTTTTATGCCTCAAATTGCTGCATATGACTGGATAGCTAGACCTATACCCCTGAATGGGGTCATTTACGCTCCTATCATGGCACTGGATATTCCGTCGACCACGGTGACAGCCACAATACATGCATGGCGGAGAATCTCACGTACCCTGGGAGTTACATTCCTATATGCCTCACATATGCCCCTAGCCTATCACCCCAGAGAAGATTTGCTGCGGGAAACTGGGTTTCAAAATATGTGCCGACGGCACATAACCACACGGGGAGATCTATTTATAAATGGTGAATTTCGCTCACGTGACCTGTTGTTTGGGAATACCACACCCACTCCATTAGAGGTCTTCTACTATATCAGATTACAGGAGGGCATGAAGGCACTGCTTCCCGACTACCCCAAAGAGCCGAAGTGTGTGGGACCACTGCACACTGCACTGAACAGCATTGACGGAGCACACTTAGTGTCACACATTTATAGTAGCTTGCGGACGCACACACTGGCGATATCGGGGTCATCCAGGGGGCATTGGAGTGAGGATCTAGAGCGGAAGGTGACTGATGATCAATGGAACTATTGTTGTGGTATAACGGGGAACATCACATCTAGCTGCCGCTTTAAAATTATCCACTATAAGTTCCTGCATAGGATATACTATATTCCAGCACGCAAATATAGGTTCAATTTGGCAGATAATGACTGTTGCGAACGATGCAAGCGACCTGGAGCTGGCTTCCTCCACCTATCCTGGGAATGTCCTCAAGTGGAGAAATATTGGGAATAGGTCCACAATGCGTTGGAATTAATGTTAGACACTACCCTTACCAAAGACCCATTGATTTTGCTATTGGGATACACAGCACAGATACCCAGAACCTATAGAAAATTCCTAGATGTTGCTTTGTTACTAGCCAAGCGGCGAATTGCCTGTCGATGGGGGAGGGCCCCAAAGTTCAAAGACTGGTTACAAGATGTATTGTATTGTTAGGAACAGGGTAAGATTTATGCAGAAACTCAACCCGTTGCGTCCAGGCCTAAGGACATTTGGGGGCCCTTACAGAATTACATGCTACAAAAGGAGACAACGCCAACAGGGAGAGGGACCCCTGGTGACCAAGGATGAGGGACGGTATGTGAAAGCACTGTCTTCTGCTGTGGACACACTGCCGAGACATAACTATATTGGCGATGTCCTGTAGAAGAGTAATGATGCCAAAATATTGTATGCCACCTTAGCTACCCTATATAGGTTCTGTTGCTTTGTTATACTACTTTGTACATTGAATATGCTACCTGCCTCGATATGCTTTTATGACTGATTCCTATGTGATTGGTGATCTACTGCTCTCGTATGTAACCATGGACTGAATTGACCTGCTCGATGGATGTCATCAATATACCTGACAAAATATATGCATGTATGGTATGTCTGTGTCTTTACGCATTTTGAAAATGACAAAAATGAAGTTAAAAAAAAAGTGGGCAAAAGTAGATCCAGCAGAGATTAGAATGAAAGTAGTAAAAAAATCGTTAGGGGCAATCGAAAAATGCCTTGATCCTAATACTGGACACGAGGAGGTCCTCGCAAATTTTTTAGACATAACGAAATCAGTAAAAGAAGCACTTTGTCCTAATCTAAGAAATACCACCTTTAAATCAAAAAGTTGGTTTAATAAAACATGTACTAAAGCCTATGCAAAATTTAAAATGGCCCTCCATAGAACTAATAGGGACAAAAATAAAATAGCCAACCTGAGAAGAGAATACAATTCGGCAATAAAACTAAGAAAAGGGGATTTGAAAAACGAATTAGAGGCCCAACTCCATAAAAGTTGTGCCATGAAAGATAATATTGCCTTTTGGGCAACAATTAAATCCCCCTTTTTAGTGGACAAAAACAATAGCCCAAAAATTGATGTGGCCATTGACGAGAAACTATGGATTGATCACTTTACACAGATATTTGGTTTTCCTTCAGAAGAGAATCAAGTGACAGGCAAGACGATGGGCATGAATGGGTTAAATAGTACACCCTTTTTTCCCATTGATCTTGACATTACACTAGTGGAAGTAGAGTTAGTCCTCCTTGCCAGTAAAAATGGAAAGGCCCCAGGCCCTGATGAGGTCCCAGTTGATTTTTATAAGTACAATCTGGCACTGTGGACCACTATTTTAACTCGTGTTCTGGAGGCATCATGCACAGTAGGGTTATTAGATTCATGGTCTGATAGTATCTTGGTACCAATTTTCAAAAAGGGAGACAGACAGTCTCCCTCATGCTATCATCGTCCGATATCACTGTTGGACTCTCTGGGCAAGGTGGCCGGACAAATTATTCTCGATCGCCTCCAGTTGTGGGCCGACGAGAATAAGATCCTATCGGACCCTCAATTTGGGTTTCATGAGGAACTTGGGACTACAGAACAGGTCCTTAATTTGACCCTTTTGATAGGCAAATATGTACATGCTAAGGGTGGGACCTTGCACATGGCATACGTTGAGTTATCAGCGGCTTTTGACTGCGATAGTCACAGTAAGCTATGGTTCATTTTAGTGGAAATTGGGGTTGATTTGCCTTTCGTAAATTTCCTATGGGAATTATATTCCGGTGCAAATGCACGAGTGAGGTACGGCCTTGGGGGACAATTAAGTGCGACGTTTAGCGTACAGCTGGGAATATGGCAGGGCTGTGTACTGGCACCCTTTCTTTTTACACTCTATACCAACGGTCTTGAACAAGACATGGTGAAAGGGTGCCAGGACCTACAGCAAATTAAAAACTGCCCTATACCTGCCCTGCTCTACGCAGACGACGCAGTGATTCTAGATCGTACCCCTCTCAAATTACAGCATGCCCTCGTAAGATATCACTCATTTATGGCCAAATTAGATTTAAAAATAAACACCAAAAAGACCTATGTTATGACGTCAGGCCCTAATACACGGACACCCAAGGCAATCTTCATAGATAATATCAATCTTGATAGTACAAAGACATATACCTATTTAGGGATTGTAATAGACAACAAGCAATCGTGGAAACAAGCAGTTGAGGTCAGAAAATTGTTATTTAGGAGGGCTACAGCAGCACTAGTTAGTTTTTCACATAGATTAGGGAAACAACCCCCAATGGAACTAATATATATTTATGAAGGAAAAATGCAGAAGTACTGCAATTTATGGGGCTGGAGTGTGGGGTTACAGGAAGGTGGACTCTATTCAAAGTGTGGAAAATTCATTTCTTATATTTCTCTTTGCACTACCACAGGGCTCTGCAACTTATTCAAGCCACATAGAACTGGGTGTGTCTTTTTTGACAGACATAATTAGAATTCAACCACTTTTATTGTGGCATCGCATATGGACATCCACCAGAACAACATTTTGTCAAAATCTTATACAGGATTGTCTCTTTCTAGAAAACGCTCAGAAGGTAGGCTGGATTGCTTATATTAAGAATTTCCTATTTGACAATTGCAGAGCTGTCGAGGAAAGCGTTTAAAACAATGTGCATTACACACCTAGAACAGCTGCGACTGAGTAATGAGGTTTCCAAAAAAACGGTGCAACACACGCTAATGGTCCAAACATCCATGTCCATTTAGCCTTACTTAACATTTAATTTAACTATTTATGAAAGATTATTATTAAAAAGGTTTAGGATGAATACTTTCCATCGGCTCGTCACGTTCCTGCTAACCAATGATTGGGCAAAGTGTTTATCCCTTTGCCCTTGCGATGAACTTACCGCCCAAACTACAATGCACACCGTCCTTTAATGCAAGTTTTTATAGAGCATAGAAAGCGTTGGATAATTCCTATTTTAAAAACTATGAATTTACGAAGATGCAGACCAGCATTTCTTCTCCTCCAATTTTTAGAGGAAGAATACATTGCGAAACAGGTAGTCAGATTTTTTCAAGTTTACAATAAGACACAGGACTAACTTAGATTAAACTACGAAATATAATAGTCTGATGTTGGTCACGCACCTTTTTATTCCATGTTTTTTAGACTCTGACTATTGAAATTCATAATTGTTTAATTGTACTTTTAAAAATTTTAAGTCTGTACCTTTTTAATTTGTATATATCACATTTTTAGCGATTTTATGGTAAAATTACTGTTTTGAATACGTACTTTTATGGTTTTTCAAATATACGAAAACCGAATAAAGGATTTTTTATTTGATTTGATTTACTAGCTAACGACACTCTTTTAAAGGTGAAGAACTATAATAACATCATTCCAACTGAGGGCGAATTCTATTTCAGGACAGGAGGCTCCGATTATGCTTATACTCATTTCTTTACTGACAAGTAGCAGCCAATCACAGAACAGTAAAGAAAAAACAAAAACTACGTTACCCATGAACCCAGGGTAACCATAGAGTACACCAATAGTATATAAACTGTCTCAGAGGTAACCACTTCCTCTTTCTTTGCTGCTCCGCAGCCAGTTAAGTGCATATTTGTTATTACTTTGTTCTTTGAATTGTATTTTGGCTTGTATTTCATACCGCTTTGTATGCGCTGTGTGCTGTTTGCTTCGGCGCTTATCTCGCGCTCTTGCTGCCGTTTGGTCGTTGGTTGATATCTCGTCCGGCGCGCGAGGTGGGAGCGTGTGTCACCTCCCGGGGTCGGGCACTTGCTGCCGTTTGTCCCGTTTCTGGTGGAGGGAGTTTGGGACGGTTCTGCCTCGCGCGCGTTCAGCGCGAGCAGTTTCCTTGGCTGTCGGGCGAGCCGAGTGTATGCGCATGCGCGACCTTTGTCACGCAGGGCTTTCCTCGCGCAGCTGCGTTTATTTACATCGCAGCGCCGGCTCCTGACCGCGTCTGAAGACGACATCGCCCACTGCCTGTCAGCTGGTCCCGTTTTGACACCGGAGCTTGTCCACACGGTCCCGGTTGATAATTAGCATAGGCTTTGCATAGAGTGGTTGTGTTTTTGGTCGGCAAGCCTCCCTCCACGTTCTAACTTTGTTTATTAAGCAGTTTTCTGCTCAAACTTGCTGACTGTGAGGTTTTTTCACTCCCTCTGACTGTGTCACTGACATACATATTTACTTGTCACCTGGTGGGCTGTATTCACACGCTTCCTGTGTACCATGAGTGGCTCCTATTATTATGAGGAGGAAGGTGACTGTGAGGAGGAAGGCTCCGAATTTTTTGAGCAGGACCTCGTTGAGGCACTGGATAAAGGGGTTCAGCACTCTATGAACAAGGCGATGGCCCGCGCCATTACACCCCTGAAGCGCCATTTGACGCAATATGCGCAACAGCAAGGTTGGCTTCCCTCCAAGAAGTCCTCTCCTGGTAATCCCCATTCATCTGATTTTAGGAGACTAGCTCGGTCATTGTCCTCCAAGTCTAAGGCTGTCCCTGTAGTTGTTGAGAGCGACGACCATGATGCTTCCTCCTCTTCCTCGGAGATTTTGCCTCCTCCCCCCAAGAAACGTAAATGTAAGGAACATTTTGTTGACGCCTGTTCTCAGCCCCCTGTCTTGACTTTTGAGCCTGAGGATATTGTGCACCCTAATTCTTCTGCCTGGCTTCCCTCCCCGGCTGTGGCGGAGTATGTTCAGCAGTATATCCGACACCCTTTTGATAAGGACGTGCGCGCACTCCTTCGCTCGGAGTGTCCGCGGCCTGATTTAGCGGATGACCTGGCGGATACGCCTGAGGTTGACCCTACAATGCTGACATACATGAAGAAATTTTCTAAGGACCCCAAGAAGGGTCTGGACCGTTCCTGGCGGGCTTGCCAGGATAAGGTCTTGGACCTCCTTGGTCCTATCACTAAAATGTTAGATCTGGGCTTCCGTGCCAAGGAAGCATCTTCCACTGTTGATCCTGACGAACTCATACAGTGGGCACAGCGGGCCGTCTGCTTTTTAGGGAACGCCAACTGTGCCCTCTCAAGTGAACGTCGGCGTTCAATCCTGCTGAAACTGGACCCTAAATTGTCCGACCTTTCATCTTCTGAGGCAGGGGCTGCTGCTCAGGGTCTTCTTTTTGGCCAGCCCTTCTTAAAGGAGCTCACACATTTTGTCAACACTTTTAGTAGTATTGACAAGGCACAAGCCACCTTGAAGCGGGCCATGCGTCCGGTTTTCAGCAAGGCCGGACGAAACAGTGGACGCTCGTCCGGCCGTGGTCAATACCAACCCAATCAACGTGGGTACCAGTCCCAGAAGGGAGGCCAGCACGATTCCGGTTATGCCCAGCGGTCTAACTTCTATCAGGATTCCGCCACTTCAGGTGAGGCTCATTCCTGCATGCAGTGTTGTTCTGGGGGGCAGGATCCGCCATTTTCTAGCCAATTGGCGCGCAATCTCAGAAGATGCTTGGGTGCTGGAAACGGTTCAGGGATTCAAAATCGAATTCTATCATCCCATCCACCAGTCTCGTCCTCCCTTCCCTCTTCACTTTTCGAGGCAAAGTCAGGAGTTCATCACAGAGGAACTCAAGTCTCTGGTATTGAAGGGGGCCATTGTGCCGACAGTGCGCCATCCTCAGGGATTTGCCAGTTCGATTTTTCTGGTGGAGAAGAAGGGAGGGGGATCACGGTTGGTCCTCAATCTGAAGGATTTCAATGCGGGGGTAGTGTACAGATACTTCAAGATGGAGGGCATCCATCTGTTGCAAGACCTCTTGAGGGAGCGGGATTGGATGGTTCGTCTGGACCTCAAAGATGCTTATCTTTCGGTCCCGGTCTTTCGTCCCCATCGCCGTTTTCTGCAATTTCAATGGCTGGGGACTTGGTATCAGTATCAGGTCCTTCCCTTCGGCCTTTCGTCAGCACCGTGGTGCTTCACGAAACTGTTACGTCCTGTAGTGGAATCTCTCCGCAGTCGCGGGGTTCGTTTGATCATTTATTTGGACGACATCCTCCTTCTGGCGGATTGTCCGGTCAAACTAATGACTCATCTGGACTGGACCATAGACCTTCTTCAGTCACTCGGGTTTCTGGTGAATGTTCCCAAATCTGTTCTTCTTCCTTCTCAGGTGATCGATTTCTTGGGGTTCAGAGTCAACTCCATCACTTGTCAGCTTCTACTTCCCCAACAGAAGATTCGATATATCAAGAGGGAATTGAATTCCATTATCTCGAGTCCGACTGTGTCTTTGAGGTTGTTAGCACGAGTAGTCGGTCTTTTGGCGTCTTCCCTGCAGGCGATATTTCCAGCCCCGCTACATTATCGGGCCCTTCAACGTCTGAAAATTCAACATCTTCAGCGGGGCCTTCGGTACTCCGATTTGATTCCTCTCTCGGAGGAGGCCAGAGTGGAGATGCAATGGTGGTTAGATCACATGGAGGCCTGGAACGGCAAGGCTCTTTTCGGCTCCTCTCCGGAGATTGTGATCGAATCGGATGCCAGTCGTTGGGGCTGGGGAGCTCGTTGCGGTCCAATCGCGACGGGGGGACGGTGGTCTCCACAGGAACTTTCTCTCCACATCAACTGTTTGGAGTTGCTGGCGGGGTCGTTTGCGATCAAATGCCTGTCGCCTCTTCAGTCCCATTGCTGCATCCTTCTCAGGATGGACAATGTCTCCGCAGTGCGTTACATCAACAAACTGGGGGGGACTCGATCGAGGTTGTTGGCGGAGATTGCCAAGGAATTCTGGCACTATTGCCTTCAGCACAAGATCACAGTTATTGCAGAGTACCTCCCCGGGTCTCGCAATCTTGTGGCGGACTGGAACTCCAGATATCTGAAGGACTTCAGCGACTGGAGACTCCATCCTCGGGTGTTTCGACAACTGCTTCGCAGTTGGGGTCCGTGTCAGATCGACCTTTTTGCGTCCCGTCTCAATACCCAACTTCCCCAGTTTTTCAGTTGGAGGCCGGATCCGGAGGCTCTGGCCACCGATGCTTTCCTCCAGACGTGGCCGTCGACCCTCTGTTATGCGTTCCCTCCTTTCATGATGCTCCCGAGAGTTCTGGCCTATGTGACGCGCTTTCAGGCGGAATTGATTCTGATTGCTCCTCTCTGGAGGGCTCAGCCGTGGTTCCCTGTTCTTCTGGAGATGGCATGCGACCTGCCCTTTCTTCTTCCTCAGAAGGCGAATCTCCTTCTCGATCCACTGCAGAATCCGCATCCCCTGGTTCAGTCCGGATCCCTCCTTCTCCTGGCGTGGCGAATTTCGGGGAACGTTGGTCGGTGCCAGGCCTTTCTGCGGACGGTACCAGATTCCTCAGCAACGCCTGGGCCCCTAACACTCACAAGCGTTACCGAAGCTCCTGGAAACGTTGGAGTGATTGGTGTATTCAACGGCAAGTTGATCCCACATCGGCTGATATCTCTTTGATATGCAATTTTTTGTCTTCTCTGTCATCTTCTTCGGGTTTGGCTTACTGCACAATCAACAATTTCCGTTCCGCCATTTCGGCGGGTCATCTTCCTGTAGATGGGAAACCTGTTGGTGAACATCCTCTCGTGGCCAAGATTCTGAAGGGTATTCGTCTGGCTACTCCTCCTCGGTCTAAATATGTTTCCTTATGGGACGTTTCAGTGGTCTTACGTTTTCTGGAAGCCTGGCCGGTTAATTCCTTATTGACTCGTAAACAACTTTCAGCCAAGCTTACTATGTTATTGTGTTTGCTTTCTTGCAAGCGAATCTCAGACGTTCGCGCTTTAGATCTCGCGGGGCGTAGCTTCACGCCTGAGGGTGTTTCCTTTCGCCTTTCTCGGCGCACTAAAACTAACACGGAGGTCATCTCTTATCCTTCTTTTCCGGCTCGACCTAACCTGTGTGTGGTTCAATGTCTTAAAGATTATGAGGTGAGTACTTCCCTTCATCGGTCTGACATGCAGGGCCAATTATTGATTGCCTTGCAGAAGCCCTTTCGCCCCGTTGCTCCAGCCACTTTGGCTCGTTGGGTACGATGGCTCATGGGTGAAGCGGGCATTGATGTTTCTGTGTTTGGTGCTCACTCGGCTCGAGGTGCCATGGCCTCTAAGGCTTTTTCATTGGGTGTCTCTTTATGTGACATTATGAAAGCTGCTGACTGGTCCTCAGATTCTGTGTTTAAGACATTTTACTTCAAGCCTGTTCCTACTGTGGCTTCTGTTGTGGTGGAGGAGCTTTGAACAAGCATAATCGGAGCCTCCTGTCCTGAAATAGAATTCAAAACTTGCTAACATTTGTGACAAGAATTTTCAATTCTATTAAGGACAAGGAGGCGAGGATTATCCCACCCATTGTATATGCATGTATCTTTTTATATTTTACTATGCAATGATTCATGGATCTTTTCCTATTGTAATGTGATGATTACCTTGTTTTCTCTACCCACCCTTTATTTGCTCATGATTACACGGAATGTGTATTACGGCTTTGTGTCTCTTTTCAGGCTCTGATCCCAAGTGAGGTTCCTCTGGCTTCGCCCTTGTGGAAGACGTGCTGCGAATTTCTTCTCCTCGTTGGCCTGCTTCTGTTCCTGTGGCTTCTGGAAGTTCCTCCGCCTCCTCGTTCGGATTTTGGTCCTTTCGGATGATGTTCTTCTTGGATTTCTGATGTTTAACTTGTTCTGCCTAATGGATTTTGGACAAAGAAAGAGGAAGTGGTTACCTCTGAGACAGTTTATATACTATTGGTGTACTCTATGGTTACCCTGGGTTCATGGGTAACGTAGTTTTTGTTTTTTCTTTACTGTTCTGTGATTGGCTGCTACTTGTCAGTAAAGAAATGAGTATAAGCATAATCCTCGCCTCCTTGTCCTTAATAGAATTGAAAATTCTTGTCACGAATGTTAGCAAATTTTGAAATATACATTTATCTATTGTAATACATCCCGCCTCCTAGATCAACGTGAGTAACGCAAATAACCCATCTATTTTAAATTAGTCTCCCACGATGTAACACAACCCTTTATAGTCATGTATACAAGTTTGACTGTGCAAAGCATGCTATTCATCCCATTCTTATTACAAAACGCATGCCAATATATCTGTCCACCCATTCTAAGCTTCAACTATGTTACCCGATATTATTCACACGCAAACAGCAAGCACACTTACACTTACCTAAATGTCAGTGTTCTAAATCGTACAGACGTCCCAAAGGTGATGTGATAATCCACCCCGGTTTGGATAACACGAACGTGATTTGTTTCACCGCCTGTGAGCTTAAATGGACACCGGCCAATCATGCATGGGTTAGACTCATCGGCACCCGTATACTCAATCACATGATGTTATGACGATTACCCGTGGTATCCAATTGCGTCTGGTTTACTATACCAGATACAGGATAACCATCAGTCCCTTGCTACGATTGGTCTACCTTGTGTCACATGATGGTATTCTCAGAGTCAGCAATAACCAGTAGAATAACAGCAGCGTATGTTACACGGAGTCGCTGTTATTTCTTTCTTCAGTGTTGAAACCAAAGTAACTTTATTAAACTCACCCCGTACAATGTGGATTACTAAACTTGTATCTTATGTAAACACAGAAAAAGTTGACTACTATAGCACAAACAACAGCAACAGAGAAAACCACCGCCCATCATCCAATAATGTGCTTAGCAAGTATGCTTCTATATTGCATAATGTAACCCGAATCATCCTGTATAAATCAAAGGCTGCTACCGTAGTACATTTGTCCCTTTCCCAATGATATAAATTGGACTCAGACTGTCCATCCTGTCCAAGTGTTCGAAACTGGCCATCCTGAGTGGGTGTTCTCTTGCCCCATGAACAATATAGGCACATGATAATAGGCTCTGTATATACACAAAACACGTATTTAAGTCATTACAGTTTTCAATTCACCATATTGCTACACAGTAATGCAAAAATGATTCAATGTTACTTCTAAAGTCATTAAGTTTTCTAAAACATATATACTTATTATTAACAAGTTACCTTAAAAGTAGTTACAGAAGGTGTGCTCCAAGGATCCGAACATCTGTTAAGGGAAATGGGTGTCGCCTTTTGTGGTTTGTGTTAACTTCGCAAAGACTGACTAGATGTGTGGTTTTGTTGAAATGAGTTATTTAGGTCTTAGTATTCTTTGTTATTGTTCATCACTTCATAAGAGGCTTTGCTTTCTGAGTGGGTGTTCTCATTGCTGAAGGTGTCATGCGGTGGGCACCGTCAGAGGCACTGCTGTTCTTTGGCGCAAGAACATTTTCACTATTACACATATGGTTTGAGTTTCATGATCACATGTTAGATAGGTATTTATGATCAATGATCTGTTGTTTTTAACAGCCCTGATGAAGCACTTTGGGGTGAAACGCGTTGGCGGTGGTGATCAAGAATCAAAGAAGAATTTTTCATGAAGGCAAGTCTCTCTATCAATTTGTGTGATCATTGTGCACATTATATGCTATTACTTTGTGCTTTTGTGAGCGTTTTTAGAGTATCTTTCCATTCATTCCTATGGGCCTCTTAGCCATAGGAATGAATGGGTAGGTATTCCTTATTAGCGAATCTCAATTTGCGATTCACTATCAAGGAATATTAAGGATTCGCTAATATTTTAGCGATTCCTACCTACATTCAATTTTGTGAATCCTTAATAGCGAATCGGTAAAATTCGCTATTAAGGATTTGCAAATTTGATTTTACTTGCTTCTGGCCCTGTAACTCCTACACAAGCATTGAACTGTCACCCTTTACAATGATAAACACTTTGACCTACATTGATTATCATCTAATCATCTAAGTATCCTAATTCTTAATTTTTCCTACCTCCAGGTTTAACTGTATTACCACCTCCCCATTGTCCTGATTCCCCTATGTTCACAACCATCATCTTAATGAATAACCATGGCATGTGAAATTCCCACCTCCAGCAACTCCTTCAGGCAGTAGCCAATTACAAGAAACCCCTTTTTGTGCACCTGTGCTCCACCAAAACCAACAACCATCTTTCAAATGCCAATCCCCCCCCTTCCAATTAATCAAAACCCGGGCACTCTTCCATCTAGGGGCGATTGGGTGGGAAACTTGTACTAACTGCTACTGACGGCCATCATGTCAACACAAAATGGGAACAGAACTTATAAAATGGCCTTTTATATGCTGGGCGATAAATCCCAACACAGCCCAGCCTAAAAAGAGCCCAATAAAGCCTGTGCTGCACCATGTCTCAAACTCCCTGTGGTCGAATGCCCCCAAAAGCCCATTGGGTTATAAGAAGCAGTATCCTAACTCTCAACTTATCCTTCCTCCAGGTTTAACTTTTTTACCACTTCCCCATTGTTCTGCTTCCCTATGTTCACAACCATCATCTTAATGAATAACCATGGTAACTGAAATGCCCACCGTCACTCAGAAAAAGCCTATCCCCCCTCCTCCCCTTTTCTGACCTCGCCTCTAGGACCCTTCCCTACAGTGCTTAATTGGAGCAGATGATTCCCAGCACTAACTAAGCACATTTAATTGTCATCATCGGCACTTATGACAGCTGCCACATGTGGCACTGTTTGTATAATTTAAAGATGAGCAGAACAGCAATTGTTTATTAATTCTGTATATATTAACAACACCTATTACCTGTCACCCAAACTATTTTTATAGCTTTGGGGCATGGAACAGTATGAACTGTCACACTTGTAGCAGTGTGCTGGTTAGTTTTTTGTAGGTACTGTTACTGGCAGTGGCAATGGGTGATGTAAGCTGTAGAGGCTTCCTAACAAGAGCCCTGGCACTTATGTTTTTTTACAAATTAAGCACTACTTCCCTGTCAATACTTTATCTAAGGACTTTTTTTATCTGAATCAAATACATCTGTAACTCTCACAATGAAAGATGCACACCATTCCCCCTGAAGAAATATGTGGCCTCAAACCTCAGCTCCACATGTTCTATGCCAACAAACCTCTCTTCCCTACAAAAAATCCTCATATCTCTATTAATCTGACCCGAGCCTTGTCAATGGCAGCCAGCCTGTTTGCCCTTCTCCAATGTTGCCACAGAATAAATTCCTTCCAAATAACAAATGTACCTGACCACTGCCTCCTAATTCCAGCATGTACCTCTTTATCTCTTTTAACAGGGCAAGACTTTTACATACCACTAAATCATTTTCACCTAAATCCAACACCAAAATGTCAGGACATGTGTGCTTCCTCATAGCTGATTCAAGCAATTTAAAGGTTCATGTTAACACATACCATCTTTTCCATGCCATTTACCTGCAAAAAAAGATGTGCATCTAGCCCAAGATTAATGCCTCAGCCTTTCTGTAGTTCATGTTGTTCAGCCCATTTAATAAATGAATGTCCCACGATCCATATTGACAATGCACTTGCTTCTGGCCCAGCTACCACACCTGAAAAGAACACAAATGTGTGATACAAAATTAATTGCATCACAAACCTCCATCCTGTTTCACGTGTACATATTGCCAGAGGCAGCCCAACAACCATTGACCCAATGCCATAATCCTTTCCCAGCCCCTTTGGGCTGCTTCTGCTGCTGGACCAGTCCTAAAGGAGTGTGTCCCAAATTCCTTTGGGTTTTCCACAATGCTTTTCAAAGCACCTTACATGACCCAAAGAAGCTGATGATCTGTCACTTGAGACCCATCCATGTGACGGCAGATCCCCCCCTTATTGCCCCACTAACCTTCCACCACTTTGCTGCCCATTGTGCTGGACACACCTCCCAGGCGAGAAAAACTGGAAGTCTCTCTCTCTTTCCTAGCCGCCTCTTCTCTGGTTTAGTTTGATTAATGCACAATTCCAGCCAACTTCCTGGCCTTCAGCATCCCCACTCCAACCCTGGGATACTGTTAGACCCGGGATCCCTGGTTTGCTGAGGTAGGTAACTTAGACCTAATAGGGACCCGCATTTCCACGTCAGGGAAAGGAAGGACACCTTCTGAGATAGCCACCGCTCAACCCCTTGGTAGCTTGGCACCAGCAGCCAGGCTTATCTTCAAGGCAAATGTGTAAAGTATTTGCAACCACGCTCCCAGCAACCCAATGATGACACCAAAAATAGACTCCACAGAAGTTTTATAAAAACAAGTATACATTTTATATAAAAAGATATACCATAAGACCACACAATATAAATCCAACATATGAGTATGTGTAGGCTGTGGGGTTTCAGGTTTAAACCTCTAATAACTGATAAAACCCCACTGAAAGAGAAATAGCCCTCACCAGTGAAAACATATAAACACTGAAAAAACACCTGCACAGCCACAAACTAAATGCCAAAGCAAAAAGAGAGTGAAAGATTCATTTTTTTTCTTCCTGACGATGCCAATACAATGTAACTTTGTTATACAAGCTAGTAGTACGAAAGACTGGGCTAACATTATTCTGCTTGACTTTTGATGTTTAGGGGGGCCACTAAAATATTGTTTCTTCTTCCTAAAGATGCAAGGTTTAGAAGCATGATTTAGGTCTTGTTTTATTATTTTATAGACTGTAGAGAATCATATTTGAATTTTGACTACGTTCGATTCTTTTACTGATAGCTAAAATGGCTGGTTTCATTAGAATCTTTCCTAATATGTGTCATCACATTTACCCACAGAGAATGGATAAAAACCCTTAATGTATCAGCCCACAGTTTTTAGTGGGTCAGTATTGATAGTAGGTGAATTGCCAACACCTCAGGCTTTAAACATTCAATGCAAGGTATAGTGACAAGTATATGTGTAAAGAGTGCTATCACCAAGCATCTGGGATATGGTGAAAACATGACAACAGACTTTTTGAAAACATGGAACTTAATGTCACTTGGAATGCTCGACAAAATAGGTTCTTTCCAAGTTCAACAAAGATTGGATTGATATTGTTTGTTTTTGCAGTGATTCAGCTATGTATATGAAACAGTTGTGTGATGATCTGTCAAATTTATACTCAAGCTGAAGTGATTGCCTGTGGGAGATCCTTGCCACTTCTTAGATGGTATACTGAAAGCATCTTTACAATATTCAGAGTTAATTAGGGATGCTATTAACTTTTTAGTCCATTCTGCTACACTGTTTTCTTATTCACAGGAACTAAAACTCAAATATTTTTTATTTTGTGCTTTGTGTGGCATCAAAGAAAGAGTCACCCCAACTGTGTCCCTTAGCTGAAGGTTGTCAGTCTAAGGGGCTATGAATGCTGTATTATCCATGTGTCAATTGTTTACAGAATTTTTGCTGAGTGATGATGATGGAAATGTATGTCAGTGGCTAGAGTTAACACATTTTGTACTGGCTGTTTTGGCGCAGTCCATCTCAAGTGCCAACAATAAGAAGACCTTTTCATAGAAGTATACATGGGAAGGAAAGAGCGAGCGCACATGACCAAAGACTCACTGAAGAAGTATTGTATGGTGTACTACAATTAGTTCAATTTGCAAAAATCTATGTGGGCCACATATACACTATAGGTACATTGTCTATATACCATGTTCTATCCGTGCAGAAAGCAAGCAATAATAAAAGCAAAACGTTCCATAAACACCGGAAAAACACTTTGGAGACGTGGAGAAGTGTGGCTCACTGGTTAGAGGAGGTATACCCTGAAGCAGAGGTCAGACCAGGGTTTGATTCCCGACGCGGCAGGGTCCGGAACCCAATTGTCCATGGACTCGATAATTCTCGCTTCGGTGCCCACTCTAAGCACGAGTTCACACTATGCAGCTTTGGGCAACAAGCTTGCTTAATCTCCACAATGGCCCCCCGCGGCGGGATGCCTGGCTTTAACCTTGGTGATGCCCAGTACAGGTTATCTCACAGGCAAAAGCCAGGAAGGGTTCCCAATGCAAGCGCCGAGATGCCCAAGGGTAAGTCGAGCGCTATATATGACCATACATACATACATACATATTTCTGTTGTTTTAGTGGCGCATAAATGTGTAACCATTGATAACAACTGTTTTTTTAAGTTATTGAAATTGGTATCGCAAGTCACTGAAAGTCTGGTTGTTTGATAAATAGAACTTTCCTGTTCTATCCCGTTTTTACCTGTCTTCTGTTCCGGAAAACCCTTTGTTGGGTAGCTGTTGCACAATAAAAATTAAAAAATTAAACTAAACTTGAAAACACTGAAAAATCCCCACCAGAATTTACCAAAAATAGAAACTGAAAACAAGAAAGCCTAAGTATGTGTAATATTTCTCCTGGCTGGTTGTTAGGCCAGCCCTTATAAGTTCTGGTGATATTAATGAACACTTCTAAACATTCCACTGTAGTCCTAATACCATGTCATGCAGTTCGTAATGCTAGAATCAGGCACTCTGCAAAGGAAAAGTAATGCAATACGTAATGCAACAATCAGGCACTTTGCTAAGTAAAAATAATGTAATGCATAATACAACCATCAGGTACATCGTTATGCAGAAATAAGGCAATGTATAATACACTAATTAGGTAGTTCATTATGCAGGAATAATGCAATGCGTCATACACTAATCAGGTAGTTTATTATGCAGAAATGATGCAATTTGTAATACGACAATCAGGTACTCCGTTATGCAGAAATAGAGTAATGCATATTGCAGTCCGGCACCGACCACTCATGCTGACTCGCAGGTAGCCTCTGTCAACAGTTGCCCCCAACTTGGGTATGTTATAACAAAAAGTGCAGCTACGCACTCTGGCCCCGGTACTAACACTCCCTTGGCAAGTATGGGCCACGATACGAGCCAAAGCAGAGGCTTGCGCTGCCGGAATGAGAGAGAGGCCAAGAGCGTCTCCCTCTGAGCCAGCATCCCACACCAGGCATCTACACATGTTACTTGGGGGGTGTGACCTCACTCTCCTCTCCTCCTCCAGCGATTTGGGCCTCTGATTTAATCTTTGTGATTTGGCAATGGCGGGCTTGGGCCAGTGTCTCAGCTCCTCCGGGGCTGCGGGTCTGGGCTGCTACTGCTACGAAGATCTCAGACTGTCACAGGGCACACGCACACAGCGTCGCTGAGACTCCCTTGAGCTTTGGGTGCACGATCACCGGGCACTCCTTATGAAGTTCTCAGGCTGCACAAAGGACACGTGCACAGCATTGCTGAGACTCACTTTAACTCCGGGTGCACGATAACAAGGTAATCCTCATGAAGGTCTCACACTGCATAAAGCACATGCACACAGCGTCTCTGAGACTCACTCGGACTCCGGGTGCACGATAACAAGGCAATTCTCACGAAGGTCCAACGCTGCACAAAGTACACGGACACAGCGTCGATGAGACTCACTTGGATTCCGGGTGTGCATGATAACAAGGCACTCACTCTATCTTGTTCTAACTGGTTAGAGACAGCTGAAAATAAGCTTCCTACTAAAAAATTGCTCCGCCTTAACAGGACACGGCCAACCTCCCCTAGGAATTTCCAAGAACTTAGAGACCAAAAACTGGTCTGCAAACAAATAGAAAGAATCTGGAAGGAATATAGTGACAGAGAAACGATCGAATATAAACTTAGCTTAGTTCACTACAAACAGCTGATTCAAAAAGCAAAACAAGAGTTCTTTGCTCAACAAATCAATCTTGCCAAAAACTCAACCAAAGAACTGTTTAAAACAGTAACAACCTTGGCACACCCAGTTTCTCCGACTATCACGGCGAGTCAGAAATTATGCAACACTATCGCTCAACCATATCTTCTTCTGACCAGTTGGATGTCCACAAGTCAGGAAAATATACTAAGGAACGATTTGATATATTTGCCCCAGTAATGGCCACATAATCTCTTAATCATATTATGATCGCTAAATCATGCTCTCCTCAGTATTCTTGCCCACTTTCCATACTTAAACTAGCATCTGAGCCAGCCGCTTTGCCACTCACTTCTGTCATTAATGCCATGTTTTTAGAAGGATGCTTTCCTAAAGCATGAAAAAGCGCGTCTATAGTCCCTCTACTCAAGAAGCCGAGCCTTGATCCCAAAGACCCTAGCAACTTTAGACCCATCTCTAGGCTCCCTCTCCCTGCAAAAATTGTGGAGAAAATCATGAACATACAACTCTCTAGGTTTCTGCTTGAAACGCAGGCACTGGACCCTTCTCAGTATGGCTTCAGATTAGGGCACAGCACTGAGTCTACCCTCATTAAGTCCACTGAAGAGATAAGGACTACACTTGATGGTGGAGGCAAAGCGTGATGATTATGTTGGATCTCTCGGCGGCCTTTGATATGGTCCATCATGTTTTATTGATGGACCGACTGCAGGAGCATAGAATCCAAGGCACCGCCTGGAAAGTACTCTAATTCTTTCTCTCTAACAGAATTCAAACAGTCACACTTAGTGAACTTTCGGCCAATTATTTCTCTCTGCGGTGTGGAGTCCCACGGGCCTTGTCATTGAGCCCTACACTAAGATTTACGTATCATCACTTGTCCCTCTGACTGAATCATGTGGATTCAGTCTGGCTTCCTACGCAGAAGACACCCAAATTGTGGTGTTGCTGACATCAGGATCAACGATTGATACTGCATCACATCTCCACGACTGCATGACAGCAGTGGGAAATTGGATGGGTCAAAACTGCCTTAAGCTCAAGTCCGGTAAAACGGAGGTGGTGTTGTTTGACAATGACCCCAGTTTCTGGACACCCAGACTAGTGGTCGGACTCTCTCTTCTCTATAGAATGCGGTGGCCTCTTCTACCGCATACATTCTTAGCTCTTGTAAAAAAAATAATGCCATTCCTGCCTAAAGACAGCATAAAAACAGTCATCTCTGCCCTTTCAATGTCTAGGCTAGATTACTGTAATAGTCTACATTCGCCTGCAGGAAGGGCATATGAACAAACTGCAACTTTTACAGAGTGCCGCAGCTAGATTGCTCACTGGTGTACCAAAAAATGCGTCTATCTCGACTGAGATTAGAAGGCTCCACTGATTGCCGATAAGAAAACGCGTACAGTTGAAAGCCCTCTGCATGGTCCATAAGGCACTTCAAGGAACTGGTCCCGTTTATCTTAAGCAACAACTTCACTGGTATATACCTATAAGATCATTACGATCAGCAGAGGCTAAATTGGTATCGGTACCCAGGGTACGGAAATCCAGTTGGGGAGGCAAAGGTTTTGTGGCCAGTGCAGCTAAGGCATGGAATGACCTTCCTCTACATCTCAGAGGCATGACTGGAAGGCATGGAAGGCCTTAAAAACATGACTCCTTTCTGTCTAAGGTTCAGTCTCATAGTCTCTCTGTCATCAGGCCTCTACAGGACAACATATAGCGCCAGGACAGCTGTGGAAAAAAGTGCGCTCTACAAATTGCAAGAACATTAACATTAACTTGGATTCCGGTGCACACGATAACTGCCAATCCTCACAAAGGGTGCAGGCAGCAAAAAGCATATGCACACAGCGTCGCTGAGACTCTCCTGGAAAAGTTTGTGTTCCTGAGTTTCCGCAACAGGTAACCAGCTCACCTCGGGCCCTTGGGGATAAGTTACTTCAGGACACAGCACAGCAAAGTGCTTTCGAGCAGGGAGACACATCACATAGCAAAGTCTCTTTAGTCTTTCCTTGGCTAAAATAGAAACCTGCAGCCAGCCCCGGAACACACAGAAAAGGTCAGTCCTTTGGGGGGGGCGCTAGAGGGCGCACTGCGGGATGGCTGGTGTGTGAGTCAGCTCCGCCGGACGGGTGCGGGAAAAACAACCTTTCTACCCCCAAACCTGATCTAAAAAGGACGGCAACTAGAAATATGGCAATCGGAAGATGGAGGCCATAAACTGCAGGAACTACAGCTCTGCAAAAATGACCTAGGAGGATAAAACCGGCGAAAATACAGGTGGAGGAGAGAGGCGATTCAAAATGGCGGCGCCCGATGTACGGAGCCGCCGGTCTTCCAGGCGATGACCACCCTCAACTAAATCACGGACTGCAGGACTGCTGCCCCAGTACAGAGGAGCCACATCGCCAATAAGGTCAGCAGGCCGGGCCCTACTAAAAACTAAGACAGAGCTGCGAAAGAGGTTGCGTTCCAAATCACGCAAAATGGCGGCGGTGGTGGAACGCAAGGACATCGAAGCCGACACAAGGTACGGCGGGCACTCCGATGTCACGGGGCTGCATCTAGGCGGAAGGTAAAGACACGCGAGCGGGTGCAGGAGCAGGAGCAGCGGAGCGTGGAGAGAGGCTGGTGGTGGGCTTGACTGCGAGGCGCTTCACTTGGCGAGCGGCTGCGCGCCAATACGGGAGAGGCACCGTACGACTTGCGATGTGGACGACGTGAGCACAATACTACGGTCATACAGAGACCACGGGGGCGATGGTACTAACGATTATGACTCGGCTGGGGGCCTGAAAGACTGCATGACAGTGCCGAGGAGGGCAAGCAAACAAACGATCCCGCATGCACAATAGACAGCTTGGATCTGGGCTGCCCACCCCTCATAAGTGCTCCATAACTGAACACTACTAGGAGCTAACGGTCCCAGGATCTGAACCTGACCACATCCTGCTGTCGCACGCCACACAGCGCCTGGCATGGTGTGAGACGTAATGAGTGGGGCAACACTGCGCAAGTTAAAAGAATACCCGATAAGAGACTGAAAAAGTGCTGGGCAGAAATGTGGGTATGTGGATGGTCCAATGCATAGCACTTCTTCGCAGTGGGCGGCAAGAACACTTCAGCGTCATAATCGGTCTACTGCGGGTACCACGGTCATCACAAGCCCAGGAACACAACGTAGTAGCCCTTTGACGAGTCTCAGCGTGATGGGGAAACCCGACAAACAACAGACTAAACTGCCCTTCGAAACTAGGAAGCAAGCAAAAAATATCGCAACAACTTCGGAAGTGGTAGGTGAACAAGATTTGGGTGATGGTGCCGGCATGGAATCAGTACTGCGGGCCATCCAACAAAGCTTGCAGGAGATGAACAATAAACTGGATAATGTCATGCTGCGAGTGGACTATACAAAAACAGGGTGCCTTTTCCTGATTTTATGCCTCATGTGTGGTGTGCCTCTCCCCCTTGGGGTGGCCACCTCTGTGTGAACAAGATTGTGCAGTGTTATTTAGGTTACCAAATTTACAACGTGAACTAACAAACCCTTCAGTGTCATGGGGGACCATATATGAATCAAAGACTTGTTTAAAAATTGTCATACATTTATTCAAAAATTTTCTTTAAAAAAGAGTCATAGTACCACAAAACTGTTACATTAAAAAACAATTGCACGATATATATTCAATTAATACAAATAATATTAATAACACATTTACTAAAACAATTTTAAATTTTTAAAAAACTGCTTGTGAAGCAATGTTTGCCCAAAACATATTTGTACATAGATAGTAGAACACAAATTATAGGAACAAACTGTCGACGCGGCGTTTCGGTGCCTCTTAAATTCTTGCACCTTCTTCAGGACTCGTTCCCTGATTGGTCACATCTACAAAAATATATATCATAATACATTTCATTAGGTCCCATCTTCTAACATCAATTACATTTACTTAGTACATCATTAGTATAAAACCTAATATTTGGTAACCTATATATTCTCTTTTGCACACCTAAACTCAAGATTTACTTCAACTTTCTTTCTGTCTATTATCATTTTCTATAGACTGATTTCCTCCCGGGCGGGATGATAACAAGGGAGTGTGTTTCCTTACACCAATATTAGTGACTGACTCAGTTCTCATTTCCTGTACTGGACAGTCCTGTCCCATACCCCTGTCTCAGATCTTTTTATTATATCTGCATGGTCATTACTCACGGGTCCCTTTGTTATGACCCTGGGGACTGGGTTAAGATTCTTTTTCCTTAACTGTATCTGTCCAACCATATCTATTACTCAACTTACCTAGGTGATAATCCCTGGATCTTTTTTAGTCACATGAGTCCGTTTAGCATCTGCTCATATTTTTCGTCCCCTTTGTTTCTATGGGATTTCTGTTATTAAGATAGGATAAACAAAAAGGATTCAGACCGTTTGTTTTTGGTTTTTCCTTACATGTTATGTTATATTCAGTATGGATTGACGGTTATGCCCCTGCTTAATTACCTTCACAATCGATACTCTCGATCTTTCCTCAGAGTCTATGGAGTTTAACCACTTCAGTACTACAAGGCAAACGGAAAACATATATATATATTTACTTTTTTCTTTTAGTAATCAATCTGTTATTTAACTAAGCCCTCTTTGTTCCAGTAATTAAAAGGTAGGCCTATCCATTCCTTACCGGTTTTATTTCCACTTATCTTTTGGTCGTCAGGAGGACGCCTCTGGGAGCTCCCTTTTAATACTTCTTACCCCTGCTCCGTCTAGGGATGGAATGATGTTTGTTAGTGTTTCTCTACTTCCACTACGCTTAATCAAATATGCCCCATTTTTCTTACAGTTCTTACCTCACTGGGTGTTTAGAGTTACTTTTAATTTACTTCACTCTTGTGGTAGGCAATCTTTAAGTTGAAGCCTTTTGACTTGGCTTGTACTTCTAAGAAAAAACAAATGTTGTAGCTGTATCAGAATAGTCTTTTTTTTAAGCATTTTTCTCCTTGCTGCGCAATGTTCACCCTATCTCTACTTACTTAGTAATGGGAGCTGAACTGCGTGGCGTCCTCCTTGCCTCTTGAGTCTTCTCGATCTAATCAGGCTTACTCCTGTCTGGTATTTGTACCGTCAGATATTGACTCATTAGTTACACCTGGCCACTATTAGTTAGGGCAATTGTTTGGTGACCCGACTGTGGCCGCCATCTTGTAGTGGGTTCAAGTCCTTATTCACTTGTAGCGTTTTATACTAAATTTATTTGTATTAGAGCTCCCTCACCTCATCTTCTCATATTGATGAATATACCCATTATTTATCGTATTAATGACGCATTCGCGGGGTTCCACCGACTTTTTTGGCCGAGATCGCTATAGAATGTATATACTATTTTTATTTGTTTTCATGCCATAGTTTCACTCTATACTTCGTCAATGGTTGCTATTTTTGTTGATTTCGGGATTATACCTCGTTTCATGCGTTATTTAATATTCTATTTGAGCGACCCTAAAGTCTTTCCGTGCTTATTTCGCGGTCGCCATCTTAGATAAGGAGACCTTTTGTTGTTTAAACCCCGCTTTGTACTTGCGTCTCTAGGTGCATGAATGTACATGGATAATTGTCAATGCTACTATTTGTACTTCCCATTACTCATGTTTATTAAATTACTTTTACGAGCCCGTATTTGCCCGTTTTACGTCTCCTATCCCCTCGTCACTGATAGTGCTGAGAGTGGACACCATGACAGCGAAACTAGAAAACCATGACAAGCGACTGGTGGAGGCTGAACAAAGGATCTCTACAGTTGAGGATGAGTCTAGGAACACAACGAAAACATGCGGGAACATTGAAAAGACACTGGAAGGCCTACGAGCGAAGGTGGAGGACCAAGAAGCGAGGTCTCGCTGAAATAACGTGCGTATTTCAGGCCTGCCGGAGTCAACAAACACAGGCAAGATGGAGACCTACGTAGAGGCAATGCTGAAGGACATATTTGAAGCAGGGAGCTTCTCGGAGGTTTTCCTCGTTGAACGTGCGCACCGCTCACTGGCGCCAATCCCGAAACCGGGAGCCACACCTCGAATGATTATTGCCCGAATGTTAAACTACAGGGACAGAGACACAGTTCTGAGACTTGCTAGGAAGAAGAGCACAGTCACGTATCAAGGCAACACCCTGGAATTCTATCCAGACCACACCATGGCGGTACAGATGGCGCGAAAAGAATTCACCACAGTGAAAAAGAAACTCCGGGAGATGGGAATTGAATATGCGATGCTGTACCCTGCAAAACTAGAAATCACCAATACGGGCAAACCTGTGATTCTCCCGACGGTACAGGCTGCGCAGGAATAAACTTGGAAAGCGCCGCAAGGAACGGGAAAGAGAAGACAGGATGAGTGATAACGACTGAGGAACTCAACGGCTGAGACATACAAGGCTGGCTGGATCTCCGGGAGCCCAGTGGCTTCTGCTACTACACCCCCCCTTTTAAAGAGAGTAAGTGACGATACCACGGGAAGCGGATGTCTGCGGATGATGTCGCAGGCAGTGTACAGAAGACTGGACTTCATTGAGGGTAATGAGCGACAAACCGACAGAGCCACGATGAGTGTGAACATCGGTACTGAACAGTGAGTACACTAGCACTCCTCGGTGCTAGGCAAATGTGGTAAACTCTTAGGGAGGTTTCCTCTGGGTACATATGCAGCAATCTAATGGAAATGAGCCTCTAGACTAATGCACTGTGATAGTAAATGCATGGGTGGGCCCACATGGGAGATCCGTTGTGAACTACATACAAATATCCCAAACATGGTGAAGATGTTAATGTAAGAAAGGTTCTGTTAACATGCATAAGAAGAGATGGGAAGGGGAAGGAAAGGAATTCATGACTACAATGATGAACTGAGCACCCGTCCACATCCACCATGTGGATGGAGACGTGTGCACCTGGCGACACCCCCAAGCGGGTGTACCCCAATTCAAGTTCTAGTACTGGTTTGATGTTACTAGGGGGATGGCTTTGGCAAAGTTTGGGCGCTGAAGTGGGAGGAGGGGGGGATGGGATGTTGGGAAATGTTCAAGTAGATGCACTGTGTCTGAGAGGCATTGCAACCTCTTTCACTACCAGCTATGCTGTTGTTCTGATTGCACTCATCACCAGAGAATTTATACGCTCGTGTGCACTTGGGCACAATGATGGTAAATTAGCTGCTGTAGAAGGTCCCAGCATAGAAGATCAACAACCAGACCTAGCGTCATGACACGACATGATACACTAAACTTCATCACATGGAAAATTAGGGGCCTAGGCAACCCAAAGAAGATAAGGCAAATGTTTGCGTTCTTTGACAGGTCACACGCAGATGCTGCCTTCCTAAAAGAAATGCACCTGGCACCCACGGGTACGTCAACACTGGGTATTAGATGGGCGGAATCAATCACTAGCTCAAACTACTCGACATACTCAAGAGGGGTTAGCATACTGATAAAGAAAGGGACACACTTCCAGATTTCAGACACACATAAGGATACAGAGGGCAGATATGTTGTGGTGGTGGGTAAGGTTCGACAACATCAGGTTACTTTAGTAAACGTATATGGCCCTAACATAGACGACCCTAAGTTCTATGAGACTCTATGGCACACTCTTGCAGACATACAGGCTGGGAATATAATCTGGGGAGAAGACTTTAATGTCACGTTAACGGAAGGGCTAGACAGAGCACTACACACAATGGAACCCCATATGAAAGCGAGGGCGATGTTACTTGATGCGATGAACAACTTACACCTGGGCGACAAGTGGAGGATATTACACCCGGGGGAACAAATGGCGACACACATCAATGCGGCTCATGGCAGTTGGTCCAGGCTGGACTACTGGCTAGGCACACAATGTGAGAAGGTGGCCTGATATGCAGTGCTCACTATTCTAGTGAACACTATGTATCAGTCCAGCAACCCTTATTGATGATTGGTTGTAAGTCAACCTTATAGACCAGCTATCCTAGTAGCGTGGATACGAGCAGTCTAAGGCTAAAGACTCGAGAGGGAGTGTTAAGCCAGCTGTTATACCACACATATACCCCTTGAATACCAAGTGAAAGGACACCACACAAGTGTTATGAAAATAAACAGTGTATTTATTAAAATCACAACAGCCCTGTACTCTTTATGAGGACAGGGTACTAAGCACCAAACAAAACTCTTACGAAAATACTTAAGTTAGCACAGTATATACAAATGCCCGAGGGGCACGGAAAACCATATACTCTGAAAGTGGAATGCAAAATTACTAGCAGGTAAGTACAGTACTAATAGGCTTAGGAATCGCTAGGACTTGACTATAGAACCTTCAGATTACTTATAGGAGGCCTAGGTGACTCGGGTGCAGAGTGTGCACTCTCACGCGTGATGCGGGACAAAGTCTATGGTAGCTAGTAATGACAAAGTTAGTGTTCTCGGGCGAACCCGACCTGGTAGGAGGAAAACGAAAGTGGATTCTGACCCTTGGATAGTGAGGCTATGCTGGGGCACCGAAATGCCGAAGTTACCTAGCCCAGGGGCTGCAGCTGCATAGGTCTCAAAAGACGTCGGGAATCCTCGTAGACGGACCAGGAGCCTGGAAGAAAGAAGTTGCTGGCAGGCGACCAGTGAAGAAAGTTCGATGGATCCAAGCCTGGATCGAAGGAAGATGACACCTGAAAGCAGAGGGGACCAAGTTCGAGACTACTAGCCAGTAGTCAGTGGGCACCAGGAGGGCACCGGATGGTAGCCACCTCGACTAGGTGAGTGGGTGACGCTGTGCTCGCAGATCTCGTGGACCAGGAGGCGTTGTCGGCGACCAGGATGGAGGAGCGAGCTGTCCCACGATGGATGAAGCTGTTGGCGTCGCTGGACCCAGGATTGGGCAACAAAGCCTTGGCGAATTCAAGCCCACGCGGTGGACTCAAAATGGCGTCTGGAGTGGACCAGGAGGGTCCGGGGTGCCTCTCTTGAAGAAGGAAACAAGGGCCAGTCTGGAGCAACCAGACCAGCAGCAGTGATGTCGTCGGGGGTCGTGAAGAAGGCCACAAGCCAGCCGGCTAGTAGCCACACAGCGCGGTGAGCATGCAAAAGCAGAAGGGCCCCACACAGATCGTGGAGATGCTGGAGGGCTGATCTTCGGTGCTGGAGCTGCTCAGGGTTGGGGCTTCTCGGACCCCAAAGCACTCACCAGTGGAGCACACGGTGGGCTTGTTGCAAAGAAGTCGTGCAGTCTTGGCGATCGTCGGTCCCTCGAGGTCTCATCGCACTCACAGTTCTCAGCTTTGCTGTAGAGGTGAGTAGAGGTCAGAGGTGCCAGGGAAGCCGGGTCTCGTCGAGCTGGGTCGTCGGATTCGTGAAGAAGGATTTGCAGCAGACCGCAGTGTTCTTAGGATGGTGCCTGCGGATGCAGGGTGACTACTCCTTAGCCACAAGGGAGAATCTTGAAGAAGAAATCTTGATGTCTTTCGCAGAAAGTCGTGTCTTGATTCCAAAGATGATCTAATTTGAACAGGGGGCCCGCTCCCATCTTTATACTAAAAAAGGGGGCTGACCCGGTGACTAGGTCCTGCCTATGGGTGGGACTAGGAGGGGGGTGGTTACACCCCTCTGCCATGCCTGACTTTCCCCAGGCCAGGGGCTGGTGTGCCCCTGGAACTGGTTCTGACCGGCCTATGCGTAGTGAGCACCGGGGTGCCACTCAGCAGTTACCTTCCTGTAAAGCCCTGCCTACCCAGGATACACAAAACCATGTCTGGGACGGTGCTAGCACCGCCCCTGACAGGAAACCCTTTGTCCAGGCTCCCCTCGCTGGAAGGACTCCCAGCTGCAGGGAGTCAGACTCGTGTCTGTGGTGGCAGCATCCATTTTGTGGAGCTGAGGCTTCTTTTAACTTTAACCGGGGTTCACAGTTACATACATGTCGTGTCCCTCTAGAAGGGTGGAATGCTAACCCCGTCGCCAGAATTGGTGAGGGGTTAGTATTCCAATTCGTATGACACCTTACTCGACATGTTTTGATAAAGCAATACCAAAGATAGCATTTAACCGCGAGGATTATAATGCACTTAAGAGTATATGGTATGCGATATCATGGAACAGCTATTAGGACTTGGTTCCGCAAGCTGCAGATAGGCTCAGCTCCTGCCAGAGCACCATCTCACACGATTCCAAGCACTCTGCCTTCAGGATTGTCAAGGCCTGCCATAGGAGTGACTGATAGGAATCTGTGTGTCCATTTTAGGGTTAGGTATAGGTATACTACACCTACAGCAAAGGGTGATTACACGACTTTGCCCCAGCTGTCATGCAGCCAGTTGTGTCAAATTTAGGAGGCCAGCCAGGGGTGGCATAATACATGCTTCAGCCCCTGGTAGGCCCTGGGTACACCTATGCCCTGAGTTACAGGGTCTGATAGGGTGGCCCAGTACCAATTGGAAATGCACCTAAGGTACATGGAATCCATTTTACAGAGAGAGTAGTAGGCCTGGGGTCCTGATTGGCAGGATCCCAGGTCGACTATGTCAAAAACCAGCTAAAACACAGGGCAAAAAGTTGGGGGCAACCATAGTCAGGAGGTACCTTCCTACACAACCCCCCCCCCCCCCCCAAACGAAAGGAGATAAGGCTATCCTTGTCCAGGTAAGCCTCTATTACCTAAGTGGCCATATAAGGAAGGACCAGCTCTGGCTTGGTTTCCCCCTGTGTCATGGTCCACTAGGCAACCCCTCACCCTAAGGGTATCTGAGGGTCTCCACCATAGGGAATCTCTGCCTTTGGTGTGTCTTGGGAAAGAAGAAGGCTGATGCTGGGATGGAGTACTGAAGTGGAGCTCCTCTACCTTTGGGCTTAACTTCCTCCAATCACCATTCATCATGTGTGCCTTTCTTTCTTTAGCTGAGATGCACTGAGCTCTCAGGGTCAGCCTCTGGCTACCTAAAGCTGGAGGCTGAGTCCCTCTGTTTGGCTTACTGGAGGGACAGGTCAGGTCTGGGGTTTTTAGGCCCCATGTTTGGCTGTGCCCAACAGTGTCCAGCTGTGGGAGGTCCCTAACTACTTTTAAGGGGGATCCCTCAGGAGTCTGTTTTATTTTCACTTGGCTAGGGTTACCAGCTTCAGTGATCCTAATCTGCTGATTAAGGGGTTCTTTTGGACAGGGGGCCCTTTGGGGTCCACCACTGGCCTCCCTGACCTCTTCAGCCCTGGGCTGACTGAGGCAGGGTAGAGAGGTGCAGGTTACCTGCTCCAGACTGGGTCCCACCTGGGAAGGGTCCACTGCCATCAGGGGCACTGCCAGGCTAGGCCTGACTACCTCTGGGGCAGTTCCTTCAACAGGGGTAGAGTCAGTTCCCTGAGGAGGCTGGCTCTCACCTAGTGTCTGAGAGGGGGAAGACTCTTCTTCCTCCTCAATGCTCTCTGTTTGAGTGGAGTGATCCATTGTTTCAGGCTTCACAACCTCACTATCTGTTTGAGTAGAGGCTGAGACCATTTCAACCTTGCCAACCTTTTCAGGAGGGCACTCAGTTTGTGTTTGGGCTGTGACTGTCACAGCCCTCCTATCCTGTTCTGGAAAGTCTGTCTGAGCCTGGGCAGTGGCTACCACTGCCCTTCCAACCTTTTCAGGGAGGAATGGTGCTTGGACTGGGGCTGTGGCTATTACTGCCCCATTAACCTGTCTGGATAGGCCTATCATTCTGGAGTGAGTTTCTTGCTCCACCTCAGCCCATGCTGAGAGTTCCAGGTCATTCCCCAGTAAGCAATCTACAGGTAGGTTATCTGTCACTGCCACTCTCATGGGCCCTGTGACATTACCCCAGCTGAGCTTGACTACTGCCATGGGATGCCTTCTCTTCACTCCATGAATGTCTGTCACCTGATAAGTAAAACCAGGGGTCAGTTAAGCAGAGGGGACCAGATGGTCAATCACCATGGTGATGTTGGCCCCTGTGTCTCTGAATGCTTCAACTTTCTGACCATTCACTATGACCTCTTATCTATACTTTCCCAAAATGTGGGGTCCAGTAGTGAAGTTGGCAAACCCCATGCCAGTCTCACAGACAAGAGTGTGGTCAGGGGACCTGGCTAGGCCATAGTCCTCCTGATTGCCCAAAGTAATGCCCACCACATTCTTGGGGGCACTCCCACCACCTGGGGGATTACCACTAGTGGTAACAGGAGGTCTGGGAGTGTTACTTGGGGGTATGTTTTCCTTATTGCTATTTTTAGGGCACTTGGCATCACTTTTGTAATGGCCCACCTGTTTACAGGTATGGCAATAAGGCTTCTTCTGTTCTGAAGGAGTGTTCTGGGACCCACCACCCTTGTTGGAGTTTTGGGGCCCTTGGGAAGTCTTCTCTGTGGATTTATCCCCACCCTTCTCTTGAGGCTTGGTTGATTCCTTCTTTTGGTCACCACCCTGGTTTTTAGGCCTGACCCTGGTTCTGACCCATTTGTCTGCCCTCTTACCCAATTCCTGTGGAGAGGTCAGATCAGAGTCTACCAGGTGCTGGTGTAATAACTGGTTCTGACAATTACTTAAGATTTGCTCCCTCATAATTAGATTATACAATCCTTTAAAATCAGTAACCTTACTACCCAGTAGCCAGCCTTCAAAAGCCTTAGTGGCACAATCAACAAAGTCAGTCCAATCTTGAGACTGAGTTTTCTGGGTGTCTCTGAACAGCAACCTGTACTGCTCAGTGGTTAAACCAAACCCATCAACCAGTGTATTTTTCAAGATTTTGTATTAGCATCCTCCTCTTTTGTAGTGAGGAGCTTATCTCTACCTTTACCTTCAAAGGAGAGCCACAAGATAGCTGCCCACTGACTTTGGGGAACACCCTGCACAGTGCAGGCCCTCTCCAAAGCAGTTATCCATTTGTGGATGTCATCCCCTTGTTTAAAGGGGGGCACTATCTTATTCAGGTGTTTTGTATCAAAACTCCTTTCCCTATTGCTAGGTTTATTGCTGCCACCAGTGGGAACTACCCCACTTAACTGTTGCTCTCTAGCAAAGGCAAGCCTCTCTTTGGCCAGGGCAAGTTCTTCCCTTTCAATCCTCAGATTGGCTTCCCTTTCTTTAGCTGCATACACTCTCCTCTGAGGGGAGGTCATCCTCCTCAGAGCAGAGTCCTGAGAGCCATTGGTTTGAAGGGATCTGCTAGAGCCTCTGGATAGAGACCTAACTCGTCCATTCCCAATGTTAAGCTGACCTGAGAGTGGCCCCAGGGGTCCCCTAGTACCATTCTCATGTCTGCTTAAGTTGGACCTGGTTAGTCTGCTGACTTCTACCTGTCCCTTATCTGCCTCATCCCCTGACAACTGATCCTCATCCTCATCCTCAGCATCATCTGCTTCCTGGAGGGGATGGTCATGGCTATCAAAGGGTCCCTGTAAGGAGGGCATACTCCCATCTGGATTAGAAGGGCCTGGGTTACCAGCCCTACTGGCATCATAAGCCTCTAAGAGACCAATCAGAAAGGAAGTTGTGGGGTTAGACCCCTGTCTTATCTTCCTGGAGGTACACACCTGTCTCAACTCCCTGAAGCTAAGAACAGTATATCTGGAAGTGGGGACCTGTGGAGGGTCCACTGACACAAGGGGAGACTCAGAGTTTCCTCCTTTGTCTGACATACTGTTTCTAGTGTGGTGTAAGTGATGCACCTACCTACACTATGTGTTTGCCTACTGATCCCTTGCTAAGAGTTGCAGCCAAGGTGTGCTAAGCCTTGAGGAGCTGCAACAGCTGGTTCAGTAGAACTCAGAGTATTCTAAGCTAAGTTATATGTACCTAACAGTACTTATGTGATCTTTCAACAAGATATTCTTAGGATACGTGTGGTAAAACAACAGCAAGCTCAAATCCCACCCGCTGCTCACCAATGTGAGAAGGTGGCCTGATATGCAGTGCTCACTATTCTAGTGAACACTATGTATCAGTCCAGCAACCCTTATTGATGATTGGTTGTAAGTCAACCTTATAGACCAGCTATCCTAGTAGCGTGGATACGAGCAGTCTAAGGCTAAAGACTCGAGAGGGCGTGTTAAGCCAGCTGTTATACCACACATATACCCCTTGAATACCAAGTGAAAGGACACCACACAAGTGTTATGAAAATAAACAGTGTATTTATTAAAATCACAACAGCCCTGTACTCTTTATGAGGACAGGGTACTAAGCACCAAACAAAACTCTTACGAAAATACTTAAGTTAGCACAGTATATACAAATGCCCGAGGGGCACGGAAAACCATATACTCTGAAAGTGGAATGCGAAATTACTAGCAGGTAAGTACAGTACTAATAGGCTTAGGAATCGCTAGGACTTGACTATAGAACCTTCAGATTACTTATAGGAGGCCTAGGGGACTCGGGTGCAGAGTGTGCACTCTCACGCGTGATGCGGGACAAAGTCTATGGTAGCTAGTAATGACAAAGTTAGTGTTCTCGGGCGAACCCGACCTGGTAGGAGGAAAACGAAAGTGGATTCTGACCCTTGGATAGTGAGGCTATGCTGGGGCACCGAAATGCCGAAGTTACCTAGCCCAGGGGCTGCAGCTGCATAGGTCTCAAAAGACGTCGGGAATCCTCGTAGACGGACCAGGAGCCTGGAAGAAAGAAGTTGCTGGCAGGCGACCAGTGAAGAAAGTTCGATGGATCCAAGCCTGGATCGAAGGAAGATGACACCTGAAAGCAGAGGGGACCAAGTTCGAGACTACTAGCCAGTAGTCAGTGGGCACCAGGAGGGCACCAGATGGTAGCCACCTCGACTACGTGAGTGGGTGACGCTGTGCTCGCAGATCTCGCGGACCAGGAGGCATTGTCGGCGACCAGGATGGAGGAGCGAGCTGTCCCACGATGGATGAAGCTGTCGGCGTCGCTGGACCCAGGATTGGGCAACAAAGCCTTGGCAAATTCAAGCCCACGCGGTGGACTCAAAATGGCGTCTGGAGTGGACCAGGAGGGTCCGGGGTGCCTCTCTTGAAGAAGGAAGCAAGGGCCAGTCTGGAGCAACCAGACCAGCAGCAGTGATGTCGTCGGGCGTCGTGAAGAAGGCCACAAGCCAGCCGGCTAGTAGCCACACAGCGCGGTGAGCACGCAAAAGCAGAAGGGCCCCACGCAGATCGTGGAGATGCTGGAGGGCTGATCTTCGGTGCTGGAGCTGCTCAGGGTTGGGGCTTCTCGGACCCCAAAGCACTCACCAGTGGAGCACATGGTGGGCTTGTTGCAAAGAAGTCGTGCAGTCTTGGCGATCGTCGGTCCCTCGAGGTCTCGTCGCACTCACAGTTCTCAGCTTTGCTGTAGAGGTGAGTAGAGGTCAGAGGTGCCAGGGAAGCCGGGTCTCGTCGAGCTGGGTCGTCGGATTCGTGAAGAAGGACTTGCAGCAGACCGCAGTGTTCTTAGGATGGTGCCTGCGGATGCAGGGTGACTACTCCTTAGCCACAAGGGAGAATCTTAAAGAAGAAATCTTGATGTCTTTCGCAGAAAGTCGTGTCTTGATTCCAAAGATGATCTAATTTGAACAGGGGGCCCGCTCCCATCTTTATACTAAAAAAGGGGGCTGACCCGGTGACTAGGTCCTGCCTATGGGTGGGACTAGGAGGGGGGTGGTTACACCCCTCTGCCATGCCTGACTTTCCCCAGGCCAGGGGCTGGTGTGCCCCTGGAACTGGTTCTGACCGGCCTATGCGTAGTGAGCACCGGGGTGCCACTCAGCAGTCACCTTCCTGTAAAGCCCTGCCTACCCAGGATACACAAAACCATGTCTGGGACGGTGCTAGCACCGCCCCTGACAGGAAACCCTTTGTCCAGGCTCCCCTCGCTGGAAGGACTCCCAGCTGCAGGGGGTCAGACTCGTGTCTGTGGTGGCAGCATCCATTTTGTGGAGCTGAGGCTTCGTTTAACTTTAACCGGGGTTCACAGTTACATACATGTCGTGTCCCTCTAGAAGGGTGGAATGCTAACCCCGTCGCCAGAATTGGCGAGGGGTTAGTATTCCAATTCGTATGACACCTTACTCGACATGTTTTGATAAAGCAATACCAAAGATAGCATTTAACCGCGAGGATTATAATGCACTTAAGAGTATATGGTATGCGATATCATGGAACAGCTATTAGGACTTGGTTCCGCAAGCTGCAGATAGGCTCAGCTCCTGCCAGAGCACCATCTCACACAATTCCAAGCACTCTGCCTTCAGGATTGTCAAGGCCTGCCATAGGAGTGACTGATAGGAATCTGTGTGTCCATTTTAGGGTTAGGTATAGGTATACTACACCTACAGCAAAGGGTGATTACACGACTTTGCCCCAGCTGTCATGCAGCCAGTTGTGTCAAATTTAGGAGGCCAGCCAGGGGTGGCATAATACATGCTTCAGCCGCTGGTAGGCCCTGGGTACACCTATGCCCTGAGTTACAGGGTCTGATAGGGTGGCCCAGTACCAATTGGAAATGCACCTAAGGTACATGGAATCCATTTTACAGAGAGAGCAGTAGGCCTGGGGTCCTGATTGGCAGGATCCCAGGTCGACTATGTCAAAAACCAGCTAAAACACAGGGCAAAAAGTTGGGGGCAACCATAGTCAGGAGGTACCTTCCTACACACAAGATATAATATCATGGGTTGTAAATATCAAGCACCTCCCCAGGACACTTTCAGATCATAGCCTCGTGCTCTTGGAGATGCGAATCCCTCGCTATGTACCACCACCGTTCACGTGGTGTTTTAATGCACAAGCCTTACGTGACCCATTGTATGTTGATACCATCCAGAAAGCGATATCAGACTATTTTGAACTAAATTTCCCCACGACGGAAGACCCGTGCCTGCTATGGGAAGCTTTCAAAGCCACAATAAGGGGAGTATGCATAAGCACGACCTCAGGCATTTTAAAAGACATACGCCAACAATTAAATACACGTGAAGAGGCAATACAAGGGTTGGAAAAGCGATACACACAAACCGGAGACACCGCCTTGTTGGGTGACATACAGGCGCTACTGACAGAACACCGCAAATTTGCAGAGGACGAGCTAAAATATATTTTCAAACGAACAACTGCAAGGAGGTATGGAGAGGGAGGTCGACCGGGCAGGGCCCTGGCTGAAAAGATATGTACAGGCACAGCACCACAACACGTCACAGCAATTAAAACTAAGGCGGGCACACTCACACACGACATCAAGAGCATAATGGGAGAGTTCATGGGCACATATGGGGCGTTATATGAGGCACGACCATTAATACCGCAAGAAGAAATGTTGGCCTATATGGCGGATGTGGAGCTGGCGTGGTTGGCGGACGGACATAGGGAATACCTAGCTCGCCCCGTTACAGTTCAGGAAGTTGTCGACACCATTAGACGTCTGCCGAACGGAAAAGCTCCGGGACCAGACGGTTTCCTGATCGAATTTTATAAAACGTTTGCGGACATACTTGCTCCACATCTGGTAAAACTGTACGAGACGGCACACGAAGCGCAAGCATTACCGTCTTCAATGAGGGACTGGAAGCGCTAATCGTTGCACTATTAAAACCAGGCAAGGTCAGGAACAATGTGATTACTATCGCCTTCTTTCGCTCATGAATGTAGACACTAAAATAATAGCGAGCATATTAGCTGACAGATTGAAACCTCTAATGCCGCTGGTGATCAGGCCCGACCAATCCGGTTTTAGATCGGAAAGATCAACCACACATAACACCCGCACATTGTTTGCCCTGGTGCACTACCTGGCACCTGAAGTAAAGGCAGTGGCAGTTTTGTTAGATGCGGCCAAAGCGTTTGATACGATTGACTGGTCTTTTCTACACGCAGTACTTATACGAATGGGTTTTCCGCCACTGTTTATTGGGTGGATAACGATGTTATACACAAACTTAACTGCACGCATTAGGGTAAATAAACATCTTTCTGACCCAATAGCAATATGTCGATGTACCAGGCAAGGATGTCCACTATCACCTATGCTGTTTGCCCCACTGGCTTGCAAAATCAGACAACACCACCACTACTCAGCCATACAACTCCCAACACAACCCATACACATATCATTATACGCAGACAATATGGTGCTGTATGTTAAAAACCTGGAACAACATCTTAACCCATTGTTGCGAGAGTATATTAAATTCGGTCAGTACTCAGGGCTACAAATCAACTGGTCCAAGTCCCTTATTCTGTCCTTAACAGAAGGTACTCATCCAACGGCCCTGGAATATCCTCTAGAATGGCAAGATGAGCCGACCAGGTATTTGGGAATATGGTTCCACAGGGACCCGGAATTGGTTATCCGTACTAAATACGGGAGAGCTATATCCTCACTGGAGGACAAGATCAAGCGGTGGATTAAGCTGCCGCTGTCCCTGGCAGATAGACTCGCCATTGTGAAAATGGTACTGCTCCCCAAGTTCCTGTACTTGTTCAACAACATTACTATCAAGCCCCCAGCAGAGGTGTTCCGTAACATCAAAACCCTCATACTGAACCTAATTTGGGCAAGGAAACAAGCCAGGCTAGACTTACAAACAATGACACTACCATATGCTAGGGGTGGCTTCAAGGTCCCAGATATCTACCTCTATTACCTCTGCGCTCAAGCGCAATTTGCGCATTACTGGTACCACGAAATACCTTTCCTAACGCAAGTAGCGGTGGAAAAGGGAGACGCAGACCCAATCCCGCTGACGAGTATACTGCCACATAAGAGAGTAAGGTTACATGACCATGACATCAACCCGGTTAATACCACAACTGAGGCTTGGAGGCTATTGGACAAGGCAGCACGAAGCATGCCACTCTACGCTCCTGCACTCCCACTAGCCCATCATCCGGCCCTATCAGTCACACAGGAGCAAGCTGAAATGGACTTACTGAAACACGCTGGCATAGACAGATTGGGCGATTTATATAGGGATGGAACATTTCTAACGCTTGACAAACTCTATTATATCAGAAACCCAACACTGCTGTTTAGTTTCAATTACTATAGGTTGCAAAGGGTGATTAGAGAATACTTTCCCACATTCCCAGACGAACCACAGACGCTAGCCCCTTTACAGCTGGTACTTACCACACCTACGGCCTCTCATTTAGTATCTAGGTTGTACAATAGCGCGCAAACAGACATTGGAGGGAACACTGAGAGGGCAAGGGAAAAATGGAGCAAGGCATTAGATGATACACTTTCGGAAGAGGAATGGGAAATCACCTGCCTACTGACGGATTTACTGACACCTAATGGCAACCTAAGACTTATCCACTATAAATATCTTCACCAAATGTATCACACGCCGCACAGACTACACAGGTATGGATTAAGGGACAACTCCAATTGTATAAGATGTGGACAAGAAAATGCAGACTTTATGCATTTAGCATGGCACTGTAGCCCGGTGGCGCAATACTGGGAACAAGTGATAAAGGCCATTAATGACATACTGGGAGCAACTTTGCAGTGTACGGCAAAGATTTGTTTGCTAGGAATAGTACCGCAGCTACGAGCGCAGAGGCGTAAACTGTGTGTAATAGCACTCTTAATGGCAAAACGGAGAGTATCTTTACATTGGAGCAGTAAATTGAGGCCTAAGATGAAAAACTGGTTGGAGGATTTAACGTACTGTTGTGATACACTTGCCACATTCGAAGAAGAATTGCCAGCAGGTTCACACCCCAGAGACTACTGGGCTCCTTTTAGACAATACTTGTTAACAAATACATCAGACCGAGACGTTTCTGAAGAGCTGAGGTGAATCCAGCCGCATGACGATGAGTATGGTGATATGTAGTGTAATGGGGGAGGGAGGATGCTGTCACACAGTGCTTTGAGTTTTTTTTAGGGGGTTTCTTAATTTGTTTATCTAGTTTACTGTGTTTCCAAATAAAATTTATAAAAAAGTAAGAACAAGAACGTAAATGGTCAAGATTGCAGCATTGTCTAGTTTCACACATGTCTGATATTTCACGAAATGCCGCCGGACCAACGGTTGTCGGCTGATGGGCCGTGTATGAAGAACGACAAGCTTAATGATTCAAAAAAATGTGTAGCCGGCCTCATAAGGTTGTAGGCGATGAAAATGTACTTTACCTCTGTGACAATGTGAAATAAATATCTTACACCAAAAAAAAAAAAAAAAAGGTCGGTCCTTTCCTTCATTGTCTTCAGTTTTTTCTTCCTTGGCAAAGGTTCCTCTCGACCAAGAAGCACCTCCAATCTTGTTCAATCTTGATGAAGCCATTCTCCAAAGTTCAGCTCTCAAAGGTGTACCCCTCAATGGCTTTGAAGTCTTTGTGTTCAGGGGGGCACTGACCCCTGTTCAAACCAGTTCTGGGTACCTCCCTGCCAGTGACACCTTCTTCTGTAGTTTAGTCGGAGTCCGGATTCTCAATCACTCAGCAGGAGATCGGACAATTGTTTTATGGCAGCAAACCAGGCTCCTTCACCTCTAGGGGCTACTCCTCCCCCCTACACTCCAGATGTAGGTCGGCCTGTTGCTGTCTCACCTCCTCCCCTGGGTCAAGACTTTCCCCAGATCCTATCACTTTCAAATCCAGACAGTCAATCCATAACCAGGTGTAGACACACAGAAATGTTAGAGCACTAAAACCCAGCCACTTCTAAAAGAGTGGCTTATAAAGACACAATGCAAGAACCACCTTCATAGAAAGATGTGTTATTACATTGTGAGTTCAGGCATACTAAACTTCACCTCTCCATCTTAAGTCTTTGGGAAGATAGGCTGGAAAACATATTACACAGCCTCCCCATTCTGTCTTATGGGCAAGATGGCCTTTCAACAGTGAAAAACAAAATGAAGATTATTTCACTGTTAGGACATTATACACACCTTAGTACATGTCTGACCTTTCACATGCACTGCACCTTGCCAAGGGGGTACCCTGGACCTACCATCGGGGTGTCTGATGTGCATAGAGAGTGAAGGGTAAGGTCTGACTAGTGGGTACACTTGTCAGAACAACAGAGCAGTTTAAAAAAGTGAGTGCAGGCACTGTAATGGCAGGCCTGAGTTCCCTCTTTAAGGCTACTTGTGTGGGTGGCAAAATTAGTGCTGCAGGCCCACTAGTAGCATTTTGCATAACCAGCCCTGGCTCACATAGTGCACTTTACTAGGGACTTTACTAGTAAGGCAAACATACCAATCATAGACAACCAATCACCATTATTCTTTATACAGTGAGCCCTTGTACTTTGACACTGATCACCAGTGGTAAAGTGCCCAAAGCATCTAAGTCATTCACAAATATAGGCGGTAGAGACAAAAAGTCAGGGGTAATCACACCAGGAAATACCAGGTCTAACAGACACCATTCCTACCCAGCAGTTCCAAAACCCGCAAAGCCCCAAAAGATCCATGACATGAGAGTTCAAAAAAGGACCCTTTCTCCCTGTTTTGTGAATATCTGGGGAATCACCGCTAAAGGTTTGCCAAGCAACTACTGGTATAAAGGCCTTTCCCTAAGAGACCACTGACCCCTTTCCCTGAACATTCCTTCTAACATTCCTTTCTAGCTCCCTGGCCAAAGGTGTGTATCCCCATAAAAGCTTGCCCATTAATGCAATGGCCACCAGTTTCCCTGATATTGTGAACCTTGATAGCCCTTTCCCTATCATCGTGAGTATCAACTATGTACTGTACCACATTTTTTTCCCTGCCACACTGTTCTGACCTTCACTCAGTTACCCCTGCTGAAAACTCCTTCCAGGTCACAGCATATGCTTTCCAGGTGGATATGGCCAGGGACCTACCACCAACTGCAGCATCCTCGCTCTCCTATGCTCCACATGTTGTCTGGTATCATCATCCTGTCTTTGTCTGTGTCCGTGGCCAGCACAGGGAACCTCTTCCTCTGTGAACGAGACAAAGTGTCTGCAATGTCATTGTTCACACCTCGCATGTGCTTTTCTCTAAAGGCAACATCATGCTTTAAACAACACATCACAAATACTTTCAGCAGCTTAAGTACCTGTTCCTTCTTCACTGACAGCCTGTTTACCACGTGTGCGAATGACATGTTATCCACTCTGAATAATACCTTTCTTGCACCAGTTCCTGTCCCCACAATGTGACAGCGACCACTAATTTAGAAAAGCTCCAGAAAGGCAACACACCTAGCCCCTTGCTTCCATGCTGCCAGCCATTCTTCAGCACACCACCTGCCCTGCCAGTAAAGCCCAAACCCAATCCCCTCACAAGTATCAGAGAATATCTGCACGCCCCACTCTCATTCCTGTGGACTAACCATGGGAATTCCCATAGAATCTGTCCAGAAACCTGTGCCGTATGTGCAGGTCCTCCCTGGTACCCGCAGATAAACACACGTGATAATGAGGCAAGGACTGGCCTGCCAAAGACATGCCCGGGTGTCTACAGAATGTCCTACGTGTCCCGACTAATCTACGTGCAAAATTCAAATGTCCATGCAAGACTTGCCCCTCTTTAACCATCACCTTTGGTCTGTTCAGCATTGTACCCAATAAGAGTTACATTTGTACCTTCTTGTCCACAGGGAGGGAGGGCATCCATACATATGGAATTCAGTTCAATATCCAGAAACGAAAGTTTCACTTCTGGCCCTGTAGTTTTTTCAGGACCCAGCAGTACATCGATGTCACCCATGAGCTCCTAAAAACGTGTGAACTGGCACTGAAAGTCTGCAGAATCGAGCAGCCCCACAAAGAGAAGTTATCCAGATAGTGCTTTACTATCTTCTTCCCCGTGTGTGAAATAAAAGCCCACTGTAAGAAACCGGTCAAGCAGTACACAAGATAGTGCACAGCCCATGGTAACACATTATCCATAAACAATTAGCCTTTAAACGGTATGCCTAGCAACTGAAAATCCTCTGTATGGACTGGAAACAGCTGGAAGGCTTACTTAATGTCACACTTCACCATGAGTGTGCCTCTTCTAATCTGTTCCATCAATGTCATAGCCAGATCTACTGAGGAATATGACACAGAGGTCACCTGACCTGCGATCAAGTAATTGACTGAGTTCCCCTTCAGCCATGATAAGTGCTGTGTAAGTCGGATTTGTCCCTGCCCTTTTTTCGGCTCCACCCCGATCACTGATACAATAAAGTTGGACATAGGCTATTGGCCAAAAGGCCAAATGGTCCTGCCACCCTCTTTTCCAGTTTCTCCTTCAAGATTTGCTTATGGGTCACTACAGATTCCAAATTGTCAGGCCATCTTGTGACTCTAGGGTCCCTGAACCCTAAAAAAAACCCTTCTTGAAACTGTTGCTTAACAACTTTGCATCCTGTGTGTTCTGATATCATATTGCTGTGTGTCCACCGTCCTCCTCTCTTTCCTACCGCTGGGTTACCCGTCTGATCATTATACCCCTGTGAAACTGGTTCCACTGTTCAGCCTGATCACCCTGTATGGTTCCTCCTGCCAGTAGCATTGGAATAGCGAATGTCGACCTGCACACTTCGAGCATTTGTGTCTGGACTTGCAGTATCCCTAGTACATGAGCCTTTATTAAAGTATTACAGTCCCGGAACATACTCATTCCCCCTTGTCCTGTCAGTGGTCCCTACCCCTGCAGGGGTAGGGACCACTGACAGGGCAGAAAGGACCGATACACCAATGGTAGTCCACTCGCTGTGTATGTCGTCTTACCAAATTTCACAGACCCCGTCGTCTGCTGATATAGGTCAGCATCACTATCCCCCCCCACTTCGCCTCTGTGTCCCAAACCATCCTTGCCTAAATTTCTCATCATGGTGTGCCGGCGCATATCCCCCATACATGATATGTGACCTGTGGATGACGTCCATGGATTTTAACAGGTATAGACACACTGCTCTGGGAATTTCTTGCAATAAACACTTGCGAAAACAAAAAAGGTTGCCATCCAGTTCTCTACTGCCATAGGCACCCCATGCCTTCCAGACAATTTAACTTCCTCCACTTTGACCGTTCTTTGGCCTCTAATTCTCTCTGGAGGAGCTTCAGCATCTCCACATATTCCCTCTTCCATATTTTTTCTTTTGTTGCCAGCACTAAAAGCGCAGCTAGTGGCTTGGCCACCCCCATATGAGGAAATCTGTGAATCTTTCTGTCTTTACTTACTTTCATCTTTCCTTCCTCACCCCTGCCTTCTCCTGTTTGTCTGTCCCTTTCACTTTCCCCTGTGGTGTCTCCTTTGCTGATGTGTCCACTCTTTCACTTCTTGACCCTCTGGGTGTACCTTACCTACTTCTGCTTCATCAACCTGTACCTCCGTGACTATCCCTGCATCCTTTACGTATCATCCTTTATGTAAATGTACGACTTCCATCTTCATCACCCCAGCCGTCACCCCCACGGACACAATGTCCTGTTGTTGTGCATTGTCCCATTTGTTACCAGCACCCTTACCTGTCATCAAGGTTGGCCTCTTCCGTGGAACCAGCCGTCCAACCAGTTGTGAATGGGGTCCATCAGCTGATATCCCTGGTCGTCGTGACGCTCCTGTAACGAGCTATGAACAAGTGCATTATGTTATCCCCCTGTACACCTCTTGCCCACCTCTTGTCTTCATCTTCCTGTGCATCATCCACAATTTACGCCTCCTCTAAGCTCGCCTCATCATAGTCCAGATACTCCTGCTCCTCAACTAGTGATTCTTACCCTAAAGGCCCCATAGACTGCCTCTCAAAACTGTCATTCATCCTAAGTTACTCTCCAGTTACTCTATGGGAGGACAGACAGGGTGTCGTGGTAGTTCCTCCTGCTTGACCCACAACTCATGCAAGTTCCGCCAGTGCTCATTGCCCAAGAGGCAGCATTGACCCATCCCGGCCATTGCACTACCAAAGCCACCCTAGACCTTCGTGTGGCAGTGTGTCACTGTCCTACTTCTCTATCCGGCTAGTCACCCGAAACCCTACAATCTCTTCTCTTTGGGGTTTGGGAGGTGCATAAGACTCTCCTGAGTCCGCCTGTTCCCTGTGGTGCTGTGCTTGAAAAAGAAAGTGCAGGTCCGGCATGCTGTCATTAGGGTCCCTCACTTCCCTGTCCTTTACCCTTATCTGTCACCCATAGCAACTCTCGCTGTGTCCTATCCCAAATAACCTCCCCACCTTGCTCCCTGTCCTGCTAAAGCCACCCATCTCCAGATGCTGCCTGCGTCCTCCTACTATCTCCCCTTGAGTGGGCGACTCTTCTTGCCGGAGACCCCCTATTGTTAAACCGCGTGGGCATAGGTCCTGACCGAGGGCTTCACACTACCCTCTTCCCTTCACCATCCACTTCTCCTCCTCCCTTTCCTGCAGGTCCTCCTCATACCTCAACTCCTGGGCTGCCATAATTAAGGCCAAGATCGGACCCTCTATGAATTGCTGGCCGCCCTGTCCTATCAAGAGCGCTCCACATTTTACTTGCTCCCTACAGCACTTGTTTAAATCCCACCCCACCCCTCCTTCTCACTTCAGACCCCCCTGCAGCACGATTGGTGCCCTCTTGAGCCAACCCCCTTCAGCCAGAGACACCAGGGACCACATTATCCCAAGTACCATCAGCCCCCTTCTTCCTCCCTGGCCCCACCCCCACTTCCTCCATCACTCCAACATTGGTGGCTGTAAGCTCACCCTCAACCATCCACCAGTGTGTTGCCCTGCGGCAATAAGCCCATCCTTCCATATCTCCCCACCCTCCTCCTTCATCACATCCACAAGATTCTCTCTCCCCGTCCCCTTCTTGGCCACCATCTCCTCTCACGCTGCCACTTTTTGAAGGGCTGAGGCACTGGAAATATCAGAGGCCTACCCCTGTTGTCCTGGCCAGACCTTGGTCCTGGCTTCTCCCTGCCTATAAATGACAGCACGGCTGATGCGCTGAGCCTTTCCCAGCGCAAGAGCCACATGCTCCTCTTGGTGCTTCTCCTCTTACTTATGGATTGGCCCCTCCTCCTTATCTGTGCACTTTTGAGTTTTTACAGAGGTGAGCAAGCGAGGAACACTGCCGCCACAACGCCCACTGCACGCCTTGCTGGGTTCTCCAAGACCTGTACTATCGGTGTCAGCAAGTCCACACAGCCCGCCTCAGCCAGCAGGCACATGGCCTCTTGGACAAGACACCGGAAATGATTACCTAACACTACTACTGTAACTCTCCTGAAAATTATTTAAATTGTCCTAACTGCTACTGATGGTCACCATAGTACCACAAAATGGTGGCAGAACTTATAAAATGGCTGTTTACATGCTCGGCGACAAAGCCCAGCACAGCCCCGACCAGCCCAAAAGAAACCCAATGCAGCCTGGGCTGCACCATGTTGCAGACTCCCTGGGCGGCACACCTCCTTGTGGTCTGTTGACCCCCAAAGTCCAATGGGCTTTCCAAACTTTGTTCCACTGTGACAGAACTGACCTCACATTCTTGTACGAAGAATGAGTTGGCAGTTTGCTATTCTCTGGTTCCTTAAGCACTTTCTCCAAACTGAATACCTTCTTTAGGGTGTCAAGGACATGATACTACTCAGACCAATTCTCAAGTTAAACCATTTTTTTATGTAAGCTCAGTCAAAGATACCAAAACTGTAATCTCTCCTTTATATTTTGGAGGGTGACCAAGGTTAGGATAGTTAGGATCTCTGAGTAGAGAGGCTGCATGTGACCACTATCAAATTGGTAGCCAAGGTGCACCAAAGACCTATTCCCTGTCTGGTACTTAGTCACCCTGATAGTCAGAAGCACCTGTAGCAGGGCTATAAGCTTTTCCATGAAGTATGCCAGTTTGGGGCTGTAGAGCTAATTCTCATCCTTGTTGGCAAAACTTAAGTTATCTAATTCTGTCAGGATCCTACATTATGCCATACGGAGTTTGTCAGGGCCTTGTTTAAATCCAAATTATCTCACTTTAAACTGAAAGTGGATATTGGAAACGGCAAGAAACAACCTCACAGTATGCACCATGTGATTTTTCAATACAATGAAGTCAGATCAAATATACTAAGGACACTGGCAGCCCTTTAGGTCTTGAGCTCATTGACGCATGGTATTTAGGTATGCATTATTTTTGGCGACTGTGCCCTTTCCCCTCTAATTCATAAAAAGAAAACATTCATGGATACACCTCTTGAGGTGGTTTGGATGATACACTAATGGAGGGCTCAATCATTCTATTCTATTCTATGATATTCTGCAGTATGTATATAGCGCATGGCTACCCATGGGCCTCCCAGCGCTTTCACAGCCACTGAAGAACAGCTCCAGGGTGTAGTTACTCCCGGAACAGCCAGGTCTTGAGAGCTTTGTGGAAGGGGAGCTCTTGCTCTAAGATCATTCACACAACCCAAACATCTTAGATGCTTCTTAAGAGTATCCAACCTTTTATGTGACAATCTGAAGATTGTGTGCTTTACAGCAGGCATTCACCAGTGTCAGAGTCTTCAATGAAACGACTGATGTTTCAACTGAAGTATGTTAAAGTAGGCCCAGAAATTGTGGAGGGAGCCTGTCATAAAAAACATGTATTTGCATCAGTTGTGCTAGAACTTGCTGGCAACCAGCTGCCAAGGATTAACTTTAACTCTGAATTTGTGGATTGGGAATTATTGGAGACAAGAGAACCTCTAGCCAGTCAGAGAATGCTGCTGGAATCTTGCTTCTCCAGCTCAGGTCTTACAATGAGTGGATGTGTAACTTTGACTCTGGCTTTGTCTACAATCTTTTGTTCACATGTTCATTCATTCATGCCACAGATTGACATTATTGAGCTAGCAATGCTCCAGGGAAATAATCCTTATGCTCCACTCAAATGGATGCGATTTAGAACTGGACTCACATATTCAGCTTTGAAATGGATTCTACAGACAAGAGGGAAATGAAAGGGCAGCACAGGGGAAAAGCAGGGAAAGGGGAGACAGCAGGCCTCAGTACTTATAACCCATGTGAAGCACCTTACTAATGTCGGGGTTGTGTACACCTGAGAGTGCCTTCCACGGGTACCCCACCTATCATGTAATGCAATGTGTTAATACTATGGCATATTTTCCAAGTGTATTTGTTTTGACAAAAGATAAAATAACTAGAACTGGGATGCAAGGGGGGTATGTGTGCAGCAAGGTCAAATCACATTGAAGAAACCTAGTGACTGTTATGGAGTTGTTTCCTTTTGTAAAGTAATTGCTTCATGCAGTCTGTGAGGCAGAAGAAAATGTTGTTCTCATGTCAAATTTTCTGTACTGTGGTAATAAACTTGAATTTCAACTTTTCACTTTAGTAATAAATGTGAATTAATGTTTTTGAACATTTGCTTTTAATATGTGTTATTAAATCATATTTTTTTTCTCCGCCATAAAACACATAAACTACACATTTCATGGCAACTAATAGAGCAAAAAATGCATTGTAACTAACAGCCATTTGTGTTCTGTTCCTACTGTGAATGGTGCATTTATAGTACATTTTTACAGTGAATGGCACTTAATTACGCTAAGTGGCATAATGGCATAGTTTTTCGAAATGTTCATAAAAAGTGTGAAGCAAAATCCCAGAAATTATGCAAATTGCAGCAGTGTATTTTAAATATAACTTATGCCTAATCTCAACCCATGAACAATAAGCAAAATAACAGTCCTCGTATACAAAGGATTAACTCTATAAATTCTGTGTGATATCTTCTTGTAACATAAGTATCTTAAAAGCTATTCAACTGATTTACATTGGACAGGACAAGCTCTTTGATATATATGTTCTGATCCCAGTTACATCTTTATGCATGGTTTGCTGTAATTTCATACAGCAGTTTTGCTGTACCAGGTAGCAAAATTCTTGTGGCACATAAAATATGAAATCTCACTTTTAGATCACATCAAATATCTTTGAACCCCTTTGACCAGTCTAGAACTAATTTACAAGAAATTATCTGAGCTGGATGCGTCTAAATATGCAACATTTCCTGCAAATTCATCAAGCAGCCTAACATCTATTGGTCACCCAAAAAGTAATTCTATGGTGTTAACATAACTATAACAGAGGGCCTGTTTTACAGTTTGGCACACAGAGCACTCGTTTGCAAATGTGATGGAGTACCCTGCTCTCTGCTATGCCGGTCTAAAGCCCAGTTGTGAAAGGAGGAGGATTATGCATGGGGTTTAGTTACCCCTCCATGTAAACATATCCTAGCTTGGGAGAGAGGAATCTCATTCATGGAGAGCTATGGTGCCTTGTGGTGAAAGACAGAGATCTCTGGTAGCCAGAAAGTTAATCCTCTTGCTTTCAACCAAGACCATTACCATTATGACATGGCATGTGAGGACCATGTACAAGACACACAATACAGCCCGGGTGGAAGCAGAGATTAAAAAATGCTCGCTCTCACTGCTTTGCATCAGCGAGACCAGATGGACACAGTGCAGACAGTAAAGACTGTCTCAAGGTGGAATCCTGCTGTATTCTGGTCCATCCTTGAGAAATGCCTTGAGAGAGACATCATTGTAGTATCCCTTTTAGATGATCTCATTTAGAATTGTCAATCGTCGCCAGTTTGTGAAGTAAACAGGTAAGCCAGTTGAAGTTGAAGTAGTTTATTCTGTAGAGGGAACAGCTTGTACAACCACAGGTTAGAAACGCCCAGGAGATCTGAGCAACTCCCACACAGAGAATGTGGAATGCACATAGAAAAGATAACAATTCTAAATGAGATCATCTAAAAGGGATACTACAATCATCATACTGTTGGGTGAGCTCAATGCCAAGATTGGAAGTGACAACATTGGGTATGAAGAAGTTGTGGGCAACCATGGCCTTGGTGACATGAACTGGAACGGTGCAAAGCTCACAGATCTCTGTGCTCTGAACAATCTAGTTATAGATATGTGCTCACACAGAAAAGAATACACAAGGCAATATGAGTGTCACAATACCATTCAACAAAGAATCAGATCATCCATGACTGCAGCGCCCAGAAGTTTCAGAGGTCCCTGCAGGATATGAGAGTGATGAGATGGGGATGGATGTGACATTAGACTCTCACATTGTCATGGCCAAGCTAAGGCTAAAGTAAAAGAATGCATGGATGGAACCAACAACCCACCTCCAGAGACATAACAGTACCCTCCTCAAAGATGCACAGAATTGGAGTGAATACTCAGTGACCCTCAGTAACAAGTTTCAAGTCCTGCAAGACCTAGAGGATGACAGAGACCCAGTGGTCAGTGCAACAAGATCAAAGAAACAGTGACATTAACCTGCCAGGTGGTACCAGGTCCCAAGAAACACCAATATAATGAATGGACCTACACTGAGACTCTCTGCAAAATCTAAGTGAGATAGGAAAAGAAAGCTGCAGTTGAACACCAACCAAGCACTAGCAGAAAAAGTGAAAGTGCAAGACGAAAACACCAAAACCAACAAGGAAGCAAATAGAAGCTTAGGAGCAGGCAAGTGAAAATTCATCTATGGCCATGCCACATAAGCCCAGATGCCAGCAAGCAAGGGAAACTTGAAAGAACTGTATGACACAGCAAGGAAACTCTCCGACAGATACAAGTGAGAAAAACCTGTTAAAGACTAAGTTGGGAAGACAATTATAGGTAATAAAGGCCAACAAAGTACATGGGTGGAGCACTTTGAAGAACTGCTGAACCCCCTGTGCCACAGTCTCCATCAGACACACAGCCAGCTGACAAGGATTTGGAAACCGACTGCAGTAGACAAACCAAGGAAGAAATACATTAAGCCATCAAACTTCTGAGAAATGAGTAGGCAGTAGGACCTGATAACATTCCTGGGGACGCACTGAAGGAAGATATTGAAATATCAGTAGATAATGCTCTATGACATGTTTGAAAGGATCAGGGAATAGGAAAAGGTGACATTAAACTGGAAGGAGGGATATATCATCAAGGTCCCCAAAAATGTGACCTAAGTTACTGTGCAAACTTTAGAGGGTTTACTCTTTCAACCCCAGGCAAAGTGTTCAACCGAGCAAACACAAGGAGATGATGGACGGAGCACTGAAACTTTTTAGACACTCACCCCCAGTCACAGATCTGGGTAGAATCCATCATTGTTCTTTAGCTCACTTCGCCACTCCATTTCAGACACAGCTATATGCAAATCAGTCTTGACCCTGTGACTCATGGGAACCGTCCAGCCCGAACTGCCAAGCCATATCTTCCCTGGACTGGAAACAAGCATCCTGGGACCAGTTTTGGGCTAACAGCCCTCATTAACCAGGCTATCTTGAATCCAGTGGCAAAGTGAGCAAGGAACCCACGTTTGGGCATACCCTGCCAACTTAGGGCAAACAAAGCAAACACAAGGAGATGATAGACAGAGCGCTGAAACTTTTCAGACACTCACCCTCAGTCACAGACCTGCGTTGAATCCATCATCGCTATTTTGCTCACTTTGCCACCCCAGTTCAGACACAGCTATGTGAAAATCAGTCTTGGCCCTGTGCCTCATGGGCACCGTCCAGCCCGAATTGCCAAGCCATATCTTTCCTTGACTGGAAACAAGCATCCTGGGACCGGTTTAGGGCTAACAGCCCTCATCAGCCAGGCTAGCTTGAATCCAGTGACAAAGTGAGCAAGGGATCCACATCTGGGCATACCCTGCCAACTTAGGGCGGACAAAGCAAACACGAGGAGATGATGGACAGAGTGCTGACACTTTTCAGACACTCACCCACAGTCACAGATCTGGGTTGAATCCATCATTGTTCTTTAGCTCACTTCGTCACCCCAGTTCAGGCAAAGCTATGTGCAAATCAGTCTTGACCCTGTGCCTTATGGGAACAGTCCAGCCCGAACTGCCAAGCCATATCTTTCCTTGACTGGAAACAAGCATCCTGGGACCGGTTTAGGGCTAGCAGCCCTCATTAGCCAAACTAGCTAGAATCCAGTGGCAAAGTGAGCAAGGGATCAACATCTGGGCATACCCTGCCAATTTAGGGCGAACAAATCAAACACAAGGAGATGATAGACAGAGTGCTGAAACTTTTCAGACACTCAACCGTAATCATAGACCTGCGTTGAATCCATCATCGCTATTTTGCTCACTTCGCCACCCCAGTTCCGACACAGCTATGTGCAAATCAGTCTTTACCCTGTGCCTCATGGGAACCGTCCAGCCCGAACTGCCAAGCCATATCTTTCCTTGACTGTAAACAAGCATCCTGGGACCGGTTTAGGGTTAATAGCCCTCATCAGCCAGGTTAGCTTGAATCCAGTGGCAAAGTGAGCAAGGGACCCACATCAGGGCACACCCTGCCAACTTAGGGCGAACAAAGCAAACACAAGGTGATGATGGACATAGCACTGAAACTTTTCAGACACTCACCCCCAGTCACAGATCTGGGTTGAATCCATCCTCGTTCTTTAGGACACTTCCCCACCCCAGTTCATACACAGCTATATATATATCAGTGTTGACCCTGTGCCTCATGGGGACAGTCCAGCCCGAACTTCCAAGCCATGTCTTCCCTGGACCGGAAACTAGCATCCTGGGACTGGTTTCTGGCTAACAGCCCTCATTAGCCAGGATAGCTTGATTCTGTTGCGTGCTTATCTAGGATCCTGATCGATACTGTGACCTTATGCCCCTATTCGGCTATAAATCCATTTATTCCCTATATTGGCATAACCGTTCAAGTGCGATATTCAGAAACTCATCTCTGGCCTCACACAAACAGAGCCACATTCCAGAATAGTTTTATCTGCCACTTCCTTTGCAACCAATTAGTGCAATGACAGAGCAGAAGTCACTATCTGAGATTCCTAGATTAACACTCCGACTTCTTCAACAAGATAAAAACTCAGCAAACCTGGAAATCCCTGCTTGCTGTGTTTTGATTAGTAATAGAACTCTAATGAGCAACTGATAGCGATCACTTCCTAGTGACATCTTTAATTGACGTCTTATGTCCAGCAAACTTACGTCAAACATGGCACCTTTCAGGTACAAATATTACCAACGTTGCCTTAAGCAAATGCTGTGTTGCTGCTGTCTCGTTGCTGTTGGTGAAGCTGATGCTGCCAGCTATCTCGCTGCTGCTGAAGAAGCTGTCATGCTGATGATACCATAGCTGCTATCGCTACTGCTATCGCTGCTAACTAGCGAACGATGGTGTGGTGAACCTAGGAGCTGAACAGCCGTCCCTTGCGAAGAGCCCAGCAGATGCAAGCTGCCCGCGGACGCTGTCCCCCCTCCTTCTCCTCCTCGACGCGCTGAAGAGAGACGCTGCCTTTCTCCTGCCGAGAAATCCAGCTCTAGCGTTTCTGGTCTACCCTTGCGGGTGACTGGGATACCGAGTTTCCCTGAAGGAGATACCAGACCTCCATCATTCTATTCAGAGGTATGGTGTTGACTAAACCCTTAGTGAGAATTCTTGAAGCAAACCTTGGCAAAAACCAACTTAACTTAAAGCTACTTACTTACTCCCCTCCCAAGTATTAGGCTTAGGTCAGGTACACTGGGGTAGGCGTAGTTAGAAGCACCAGTTGAGTATTTTAGCCTAATGCATATATGACTGTATATATGTTTTATTACTTTTAAACCATTGTATGGCTAAGAAACCATATCAATGCTTTTACAGTATTATTTCGCAATACTTATCTTGCTGTACGTACTTTTTATAATAACAAGTTTTGCAATTGTGGCAATTCATTTCTCTTGTATGAGAAGAAAGACTGTTCAATAAATGTTAACCCTTTATTGACAAACGCCCGTCTCTCTATTCTCTACATATTGTGAATGTAAACTGCACCAACCTGACTGAGTAAAATAACTGTCTATTGTTTCACACGACCCTAGAGATTGACTCTTGATCTGAGGAGCAAAGTTGTCATGTTACACGGTTGTTGGAAAACTGAATCCCTTCTTGTCTGTGCCAGGGAAGCTGATCACTTCCTATTTCAGTCAAGAAAGTTTCCAGTGACCTCTGAGCTAGTTGGTAACAAACCCAATTAAGTTTAGCATAGTCAGTAGAGGCCTGGAAGATCCGCACTTCTACGTCGATACTACTGTTTATGTTATTCCAATGCGCAGGGCCTAGTGGGAAACTAGGAACTACACTACATGGCGCCCAACGTTTGGTAAGGCGATAAACTAAAGCAAGACGTTAGAGTAACTCAGTCGTGCATATTTCACACAGACCCCTTTCTCCCGTAAATACTCCAATAGACGTCTGGAGTGGGTGAAAGGTTAAAATCCGCCCGAACTCAGTAGGAAGAAATTCCTATGTAAAGCTCTGGTTTATTCAACGTTGAAGGATACAGTGTTCCAAAATATTGTGCACCTAATCTTTGTCTCCTTGGAGACCTACTCTGCAAAGCCTGCATTTATAAAATGTCAGACAGTGAAGAAGAAAGGGAAGCAGTTAGACTGGCAACCCTACTAATAGAGGAAGACACGAGTCTCATACAGACAGACCCGGATGCAATTATCATCCCGGTCCACTTAAGAAAATCTATAACTTTAAAACTTATAGAGAACGGACTGACACCTCAAGGTGGTACAGTAATTTTCGTGATAGAGGCTCACGAATATCGGCAGACAGAGGTATTCTATTCATGGATAAACTTTCCAGCGGCAAACGCTACAACAAAAGAGTTTCACTATTACAAAATAGAGGAACCTCCGGAAGAGTACGCTCCTTTCGAGGAGACTGAAATCCCACTAAAATTCCAAGAGCACCTGCTCTGGTTTAATGGCACCCTAAAACATAATGATCATATTACCAGGCTCGGTCCACTAGGTAGACCAGGAGCAACGTGGCCGGTTCTAGCCAGCTACACACCACATCCGGACATTGCAAAAATGTCTAGAGAAGAGCTGTTAGTACAGCTAAAAACACTTATAAAAATACATAGGCAATTAGTCCAATATATAATGCGGACTGCAACAGTCCAACCAGCTGTTAATATACCACAGCTTACCCCTCATCAGGGGAACACTAATAAAATTACACCACAGAACATACAGTCATGTCTTGGTAAAACACCCATAAAATGGGAACAAATTCCTTTCTGGTTAGCACAGAAAATCACTCAAATAGAGGCAGTATTTCCTGATACTACCCCTATAGAGAAACACAGAATCTTGACAATCTGCCTTCCTATGGGAATCGCACCACACGTAACTGATACTTAAAAACAACTTTTTCATGTTTGACAGAGACTGGTACTGTCAGAAGAAGGGAGTGGCCATGGGCTCAAAAATATCACCCTCGTTTGCCAACCTATTCATGGGCACACTGGAATCTGATCTTATTTGGAGCAAAAAAGGGTGCTCAATATATCGACTCCATAATTTTTTGGGGTCGGTATATTGATGACTGCATCCTGATCTGGTCTGGCTCTGAGGAACTTTTAAATGACTTCTTCAGACATTTCAATGACAATACCTGGAAAATCCAATTTACGATGAATTGGGGTAGGTCCAGTATTGAATTCTTGGACATAGAGTTCTACGTATCATCCAACTGTCTACATAGTGGACTATTCAGGAAATCCACTGCATGCAATGCAGTCTTGCATGCCTCGAGCTCTCATCCCTCATACCAAATAAACGCCATACCCTATGGCGAGTTTCTGAGGGCGAAAAGAAACTGTAGTGAGGACTGTGAGTTCGGGAAGTGTTTGACTGGCATGAAGGAGAGATTTTATAACAGGGGTTACACAAAAACAAACATTATGAAAGCTGAGAAAAAAAGCTAAAAAAGTCAAGAGAGAACACACTCTTACAAGTATAAATAAACCTACCATCTCTAGGGAACAAATTAGAATGGTAACTGACTTCAACTCATTCCACAACGTTTTACGGAAAAGCTTGACTAAACATTGGGGTTTATTAAGATCTGAAAGAGCCCTTACCGATTGCATTGCTGACAGACCTCAAATCTCATTCAGAAGAGGCAATACACTGAGAAATAAATTGAGTCCCACGGTACCTAGAGATACCAAACAAGGAACATGGATGACACAACATAGCCTAGGATTTTATAAATGTGGATTTTGCAGTATGTGCAAGTGGGCAAAACATGGCACAACTAGATTCACGGGTCCAGATGGTGTTTCCTTCGTCATTAAGAGTAACATCAATTGTACCACCAAATTTGTAATTTATATCATAGAATGTGATTGTGGCAAATTTTACGTAGGAAGCACCATCAGACCGTTGAAAGAGAGAATGACGGAACATATAAGGGCAATAATTAATTGTGACCCCAAATATCCTGTGGCTCTACATATAGCGTCCTGCCAAAAGGACAGGACCAACAAAATGGTCAAATTCTTTGGAATAGACACAGTATCCCAAAATATTAGAGGGGGTAACCGTGAACTGAGACTTAGACGAACAGAGGCAACCTGGATCATGCGTCTTAAGTCTGTAGAACGGGGACTCAATTATGATCAGGAGATGCAATATTTCCTAGGAAACTGAATTGCATGAACTGTAACACATGACATTATATGTTATGACCAGTGTTTCGAGTACCACATGAATTATGATATCATGTATGACCAGTGTTTCGAGCATCATATGAATTGTGATATCATGTACTTATTATCATCACCCCTTCATGCTAGAAAAACTCTCCTGTACCTTGTTGTAATTAATGTGTGATTCTATATTTGTCCCACACGTGTGAGTCTATGTTCAATTGTTGTACATATAGAAAAGACATTGTTTAATTGCTTTGTAACTTAGGCTTCCACGTGTGACTGGGATAGGCACCATAGTCTGTTGATGTACATTCACGGTGCTCACAATTAAGTCTCACCTGGGGGATCTACTTACTTCTCCCATTAGTTACGCTGCTTATTTTCTCCTCGATCAGACTATTTTAATAGGAACCAGATACTCTTCTTATTATTTTATTTTATCTTTGCGTTTGACCGATTACGAAATCGGCATAATACATATACTATAATATCTAGATATCTACTCTCTCCCGTCGTACTAGTAACACTTTCTATGAATCTATAATATTACCTGCGTTTCTTAATCTTTGAAATGCATAACTAATGGAAATTACATAAAACGAATATTTTTGGGGATTTATTGGGAATCCAACATGGAGGTGTCCCAATCGACAACAAACGGTCTAGTCTCTCAAGATTATTACGTGGAGACGTCCTCTTAAAGTCTCATGTGACCCGATCACGTGTCCAAATAGGAACACGGCTCGGGGGTCCAAATGTGATACACGTCGTTCGCCGCTCCACTGCCTGATACGGGTAAGCAGTCCTTCACAATACGGATAACATTCTGCCTCTGGCAGTGTAAATATCGTCTGTCCAAATACGAGGAGCATGACTCCTATCCTATATTTTTGTACATTCACAGCGTGGGCGCTCACTGATACGAGAACTAGCAACGGTACATGAAAACTTTTCCTGCCATAGGTAAGCGTATAAACTGTGATAATAGAATATCTTGACACAGTCATACGTGTGAGGGAGACTAGTGGTAATGATGGCTCCCATTTTTTCAGAACAAACATTCTGCTTTACGTGGGCGGTAGGCTACTTTGGATATGAAAAATTAACAGACACCTCCGAGACTGAGATACCATACATTGTCATCCAATGTAAGTGCAATTTTGAACTATGTTGCTCCATATATTACCACATTGGGGGCACAGATGAATGATACTGTATAGATTTTTAAGGGGAGAAGAGTAGGGACCATCCGCATGACGATTATACCGGCTTTTGTAAGAGGTCCTATACGCAATTTTTACTGGCAAATAATTGTTTGAGTCGAAGGATTAGATACAACATAGACAAACCAGGTCTATGAAATTCATGTTTGCTTAATACTTTGATATGCAGGCTTGCCCATGCTTACCCAGGTTATTTAATCTGGTTTCAGAAACGTATCGATCTACAGACATACTCATACCGAGTATCCTCACGGTCAAGGGCCCGGCTGGGTTGGAATTAGCACCAGCTGAGCGGTGAGCCATAATTTCTTTTCTCATAGCCCCATCACGGTGTAATTTTCTGCCTTATTACATGAAGCCTGACTAGTAGTAATGAGGTTTTTCCTGTTTTTCGTTCTGTTCTTTTTTCTTTGTCAATTTACCAGACCTTATTTGACCTGGATACAGCCATCTAGGTATGTTACGTAAAGGGTCAGAGTCTCACATCAACCACAAACCTCACAGAGCATGATGTATGAATGGGCCGCACACAGATAGATCACCTTATAGTTAGAGACTCTGTCTCTTTGAGGATTTCCGAGCTCGTCTAGTGTCTTAACACACGTTTTCACTACTCACCAGCACGACTAGTGATAAATGGTAATTCTCACACCTGCGACACGGATACATTGAGGTGGCACTTAGGCAATAAGTCTGTATCAATGTATAATCACTGGAGTAGAGGCACAAATTGAACATGCAAAGACCGGATGATCAGGTCTTTTTTGTATTTGTACCCTTACGAGATACATGCCCCATTGTCAATTTTCTGTTCATTTCAGCCCTGAGGAATCGCGAGTGCGATGAAACACGTCTCGGCTGGCTGTTCACTGCATTAAAGACTCCAAGACTTACCCTTCATGAGAGTTTTTGTTTAGACACTTCTGTCACTTGTTACTTGTTATTGTATATTGTTATTTAACACTGTATACCATTGAGTGCATCGGCAACTGAGTTCGCACCACACATAGAGGACTGTGACACTTGGGGTACAGTCTTTGCTTCCATTTACACAAAAACACACGGAGTTCCGTCTATGGCTGTAATACCAGAAGTGCTAAAACAGATTCAAAATGAATACGGTCCAGAGCCCGCTTTAACTCTTGGTATGAAATTACTGAAAGACTTCAAGCAGGTCTCGGCTATATTATTAGCCAACATAAAGGGAGAAGTAGCATCTGTGGCGATTCGCCAGAAGTTGAAGGAAACAGATATAAAAGATCAGCCAATTGAGCTTGCCCAAATCATAGAAAAATGCTATGAAGAATTAGGTAGAGACAGCTTGGGTGGGAAACCAGTAAAGCCACAACTGCTCGAAAATCCTGAAAAATTATTTATTAAAAATAATTCAAACACTCCTAAAAAGAACTGGGATGGAAATAAACAATCCACTACCAAAGAAAAAGTTTTCCAGTCCAGAGGAAGGTCTCCTCGACGGAGGGAAAGAACTCCGACTCGAGAACACCAGTCTCTCCAGAGGGAGCCCTCTGAAAAAAGATATAACCTTAGAAATAGGGATAATCTGAAAAAACCTGATAGATATCAAAAGTATTGATACACGTCCCTCTCAATCTTTTTTGCAGAAATCGGAAAGAAGAGGACGGTCAGACCCAGGAGAGCACACCAAGTCCAAAGACAAGGAACCTGCTCAGAGTAAAAAATCTCAATTTCCAAAAAAGAAGGTAGCCAGTATTAGAGTAATCAACCATGCCGAGAATACTGAGGACACAGTTGAAAAACGGGGAGTGGGCATTGACAATGTTGGACAGTGCAGCAGAAATCAGTATAGCCCGCAAGATCTTGATGAGTCATCTGGAGACAGTGGACACGAATGAATACATTCAGGTTGAAACTGCCGAAACCAGACTTAGCGAGCCCCATAAAATATACGAAATAACATTGCGTATAGAGGGTGATAAGACTAGGAAAATAAAGGGCCTATTTTGGGATAAACTTTCAAAAGGCTACGATATTCTGTTAGCTGAAAAAGATTGGCCCCCAGAGTTTGTCAGGGAGTGCCCTCATGGCGAAGAAATGATTATGCCTGCCTTCTCGAATCACATTCCGATTCACAAAAAATATACATATGCAAGGAAATGGGCAGTAGCCCAGGCACCGGCATTATATAAAAACCATGTAGGATGGGATGAGGACTCACCTCCCCACAAAATCCAGTTAAAAAGTGAACCAACTGCCCAACTGCAGTATCCCATTAAGCAAGAAGCTAAAAAACAAGTCAGGGAGATCTTAGATCAACTTGAATACCAGGGGGTGATTGAAACATGCACCTCTCAAATGAACAATCCTTTGTTTCCTGTCTCCAAGCCAGACAATTCATATCGTCTAGTTTTGGACTACAGACACCTTAATGCATGTTGCAAAACTTTTGCAGTACAAAACTCGCATAGTGCAGCCCTAATGAATAACATAGTTAGGAAAAAATATAAAACGACATTAGACATATCTAATGGTTTCTTTTGTCAAAACATTGCACCAGAAAGCAGATATTTGACCGCTTTCTCAGCATTTGGGTCGCAGAAAAAATTCTGTCGACTCCCACAGGGGTTCAAGAACAGCCCAGGACTATTCTCAGCTAGGGTAACAGAGTTACTACAAATATATGATGATGAGGCATTATCTTACGTAGATGATATCTATCTCACAGACGACGACTTGGATACTCACTTGAAAAGAGTGAACACCATTATACTTGGGTTCGCAGCAGAGGGTTACAAATTCAACTTTAAAAAGTCCCGAATTGCCCATCTGACAGTACTATTCTTAGGGTACGAATTATCAAGCGAAGGGAAAAGCCTAGCGGACAACTTCTTAGAGAAGTGCGCTGTACTCCAAGCTCCAAAAACGCTGAAGAATTTACAATCCATACTAGGTTTTCAGAATTTCGGAAGAACATACATTCTAAATTACGCAGAGAGGGTTAAACCTCTCAACGAACTAATTAAACCTGATTTTAAACAAATCGATTGGACTCAAAAACACACAGAAATTTTGAGATCACTGCAAACAGACATGTTAGCTAAAACAAAAATAGATACACGTGACAACACACGCGGTCTTGTAATCCGAGTCATCCCAGGAAGATGCGGATTCACATACCTAACCTCTAATGAGGGAGAAAAGGTACCTATTTCAATTAAATCTCACTTGTACACACAAGCAGAAGAAACATTCAGTCACACAGAAAGAACTGTGAAAGCAGTGCAAATTGCATTAGCAAATGAACGAGAACTAGCACATGGTAAAAGGATTAATATCCTCACAGCGGAATCCGCCTTCGAGGCGCTATTCAGCCCAATAAACCTGCCTACAGTGTCACTGGATCCAAAATGGATACAGTGTGTAGATTCTCTAGGAGCGGAAGATGTGAAATACTATTTCGCCCCGCAATTCGAAGAACTGAATGATTTAGAATATGAAGAAGAATATCCTCTGCCAATCGAACTTCTGCCTCTCCCACAGTACGCCTGTATAATCTATACAGATAGATTTGTACAGCATTTCAACGTAGAGAGCAAATCCTACGATGCAGCCTGTGCGATTATTAAAGGTCGTTGGCTGTGCGGTAAATTCAGACCGAAAGTAACAAAAACTGAATTAGTAAGAAACTGTTCGGCTCAGAGAGCTGAAATCAGATCTTTAAAGATGGCGCTCAAAAATGCAGAACGTGAATTCCCGACACTTATTGTGTGCGATTATCATTTTTGCGTCAACTCTTACAACAATAAATTGACGAGGTGGATTGAAAACGATTACAAAGATGACACAGGTGCCACAATAAAGCATAAATTGCTCTGGAAACAGGTAGCTCTTTTATATAAAGAACTACAAAAGACTCACGTGGTACACGCACAGAGTCTTCAACGTGATGGCGTTCACGTTGCAGGGAATTCATTGGCTAATACAGCCACAGCGGAAGCAACTAAACCGGCTTCCGTAGCCACAAAAAAGCGTACAGAAAAATACATAGACGGGGAAACCATGCTGGCAGTAAAAACGACCGTAAAAGGCGACTGTGCAGCACTACCCGTGAACTATCCACTCAATTATGCATACGTAATAGATGCAAACTCCGTTCCTTTTGCTCGAATCCCTGGAGTGGGGGATAGGGTAATTCCAAACACGAACAGGAGAATATTTTTAATAGCAGACGCACACATGGGATTGGGTCTGAGACACCAAACAATCAGGGACTTTCTGAGAGAGTTAGAATCAGTATACCGGTGGCCGGAAATGAGTGAAGGCATTCATGAGTTTGCAAGCAACTGTGAAAACTGCAACAGGGTTCGCAGTGGTGAACCATCCTACCGGCTACCAATCAGGAAAAGCATAACGCTGCCTACACCCCATCCTGCGTCCTAATAATCAGTTAAGACTAAAAAACACTTAAATAATGAGGCCTCCAGCGCTCGGATGATGCTAGAACTGTTATAAGAGAGATCGGCGAGTCTTTATTGGCACATACGCAATTACCACGTTCCATTCTGACCAGGGTCCTGCTTTTAGCTCTCGAGCTTATAAGGAGGCCATGGCCAGCTTGGGAATTGGGTTGCGGTATTCTTGTCCGTCGCACCCCGAAGGGAATAGTGTGGTTGAAAGAAAAAACCGGGACATAAAGTGATCTATAACAGGGAAGGTATTAGGTTCAGGCGCTGGGTGGGTCAAAAATGTAATAAGTGTCCAGACCAGTCTTAACAATTTGCCAAGAAAATCTCTAAAAGGTTTCAGCCCATACGAGCTATTGTTCGGAATTAGAATGAACATTCAGGACCTCGATAGTCAGATATCAGTGGTACAAGAAAAAACAACAGACTTTGACATCAAAGATCGTTTGGCTGTTTTACAGGAACTGAATGAAACAAGAAAATCCTTAAGCAACATAAAGTTAAAGCAACAGCCATCTACCACTGACGAGGCACCACAAGCAACAGCCCCAGCAAAGGCCTGTCTTGATTCCAAAGATTGGGGATCTAGTCAGAGAAAAAATCGCGGTGAAGAAGGAATTTGGGCCTTCTTACAGAAAAGCAGTACCTGTCTTGGCAGTCACCGGAACAAGATCAGTTGTACTACCGCCCCTTGCTGGTAAAAAGGAGAACAGAGTCGTGTCTATCGACCTGGTAAACCACAAGCATGTGGCCTATAATCAACAGTAGGCCCAGTGGACTCCCAAGAAACAACAGAATACCCAAACTTGCAACAATCCAAGAGGTTCAAACTGAAAGACTAATCACATTCGATCAGCCTGCAGTGCACAGAGAAGGACTATGCAATAATGCCATGGAACTCGTACCTCTTGAGACACAGATTGAAACAGTTCGTCAAGAAACACCAGTCTACAATAATGTGGCATCAGAAAGTGCTACCGAAAGACAGATTGAAAGAACAATACCAACAATTGAAAGAACTGCCTCTGGTTATTTCATCAACTTCGACAACTTCTCTGGAGATCAAAACGACCCAGAAGTGATGCCAGAAATAAAAAAGTCTTTTAAAGAAAAAGCAACGGAACTCTTTCATCAACTAAAGGAAATCTACCTTATTTCACCTTGGTTAGAGTTCTGGTTCGGTCTAGGTGTATTTTTCCTCCTGCTTTGGCTCATCATGGTACTTTGTTTGGGAAAATTCATTGATGGAAAATATAGTAGAATGGACACAGCAAGTCAGAACATCAACCTAGTCCTCAAACCACACAGATCATCCCACGTGAAGAAAAGAGAACTGTCAACAGTAAATGTCACAGCAATTCCAATACCTGGTGGGGTAGTATGGGAGAAAACTGACTATGAGATCTATGGTCCGGTCGAAATCCTGAAGTATCCTCATCAACTGAAGGTTTCCTTAAGTGACTTTGTAAAACCTAGTACATTCTCTGATGATTGGGACTTTAACAGTATTAATGACATGATGTCTGATTTAGTAATGTCAGCTAGATTCACAGAACATGATTATTTACAAGGTTCATCTAGTTATGAGCAATTATTCTGCTACACACATTATGGTGATCATTACTTGCATAAATCTGCACAGCCTAGAAATGTTTTTATGTATAATCAATGGGAACATTGTGCTACACCACCTAAAAGCAGTTCTAAAGCATTTTTTGAGAAATTCAAATACTTCTCAGGGTTTAACACCAGTGGTGCAGAAACGTTTTATTACAAACTGTTAGATAAAACAGGAATGAAGACAATGCTGACATATTCTAAATTAATATATTCAGAAGCATTTTATGAAAAAATAATGACATTTGGTTTTGATTATTGGAAAAATAACATTGAAACGAAAACCATTTGGGGTACAAAAGATTGGCAGGTACAAGGCCTTGAAGCACTATTCAGAACCTGCATGATACCAGAACAAATGATGTTTTTAAATGACACAATACACCAAACATCCTGTCTTGGCCTAGCTAAGATCAAAGACCTTAACAAACCATCTATTCCAAAGCCAATACCTGAAAATACAACTACAGATATTGAGTTAGACGTCTCACAAATTTTACATTTTAACAGAACACATCCTGATTGGAAAAAGTGGTTAATCTGGCCTACTGACACAAACAACTGTCAAGATAGATTCCTGAATAAAACACAGGGGTTAAAAATGACCAGACAAGACCCTAGATACTCCCAGAGACAACATCCAGGGATAGTAACAACATACAGTGTAGGGAAACTCTGCCTCGAATGGCTAACATCACCCACACTGGCTGAAATTAAGCAACACTTGTCTTTACTAAAAGATGGTGCTGATTCGCGCGATTTCATTCTTGGACCACGCAAACGGCGTCAAAAGCGTTTCATAGCGACCAGTATCTATGCTGCATACAACGAGGCTTGGAAAGTCACACAAATTGAAACAGCTGAAAAAATACGAGAAATTGATCGTATTAATTTGGAAAAATCACTTTCTGTAGTGGACAATGGGTTAATGACTCTGTCCTCCAGAATATATTCGTTGGACAATATTGAATCTTCTGCCTTTGACATAATAGACAGAGACTTGCTAATGGTACAACATGGCCAATCTCAATTACGTTCTATTGTACAATTGGGCTGGACGCTGCAAAATCTTCGTTCAGGCTATGTGCCTTGGCGTTTAATAAACACAACGTCATTATTTTCCATTTTTAACCTTACTGATAAACAAATCAGTTTGGCACAGAAAGGAGCAGACTATACAATCCTGAGCATCGAAAAACTTGAGAGATTACCATTGACAATGTCAGAGAGTCCTGTCATTGAATGGATAATACACGGAATTATCACAATTGCGATAACAACTTTCCGATTTAAAAAATGCCTTGAATACATACCTACTGGCCAGTATGAACGATTGGGTAAAGGATATGTAAAATCAGAATGGAAATTACCATACACACATTCTTGCTATAGTGACAGCGACAAAAATGTATTTCTTAGTGGTGAAAATTGTAAACATTCACTAAGCGGTATACTTTTGTGCCAGGGTATTAATTTACACGGAGCTTGTGATGGAAATTCTAACAACCTTTCATGCCACCAGCTTGTCACACCTGCAACTCAGATAGAGCCCTTCTTTATGCAACTTGCAAATGGGAGTTACATTCTTAGAACGGATCACAGATGTTGTGGCCTTGTGCCAGGGAAAAGTTATCTAGTAAGTGTAACATCCATGGTCAAATGCTGTATGCAGGCATTGTTTCCGAGCGGGCCTGTAGACACAGAGACATCTGGCCTCGTCTGAATCTCTATTCTATACGAATTGATACTTTAAGCAAAATGAAGTCTGTGCTTTTACAGACAACAGTGCCCATAACGTCATCAAAAGAGACGTATGATCTCCTAGTTGCAAGGACAGCTACAGAGGTTCATGAACTTTTATCAACAAATTGCCCCGTGCATTTCGTAGAAATGCTTAGCCAACTCCTTAACATGTCTAGTGCCACAGGCATCCCAGGCATATTTAAGACGATTTTTACAGGACTGCTAATACCTTTTCAAGCAATTTTGGGAATCGTTCCTAATTTTGTCCACTCTGTTTTTGGCGGCATACCCTTATTTTTGGGACTAGTCGCAGGGATTTTATTTTTGACCATCCTGCTTGGTTATGGCAAGCCAAAGCTCAGACATTGCTCCCATGGGAATGGAAGAGACAATCCTAGCAAAGCGCTACCGGGACAGGATAACTAACGTCCTTGGATTGGCCAGGCTGAGAGATCTAAACATGACCTGGTTCCTTTCATTCAGACCTATATGGCAGAACTGTATCTTACCGGTACTTCGATGTATGCTATGCGGAGATGAGTGCGTGTTGGACATCTGTCTTTCACTTCCATCAGCAGTACCAATGGACGTCGATACTTTGCTCAGTCCGATAACAGCTCACGCATTGTGTTGTCCCCAGCGGCTACCAATCCTGATGACGGCATTCGTTGAGACTCCTGTGCTACGACTAGGTGGTAACAGTGGAGCGAGTGACAAAAGCAACATCACCCAGGTACGACATTCTGTGAGCATTGCTGATCCCGACTATGATGACAGCAATCATTCTCACACCTGCCAAGTTACAGCACAATCGAATTTGGTTGAACTGTCACCTGATTTTGTAGACCAATTCTTTGAGAGCCTGTCTGATATGATGTTCTCACCCGAACAGAAATAATAACTTTGGAGAAGCTTTCCGACACACAGCGTTCCCATGAACTCTGAATTCGGCCTTCAGTTTTGAACAACAAAAACTGCTAAAAGCGTTGGAACTCTATTTCCCCGTTCAAGCATTAATTCTTTTGAATTGAACACTTTTTAATATTGACCCTTTTTTGGCACGAACAATTCTTTGCTTAAAGTAAAAACTATTCTTAGAGAACAGAAGCTTCAACTTCTATTTCTAAACACATCTAGAGACATAACAACCTTACACCAGCCTCTAGCACATTTTATTGCAATGCATTTATATGTGATGATTTATCTCGCCCTTCTTCTGTTTCAGAGATATGTTATGTGTAATTTTTTTTGCATAATCGTTCATTGATTTCATATGCAATAATTTTTGAATGATTTCTATGCTTGGAAAACGTACAGTACTATAATTTTCACGTATTACAATATACGCCTATTTCAAATGCATTTATGTATTTTGGGGTGGGCAATGTTACACATGCATCTTATTGCTCTAGTTTTAGTAATTTGATGGACATGAACCCGTGGAGTGGGTGTTGCGTGCTTATCTAGGATCCTGATCAATACTGTGACCTTATGCCCGTATTCGGCTATAAATCCATTTATTCCCTATATTGGCATAACCGTTTAAGTGCGATATTCAGAAACTCATCTCTGGCCTCAAACGAACAGAGCCACATTCCAGAATAGTTTTCTCTGCCACTTCCTTTGCAACCAATTAGTGCAATGACAGAGCAGAAGTCACTATCTGAGATTCCTAGATTAACACTCCGAGTTCTTCAACAAGATAAAAACTCAGCAAACCTGGAAATCCCCGCTTGCTGTGTTTTGATTAGTAATAGAACTCTAATGAGCAACTGATAGCGATCACTTCCTAGTGACATCTTTAATTGACGTCTTATGTCCAGCAAACTTACGTCAAACATGGCACCTTTCAGGTATAAATATTACCAACGTTGCCTTAAGCAAATGCTGTGTTGCTGCTGTCTCGTTGCTGTTGGTGAAGCTGTGTTGCTGCTGTCTCGTTGCTGTTGGTGAAGCTGATGCTGCCAGCTATCTCCCTGCTGCTGAAGAAGCTGTCATGCTGATGATACCATAGCTGCTATCGCTATTGCTATCGCTGCTAACTAGCGAACGATGGTGTGGTGAACCTAGGAGCTGAACAGCCGTCCCCTGCGAAGAGCCCAGCAGATGCAAGCTGCCCGCGGACGCTGTCCCCCCTCCTTCTCCTCCTCGACGCGCTGAAGAGAGACGCTGCCTTTCTCCTGCCGAGAAATCCAGCTCCAGCGTTTCTAGTCTACCCTTGCGGGTGACTGGGATACCGAGTTTCCCTGAAGGAGATACCAGACCTCCATCATTCTATTCAGAGGTATGGTGTTGACTAAACCCTTAGTGAGAATTCTTGAAGCAAACCTTGGCAAAACCAACTTAACTTAAAGCTACTTACTTACTCCCCTCCCAAGTATTAGGCTTAGGTCAGGTACACTGGGGTAGGCGTAGTTAGAAGCACCAGTTGAGTATTTTAGCCTAATGTATATATGACTGTATATATGTTTTATTACTTTTAAACCATTGTATGGCTAAGAAACCATATCAATGCTTTTACAGTATTATTTCGCAATACTTATCTTACTGTACGTACTTTTTATAATAACAAGTCTTGCAATTGTGGGAATTCATGTCTCTTGTACGAGAAGAAAGACTGTTCAATAAATGTTAACCCTTTATTGACAAACGCCCGTCTCTCTATTCTCTACATATTGTGAAAGTAAACTGCACCAACCTGACTGAGTAAAATAACTGTCTATTGTTTCACACGACCCTAGAGATTGACTCTTGATCTGAGGAGCAAAGTTGTCATGTTACACGGTTGTTGGAAAACTGAATCCCTTCTTGTCTGTGCCAGGGAAGCTGATCACTTCCTATTTCAGTCAAGAAAGTTTCCAGTGACCTCTGAGCTAGTTGGTAACAAACCCAATTAAGTTTAGCATAGTCAGTAGAGGCCTGGAAGATCCGCACTTCTACGTCGATACTACTGTTTATGTTATTCCAATGCGCAGGGCCTAGTGGGAAACTAGGAACTACACTACAATTCCAGTGGTAAAGGAGAGCAAGGGACCCACATTTGGGCATACCCGTTCAACTTAGGGCGAACAAAGCAAACAACAAAGTGTTCAACAGAGTCATCCTTAACAGAGTGAAGGAACAAATTGACACTCAATTTTGAGAACAGCAAGCCGGCTTTCGCAAAGTTAGATCCTGCATAGACCAGATTGCAACACTGTTCATCACCATTGAGCAGTAGATGGAATTGACCTCCTCCTCTATGTCAATTTCATCTACTATGAGAAGACATTCCACAGCGTGGACAGAAAGACTCTTTGGAAACTCCTCCGCCACTACGGTATGCCAGATAAACTCATAAAAATCATCAAGAACTCTTACAAGAGAATGACCTGCAAATTAGATTATGAATTGCAATTTACAGAAGCCTTCTAACTGAGGACCGGAGTCCAACAGGACTGTTTGCTCTCGTCTTTTCTCTTCCTGGATCATGAAGACATCCACAGAAAGAAAAATGGGATCCAGTGGACACCCTGGGAACAGCTCGATGACCTGGGCTTTGCAGACGACCTGTCCCTACTCTCCCATACCCAACTGCAAATGTAAGAAAAGACAAGCAATATGGCAGCCACATTAGCACAACGTGGCCTCAACACCCACTGGGAAAAATCCAAAATCCTGATTGCTAACACGGTTAGCAAAACTCCAGTTACTCTCAGTGTCATAGGCAAGCAGGGGGCCACAGATGCCAACATCAAAGCAAGAATTGGGACAGCAAGGACTGCCTTCATTCATCTAAATAAGATCTGGAGCTCCAAGGACCTAATGCTGCAAACCAAGAAAGGGCTTTTTACTGGCAAATTAAAATTGGTCTGTCTGCCTGGTGTAGAAACGTAGAGGACAACAGTGACCACTATCAACATCGTCCAGACCTTCATCAACACCTGTCTGATGAAAATCCTCTGAATCTGCTCGCACAACACCTTCAGCAACGACTTATGGTATCAGATTTTCCAATTCATGAAGAAATCATAAAAAGATGCTGAGACTGGGCAGGTCACATGCTCCGCAAGCTTGAATCAAATACCACCAGGCAAGCCCTCACCAGGAAGCCTCGAAAGAAACACTTGGCGTCAAGGCCTCAAGGCCGACTGCAAGGAGATGAGTTACAGTTGGAGTTAGATTGAATGCTAAGCCCATTTAGATATGTGTTGACCTTAAGTTTTCCGTCTATATTGCCCCCTTTGGCTGTATCAGCAGAATACCGACCAATGTAGGCAGAACATTGCATCTTCCACAAAGAAAACATGATTTTGGTGGTCGGAACAAAATAATAATGACCCTCACCCCCTAAAAAAAGCTCTCAGGGTGTGAGAACAATTAGAATTTTGTTTTTCAAGCACAAACTCCCACTTTCAGAGTTTGTCTTTTTGAGACAGAAAAAATGTCAATAGGTTGTTGTGGGGTCACTAAAACCAACGGTGCCACACACCAAGCCTTAAGTACACTGAAAGGAACCACTGTGACAGCACTTCCTTTCATTGTACAGATGTGAATGCAGGGCCAGTGGTTATCTCTAAATTTGGAGAGAAGAATACTCTCGGGTGGCAGAGGTAATGTCCTCTGTCAACATTATGAACACTACTTTGTTCGCCAATCTTTAAATCAGTCTTGGAGTTTCTTTCAGAGAAAGAGCTAGAGAAAAAGGAATATAGATGGGAAAGTCATGAACGTTGAGAGGGTGAGAGAGAGGAAGAGAGAATGAGAAACATATATGCACAGTTATATAAAGCCCAGACAACTAAATCTGAACAAAACATTATTTTAAAGATAAAGATACCTGCAAACCGATTGGTATGATATTGGTTTTGTAAAGCTACGGGAAGTAGCCAATAGCACACTATCTAACACACTATCTAATAAACTCGTAAGCAGTCTTCATCAGCAGTGCTGCTATTTTATGACCAGCAACATTTTGTTTTCCAGTATCTTCCCATCTTTAATCGTACACTTGACTTGAATTGATGACAGTCATTCAGGGAACTCCATCCTTTAATAGGCATTGCTTTCATTGTGATGACAAGGTTGAGCAAAACTGCTCGTAACCAGGACTAGCCATCAATAATAATCTGATAATATCTTACACATATTTGCCAATTATTAAGGACGTAAAATCATCAATGGCTCTAACTGAGCAAATTATATATAGATTTGTACGTTGTTCACCAAAATGAAAATCGGCTGGCCTAATTTGAATGTTGTAATTAGTGGAGGGGGGCATACTACGATTTGGTATTGCTGGATGTTACCCTCTCTGTTTTTTAAATAAATGGGAATGTGTAGGTTTTGAACTTGACAAACATTTTTGACCATAACCTAGCTTTGCTGATCACCGCAGTTGTGTGCTTGACAAACGTTAGATATTATTGACAATAGTTAGAAAATATAATTGAGCAACCCATTGGTACATTTAGTTAGATCTGTTTGACCATGACTTGTTGTTTGTCTGTATGATAAATTGCTGGCCTTTAGTCGCATCTTGTTGATTCGGATTCAGACATATATATTTCCATTATGTTGAATGTCTTATTAAGGTGCAGTAGGGGTGATTAGATCTGTAATTTATTAGCATTTTCTGAACTGAGATTAAATATTTTTACAACTCAATTTCCGAAAATGTAAATGGCAATACTTTTAGTTTTAACCATGTTTTCATGGAAATAAATTGAACTACAGCCAAGCACATTAAAGAGTTCTCAAAGTGTCTAATCATTACTTTTGCTAGCTATAAGACTAGTGTGAAAACAGCACATCGGATATCACACCTGCAAGTAATTGTTTTCCTAAGGAAAAAGAACATTCAAGCTCCATCTAATGCATCATCCCTTGATGACCCCAATGGAACACTGTGTTCATACCTTAAGGAGAAGGAAATGTGTTCAACAGTTTGGTAGGCAATGGGCAACATTTCACCGCACACTGCATTGACCATTCTCTCTATTCACTCCCTATAATCGTAGGTCTAGGATAGCTGAATCCAGACTGTCCTTTATAGATCTCCATTAAAATTAATTTGCCTATAATTCATTTTATGAAACTTACTTAAATAGTTTGGGGCAGATTTATGAGGCTCTTGCACCTCTTTGCGCCGCAATTGCGTCACTTTATTTGACGCAACGGTGGCGCAAACAATGCGCCCTATTTACAACGTGACGCATCTAGGAGATGCGTCACATTGTAAAGCCCTGCGCCATAAGGAGGCGTTCCTGCGCAGGGGGGGGCGTTCCTGCGTAGGAACGCCTCCTGAAAGTGGCTGAGTGAAATCTATGAGATTTCACTCAGTCACTTTCAGGCCAATGCTGCGTCAAAACCCTGCGCCTGCTTGAAGCAGGCGTAGGTCTTGACGCAGCATTGTGGAGATTGGGCACCCCCGAGCCTTGCTGGAGTTGCGTCGCGCTTGCGACGCAACTCCAGCAATGCTCCACCTTTCCGGCACAGATGCGTCACGCATCTGTGCCGTTTTTGCACCATGGTGCGCCGCATTATAAATGCGGCGCACCATGGGTGGCGGAGCTGTGGCGCACTGTGGCGCACATTAACTGGCGCATCCCTGGGGATGCGCCAGTTAACATAAATCTGCCCCTTTGTATTATCCTTAAATGTCCGTCACTGATCCTTTTTTCTAGGACCAACTTTGGACATGCAGTTTTGAAAAAATAGAATATTTCTTTATAAGTCAAGATTTGCTATTCAGCCACCCTGTTACAAGGGACTGCAGAATGGAAAGTATAAGGAGAGTTCTTGTCTGTAACATTGATGACTAACATTTTAAGAAGCATAACTATCACACTAAGGATTGTCACAGCACATGTGCGAGTGAAAATTGGACAATTTGAAATCCTTTATGAATTCTGGGTGTACAATATTCCAGTTTTTGGACGTGCAAAGAGATACCAAAAAGAGGAGTGGAAAAATCCAGTGAATAAAACAAAATACGGGATCCAATAGAATCCAAAAAAAGGAAAAACGCTGAGCACTAATTATGCCTCAAGCGGAGCTTGAGACAATCTCATCTTGGACTGGATGCAGTAAAAGGATCCTTCACCCTGATTCAGATTTAGACTGAGATAATTATTTTATTTAATTAATACATGTTCCACTTGTGCAGAAATCGATTTGAATACATCGAGCAAACAGCTGTGAAATGGTGATCCAACTCCAATGTGTCGGAGCTCTGGTGAGCAGCTGGGCCAGCGCCCTGTTAAACATAATTACACCATGGCATTCAACCTGCTTTAATATGCCCATAAATATGATACACCCAAGTGATCTAATGTTCATATTCATGTACTTTCAAATATACCAAAGCATCCGGCATCTACAGATGGCGGAGCTGTAACAGCAATACAGCACAAAATATACCAAGAGATAAAAGGCAAAATTGCTGAGTGTGAAAAATACACGAACAGTAGATGATCTGAGAAAACTTGAGCATCGACGGAGGCGCTTTTCCTAACGCAATCAGTCATTGTCTCAAAACTCCACTGCTAGGGAGAGGGAACTTTGAAATGGGCAACGTTTCTTCACTTTACAGAGCTTTTAGTCCTCTTTCAATGTGAGCTACTGTTACAGTGGACCTGCAGGGTTTCTTGAATTTACTCCATGACCACATGAATTGTCCTTTAAAGATACCACCTGCTGGAGCATGGCCTGAAAAAAATAATGATCCTGGTTCCTCTTGCATTAGTTGAATTTTTCAAGTTTTTCGCTATTTTTGGCTTTTCCGATTCTGTAAAGTCCAGATGTGTTTCCAGGAACTTCTTTTCTTGTAGAAGGTATTTCTGCTTGTCCCCTGTCTTTTGTCTTTGATCTAAGGTTCTTCCGAGGAAGGGCACTATAAGAAACAATACCTCTCACTGTGTTAGTTAGTGATCACACGGGCATGAACGTTTTATACAGTTAAAATTGGAACATGTATAAGAATCGTATAGGTGAACAATAGATGACCAGAGCAATATTTCAGTCTACAGTAGCCTAGTTTAGGTTTAATCTGCCCCTGGTTCCCCTCCACACCCCATTGGGAATCACCATAGCGAAGCATTAATTCTTGTTTTTAATATTCAAAGATTATTAATTTCCTAAGAGATCTCTAACTTCAATCGTGCATTGATGTTAGCCCTGAAATTATCCTACCCTCTGTTGAGTGCAGAGAGATCAGACTATGCAATCACTCCTAGAGCTTTTAATTAGATTGTGACATCACTCCAGGATACCGAAGCCAGGCAGTTGCATCACTTTAGGAACCTGACATGAAACTGCTGTATTTCTCCACTGAACTCACGTCAGGTTATGGAACTACTCCAGCAACCTGGCATCTGTCTAAGAGATCACGCTGGCAACCCCATAGCAGTCTGTGACATCACTACAGGAACCTGTTGTCAGGATGGCATGAACAATGTGATGGCGGACTCTAAGAATACTACAGGGATCGCGGAGAGGATTGATGTCATGCTCAGGAAACCAAACAATCTAAATATCATGTGGAACATTGTGTGCTTTACACGTGCCAACTACCAATAATAGCAATAACAAAATTTTGATGTTTACTTTGAATAAATATAAAATCGAATTTGAATAAAGAAGGGAACAATTGGAAAGAACAAATGAAAATGTATAACTGAGGCAATAGTGGTTCTTCGAGAGCATAAAGTGCTGGTGAAATGATGACACGGGTCGTGGATTCACATAGCAGATTGCAGTACAGACACATTGGTCAATTTTCCAGGAAGTCTCTTTGCGCTGCTTTGTTGCACTGTGCGAGGAGCCCCTCTCCCCCATAAACGCTGATGTCAGAGGACAGTAGAAAGATGGGAACTGCACACCGAGGTCCGATGAGTATATGGTGGGCTGGCTTCTTCTGTCCAGTCCACCAGTGGGCGGTCGCCAAGCATGGAGATGCCCCTTTGGGGAGGAAGTCCGCGCGTGGGATGCTTGCGGGGCCAGCGTTGGCAGCAGGCAGGGAGGAATGCCAAAAAGGCTGATCGGAAGCGTCTGGAGAGGAGGTTGTAGATTAGTGGGTTCACGGCTGAGCTCAAGTAGAAAAATACACCTAGAAGACATAGAGAATGGTAAAAGGTGATGCATGCAGAAGTCACAATTACAATACTTATCAACAGATTTAAGTGAGAGTCATGTCTGAACAGTCAATATTTTGGGGCAGATTTATGAAGGGCTTGCGCCACATTTACGCCGCCGTTGCGTGACGCAACGGCACGGAAACGTGGCGCATCCCTGCGCCCTATTTACAACGTGACGCATCTAGGAGATGCGTCACGTTGTACAGCACTGCGCCATGAGGAGGCGTTCCTGCGCAGGGGGGGCGTTCCTGCGCAGGAACGCCTCCTGAAAGTGGCTGAGTGAAATCTATGAGATTTCACTCAGTCACTTTCAGGGCAATGCTGCGTCAAAACCCTGCGCCTGCTTCCCTCGGGATGCGCCAGTTAACATAAATCTGCCCCTTTGTATTTATTTATTTTCTGTGATTGCTGGCTCCTGCTTACAGGTGTTTTCTCCACCAGGTTGATTCAAGGCATTAGGAATGTAAATGTAAATTGGAAGGCTGTAGGACGGTGGTAAAAGAGGTAGCCTATTCCTTACATGGAGAGAGTGTCAAGTATGTATTTGAATGATAGAATAAAAAATGTGGTCTACAGTGTCTTATGGGCTGATATAGAGTTTGACAGAGAAGGTAGTCCATCTCAGTGGTGACGCAGTCCCTTCTCCACACTGATGGTCTGCAAGTCTGATTTCCATTCTGGTGACTTTAAGTAAGTCAGGGACAGAGACTACTCCCTCTCTGACATGCACCGTCAGGCTGTCAGAGGTTTGGCCATTTGACCACCTGCCTGATTTAGAGTGTGTGGTCAAAGGGACATTTTTACTCACCCTCACTGACATGAAATGCATGGCATTAAGGGACAGTAAAATATTCAAATGACACCCATTTCCTGGGAGACTTATCCTACGTTGTGGGGGTCATTAGTCATGTTTGATGGAGTCTTTCACTGTGACAGAGGTTCCTATCAATGACCAGAGTTGCCCACCTAAATTCAAAGGATGAGCACTCCATCAGAGCAAAAGAGCACTTTACTCCATTGCCTTGATGGAGTACAGTCTGTATTCCAAAGTCTAAATCAGGCTGTTTGTACAAAGCAGTTTCAGGCCCAATGGCTGCCCTATGAAGTCCACAGGGTCTACTGGAGTCTTACCTTGCTAAGAGTTTTCCCTACCACGAACCCTTTGATGAGTTCTAAAGAATGCCTAGCCCAAACAGGGCCTTCCTTACCATGATGACAGCTCTGCTGCAGAACTTGTCCTGGCTTGTGTGTCTTAACAGAGGTTTAATAAAGAACTACAGTGATAACTGCATCCCATAGAAAGTGCCAACACTGAGTAAATGTTCCGGGACAAAGAGGCCTTATACTACCCAGCAGGCTGAATTGTAGCACTATGTTATGTTATATAAATTTATTACGCGCACGGCTACTCATAAGTGTCCCGGCGTGAGACCAGCAGGGTAAGGCAGTGTGCTTCAGGTGAATAAATGAGTTTTCAATTTCTTCCTAAATACAACTGGATCCTGGATGGTGCACAGGACCAGAGAAGAGCATTCCATGCAACCACCGCTTTCACTGAAAAATAGCTGCCCCCTAACCTCTGACGTTTAAAACGTGGGACCAGGGCAAAGCATAACGACGAAGAGCACAGGGAGCGCACAGAAACATAGAAGGATGAACGCATCTGCAGGTAGAGAGGGCCACACCCATGGAGTGCACGGTGGGCCTAGGTTAGAAGTTAAAATTTCACTCTGGCCGCCATGGGCATCCAGTGGAGAGAGCCCAACTGATGATGCACACTATCCGAGGCCGACAGACCCAATAGGAGTCTGGCTGCGGTATTTTGAATCACCTGTAATTTCTGCAGCAGGTAGTCTCGGATCCCAGCAAAAAGGGCATTGGCATAATCCAGCGAAGACAGAATCAATGCACAAGTGACCATTTCCCTCGCCGCAAGCGGCGGGAGGGAAAAAATCTTCTGAATGATTTAAGCAGGCCGAAGCAACCACCAGCCAACTTCTTGATATGTACTGAGAAGGAAAGACATTCATTGAACCAAACCCCCAGGTTTTTTACTGGTTTCCCAATTGAGGTCTGTAGTGGGTACTCGGGAGGCCAGGGCTGCTCTCTGAAGTGGGGTTATAGTTTGTGTTACTTCAGTCTGAAGCAGAGAAAAAAATATTAAGTTCCCTTCTATAGCCTTATAGCCGGCAGTGGCACACAATACCAGCCATTAAAGGCCTTGTTGGACTTGGCCCTTTGTGGCTAAAGTTCCTTACACTTTTTGCCTTCCTCCTAGACCTTTTTCTGACATTATGTTGCCAACTGAAATGCTTTGAGCACTTTGCCACTGCTGATCAGAGTCAAAGTGCAAGTGCTCCCTGTATAAAGTGTTATGGTAATTGGTTGTCCATAATTGGTATGTTTGCCTTACTAGTAAAGACCCTAGTAAAGTGCACTATGTGTGCCAGGGCTGGGAATGCAAATGCTACTCGTGGGCCTGCAGCACTAATAGTGCCACCCACACAAGTAGCTCTAAAGAGAGAACTCACGCCTGCCACTGCACACAGTTTGCTAACTGCCATGTTGTCCTGACAAGTGCACCACTTGCAAGGCCTTACCCTTCCCTTTCCATGCACATCAGACACCCCTATTGTAGATCCAGGGTACCCCCCTGGGCAAGGTGCAGTATCTGTGAAAGGTAGGACATGTACTGAGGTGTGTACCATGTCGTAACAGTGAAATACTCTCCATTTCGTTTTTCACTGTTTCAAGGCCATCTTGCCCATAGGACAGAATGGGGAAGGCTGTCTAATATGTTTCCAGACTATCTTCCCATAGGCTTACGATGGGGAGGTGATGTTTAGTGTGCCTGAACTCACAAAGTGGCTGATTTCTTTGTTCTAACAATTCTGTGTGTGTCTGCCTGGTTGTGAATTGACTGTCTGGATTTGAATGTGATAGGATCTGGGAAATATCTTGACCCAGGGGAGGAGGTAAGACAGCAACAGGCTGACCTGCATCTGGAGTGTAGGGGGGAGGAGTAGCCCCCGGAAGTGAAGAGGCTTGTGCTGCTGCCACAAAAGAAGGGCTCCACCTCCTGCTGAGTGATTGAGGAACCAGATCCCCACTTCAAAGGAAGAAGGTGTCACTGGCATGGAGAGCCCAGAACTGGTTTGGACAGGGGTCAGTGCCCCCCTGAACACAAAGACTTCCAATACATTTTGGGGTATAACTATCAGAGCTGAAACCCCTGGTGGAGTTCAACCCTACTTTTCATTTGTCTATGTCAATGTTCTTCAAAAATAATTTCTTGCTATTGGTCAGTCCTGCCTCTTTGTCCTTCCTTTTTATATTCCTTCCTTCCAAGGAGCAGGGACTAAGTACTGTATCATTACGCTTTGGTTGTTTATCTTTTCTTTGGGGGACTATTTTTTCTTTGTTTCCTGCTCTGTTACTGTTTGCATGTGTCTAGCTTTGATGTCATAGCTTCTTACATTTTATTATATAATTCCTCCCCACCACCACCTCTTAATGCCACCGTTGTGCTAGTGTAGCCTCCTGCTCAGTTGCTTGTATTTTTTTTAGACTTTTTTTGCAATTATAGATGTTGACCATCAGTTCTTGCTTCTTTTGGTAAGATAGTCATTTGGTTTGGGCTTCCTTTTAAGGGGAATTGGGGCTTATTAGAGCCTTTTTTCACTTTTGGTTGTAAACCCTATTGGGCTTCTTTTGGTAAGATATTCGTTTTAGGCATCCTTTTAAGGGGATTGGGCTTGTAATTGTTTCCTGATCATTCAGCGCCTGTCACAGCTCTCAGTTGGTTGTGTCCTCTGTGAGTGTTCAGCTTCAGGGTCACTTTTGGAGCACAGCGCTGCTCTCAGTTAGGGTACCTTTTTTTAGGCTAAATCTATGGTGGGCACAAATGATACACCAAACTATAGCATATCGTCTCATTCTTTCATTGATTATGAATTTGAAAATTCCCAAAATATAGACAGTGGACTGGCAGTAAAAGATAATATACCGGGAATAGATGTGGATGTGTCATAGGAGTATAAACGTAAGGTTAATTGTACGTTCTAATGTCTGTGAGTATTGTATTCTGTCTTCTCCCTCTAAGGCATTGAGGACTGAGACGGACTCCGCATTCTGTTTGAGACTGACCAGCAAGTCTACAGCTGGTTTAGATTTACCCTGGCCGGGTTTCCAGAAAGTTACGATAGATCAGCTGAGCTCAAGGCTTATGTATCCAAGAGCGGATAAATTTAGCCCGATTGAATACAAATAAAAGCTAAACGGCTAGATTCACAAAGGTGGAAATTCTTTATTTATGTATGATTTGAGTTCTTTTCCAACTTGATTGGGAGTCGCAGATATCTATTAAATAATCCTTTCTTTCCATCCATAGTCATAGTCATAGTCATAAGATTTTGTTGAGCGCACATATAACCCGGGGGTCTCGAAGCGCTTGCCTCAAATCCTGACAAACGTGAATGGAAAGAAAAGTGAAAAGAGTGCCAGTAAAGGAAAAAAAATAGAACAGCCAGGTTTTTAGAGCTTTACGAAATAGTCTATCATTAGTTTCCATGCGTAACTGTAGTGGAAGAGTGTTCCACAGAAGGGTGCAAGATATGATAAAGATCTGCCTCCGGTACTGGCAGTACAGATCTTAAGAGGGGTGAGAAGGTACTTGCTTGAGGGCTTTAGTGTTCTGGGCGGTTGGTCCCAGATGAGTTTTTTGGCAATGTAACAAGGTCCGTTCTATGGATAGTATTGTGGACCAGGCAAGTAATCTTGAAAATGGATGCATTTCCTGATGGACAACCAATGGAGAGCTCTGAAACTTGGTGCCGACGGGGTCCGAGTAGGTAGGTTTAGTACAAGCATAGCAGCTGTGTTTTGTAGCACCTAGAGTTTAGTGAGCAGCTCTTCCTTGATAGAGGCCATCAGGGCATTTCCATAATCAAGCTGACTAATGATGAGTCCCTGGACCAGTGGCATCTTGGTTTCAACTGGGATCCACTGGAAGATCTTGCGAAGGCTACGCATTAGTCCATAGCAGGTGCCCGTCACATGATTAATATGGTCTGCATGGAAAGGTAGTTATCAATCAGCACCCCTAGGTTGCGGACTACTGATTTGAGAGAAGGATAAGGGCCGAGATTGGGGGGCCACCAGTCATTGGAAAACAGAGTTTGTGCTTTCCCAAAAAGAATATTCTCCGTTTTATTGGCATTAAGTTGCAGGTGATTATTTTGCATCCAGATGTTGATGTCAGTCATGCAGTTTATAAAACGGAGTTTGGTGTCCGTAATGTCAGGGCCAGGAGTGATCACTAATTGTGTGTCATCTGCATACGACAAGGTATCAAAGCCATGTGATCTAATCACTCTGGCTAGGGGTGCCACATATGGATTAAAAAGTGTGCGACTCAAGATGGAACCCTACGGAACTCCCTTGTCTATCACATGATTGCGAGAGACAAAGGAACCCATAAGTATACTAGAAGACCGGCCAGCCAGATAGCCACTAAGCCAATTCAAGGCCATGTCCCTGACTCCCAACCCCCACAGACGATTCACAAGCGTTCCGTGTGAGATGTTGTCAAAGGCGGCCGATAGGTCGAGTCGGACCTGTATGGCTGACCGTCCGGAGTCCAAGGCATCTGAAGTTGTCAATTACCTCTATCAAAGTTGTTTCCATATTATGAGCCGCTCGGAATCCAAATTGGGAGAAGTCCAGCAGTTTATTACTTTCTAAGAAGGCTGAGTGTTGTTTGTTAATTAGTGACTCCAGAACTTTCACGAAAAAAGGGAGAAGGGAAATGGGCCAGTAGCTGTTCAGTTTTTTGGGGTCTAGAGTGTTCTTTTAAATAGGTTTGACTATAGCCCTTTTCCATTTTATGGGAACCGTAAAATGACATAAAGATAAGAGGAAGAGTTTGGCGACGCCTGTAAAAAGAGCTGGTCCAATAATGGACAAAATGTGAGGAGAGACTGAGTCGGCAGGAGAGCCAGATTTGATCTTAGAGAATGCCGTACTTACATTCTCTTGTGTCAATTCAATGAATTTAGTTAAAAATATTGAAGAGGATGCCTGATCAGAGACGAACCAACAATGCAAATTTTCGCAAAGCTGGTTTGGCAAAAGGCTGTAAATGGTATCGATTTTTTCCACAAAGTGTCAACCCAGTCCTGTGAGGCAGGGTGTTCGAGCTGGCAGGATGTGAGACTGGTGAATTCCTTTAATATTTTATAGAGTTCTTTGTCGGAGTTGGAGGCCTTATTTATTCTATCACCTATATAAGTTTTTTTCACTCTTACGATAGTAGGACAAAGATAACGCCTGTGGGTATGCTTGTAAGATTGCCTGTACTCAGGACTTTTGGAACTTCTCCATTTACGCTCATCTTTTCGACTTGCTAGCTTATCAGTTTTTAAGGCAGTTATGAACCAAGGTGACAGTGTATGATTTTGTTTACCTTTAGTCAAAGGGGCGATTATGTCTAGGACATGGAAAATAGCCTTTTCAAAGGAATCGACAGCAATATTTAAGTTGAGTATGTCAGTCAGGAGCGGTAAAGAGAACTTTATTAAATAATGATCTTACCAAAGGACTGGGACTGGGGGCTCCACTTCAATGGAAGAGCAATTGCGAAACAGAAGGTTGAGGGTATGACTAGTTAAAGGAGTGGGTCCAGCTACCAACTGGTAGAGTTCCCAAAGTACTTAGGCTAGAGATCAGTATGCTGGTATTGGTGTCAGATGAGAGTTCGGCATGGAAGTTGAAGTCCCCAATTTAAAGAAAATTGTTGGCTGCTAGTACATACGGCGCAATAGTCTCAATCAAATGATTGTTGAAGTTAGTTTTAATGCCGGGGGGCAGTAGACTAAGGCACCTCTCCAACTTTCCTTGGTAGGGTTCTCCATTCTAAAAATACAAGTTATGTATTATGTGGTTGGACTCCATATTACAGTCTGCATATGTATGTTTTGAACCACTTCAACCTGATTCTAAACATTTTATTCAATGGCAGCTGTTATTTATTGATTAGTAATGGCCCTAGAAATGCATGTTTTTTATCTGAGCATGTGATCTTGACAAAGGCAACAGACATTAGGGAAACATTGTTTGAAGAGGGGTTGACACTCGCTATCTTTTGTATCAAATTGGCGCTTGTAGAAAGTAAAATCCACTATCTCTTTGAAAGTAACAATCCGAGAACAGTTGTTGTAGTGAATTAGATTTATTCCATAAGTAGGACCCACGACCTGGTACATCAAGAGTATGGCAGTAACTGAACAGTAAAGACAGTGGACTGAAAGATGAACCATAACAATTACAGAATCTAGAATTTAAGAATACAAACCTTCCATAAAGAAGTACACTCTCTACACACCCCTCTCCTTATAATAAAACAAATAAATAAATAAAATAAAATAAAATACATTCAATAATAAACAAAATCATGAGAACGAACAGGATTTCTAACACGAGAACTGCATCTACTTGCTGCATGATCCCCAGAACTCCCAACAAAATTATCTACATTTTCAACATTTTGACTATTGACAGCATTAGCATCAGCATCACCACCCCCAACATTCAATGAAGCTTGAGAAGAAGTAGAATGCCCAATATTATTCTTCTGAGCCAGATTTGCAAAATCCAGCCAACTAGAATCAGATTGTTTAGCAGATCTGTCACAAATGATTTTCGCCTGTTCTTTTTATAATTTGAACAACTGCATTTGTGTTCCACCAACCACGACCCTGCAACATCACAGTCATCTTAGAAACTTTCAAAACTCTAGTGGGCGCTGAAAACTTTGATTCACCTTTCGCAACTCTTATAGGTTTTTTAATGATCACCCAATCCTCAGGAGACAACGAAGTAACTTTAACATGTTTTCTTAAATCAAAATTTTTCTTATATGTTGCTTGTTTAAGTTCAACCTGTTTTCTGACTTTGTGAATATCCAAACCAGAACTTTTCTCACCAACTTTCCCTTTCAACCAACCAGGGTTAAGCGAAGAAACAGGTTTTCTACCCCGAAGCAAAAAATAAGGAGAGACGTCCATGGTAGAATGCGGAGTAGTGTTGTAACTCCAAACTTTTTCACAAAGATACTTGCAAACATCCAAATTATTAGATAGCTGTTTGAACACCTTCCTTCAACAGACGGTTAGCCCTTTCAACCAGACCGTTTGACGAAGGACTATATAGCGGTACTAACACATGTTTCACTGAGGCACCATCTAAGAAATTCTCAAATTCACTTGAAATAAAATGAGAACATTTGTCTTTTACAGTTTCCATAGGCAAACCTTCCACCATGAATAAACGTTTCAGAAAAGTAATTACAGAAGAAGAATCAGGCCTCTTAACAAAAGAAAAATAAAGCCATTTTGAAAAGTAATCAATGATTACAACCAAATATTTATTTTCAGAACCAAGCAAATTAAAAGGACCTGAAAAATCCAATCCTAATATTTGCCAAGGACCAGCCGGCCAATCAACAGGGCACAAAGGTGAAGTAGATAAACGCCAATGCTTATCAGAACATAAACATTCTGGACACTTGTTAGCAAATTCCTTCACCTGTCCATCATTGCCAGGCCACCAGTACAAATCCTTAATTTTCCTGACAGTGCTTGAAGTCTCTAAATGCCCCTCATGAGCAAGTGAAATGATTTTAGAACGAATACCTTCAGGAGGAACCACTTTATCTTCCCTCACTAAAACATTGTCTACTATAGACAAATCTGCAGCCACCTGAGCAAAACACCTATCTTGCATTGACAAACTTCTATCACAGGGCCAACCGTGCACCAAGAATTTTTTAACCCTGCTGAGACAAGGGTCATTGCCATCTGCAGCTAACCAGTCAACTTCAGAAAGCTTACCACCTTCAGCCAAATCAGATATGGTAAAAACAACATCAAAATCATTACTTTTCACCTCAGATACACCATCCGTCACTTCTAAAGGAATACAAGACAAACAGTCCGCCCTGACATTTTTTCCACCTGGAATGTATTTTAAGTCGAAATTATACTCTTGTAATCTAGCCAACAATCGGACCAGCCTGGAAGAAGCTCTATTAGAAAAGCTATCCCCTAACATATAAATCAAAGGCTTATGATCAGTGAAAAGCTGAAAACGAGGGCCCCAAAGGTTCATGCGGAATTTCTCAACAGCCCAGCAGCATGCTAAAGCCTCACGTTCTATTGTGCTATAGTTAGATTCAGCACCATTTAAAACTCTAGAGGCAAAGGCTATAGTGTATTCTTGACCTCCAATCATTTGGCTCAACACAGCTCCTAAGCCTTTTGAACTAGCGTCTACTGTGACGATTGTCATCTCTCCATGAGAGAAAGCTCTAATAGCAGGTGCATCCAAAATCATTTTTTTAACATTAACAAAAGCTTCTTGCGTACTAGTTGACCAAATGTATTTAGCATGTTTTTTCAGCAAATCACGGAGGGGTTGTACAATTAACCCATATCCCTGCACAAAACGAGCATAATACTCACTGAGTCCCAAGAACGGACACAAAGCATCCTTATCCTGAGGCCTTGGCGCCTCCTTGATTGCATTAATTAAAGATATCTTAGGTTTTATACCCTCAGCCGATATATTGTGACCCAAATAACCAACACAATGAGTGACAAATTTACATTTCCTCTTGTTAACAGTCATACCAACACTCTCAAGCTTTTGTAAAACACATTCAAGAATTCTATAATGAGATTCAAGAGAGGCAGAATGTACTAAAATGTCATCCTGAAACGCCTGTATGCCATCAATATCAGAAAACAATTTATCCATAAGACGTTGAAACACGCTGGCTGCGGAAGCCAGTTCAAACGGCAAGCGTTTGTACATAAAAACTCCAAATGGAGTAACAAAGGTGGTTAGGTGTTGAGAGTCCTTTGCAAGGGGAATATGGTGGTAAGCAGATTTTAAGTCAATAGTAGTAAAAAATCTGTTACCACCTAAATTCGCCAGCAATTCCTGAATTCTTGGCAATGGGTGACAATTGACCAGAATATTACGGTTTAGTGCCCTCAGATCAGCACAGAGACGAATCTCGCGAGAACTCTTCCGTGCCACGACACTAGCCGATACCCACTCAGATGATTCCACCGGAGTTATGATGCCTTGAGAACATAAATCTGAAAGCATTTTTTTTAATTCATCACGAGCAGACAACGGGATAGGTCTACACTTCTGAATAACTGGAATAGCATTATCCTTAAGAATAATTTTGTGCTGAAAACAATTAACTAAACCAACTTTGTCAGAGAACAGTGAAGAATATTTTCCCAGTAACTGCGACAAAGTGGGGTCATCAGGTGTTGAGGGAACATCATCCGATATGGAGAGAATAGGAAATTCTCCCAACACAACAGGACCTGCATGCCCAGGTTTAAGCATAATTCCCAATTTGGCTTGATCCTGCCAACCTAAGATATCGCGGCCATTAACTGCCACATATACCTTGGTGTAAATCTGTCTTCCCCCTGAAATTGACAGAGTCTGAAAAAAAGCCACACATGGTAATATCAAACTCACCGAACCCTTTTGGATTAACGTCAGTAGGCTTGAGTAACACATTTGACCAAATTTTCTCAAAAGTTCTAAGATCCAAGATGGTGATCGGAGAACCAGAATCAGCCATGACATTAATATTGACTACTCCGATCATCATATTGCATAGAGGACCCTTACACTTTGTTGTATCAATATTCAGAGTGTTAATCTCTATTGTGGATAGGGTGTTACTCATAGCTTGGCACAATTCATCCTCATCAATTTCAACAGCATTCACTTTTTTCTTAAACTTAGCAGCTCTACATACTGTATTGAAATGTCCAATTTTCTTGCAAGTGATGCATCTATTACGCAAAGCTGGACAAGTAGGATTGTTACCATAGTGGTATTTTGAACCACACCTATAACAAACTGCTTTACTATCAGATGTGTTGTCTTACCATCAGAATGTGAACTAAAAGATTTAGCTTTAGCAGAAATAACATTTACAGAGGGATCGTTACCCTTAATACACTCTGAAGAATCTGTAGACGTAAGTTGTGTACAAACTTCTTGTGTCAAAATCTTCGAAGATACTACAGACCTTTCAATGCTGCGAGCTATGTCCATTACCTCATCCAAAGACGGATTCTTGCAGGTCAATATTCGCTCTTGGATTTTTTTATTAAAACAATTGAATACCAACTGATCCCTAAGCGCTGTGTCTAAATATTCTCCAAACTGACATTTAGCAGCTAAAACTCTTAACACTGCGAGATAGTCTTCTATGGACTCATCCTGCATTTGTTTTCTTTTGAAGAAAACATGCCTCTCCACCATAACAGAAGGCTCATCGACATAATTCTTTCCTAGTCTGGCTAAAGCCTCTTTGTAAACGCTCCATGTTTCATCACTAGATGGCGCTGTTGCGACTGGCAAATTATCAAAAACATCCTGACCAGCACTACCTAGATGATTAAATAATAAAGCTCTTTTTCTAGATGCAGGATACTTAGTAGCATCAATGGCTTCTAAATAATTATCAAAAACTCTGAACCATTTATGCCAAGGTACTGTAGGTGTACCCGGAACCTGCAAAAAAGGAGGAGGCTGCATAACGTTATTAGAGGAAGCAGACGACATATTTAAAATAAAATGTACAGTTGTTAAAATAGCAGAATAGAAAATACAATATAAGGTTAAAATCACCCAAAATAAAATGTAGTTGAAAACGTGTGCTTATCACGGAAGAATAAGCACTGAAGAAAATGAAGTCTCCAAGAATCGTGTCAATTTCCCATCCGAATGCAGTGAAGTGCCAAATTTGGTGTCAAAGTCAATTCCTCATCCGATATCAGTTTTGCCAAGTTTCTCCTCACGAAAAATTTAAAATGGCAGATAAGCGTGACCTTGACGTCCGGTACCGTAGTGTGTTGATGAAGAAGATTGACCTTTTAGAACGAACACAAACATCATAGGCAGGAAGCAAAGAAGCAGGCACGCAGGCACACTGAAGATCGGCTCGTGGAAAGAAGGTAATGCACGAGTTAGAATTTCAGTAGAGTTTCAAAAAATGCATTGTGTGAATGGCACTGTAACATCCAAATAAGTTTTTTAAACGAAATGAAAAGCGCTGAATTTCAAGATTCCAGAATAAATAAATCATGAAATAGTTATTTTCCAAAGTCGGCGGGTCTTCAAAAGCGTCGCCAATAAATGTAGGAAGTAAAATCCACTATCTCTTTGAAAGTAACAATCCGAGAACAGTTGTTGTAGTGAATTAGATTTATTCCATAAGTAGGACCCACGACCTGGTACATCAAGAGTATGGCAGTAACTGAACAGTAAAGACAGTGGACTGAAAGATGAACCATAACAATTCCAGAATCTAGAATTTAAGAATACAAACCTTCCATAAAGAAGTACACTCTCTACTTCGCTTTGGACTTTAACCCCTCCCCTGCTGATGACGGAACCGCTCCGTCATCAGCTACAGTTAAGCTGTGCTGATGACGGAGCGGTTCCGTCATGGCCCAGCCACCGCGCCTGCGCGGCGCTGATTTCGCGCCTGCACGGGCGTTCTGATGAGCGGGGCGGGTCATGACAAAACCGCTCCGTCACCAGCATAGCTCAACCGCGGCTGGTGACGGAGCGGCTCCGTCACCAGCATGCGGCCGCCCCGCCCCTTTAGCGCTGCGGCGGAATAGCCGCCACAGCGAAGGGGTTAAATGCTGATAACACAACAATCATAATTCTTTGCTTTTTTTGTAAAACGTGGCATTGTTGGGGCGCTTACTGGAACCCTTTCAGCGGTTGGCATTTCTAAGGTGTGTAGGATTGCTCTTGGAAGCCTGCTTTGAAAAACAATGTCTCTTATCTGACATTTACAACAGGGCCAGTTCAATAGAAGGCCAGAGATCCACATCCTATAGAGTCCCTAGGAGATCCACTCTCTTCTGGCCGTCAGAGGGACTCAAGAAGCTGGTGTGGCCAATCCTGGAGAGAATCCACAAAGTCCGGAGTGCAAATTAAGAGTCCCCATAATCCTGGCCCTACCTTGATACATGTGGGCCCTGTCTCAACTTTATAAGCCTTTACAGGTTCCTAAGAAGGCATTTAATGTTTTCCCTTAAAGGTCAGGCAACCACCGAACCTTGTAAATGTAAATGTAAATTGATACTTGTATAGCGCACTACTCACCCGCAAGGGTCTCAAGGCGCTTGTGCGAATACCGCTGTGGAACCCATCCTGGCTTTCCCTGTGAGGCGTCCACTCCTAGTCACACCCAAGGTGGAGGCCAGGCATCCTTAGCGTTGTGGGGGCCGTTGTGGAGATTAAGCAAGCTATTGCCCAGAGTTGCAGAGTGGGACTCCATGATTGGAATAGGCACTGAGGCGAGAATTATCAGGTCCGTGGAATTTTGAGCCCAAGACCCGCCGAGGCGGGGAATTGAACCCTGGTCCCGGACTAGACCTCTGCATCACGATCTGCCGCTCTAACCATTGAGCCACACTTCTCCACTTTGCTGTGCCACATCACCCAAACACCCTTGAGAGAGTCACTAACATGAACCAGCTTCCTGCCTGTCCTGGCCCTGTATAGCATTCAGAGCAGGATGGCAAATGAAAGTTCAATATTAAAACGGAGGCACATTGCCCTATGAGCCAAAATGCACCTAGCCTGTGTGCCTTCTGCTTCCGAACACTTCAAAGAGACCTAATTTTGGGGAGCAGAGATTGAAGTGTAGGCCCTCCTGTTGTTAAGATTCACAGCCTCCCTTCCCTCGATCAGCAAGTAATTTGTGCTCTATACATATTAAATAAATACATACACAAAAATATAAACATATAACTGCATATATACATCTATCCCATGGAGAGTACTATCTTGCCCCCACTCCTTCGAACAAGGGGGAAATGTTTATTCTTCCTAGAATGGGTCTAGTTCTTGGGGGCAATGATATTCCAGCTGGTGCAACAGAGCAATTGACTCATCCTGCCAGACAGCTCACAGGACAAATATTATTAAGGGTTATTATGGCGAAATATGCAAAATCTTACAGAATTACAATTTGACATCAGATTTGGATTCTAGGCCCAGCCATGTATAAACAAGGCAGCGACTCTGACCATGCCAATCTAAAGTTACAGTTTAATCACAAATGAACATATAAAGTGTATACTGAAAACATTACACATGTATACTCTTTACCTCGGAAGAACGTTGTCTCATCCACATAATGCGACTTGTGTGCAGATGCCAGGATGGGTCAGACAAAAGTCTTCTTGGCTTAGCTTGCATGTGTGCCATGCATGTGTGCTCAAGTGGAAGTGCAATCTACTCAGAGCCCTTTACTTCAGCTGTCCACAGTACTGGCCTTATATTAAGGATTGGTCCGGAGGTTGCAGCTCAAAAAGATTTACCTTAGGGCAATACAGTGGGGACACTCTAATAGGCGGGCCCAAAAATAAGAAGTCTAAAACCGGAAAAACTGGGGGTTTGCGCTGGAAATACTTCCTCCCCTAGAATAAATGCAAACATTGTTTTTCTCTACCACAAACCAACACAGGTGGCTGATAAAAGAAATGAAGCAAAGCAGTGCGCCCTTGTAAAAGATAATATGTTGGTACATATGGCCTTGGTGCGAATTAGCTCCTCCTGAACAGTTTAATAGTGTACCTTGAGTGTGGGACTCATCCAAGATCAAATTGCCAGCGCCACATTACGTTTGCATGAAGAAGGAGGGGGGGGGGGCTCTCTAGCGATCGCACAGAGAGAGAGAGAGAGAGAGAGAGAGAGGCAAAAAAGGACAGGGAATAGAGAGAGAAAAAAAGAGTGCGAGAGAGAGAGAGAGAGAGAATTCGCACTGAGCCTTTTAAAGATAAATGGTTTTCAGAATAGAAAAGACATTTACCCTCATAGTCACAATGAAACTGTATTCTCAGTGGCATACAGGCTATTCGGTGTGCGGGACATGGAGAGCCAGATCAAGGTCTGGAGCCAGTTTAGCTGAAAAGGGGCTTACTCACATTTAAGGAGTCATCAAGTGCAAATTTGCCAGCCTGGGGCAGACTCGGTATATCGGGTGTAAGTAGCACACACAGTAGTGTAGCTAGGGGGTGGCTGGGGGGCGGTCCGCCCCAGGCGGCACTATTTTTGAGGCGGCCCGTTGCGGCCACGGCGGCCTTTATAATTTATTTGGGAACGTGTTGCGCCGGAGCGTTTTTGCAGGATACAGAAGTGGAGGGCTCGCAGCTAAGCATGGGCGGAAAATCCGTTTCGCTCGCGGATTTTGCGGATTTTCGGTAAATTCGCAATCTGCGAGATCCGCGAATCTCCCGCAAAATCCGCAAATCCGCGAGCAGCGGATTTTATGGCTTGCTCGCACTGTTCGCGTGAGTTCGCGGCTTCCCAGTACAACTTCGCGCCCCGCGAATAAGCGCAAAATTTCAGAAATACGATCTTAGCAAAACTGAAACTACTTACCAGGTTCAAAAGTTCAGGCTCATCATTAGTAGCCATTTCCTGTAGTGCTTCCTGAGGGGCCCCTCCAGAGTTCAGTTGCCAGTTGCAACTATTATGTGACCCTGCTCTGAACCTCAGAATAGTTACACATATGCCACAAAGGTCCTGAATTACAGCTAAGGGAGACAAGCAGGAGCCAGGCTGGAAGTTCAAATCCATTAATCAGCCCCTAATTCATTATTGTCAGTTGGGGCAGGGCAGGTGTTGTAACTAATTTTGCAACAATGAAAGCACTTAGCAAGTGCAAAAGATCACTAATCAGGAAGCACTAAGGAAGCAGGTGCCAGCTAAAAAAATATTCTGTGACACATTAATCAGCCCCAAATTAATTCAGGTCACTTGAGGCAGGGAAGGTGTGCTTGCTTTGCCACAATAATGTACACTGACTGGACAACCAGAGGGTGCTGTGATGAAACAGAGGGTGGCATGGGTGGGCCAGAGGGTGGCATGAGTAGTCAGAGAGTGGCAGTGGTGACAGAGAGTGGCAGTGATGAAGAAGAGTGTCCCAAACAGGCTGGACACGTAGAAACAACAAGTTCGCGAAACTTGCGACCCGACAGGTAAGTTCGCGTTTGCGAAATTGTACAAAACCCTCGCGAACTGGCAGAAACCCGCGCGAACACACAAAAAAAAATCCGCAAATTCGCGAGAATTCGTGGATTTTGCGAATTGCGAGTTCGCAAATCCGCAAAATTCGCGAACGCGAGATTCGCAAAATTCGCCCATGCTTACTCGCAGCAGCATTAGTTCACTAGCGCCATAAGCCTAATTTCGTGGCGCGCTCCAAGTGAACAATCGTGCTCCCAGCAGTGGCGTAACGAAACATGAGGGGGCCCCCCTGTAAACTACATGGAGGGGGCCCCCCTCCCATCCTCCATGCCTGTCTAGAGCTCTCAGGCCAGCGACCCGCCATACTGCAGGGGATGCGGGCGATTGTTACGCCACTGCCACCAATGCAGCAGTTAATAGTAACACTGGATGGTGGAGTTAAAGGTTGGGCTTAGTCTGCCAGCAGGCTATCATAGGTGGTGGTCCATTCATTACAGGGTCCCTGCCATCAGTAGGCCGGGGAAGTTTGCCAGATTTTAGGTGGGTTTCCTGATGCAGACTCCTGTCATGATATACAACATCGGACCCACTCATCGTTTAGTTTTGACAAAAGTGCATTCACTGCTCCTTCCCGTTTCCGTTTTAAAACATTGGACAAAGCGACAATGCAGTATTTCAAAAGCAGATATAGCTACAAAGAGCATATTTTGATAATACATTTTTATTTTTATTAGACAATAGCAATCTTAAGAGGCATTGCATAGCTTCATACACACTTTGACCCCAATTCCATCACAGTCTCTCTCTCTCTCTGTCAGTCAGTATCTCTCTTTCAGTCAGTCAGTCTATCTCTCTCTGTCATTCAGTCTCTCTTAGTCAGTCACTCTCAGTCAGTCAGTCTCTCTCTCTCTCTCTCTGTCTCTCTCTGTCAGTCTGTCAGTCAGTGCCTCTCTGTCAGTCAGTCTCTCTGTCTGTCAGTCAGTCTATCACTCTCTGTCATTCAGTCTCTCTCAGTCAGTCTCTCTCAGTCAGTCAGTCAGTCTCTCGCTCTCTATCTGTCTGTCAGTCAGTCTCTCTCTGTCAGTCTCTCTCAGTCAGTCTCTCTCAGTCAGTCTCTCTCAGTCAGTCTCTCTCAGTCAGTCTCTCATAGTCAGTCTCTCTCTCTGTCAGTCAGTCTCTCTCTCTCTGTCAGTCTCAGTCTCTCTCTGTGTCAGTCAGTCTCTCTATCTCAGTCAGTCTCTCTCAATCAGTCTCTCTTAGTCTGTCAGTTTCTCTCTCATAGTCAGTCTCTCTCTCTGTCAGTCAGTCTCTCTCTGTCAGTCAGTCTCTCTCTCTCTCTTTCTGTTAGTCAGTCTCTCTTTCTCTGTCAGTCTCTCAGTCTCTTTCTCTCTCTGTCAGTCTTTGTCAGTCAGTCTCCCTCTCTGTCAGTCAATCTCTCTCTCAGTCAGCCAGTATCTCTCTCTCCCAGTCAGTCTCTCTCTCTCCCAGTCAGTCAGTCTCTCTCAGTCAGTCATTCTCTCTTTACCCCAGTCAGTCAATCTCTCTCTCTCTCTGTCAGTCAGTCTCTGTCAGTCAGACTCTCTCACTCAGTCAGTCTCTCCCTCAGTCAGTCTCTCTCTCAGTCAGTCTCTCTCCAAGTCAGTCTCTCTCTGTCAGTCTCTCTGTCAGTCAGTCTCTCTCACAGTCAATCAGTCTATCTCTCTGTCAGTCAGTCTCTGCCTCTCTCTCTCAGTCTCTCTTTCTCAGTCAGTTTCTCTCTACCTTAGTCAGTCTCTGTCAGTCAGTCAGTCTCACTCTCAATCAGTCTCTCTCTCTCTGTCAGTCAGTCACTCTCTCTCTCAGTCAGTTTCTCACTCAGTCAGTCTCTCTCTCAGTCAGTCTCTCTCCAAGTCAGTCTCTCTCTGTCAGTCTCTCTGTCAGTCAGTCTCTCTCACAGTCAATCAGTCTATCTCTCTGTCAGTCAGTCTCTGCCTCTCTCTCTCAGTCTCTCTTTCTCAGTCAGTTTCTCTCTACCTTAGTCAGTCTCTGTCAGTCAGTCAGTCTCACTCTCAATCAGTCTCTCTCTCTCTGTCAGTCAGTCACTCTCTCTCTCAGTCAGTCTCTCCCTCAGTCAGTCTCTCTCTCAGTCAGTCTCTCTCCAAGTCAGTCTCTCTCTGTCAGTCTCTCTGTCAGTCAGTCTCTCTCACAGTCAATCAGTCTATCTCTCTGTCAGTCAGTCTCTGCCTCTCTCTCTCAGTCTCTCTTTCTCAGTCAGTTTCTCTCTACCTTAGTCAGTCTCTGTCAGTCAGTCAGTCTCACTCTCAATCAGTCTCTCTCTCTCTGTCAGTCAGTCACTCTCTCTCTCAGTCAGTTTCTCAGTCAGTCAGTCTCTACTCTCTCTCCATTCTCTCTCTCAACTCTGTCCACTCTATCTCTACTGTCTCTCTCTCCACGGTCTCTCCTCTGTCTCTCTCTCCACTTTCTCTCTCCACTCTCTCATTATCTCTCTCTCCACTGTCTCCCTCCACTGTCTCCCTCCACTGTCTCCTTCCACTGTCTCCCTCTACTCCCTCTCTCTGTCAGTCAGTCACTCTCTCTCTCAGTCAGTTTCTCAGTCAGTCAGTCTCTACTCTCTCTCCATTCTCTCTCTCAACTCTGTCCACTCTATCTCTACTGTCTCTCTCTCCACGGTCTCTCCTCTGTCTCTCTCTCCACTTTCTCTCTCCACTCTCTCATTATCTCTCTCTCCACTGTCTCCCTCCACTGTCTCCCTCCACTGTCTCCTTCCACTGTCTCCCTCTACTCCCTCTCTCTCCACCCTCTCCCCCTTCTCTCTCTCTACTTTCTCTCCACTCTCTCTCCACTCTCTCTCTACTCTCTCTCTCCACTCACTCTCTCCACTCACTCTCTCCACTCACTCTCTCCACTCACTCTCTCTCCACTCACTCTCTCTCCACTCACTCTCTCTCCACTCACTCTCTCTCCATTCACTCTCTCTCCACTCACTCTCTCCACTCACTCTCTCTCCACTCACTCTCTCTCCACTCACTCTCTCTCCACTCACTCTCTCTCCACCCACTCTCTCTCTGCTGTCTCCCTCCACTGTCTATCCCTCCACTGTCTCTCTCTCCACTGTCTCTCTGTTAGACCTGTCTGCTTCTGGGAAGACTCTAACCACCATGATTTATTTTTGTCCCCCTTAGCCTCCCAGAGTTTCTATTTTTATTTTTACATGTGTCCATCAGGAGTTTTTTTTTTATGCTGTCAGGGGGCTAGGTGTTCCTTGGCGATGACGCCATTTTTCCCTCATCACTTGTGAGGCCTAGTCACCCCCTTGAAACCTTAGGGATCTCCAGAGACCTAAAATGGTGTCCACCAACTGCCATAACGGACACTACTGGAGGACAGGTCCATAGGGTAACATTAGGGAACTTTCTGGAATCTACTAGAGACTTCTGCAGGTCCCAGGCCAACCTATATAAGGCCAGTGACCAGCAGCCATTTTGTGCTGACCCCAGAGTAGAGGAGTGAGGCAGTGGTGAGAGGAGGTGGACACACTGAGAGCAGCTAGTTTGTCACTGAGGCTGACAGTTACTTCAGAGGATTGTTCCCCCTTCAGCCTTTGACCAATCCCTCTCTCAAGACAACAACGGTTGAGACAGAAATCGAGTTACCTGAGGAGGAAGACCCTTCTAAGTCTTGCCCCCATTGATCCCTAGCGGAACGCCTGTCTAGGAGACTTAATTTCCCTGGAGAAGACTTCCACCTACCAGCGCTGAGTAGAAGAGTGGATTCCATCCAGGTGTGGACTCTGTGGTGCTCCTGAGGCTTGGTAGTGAATATAGGCGGCAGCAGAGCCTGTTGGGACCCTGACGATAGAGCGCCCCGCTCTGTGCAGCGTTTCCCCTGGAGTCAAGTGAGGGGAGGATCAGTGGCCAAAAGTGTGGTGACAGCGAGGCACCAAGCGGGAACACTGGTCCCTCGCACCCGCGCTGTCTTAATCAGCCTTTGTGAGGCGAAGTGAGCCGGCCCCTGAGGAGACGCTACCAGCGCCGGGTCGGCGCATGCCCCATGAGCGGTGAAGATCCCCGGAAGGAGGGGCAACAAGGTGAGCAGGCCCGGAGCAGTGCATCGCTGAGGAGGCGGAGCCGGCGTGGAGCGCTTCCGCGCATGATCGGAGGAGCAGCGCGACTGTCGGCGTGACGGAGGAGGCACCGGAAGGCTTCCTGGAGCGCCGTGTCAGTAACACCGATTCCCTCCACGCTCGAGCGCGGGCTGAAGGAGCCAGCGCGAGCGAGGGAAAAAGAAGGCCCAGGCGTGTTGCTCCGGTTTGCCTTTCCGCTTGTGAGTGAAGAAGACACGAGCAGGGAAGGGTGAGCGGGAGCCCCAGTCGTTTCACTGCCAGACCCCCCCAACAAAGCGCCGGTTCGGCAGAACAGAGGCATAGACGCCGGCAAGCGCCCAGAGGCGACAGTAACGCGTGGGGACTGGGACATCATCGTCCCCACGCTAAAGTAAGGAGTGGGGAAGAGGGGCTCCAAAAGTATCTAATAACTGAAAACTGCTAGTGAAAATCCTAAGCTGGGAATAGAGGAAATAATAATTCATTGTGGAGCTCAGGGCTCAACTGAACTGGGAGTTAGCTTGACACCCCAGAGTAATTATAGACTTGATTACAGGGTAGTGATACCAGGGTCTGGAAAATTACTACTGAAGCAGGCCAATAACCCTGAATAGCGCTGTGAAACTGCTAGGAAATGTACATGCCAGATAGGTGATGCAGGTGTGTAACCCTACATAGTATAAATCTAACTGGTTTCTGCTAGTTTCAAACGAGTGTCATTCCCTCATTACCGAACTCTTATCAAATGAATGTGTTACTGCTTCTTTTTCCACAGCTGAAAGAGTGAAAAGTAATTTCCCTAGTAAAAGTGTAATGTTTATTCCTAAAAGCAATTGATGTTGTAACCTGTATGATTTAAAATCTAAAGAGCCATATTATTTTTATAAAAGGTAACGGTATTTTTCCAAACAGAGGTGTTGTGTCTTTATTTTAGTGGTTCATCACTGTGTTACTGTGGGTAAGACTTGTAAGTACTTAGCCAACGCCTGGAGTTAGCTGTAGACCACTACTGTGCCAAGCTACCATATGTAGGCTTGGGTAATCTAGGTCCAACATAATTGGTGTTTCAGCGGTGGGATTGCGGATTTGTACTTACACTTACTTATTAGTAACGCAGTGCCAACCACGAGACCCCACCTGGAGTTTTCTCCCTGCGGCCCTCCTAATTTACATTTTTGATTTTTCTAAATTTACTTCTGGTGGTGGGTGGCGGTTGATCTCAAGTCACTTTGTGGATTTCTCCTGTGTAGCATTGTATACTTCATATAGAAATGGAGATAAATGTGGAAGAGCTAGAAAATTATACTGTGACCCAGTTGAAGGAATGGTGTCAGCAGCAGGGGGTGTTTTTCCAGAAAGGCGCCAGAAAAGTTGAGCTGCTGACCAGTATTCGGGCATGGGTAGAGGCTCATTCCGGGGAGGAGGTAGATCCTGAGGGGAGTGACAAGGACACTGTCCTGGAGACCGCAACACTGTACCAGGCGGGAGGGGAGAACCCTGTAACAGGTCCCAGAACACCTTCCAGAGTGGGCAGTAGTGTTTCACAGAGGGGCCTGACCGACGCCGAGCTAGAAGATAGGAGGGAAGAGAGGAGGATGAGAATAGAACTAGCCAGGATGGACATGGTGAGGGAGGAAAAGAGGTTGGAGCATGAGCGGACTATCAAGGAGATGGATTTGCAAGCCTTAAACTTACGTACCCCCAAACCAGAGAATGGTGGCAGCGAAATTCAGCCCAACACCAGGGAACCTAGACCGTACCTACCAAAAGATATTATGGCTTGTTATGTACCCAGTGACGACATTGCTAAATGGCTAGCCGCCTACGAGGTCTCGCTGAGGGCCCATGGGATTCTGGAAGTCCACTGGGGAGGTGGGTTATACAAATACATGCCCCCCACTGGCAGGGATACTTTGTTGGCCCTTGACCAGAGTGAACAGACCTACTATCCGGCTATGAAATCAGCGCTGCTCAAGAAGTTTGGGCTGACCCCTGAGAAATATAGACAAAAGTTCCGGGGCAGCTACAAGCTGGGCACACAAAACTGGGTAGATTTCTTGGACTACTCCAGGAAGGCCCTGGAGGGTTGGGTAAGAGGCAGCGAAGTAGGAGACTATGAGGGACTATATGACCTCATACTCAAGGAACACCTACTCGAGAAGTGTCTTCCCGAGCTAAGACAGCATCTGGTGGACAGCAAGCTGACCAGCCCCAGGAAGCTTGCTGAGGAGGCGGACATCTGGGTTAGTACCCGGGTGTCGACTAAGGGGACTGGAGGGAATTCCCAGAAGCAAGGACAGGGCGCCCCCCAGAAGAAAGAGGGATGGGAAATTAAGAGGGAGTTCTCAAAAGGGCCACAAAATACTTTGCAAGGAAGGGGCAGAGGATTCATCCCCAAGAGTAACCCCCCTCGCAACCCTACCCCTGGCCAGAGCCAGCAGCCAAGGGTTGTTCATTGTTTTGAGTGTGGTGGTGTGGGACACTATAAAGGAGATGTGAGATGCCCAAAAAGACCACCCCCTCCCACTGGAGGAAAAGCCCCGGGAATCACTAGTGTAGTGCTCGGGGAGGAGATGCCTTTGGGTAATGGAGGGGAGCGGGCGGGTGTCACCTTAGTGTCCCTGGGAGATAAGGAGATGGTTCCCAAGACCCAGCTGCCCTCTAATACTATTAAGTATGAGCAGTGGGTCACCATCAATGGCCGTAGAGGGGAGGCTCTGAGAGACACAGGAGCCAGCATGACTATGGTAAGGAGTCAGCTGGTGTCTCCAGAGCAGGTCATCCCAGATGTACTCCATCCCGCCGTAATGGCTGACGGCAGATTGGGCCACTACCCTGTGGCTGAGGTTCCCTTTGAGTGGGGAGGGGTTGCAGGTCCACTTCGAGTTGCCGTAAGCCCTGCCGTGCCTGTTGACTGCCTGTTAGGGAATGATATGGAGCACAATGCTTGGAGGAGGGTGGAGTACCAGACTCACTTTGAAATGCTGGGACCCCCTGACTGGACTTGTGTCAGCACAAGGTCAGCGACTGCCCGAAGGGGAAGTTTGCTTACGCTGGAGCCTGGAACAATGGCCCAGCCGGCTGCCAGAGAGGAGAAGGACAAGAGGCCGGAGGACCCTGCCTCGACATCTCCACCTCGTGAGACAGCTGGACCACCTGCGGAGGTGGATCTGGAGTCCACAGGGGAGAGTGTTGCTTCCCTGGAGAACCTACCCATCCCTACTGAATGGCATGTGGAGGGAGGGCCTTCCCGGGAAGAGTTCTGCAAAGCTCAGAAAGAGTGTCCTACTCTCGAGGGGCTGCGGCAACAGGCCAACGCCCAGGCAGCGGGAAACATTGAAGGGAGCTACCGGATTTACTGGGAGGATGGACTCCTCTACAGTGAGCCCAAGGCACCTGGCCACGGTTCAGCCAGAGCCTTGGTGGTCCCTCAATGCTTTAGAGCCTTTCTACTGGAACTGGCTCATGAGATACCACTGGCAGGACATCTAGGACAGGACAAGACCTTTGCCCGGCTTGTCCCCCACTTCTATTGGCCTCGAATGAAAGTGGCGTCTGACACATACTGTCGGACGTGTGTGTCCTGCCAAGCTAGTGGGAAAACAGGAGTGAAGCTTAAAGCTCCCCTGGAACCACTACCTGTCGTTAGCACCCCCTTTGAGAGGGTGGGCATCGACATTGTGGGGCCATTGGATCCACCAACTTCAGCTGGTCACCGGTTCATACTGGTTTTGGTGGATCATGCCACACGGTACCCAGAGGCCATACCTCTGAGGACCATCACTGCACCTGTGGTGGCAAGGGCCCTGATGGGGATCTTTACCCGAGTGGGTTTCCCCAAGGAGGTTGTGTCCGACAGGGGGACTAACTTCCTTTCAGCATACATGCGGGCTATGTGGAAGGAGTGCGGAGTTACCTATCGGTTTACCACTCCTTATCACCCACAAACCAATGGTCTTGTGGAAAGGTTTAACAAAACCTTGAAAGGTATGATACGGAGTCTACCTGAGAGCCTGCGGAGGAAATGGGACATCCTCCTACCCTGTCTCTTGTTTTCTTACAGGGAAGTGCCACAAAAGGGAGTGGGCTTCAGCCCCTTCGAACTTTTGTACGGGCACCCTGTACGGGGACCTCTCAGCCTGGTGAAAGACGGATGGGAACGGACTCCCAGAAAGCTTCCCCAGGACGTGGTGAGCTACATGCTGGCCTTCCGGAGCCAAATGGCTAAGTTGTGGAAGCAAGCTTCAGACAACTTGGAGGCCAGCCAAGCAGTGATGAAAGAGTGGTATGACCACAACGCTCACCCAGTGGAACTGGAGCCTGGACAGAAGGTGTGGGTGATGGAACCTGGAGAGCTAAATGCCCTCCAGGACCGTTGGACAGGCCCCTTTGAGGTGTTGGAAAAGAAGGGGAAGTCCACCTACTTGGTGGATCTTAAGGCCCCGAGGCAGCCCCACAGGGTGCTACATGCCAATCGCCTCAAGCCACATCATGAGAGGCCCGCGGTTGTCTTGATGATGGTAACCGATGGAGCAGAGGAAGAAGAAAGCGAACCTCTCCCTGATCTTCTCTCGTCCCAAGAAAAGGATGGGTCGGTGGAGGGAGTAATTCTCTCGCCATCCCTAACTCCTGAACAGCAGAGTGATTGCCGCCAGATCCTGGAGCAATTTTCTTCTCTGTTCTCCCTTGTCCCAGGTAGGACCCACCTGTGTACCCATGACGTGGACACAGGAGATAGCCCACCTGTGAAGTCTAAAATCTACCGGCTGTCGGACAAGGTGAAGGCTAGCATCAAGGGTGAAGTCGCCAAGATGCTGGAGCTGGGAGTGATTGAACCTTCTGGAAGCCCTTGGTCTAGCCCGGTGGTTTTGGTACCAAAGGCTGCCCCACCAGGCACCACACCGGAATTGAGGTTCTGTGTGGACTACCGAGGCTTGAACTCAGTGACCAAAACTGATGCACATCCTATCCCACGGGCGGATGAGCTTATTGACCGGCTGGGAGCTGCTCAATACTTAAGTACCTTTGACCTAACTTCAGGGTACTGGCAGATTTCCCTTACCGAGGAGGCGAAGGAAAGGTCAGCCTTCTCTACACCTGAGGGACACTACCAATTTCGTGTGATGCCCTTTGGGCTCAAGAATGCCCCTGCCACTTTTCAGCGGCTGGTGAACAGGGTCCTTTCTGGGATGGAAGCTTTTTCTGCTGCATACCTGGATGACATTGCTGTCTTCAGTAGCAGCTGGGAGGACCATTTGCAGCACTTGCAAGCTGTTCTTCATGCCCTGCAACAGGCTGGATTGACAATCAAGGCCAGCAAGTGTCAGATCGGACAGGGGTCGGTGGTGTACCTAGGTCACTTGGTGGGCAGAGGGACGGTGCAGCCCCTCCAGGCAAAGATTGAGGCTATCATCGCCTGGGAGCCCCCCAAGACTCAAACAGAGGTCCGAGCCTTCCTGGGCCTCACTGGATACTACCGTCGCTTCGTGAAGGGGTATGGCACTATCGTGGCCCCCCTCACTGAGCTTACTTCCAAGAAGCAACCCCGACGGGTAGTCTGGACGGAGGCTTGCCAGCGAGCCTTCATGACCTTGAAACAAGCATTGTGTTCCGCTCCCATTCTCAAGGCCCCTGATTTTGCTAGAGAATTCATTGTCCAAACAGATGCGTCAGAACATGGCATTGGGGCAGTGTTATCGCAGCTAAATGACGAGGGCTTGGATCAACCCGTGGTCTTCCTGTCCAGGAGACTACTCCCCAGGGAAAGGAGGTGGAGTACAATTGAGAGAGAAGCCTTTGCGGTGGTCTGGGCTCTGAAGAAGCTGCGACCATACCTGTTTGGTTCGCACTTCCTAGTTCAGACTGACCATCGCCCCCTTCGTTGGCTGATGCAAATGAAGGGGGAGAATCCCAAGTTGCTAAGGTGGTCCATCTCCCTACAGGGAATGGACTTTAGGGTGGAACATCGACCTGGGGCAGACCATGCCAACGCAGACGGTCTATCCAGGTATTTCCGCCTTAGTGATGAGGACTCCCAAGGGGTTGGGTAGTTCTCCCCACTTTCAGCTGGGGGGGACGCGTGTTAGACCTGTCTGCTTCTGGGAAGACTCTAACCACCATGATTTATTTTTGTCCCCCTTAGCCTCCCAGAGTTTCTATTTTTATTTTTACATGTGTCCATCAGGAGTTTTTTTTTATGCTGTCAGGGGGCTAGGTGTTCCTTGGCGATGACGCCATTTTTCCCTCATCACTTGTGAGGCCTAGTCACCCCCTTGAAACCTTAGGGATCTCCAGAGACCTAAAATGGTGTCCACCAACTGCCATAACGGACACTACTGGAGGACAGGTCCATAGGGTAACATTAGGGAACTTTCTGGAATCTACTAGAGACTTCTGCAGGTCCCAGGCCAACCTATATAAGGCCAGTGACCAGCAGCCATTTTGTGCTGACCCCAGAGTAGAGGAGTGAGGCAGTGGTGAGAGGAGGTGGACACACTGAGAGCAGCTAGTTTGTCACTGAGGCTGACAGTTACTTCAGAGGATTGTTCCCCCTTCAGCCTTTGACCAATCCCTCTCTCAAGACAACAACGGTTGAGACAGAAATCGAGTTACCTGAGGAGGAAGACCCTTCTAAGTCTTGCCCCCATTGATCCCTAGCGGAACGCCTGTCTAGGAGACTTAATTTCCCTGGAGAAGACTTCCACCTACCAGCGCTGAGTAGAAGAGTGGATTCCATCCAGGTGTGGACTCTGTGGTGCTCCTGAGGCTTGGTAGTGAATATAGGCGGCAGCAGAGCCTGTTGGGACCCTGACGATAGAGCGCCCCGCTCTGTGCAGCGTTTCCCCTGGAGTCAAGTGTGGGGAGGATCAGTGGCCAAAAGTGTGGTGACAGCGAGGCGCCAAGCGGGAACACTGGTCCCTCGCACCCGCGCTGTCTTAATCAGCCTTTGTGAGGCGAAGTGAGCCGGCCCCTGAGGAGACGCTACCAGCGCCGGGTCGGCGCATGCCCCATGAGCGGTGAAGATCCCCGGAAGGAGGGGCAACAAGGTGAGCAGGCCCGGAGCAGTGCATCGCTGAGGAGGCGGAGCCGGCGTGGAGCGCTTCCGCGCATGATCGGAGGAGCAGCGCGACTGTCGGCGTGACGGAGGAGGCACCGGAAGGCTTCCTGGAGCGCCGTGTCAGTAACACCGATTCCCTCCACGCTCGAGCGCGGGCTGAAGGAGCCAGCGCGAGCGAGGGAAAAAGAAGGCCCAGGCGTGTTGCTCCGGTTTGCCTTTCCGCTTGTGAGTGAAGAAGACACGAGCAGGGAAGGGTGAGCGGGAGCCCCAGTCGTTTCACTGCCAGACCCCCCCAACAAAGCGCCGGTTCGGCAGAACAGAGGCATAGACGCCGGCAAGCGCCCAGAGGCGACAGTAACGCGTGGGGACTGGGACATCATCGTCCCCACGCTAAAGTAAGGAGTGGGGAAGAGGGGCTCCAAAAGTATCTAATAACTGAAAACTGCTAGTGAAAATCCTAAGCTGGGAATAGAGGAAATAATAATTCATTGTGGAGCTCAGGGCTCAACTGAACTGGGAGTTAGCTTGACACCCCAGAGTAATTATAGACTTGATTACAGGGTAGTGATACCAGGGTCTGGAAAATTACTACTGAAGCAGGCCAATAACCCTGAATAGCGCTGTGAAACTGCTAGGAAATGTACATGCCAGATAGGTGATGCAGGTGTGTAACCCTACATAGTATAAATCTAACTGGTTTCTGCTAGTTTCAAACGAGTGTCATTCCCTCATTACCGAACTCTTATCAAATGAATGTGTTACTGCTTCTTTTTCCACAGCTGAAAGAGTGAAAAGTAATTTCCCTAGTAAAAGTGTAATGTTTATTCCTAAAAGCAATTGATGTTGTAACCTGTATGATTTAAAATCTAAAGAGCCATATTATTTTTATAAAAGGTAACGGTATTTTTCCAAACAGAGGTGTTGTGTCTTTATTTTAGTGGTTCATCACTGTGTTACTGTGGGTAAGACTTGTAAGTACTTAGCCAACGCCTGGAGTTAGCTGTAGACCACTACTGTGCCAAGCTACCATATGTAGGCTTGGGTAATCTAGGTCCAACACTCTCTCTCCACTGTCTCTCTCTCTCCACTGTCTCTCTCTACTCTCCACTCTCTCTCTCTCTCTCCACTCTCTCTCTCTCCACTCTCTCTCTCTCCACACTCTCTCTCTCTCCACACTCTCTCTCTCCACTCTCTCTCTCTCTCTTTCCACTCTCCACTCTATCTCTCTCCACTCTCTCTCTCTCCACTCGCTCTCTCCACACGCTCTCTCCACTCGCTCTCTCCACTCGCTCTCTCCACTCGCTCCCCCCACTCGCTCTCTCCACTCGCTCCCCCCACTCGCTCTCTCCACTCGCTCTCTCCACTGTCTCTCTCCACTGTCTCTCTCTCCACTCTCTCTCCACTCTCTCTCTCTCCACTCTATCTTTCTCTCCACTCTATCTTTCTCTCCACTCTCTCTCTCTCCACTCTCTCTCTCCACTCTCTCTCTCTCTCTCCACTCTCTCTCTCTCTCTCCACTCTCTCTCTCTCTCCACTCTCTCTCTCCACTCTCTCTCTCTCTCCACTCTCTCTCTCTCTCCACTCTCTCTCTCTCTCCACTCTCTCTCTCCACTCTCTCTCTCTCTCCACTCTCTCTCTCTCTCCACTCACTCTCTCCACTCACTCTCTCTCCACTCACTCTCTCTCCACTCACTCTCTCTCCACTCACTCTCTCTCCACCCACTCTCTCTCTGCTGTCTCCCTCCACTGTCTATCCCTCCACTGTCTCTCTCTCCACTGTCTCTCTCTCCACTGTCTCTCTCTCTCCACTGTCTCTCTCTACTCTCCACTCTCTCTCTCTCTCTCCACTCTCTCTCTCTCCACTCTCTCTCTCTCCACACTCTCTCTCTCCACACTCTCTCTCTCCACTCTCTCTCTCTCTCTCTCTCTCCACTCTCCACTCTATCTCTCTCCACTCTCTCTCTCTCCACTCGCTCTCTCCACACGCTCTCTCCACTCGCTCTCTCCACTCGCTCTCTCCACTCGCTCCCCCCACTCGCTCTCTCCACTCGCTCCCCCCACTCGCTCTCTATACTCGCTCTCTCCACTGTCTCTCTCCACTGTCTCTCTCTCCACTCTCTCTCCACTCTCTCTCTCTCCACTCTATCTTTCTCTCCACTCTATCTTTCTCTCCACTCTCTCTCTCTCCACTCCCTCTCTCCACTCTCTCTCTCTCTCTCCACTCTCTCTCTCTCTCCACTCTCTCTCTCTCTCCACTCTCTCTCTCCACTCTCTCTCTCTCTCCACTCTCTCTCTCTCTCCACTCTCTCTCTCTCTCCACTCTCTCTCTCTCTCCACTCTCTCTCTCTCTCCACTCACTCTCTCCACTCACTCTCTCTCCACTCACTCTCTCTCCACTCACTCTCTCTCCACTCACTCTCTCTCCACCCACTCTCTCTCTGCTGTCTCCCTCCACTGTCTATCCCTCCACTGTCTCTCTCTCCACTGTCTCTCTCTCCACTGTCTCTCTCTCTCCACTGTCTCTCTCTACTCTCCACTCTCTCTCTCTCTCTCAACTCTCTCTCTCTCCACTCTCTCTTTCTCCACTCTCTCCAGTGTCTCTCCATGCTCTCTCCACTCTCTCTCCACTCTCTTTCTCTCCACTGTCTATCTCCACTCTCTCTCCACTGTCTACTCTCTCTCCACTGTCTCTCTCCACTGTCTCTCTCTCTCTCTAGCCACTCTCTCTCTCCACTGTTTCTCTCCACTGTTTCTCTCCACTCTCTCTCTCTCCACTCTCTCCCACTCTCCCTCACAAAGTAGTGTGCGTTCCATGGGTGTCCGCAGAAATGTTTCAAGGGGGGGGCACATTTTTAACTTCATCACCATCCCCCTTGGACCCTTCTCTCCTCTGCCTTGCACCCTTCTTGCCCTCCCTCTTGCACCTTTCCCCCCTCCCCCTTGTATCCTTCTCCCCCTCCCCTTGTACCCTAGTCCACCTCCACCTTGAACCCTTTTCTACCTTGCACCGTTCTCCCTCTGCCTTGCACCCTTCTCCCCTCTGCCTTGCACCCTTCTCCCCCTCCACATTGCACCCTTCTCCCCCTCCGCCTTGCACCCTTCTCTACCGTGCATCCTTTTCCTCTCTGCCTTGCACCCTTCTCCCCCTCCGCCTTGCACCCTTCTCCTCTCTGCCTTGCACCCTTCTCCCCTCTGTCTTGAACCCTACTCCCCTTTGCCTTGCACCCTTCTCCCCTTTCCTTGCACCCTTCTCCCCTTTGCCTTGCACCCTTCTCCCCTCTGCCTTGCACCCTTCTCCCCTTTGCCTTGCACCCTTCTCCCCCTCCGCCTTGCACCCTTCTCCTCTCTTCCTTGCACCCTTCTCCTCTCTTCCTTGCACCCTTCTCCCCTCTGCCATGCACCCTTCTCCCCCTCTACCTTGCACCCTTCTCTACCTTGCACCCTTCTCCTCTCTTCCTTGCACCCTTCTCCTCTCTGCCTTGCACCCTTCTCCCCTCTGCCTTGCACCCTTCTCCCCTCTGCCTTGCACCATTCTCCCCTCCGCCTTGCACCCTTCTCCTCTCCGCCTTGCACCCTTCTCCCCTCCGCCTTGCACCCTTCTCCCCTCCGCCTTGCACCCTTCTCCCCTTTGCCTTGCACCCTTCTCCCCTCTGCCTTGCACCCGTCTCCCCTCTGCCTTGCACCCGTCTCCCCCTCCGCCTTGCACCCTTCTCTACCTTGCACCCTTCTCCTCTCTTCCTTGCACCCTTCTCCCCTCTGCCTTGCACCCTTCTCCCCTCTGCCATGCACTCTTCTCCCCCTCCGCCTTGCACCCTTCTCTACCTTGCACCCTTCTCCTCTCTTCCTTGCACCCTTCTCCTCTCTGCCTTGCACCCTTCTCCCCTCTGCCTTGCACCATTCTCCCCTCCGCCTTGCACCCTTCTCCTCTCCGCCTTGCACCCTTCTCCCCTCCGCCTTGCACCCTTCTCCCCTCCGCCTTGCACCCTTCTCCCCTTTGCCTTGCACCCTTCTCCCCTCTGCCTTGCACCCGTCTCCCCTCTGCCTTGCACCCGTCTCCCCCTCCGCCTTGCACCCTTCTCTACCTTGCACCCTTCTCCTCTCTTCCTTGCACCCTTCTCCCCTCTGCCTTGCACCCTTCTCCCCTCTGCCATGCACTCTTCTCCCCCTCCGCCTTGCACCCTTCTCTACCTTGCACCCTTCTCCTCTCTTCCTTGCACCCTTCTCCCCTCTGCCTTGCACCCTTCTCCCCTCTGCCATGCACTCTTCTCCCCCTCCGCCTTGCACCCTTCTCTACCTTGCACCCTTCTCCTCTCTTCCTTGCACCCTTCTCCTCTCTGCCTTGCACCCTTCTCCCCTCTGCCTTGCACCCTTCTCCCCTCTGCCTTGCACCCTTCTCCCCCTCCACCTTGCACCCTACTCCCCTCCGCCTTGCACCCTTCTCTACCTTGCACCCTTCTCCTCTCTTCCTTGCACGCTTCTCCTCTCTGCCTTGCACCCTTCTCCCCTCTGCCTTGCACCCTTCTCCCCTCCGCCTTGCACCCTTCTCCCCCTCCGCCTTGCACCCTTCTCTATCTTGCACCCTTCTCCTCTCTTCCTTGCACCCTTCTCCTCTTTGCCTTGCACCCTTCTCTTCTCTGCCTTGCACCCTTCTCCCCTCTGCCTTGCACCCTTCTCCCCTCCACCTTGCGCCCTTCTCCCCTCTGCCTTGCACCCTTCTCCCCTCTGCCTTACACCCTTCTCCCCTCCGCCTTGCACCCTTCTCTACCTTGCATCCTTCTCCCCCTCTGCCTTGCACCCTTTTCCCCTCTGCCTTGCACCCTTCTCGGCCCCCCTCCTCCCCTCCTGTGGATGCCCATGGTGTGTTCTAACAAGAGGGCTTACCTGAGGGCACCATTTTGCTGCCTCGTCCCTTCTCATGTGAGCTTTGCCCTGGAGAATGCTCTCTCTGGGGGGCCCCCACTCTCACCCTTGTCAGGGTCCCGAGCACTGCTCTGTGCTGTCTCCTGCTCTTGCTCTCTGAGGCCCCCACCCCATCCTTGTCCCTGTCTCTTCTCTTCTCTTGTGGGGTGGGCTTTGCTTATGGAGAGGAGAGCATTGGGGCCGGGCTCTGAGCTGCCTCAGAGGGGAAGTGGAGAGTGCTGTCTCTGGGGCCCCCACCCCACCCCATCCTTGTCCCTGTCTCTTCTCTTCTCTTGTGGGATGGGGCCCCCAGCCCATACTTGTCCCTGTCTCTTCTCGGGTGGGGCCTGTCCCTGTCTCTTCTCTTGTGGGATGGGGCCCCCACACCATCCTTGTCCCTGTCTCTTCTCTTCTCTTGTGGGGTGGGGCCCCCACCCAATCCTTGTCCCTGTCTCTTCTCGGTGGGGGCCTGTCCCTGTCTCTTCTCTTGTGGGATGGGGCCCCAACCCCATCCTTGTCCCTGTCTCTTCTCTTCTCTTGTGGGGTGGGGCCCCCACCCAATCCTTGTCCCTGTCTCTTCTCGGTGGGGGCCTGTCCCGGTCTCTTCTCTTGTGGGATGGGGCCCCCACCCCATCCTTGTCCCTGTCTCTTCTCTTCTCTTGTGGGCCGGGCCCCCACCCAATCCTTGTCCTTGTCTCTTCTCTTCTCTTGTGGGGTGGGGCCCCCACCTCCTCCGTGTCCCTGTCTCTTCTCTTGTGGGGTGGGCTTTGCTTATCGAGAGGAGAGAGTGGGGGGCCGGGCTCTGTGCTGCCTCAGAGGAGCAGTGGACTGCTCTGACTGAAGAGAAACAATGTTGATACTTTGTTTCTCTTTAGTCAGAGGGAGGGGGTGAGGGGAACGGAGCAGGCTGCACCTGCTTCAGACACAGAGGGAGAGAGGCTTGCTTCAGCGCAGGCCTCTCTCACAGCCCTCAGAAGAGCTGAGGGGGCCGGGCCCCCTGGGGGCCCCCTTCATTAACTGTAGAGAGTGAGGCCCCCCCCCCCCCGCACTGCGGGGGCGTTTGTTACGCCCCTGGCTCCCAGTTGTCACTTTGCTCTCATTAGGAGGAGATGAGAGTAAATATCTCTCACTTCCGATTTTGGCACAGGCAGTTTCCACTGCGGCCTGTCAGATGATAAGAGTACGTGAAACAGCACCACTTTACCAAAATGACTTTGAGATCAATCAGAAACCGCAACAGTGACACGTATAATTAAAGGGGCACACATTTTGTTGTATAGAACACACTGGCTGTCCCTCTTCTGTCTTGCGTTCTCAATTCTTCTCATTGACTTGAAGTTTTGTTATTTTGTGCATGTGAAGCGCTTTTTGTCTCCGTTCACTCAAAACAAAACTGACCTGTTTGGAATAGCTTGTTGTAAATGGACGATGAATGGTTTGGCACTAACGAGGATGCTGCATATTGTTGAACCTTGTAGAAGAGGACATTGAGTAGTTTTCTAATGGTCCTATTAGGCAAAATCATGGATGTGTACGGATTATTGTACCCGCCTTTGAAATCCAAGACACAGTACTTCAAGTTACTAATGCAGCATCCTACCTGTTAGAAAGTTGTGCAAGAGAAAATTAAAAGAATATGATGGCACTTAAGCCCACTGACTTACAACATAATGAATTCGAGTTGACTTTCCACATTCGTGTTTCTTTGCTATAAAACCAGGAAATGGATCTGGATCTGCATGTTTTTGCAACGAACCACAACAGTGTGCCCAACTACAGAGATGCGTTTACATTCCAAGTAACGCACTCAACCAATCAGCAATTCTACGACGTACCTGGACAGTTACGTCACCTGATGGAGCACCTTTAAACTTATGAACTCACAACATAGCCACACATCTCATTCACAACAAATATAAGCAGTGCGCCGTGCCAGCTCCATTGTATAGAACCTCGTTGGCCCCATGTCCGAATAATTGTTAAAAGCTAATACCTTTAGGTGTATTTTACTGGCTTGAAAATGCTTTCCAGTGTATATCAATGTATGTAGCCTCATTGTGTGGCTGAGGTAATTCTGATAGGTCGTCTCGTTGAAAACATTTGTCTCAGTTTTGGAATAAATACATTTTTTGCATTTGAATTCTGATACTCATGTTATGTTATGTTAAATAGGTCTTTTATAGCGCACGGCTACTCCAAGGAGTGTCCCAGCGCTTTGTGTTACATGACCTGAAAAGAAAACATACAAAACACAACAGTAACAGTTAAAGAAAGAAAGGCTCCCTAAGTACAAGAACTAGGACAGGAAAACCCTAGCGAGCAAAAAGCCATGTCTTTAGGCCCTTCCTGGACACCAGCAAATTAGAAGTAGAGCGCAGGGTCACAGGTAGGGAGTTCCACAGCTGCAGAGCTAGCAGCCTGATTGAACGCCCTCCAATGCGGGCTTTTTTCACACGGGGCACCACAGCCAGGAAGAAGGATTCCGATCTCAAGGATCGTGCCGGATGGTAAAAGGCAAGCCTCCTTTGCAAATATTGGGCTCCTGAGGCATACAAAGCCTTGTGGGCCAATGTCATGGCCTTGAATGTTATCTGCTTCCGGATGGGTAGCCAGTGGAGCGATTGTAATAGGCTGGAAGCACTAGCCCACCTGTGGAGGCCAAAGATGGCTCGTGCCGCCGAATTCTGGACTACCTGCAGGCGTTGCAAGAGGTACTCCGGTAGGCCAAGATATAAGATGTTCGAGTAATCCAATCTTGAGCCGATTAAGCCTGAACTGTCGTCCTCCTATGCTCCTCAGAGAGCAGAGGGAAGAACTTTCGGAGCATTCTAAGGATGCCAAAGCATGTTCCTGTAAGAGCCAGAACCTGGGATTTAAGCGACAGCTCGTTATCTATTTTAACTCCTAAGTTCTTGGCTGACTGGGACGAATGAGCTGGGGGGAACTTATCGGCGGGCCACCACCCATGCCAGTCCGGATCAGATGGACAGCCAAAGAAGAGTATCTCAGATTTATCTGAGTTGCACTTGAGGCTGTTTAGCTGGAACCAATTAAAAACAGCCCCAAGGCACTCACGGATACCCTCTCCATCAAAATCTTCTCCCTTCTGGCAGGTGAAGAGAAGCTGGGTATCGTCGGCATAGGATATGATCTGGGCCCCGAAAGACTCCACCAGGTCATGAAGATGTTGAATAGAGTCGGGCTCAACACGGAGCCATGAGGGACTCCGACTCCCAGTGGCGACATCTCGGCGGAGCCGGGGAAGGCCCAGACCGTTGGTCGGCGGTCGGCTAGAAATGAACGAAACCATGTAAAGCGCTCTGATACCTTCGGGTCTAGCCAGCGCTATATAAAACCTTTCAAATAAATAATTGTGTCTGCAATGCAAAACTGTGCAGTAGGGTTAGCGCCAACACGAAATTCATGCTTGAAAAACATTTGAGCGATTTATTCCCCATGGATTACTGCAGAACTAGAACACAGGTGGAAATTCACATTCAAATAGTGTTTGCACCAGAGAGTATTTTTTTGTGATCACAACACTTGGAATAAAGTCACAAGTAGCAGGATGTTTATGTAAGATCGAGGTAACTATTAGCAGCAATACTACTGTCTCTCTGACATCTTTCAAGTGCTCACCATCCTTTTTCCCCTGCACACCCCCCCTCAACCCCACCCCCTTCAAGGGGCGGCAATCTAAGGGATAGCCTCGGGCGCCACAAGCTCTAGCTACACCCCTGAGCACACGGGCTGGGGTATCACAAGGTTCAATTTGGGATTATAGTGAAGTCTAAAGAAGTGACATTGTTGTCAACAAGCAACACGGAAAGTCAGCAGCAGAGCTCGGGCAAGACAAATGTAATAAAAGGTGATGAGATTGTTAGTTCACAAGATCCTATGGATTGTAGAACACATGGGGCTTCAGGTAATGGATGTTCTAGGACACAGACTCAAAACATTTCCAAAGCCTGCACACACCTTGTCCCCAAAAGTGGGGCGCCTGTGTAGGGAACATGATGAGTGCATATCACATTTGCATGACATAAATGGAAATAGAAGAGTAGAGTGTTCAGGAACAGCTCATAGCTTTATTTTAGCATGCTATAAATATAATTCTGGTGACTCACACACAATGCACCATCAGTCTTTTTATAGTACAGCATCAGAGGCCCAGAAGCATTGGATTAATCTCTAGAGCACGCAGTGTACCAGAGGAGATCCCAGGCTTATGTGACGCTCAAGTCCCTAATTATTGTCTTAGCAAAAGCTGCCAAAAGTAAGGTCCAGATTATCAGACTGAGCCAGCTATAGGTTAAATATTGTAGACAGAGGAGTTAGAGTTAAACTAGGCTACAGGAACTTTGTGAGCATATCGTACACAATTCTGACTCTGCCCCATCTGCACATGTCAGGGAGAGGCACTGACAAACTGTTGCACGACTTCCTCCTAGATAGCTCAATCTGAGATTATATACATTAATAAAGCAGAATGATGGACCTGCATGCCTTTTTTGTCCCAAAAAGGCAGGAGATATTGGCTCTACCAAAGCTCCCAGTGCCAGTGGAAGATGGATTGGCACCTGGAAACAAGAACTACGGGGCATCTTATCAAGAATGGCGATAAAATTATCGCCGTTTTAGAAGCAGGAAGCTGCCGCTAAAGTGGCGATAACGAGCTTAATAATATGCCCTTGTGAATTCCAACAGAAGCCCAGGTTCACACCAGAACCTGGGCTTCTATGGGAATTCACAAGGGCGTATTATCAAGCCCATTATCGCCACTTTAGCGGCAGTTTCCTGCTGCTAAAGCGGCAATAATTTTAACGCAGTTCTTGATATTATGCCTTTCTGTCAGAAATGGCGATGTCTATGGTAGTAGCACTATTTACAGCAACCTGGCCCAGTCTACCCCCAGGTCCTTTCCATCATGTTCGATTCAAGTCTACCACTGTATCTAGTGTTGACAGTAAATGAGGATGGGACTGTGATGCAGGCAGCACTGGCTGCTTTGATTTTCAATAAACATGTGCAGAAGACCTAGAACAGTGGATGTGTAGCTAGCATTCCAGTACTCCATTTCTTCTAAAGAGGAGATAGTGCAACATGTTTAGGAGGAAGGACCACTCATTATACCTCAGTGCAAGTGGAAAATGGTGCTTTATTGAAGCAAGCAAATCTCGAACTAATAATACTCTTTTGCTTAGCTGTACACTATAATCTTCCTAAAATGTAACCTAAACTATAACCTCCTCCTACCCATAACTCTAAATAATTACCACACTGCATTCTGCTTCCACTGCAAAATAACCTATTCCCATTAAATACATGTAACAACAACTTGCTTGCCTTCAATTCTTGCAATGCCTTAATGTTCTTCTTCAGCCTGTCCACATTGGCCCAGGCAGTGCTACCCTCCCATTGCCATGGCATTTCCCTTGGTATTTCTGTTAAACTTACCATTTCTTTCTCTGCCTTGCCCTGAACTCTCTTTTCTGCCACCAGACAAATCCATGCATGAGGTGTTCTTTCCATCCCCCCATTCGCCGTATGCCGACTTCTCTCTTTTCACCATTCCTCCAACACTTCAATCACCTTCAACACATATGTCCTGTTCCCAAAAATGGACGAATTTACACTTTAATGGCTTGTGCTTCTTGCGGTATGAGCCAGCTCCTGAGTGCATGTTTAGAATCTTTATTGGTGCAGATCTCCGACTGCATTAGAGTTCTGCATCGGGCATTGGTATTTGGCAGTTGAGCTGGAGGGCTGCGCCACTGCTGCTCTGTTTGATGGTACAGTTTAATAAAGACGTTCTTCACCTACTTGCTTCCTGTTGTTGAAGTACCACAACTTTTTGGCGACAAGTGCGGGATCATCCGATGCTGGGCCATCACGAGAGACCGAAGTGCCGCATCCACCCAGTTACGCTGTTCGCCGATCTTCGATTTGTTCACATTTGTTGGAGGAGATGAAAGAAGAATATCACTGTTTTCACTCTCTGTTGTGACAGTGGGATATGTGTGGACATCGTTTTCAGGCGGAGCAGCACTTCCATCGACCGTCGATTTCGGCTTTAAACGCAAGGTAAGATTTGTGTTTCACTTAGCTCAGTGTCACGTAGCTAAGCGGCGCGTGATGACGTTGATGCAGGAGAATTTTGTTTGGGCAGTAGAACGCGAGCGTTGCATTCCTAACATTTTTTTTTTACTACACGCCCTCCAGAAACAGCTGTGATGAAAGGAAGGAGCATTGTGACGTCAGACCAATTGTTTGCTCTTCTCAGAAACAGATGAAATGAAGTGAAGCAGCATTGTGACGTGAGCCTAATTGTTTTTCATAACCTCTGCTTATGGAAAAAAGTCATATAGGCCACATTGTTCTCAGTTTAAATCTTTATTGAAGGAATAATTATTCTGTGTGAACATGGAGTTACGATTTTTTCCACACTTTCAATAAAGTATGTACATGTAAGAAGAAAATAAGAAAAATAAAAAAAAGGAAAAGAAGAACGTATATACGAAACAGTTGTTCTGTTACACAAATATTTTTAGTTTTTTTGTTAAATTTGCTAATTCAAGTAACATGCAAGCTGTCTCACCTCCTCCACAATTTTTAGAAACGCCAGGTGAACCACCAATAAAATGGAAACAGTGGTATGATGGTTTTGAAACGTATCTTGGTGCAGTTGGAGCCATGCGTTTCAGGTCTTAGAGAAAGAAATACCTACTTCTTCACTCTTTGGGTTTTGAAGGTAGGGAGATTTTGAAACATCTTCCGCCACCCATTGTTGCTGCTGAAGAAGCACTTGATGAGTATCAAGAGACTGTAAATAAATTACAAACAAGGTTCGACGTAAAGCCAAGTTTATTTGTATAGTGTCATAAGTTGTTTTTTTAGGTGTACAGAAACAAGGGGAGAATGTTGATACATACATCACTACCTTAAGGAAGCTACACTCTGAGTGCCAGTTTGAGAACTTTGCAGATCAATTAAGCAAAAGCTGCTTTTGATGGGAAATCCAAAACTTGAAGAAACCATTAAGTTGGAAAAAGTATCGAAACATCTGAACAATCTGCAAAGGAACTTGAACCTAAAACAAGTGAAGGTGTTTCTTCGGTTAAAGTGAAAGAAACAAAAGAATCTAGTCTGCCAGAAAAAAATGACAAGCCACGCATGACTTCTGGTGATAAACTTAACTAATTGTTTAATAAACCTAATTTTTGTTTCAGGTGTGGATACAAAGCCCATTTGTCTGAGAGCAAATGTCCAACATGGTTCGTTACTTGCAGGTTGTGCAATAGACAAGGACACTTTGCAAAGGTTTGTCATGCTGGGAAAATTTAACAGCCCACAATAGTAAAATATGTACAGGTTGAAAATATAGTCAGTAGTAATGATGACTCTATCATTAGAGATTTAAGAAATGTGGTTGTTTTTGTCCATGATGAAGCGGTCAAGATTGGCAAGCCTGAACTTTGTTTTAATCCTTATGTTGAGGTCTAAGCTGGAGATGAGTTAGTAAGACTTTTGTTGGACTCTGGGGCTCGCATTTCAATGATAACACAGGATTTTTTTGACAAAACTTGGCCGAATAGATTCTTATTACCTCCTGTCCGCAAAGCAGTTTCATATGAAGGCCGTGAAATCGATCTCTCTGGATACATTCAGGACATTATGGAATTTCGAGGCAGGATAATTGCTGGAAAAGTGTATGTTGCTCACAAAGGGTTGAACATTCTTGGATGGTTCCATCAAGGATTGTTTGGAATGGTGCTTAGGCCTGGTACCAGTGCGCAAGTTTGAGCTGTATGACACAATGCAGATCTTGAGGCGATTAATAACAGATTTCCTTATGTTTTCTCTGTTGAGCTTGGGAAAATTAGTGGCTACCAGCACACTATCATTGTGAAAGAAGGTGCAACACCTGTTAAGCACAAGCTAGGGAATGTCCCTTTTAGTATCAGACATGATTTAGAGAAGGAGTTGAATTATTTATATATGAAGGGAATTATTGAACCTGTCGACTTCTTTGTGGTTATCTCCTCTGGTGGTTGCACATAAACCGAATGGTGAACTGAGAGTGTGTGTGGATCTTCACTGCCCAAACAAGGAAATCTGGGTAGATTCACACCCTCTGCCAAATATCAACAAACTTCTAGCAGGACTGAAAGATTCAAAGGTGTTTTCAGAACTTGACCTAGCTTCTGCTTATCATCAAGTGGAATTAACTCCCGGATCCAGGTACCTTACTTCATTATTTCACCATTCGGTACTTATCAGTGTGTTCGCATGCCGTTTGGCCTTGCGTCTGCGGCATCGGTGTTTCAATGTCTGATGACTAATATGCTTAAGGGTATACATAGTTAGTCAGTTTTCCAGGATGATGTACTTGTTTTTGCTCCTGATAGGTCTTCCCATGATGTCATCTTTCAAGAGGTCTTGTCTAGGTTTCAGTCCAATGGTATAGTATTGCACAGAGATAAGTGTGTGTTCCTAACTGAAGAAGTTGAATATTTAGGACATCTTGTCACAAAATAGGGTATGCTTCCCAAGTCTAGCTTAGTAGAATCTATTGTGAAGTCTAAACCACCCTCAGATAAGTCTACTCTCAAGTCCTTTTTAGGGCTCTATGAATTTTATTCACGTTTTGTACAGAATTTTGCCACAAAATTCAGACCTCTCTCCCAGATGCTCATGAAGGGTTTTGGTTTTGAATGGACTGACGAGTGTCAAAAGGTGTTTGAGTGGGTCAAAGAGCAACTCGTTTCACCCAAAGTTCTGAAGCATCATGACCCTGACCTTCCTTGCACAGTGACTGTGGATGCTAGTAATGTGGGTGTGGGTGCTGTGTTGAGTCAGGTCAAAGGTGATGAGGTCAGTACCATTGGTTTTGCATCAAGGGTGTTGTCCCCTGCTGAGAAAAATATACTCAGTGATTGAGGAGTGATTGGCTTGTTGGTGGGTAGTGATGAAATTTAGGAATTTTATTTGGGGGAGAAGGTTTTGTTTACAAACTGACCACAAGCTGTTATTTTTATATTGAGTGGGAAGACTGTTAGAAGGTTCACGCCTCGCATCGCTCGCTTATCATCTAAATTGCTCCAATTTGATTTTTCACCTGAGTACATTGCCAGCAACAAAACTTGTTGTGCTGATTATTTGTTACGTTCTTCAGAGATGTTGGAGTATCTGAAAGCTATGGGTGACGATGATTTGGAAGAATATATTGTTGCTGTTGTTGACATGCCACAATTGTGTGCTCCCACAGAGCATGATTGGCGGAGTGCGCTTGCCAGGAATAATTAACTGTTGACTGTCATGAAGTATGTGGAGAGAGGTTGGCCTAAGGAGAGAAATCTGAGTTTTTAACTAAAAACATATGTACAAGAGAAGGATGAGTTGTCTATAGCGGATGGTTTGCTTAAGAGAACTGACAAGCTTATTCCTCCTGTGTGTTTGAGAGCTTGTATTATTGTTTGCGCCCATGAAGGACATCGGGGTTCCACTATGACTAAAAAAAGAGTCAATCTTTCTGGTGGCGCATGATGGAGAACGAAGTGGAGTATGTTGTCAAGTCTTGTATTGTGTGCTTAAGTTGTGATAAGTCTGCAAAGTTGTCCACTCCACCGTTGTCTCCCATTGAGTTGCCCTCTGCACCATAGGTTAAGTTAGGTATTGACATCATTGGTCCTTTCCATGCGCTTGATGCTTCTTGTGAGTTTGCTTTGGTTTTGATGGATTGCTACACCAAGTACCCAGAGGTCAATTTTTTAAGAGAGGTTACTTCCTCATCTGTTGTTGATTTTCTCAAAGACATTTTTTTGAAGGAGGCTTTTCCTGAATTTTTTAGTGTCCGATAATGATCCACAATTTATTTCAAGTGAGGTGGAAGATTTTCTTGTCACCAGTGGTATCAAGCATCTCAAGAGTTCATTGTTCCAACCACAGACCAATGGTTTGGTGGAACGCATGAACAGAGTTCTGGGGGAGTGCATTCAGTAGGTTTTGGCGAACAAGTGCTCTGTTGGTACTGCAGTCAGGAGCACGCTACTCCGCACTCTGCTACAGGTGTATCTCCTTTCGAGTTGTTACGTGGAAAACGTGACAACGTGGACGATGTAGGGCCACCACGTCTTTTTCTCCGTGCTGGATGAGTAAATGGGTTAAGGGGCGGCTGGTGAAGGTTTTGAGTGGTGGGGCTGGGCTGGGTTGGGCTGAGCTGGGTTGGGCTGAACTGGGCTGCGTGCAGGCAAGAAGGGACACAATTTAAAAATAAAATAAAAAATGAAACGTTAAAGAAAGAAACAGAAGTTCTGTTTCCGAAAAGATGTCCAACTAGCATCCTTCCAGAACTCTCAGCTTAAAGGTCGCAACTAGAACTGAATACTAGCAGGTACTACTACATCACAAAAATATTGCATTCTGGTATAGTCTAGGCAATCCTCAAAAACGTAGGACTTAAAGTATTCATGGTGAAAGAAAGCTTAGATGCATGTAGTCGTTCTTTAAAAATCTCAGACCCTCAGCTGTGAGTGACAGATGCTGATTCTTGACAGAGCAGGATTAGAAAAGCTGTCATCTTATGTTAGCTTTTCCCAACTTTAAACCACACCTTTAAATACTTTGAAACACCAGAAAGACAATGATCCAAATTTATTTCACTTTCATAATACTCCTAGGGATAAAAGGAATGTGCTCATAACATATGCCCTACCTAGCCAAAAGGAGTGCATGGGCTTGGCCTCCCAAGCATGTCTGGTTTATGTCTTTTGCTAGAGTCAAATGTACGTCTGCCCTAAATTCCGTTAGGCATGAGTCTGTCTATGAAATTATGCAAGCAAAATTTAGAAAAAAATCAAATGTAAGACTGGCTGGTATTTCTCGGTTGCTTGACAGCGTTACCAGTTGTGGTGGGGTCTACAGACTGGCACATGCCCTTCTCTGCTGGGACTGACTTCGTGAACAGTCAGCCTAGCCATCACCGAAAACTGCTCAGTGAGCTGATTTATGACTGATGTTATCTGTTATATAGGTATAGGTTTCCCCTCGGCCTCCCACTGCCTCGTCTTTAACTGAGGGCAGAGGGTTTTGCAGCACTACAGTAAAAATCACAGGCAGCGTCAAGGTGTTGTTAAAATAAAGACAGGCTGCCCGTGATTTTTACTGTAGTGCTTTCTATGCCTCTAGCAGTGGATTAATCGCAAGCTTGTGGTGCCTGGACCAATACCTGAGTGTTGCTGGGCCAAGCTGCCTGCTAAGCAATATTTTAAAATCTTACCTCGTCGTACTTAGTGCCAAGGTCTACCCACAGGGTTGGGGCTGCAGGAAACCGTTGAGACTCTCTCAGACTCACATTTCGGGGAAGGTTCAAGGTAACGTCGACATACTGCAGCAGTGAGCATCAACTTGTCTGCTCCTCAGCTCCAGGCTGTCACCGAAGGCCTAATGACACCCAGACACTAGAGCTCAAATCATGGCGTCCAGGGTAGTCCACACTGTCCTGACAATTAACTATAGCGCGGGAAGGAGACACCTCGAATCTGCGCAGTGTGTCTTCAAAAGTCCTGTTGACAAACTGCACAGACTCGATTTCTAAGCTTCACACCCACCCCACCGTCTACCAACTCGTAACAGGGCAGGACCCACTCTCTGTGACAAGTAGGAAAAGGGTGGGGTGGCCATCCTCTCCACTCCCTGATTGACGTTAAGCCCCAGTGCTACGGGGCTTCAGTTTTGAGCGCCCTGGGCACATTTTATGGCCACGTCTTTTATGCAGTGTCTTTTCCGACCTGATGACCTCACAGGCTGTGAGATCGTCCGCTCAGCAAATACTGTAGAATCATGCCCGCCCACCGGCAGCAGGAGGCAGTGTGCCATGAGTCATCATCACAGTGAAGGCAACCCCGGCCCCAAGCAAAAGAGGAGTGCACAATATGTTTTTCATACAGATGAAAACAGTTTGCTTTCACTTTGGTATTGGCTGACCCTGGGGCTGAAAGTAAAGGGGGCGGAGCCCCGGCCCCCTAGGTCAGAAACCGCCACTGGTTAAATGGTCGGATGCTTGTGTCAGGAGACGTGTGTCTCTTTCCCAAAAGTGATACTTTGACAACAGAAAAAGAGTCAATGAGTTTAAGCTGGTTGTTGGTGATCTGCTGTGTGTAAAAAACCTGTTCATGTGTGGAAGGGTGGTTCTAAATTTGGCCCTCCAATATTGGTCATGGAAGTGAAGGGTGATTCTGTTAAACTTGAGAATGGTCAGTTGAGGAACAAGTGTTTTTTGGTTACATCTCGAAGTGTTGAAACATTGCCTGATGGATTTATTTCAGGTGATCATGCTCAGTTATCAGGTGAAGGTCAAACTGTTCTGAGACGCAGTTATAGGTCCAGGGACATTCCCGCACGTTATAGGACTTAATTTATTATTGTTTGACTTTTTGCCTTGAATGTTTAACCTTCCTTTTACAGGTAGGGGATCACTACTTTCATTCATATTTTCTTTTCTTGCTGTTCATTCCCATGCTTGTTTGGTTTTCTTCTTTTCTTCTTTCTTTCTTTGTCTTCCTTCTCTTCTGTTTTCTTTTTTTTGTATTTGATTTTGGGAAAGACCCATGTGGTGGCTCGTGCTTCTTGCCGTACAAGCCAGCTCGTGAGTGCATATTTAGAATCTTTATCGGGGCTGACCTCCGACTGTGTCCGAGTTCTGCACCGGGCTTTGGTGTTTAGCAGTTGAGCCGGAGGGCTGCGCCACTGCTGCTCTGTTTAATGGTCCAGCTTTAATAAAGACGTTCTTCACCTACCTTCTTCCTGTCGTTGAAGTACCACATACACCGACTGGCAGAAATAGCATTGGTATTGTGTATGCTATATCCACGTTCTCCATCACTCTTATGCCCCTTTTATCTTGCTGTACTAAAGTCGCTATCTCTGTTCACCTCCTTCCTTGCTTTGTCGATGGCCACTGGTTTTCTTGCCCCCACCACACTCTTCTTGGCAACAGCCTTGTCCACATTGAATCCACCTTTCCCCTTCTGTCCCTCACCTCCAACCTGCCCTACTTTATCATTTGCAGCAACTCTAACACAGAGAGATTCACTCTGTCTTAGGTACCTGCTCTGCTTGCACAGCTCTCACCTTCCATGACCCACAGTCTAGCTAGTCCACTCCTGTCCTTCTGATTGCACTTTGCCCCTCCTGGACTCTGGGTCACCCCTTCTGTCACCTGTACCACAGTGGCCTCTTCTTCTCTTGGTAAAGACTGTAGCCACTCATTCTTGTGTCTGCTCTCTTTTGCTCTTCTCCTGGAAGGATTTTGTCATTCTATCCTTGGGCCAGATCTGCCCTTTTTCCATGGGAGCCCCCAAGAAATCTTGCAGTGTAGTGCTCCACCACCTCTATTTCCTCCATGGATGCCTTCAATAGTGGGGAGTTGAATTGGCAGAGCTTCATTCTGCGGAATGACATTAAAATTCTGAGAGGATCTGCTGAATTATGTGAAGGGGCATAGTGGGCACTGTAATGTGCAATGCATGACCCTTGGTGCTCATCACATCAGAATATAAGGGCACCTAAAGGAATCCTCTCCAGTGCATACCACTCGCCATGCTTACATAAGTATGTAAGGGCATGGAGGGGTATCCAATGCAGTTCAATGAATACCCCTCAGTGCCCTTATTTACTTATGTATGGGCAACTATTGGTATATGCTACACCAAGTAGTTTCAACAGGGTTGGAAGAGGGAGCAGTCCTTCGATGTTTAAATCACTGCTGATCAAAGTTTAATCTGCAGTGTTTTTTCAACATAGGGGGACTGCTTCCTCTGCCAGCCCTGTTTAAAAACCAACTAAAGTGCTAATTAGTATTTCCACGTTACATGGAGTTAATAAATTCCTCCAATTCTGCTGGCTGAATGGAACATTCTCCCCACCCCTGGCCTGCATGCTCTCCCAGAACAGAGCATCCCATGAGGCTGCCCAATCCATCTCACAACACAGAGAGAATTCCCTATGTGCATGTGTGGCAATTCAGAGAAGCATCAACAGTACTTATATCATGGGGCCCTCCCACCATGCTTCCCGTGCAGAGAGGGCAGTCCTTCCTCTTCAAGCAGGCCCATTTTAATACAAACCAGCCCTGCCAATTGCCATGGCAAGAATCATCTGTGCCTCACCCCGCCAAGATGAGGATGCTGCTAGGACTGTGCTTTGCAACTTAGGTAACTTGCAGCAATGTCAGGTGCAACAGAACCCTTGTGACAGCAGCTGAAACCTAGACTTTAAAACCGTCTTTCAGGGCAGTAGCCTACAGGGAACGTGCCTTGTACCGAAAATGGTTAGTTTCATATTGAGTCTTTGTGGAAATGCTCCAGCATGGTTCATAACAGCTTCTCCCTCCTGGTATGTTTACAGACACTTTCGAACACACATAATCCTCACAAACAAATCCAAGTCCTTCTTCAGGTACTGTATATCACATTTTAAATAAACTTCAAGTTACCGTGGTTACCACATTTACAATTTGCACTTTATGCTGTCACTAAGTAAGTCAGGCATACTGCTTATATTTGTTTTAAAGGTATTTTTTAGAGTATTTTGATTGAGATATGGCAGATCTGTAGAGTGTAATATCACCTGGGAGGGTATCCTGGTGCTGAGCAGGTCTGAGACTAAACAAGCCTAAGGCCTAATGGGCACACCGCTATTAATGGCTAAAAACATAGAAGCAAACACATATTTACTAAATGAGAGCACACTTAAGGCTGTTACTTATAGACATATGTAGTTCATAGTGGTCACTTTTACCTTGTAAAACAGATACAAAGGCAATGATAGAGCAAATATTTCAAAATCACATTACATGACACATTATTGATTTAGACACAAAAACCTGAATGTCCACATTGCAAAAAATAGACATAGTGATACAACCAAAGAGACAAGTGGAGTAACAGCGCTGTCAACACATGCTCGAAAGAGTTTGAAAAGGAGAAAATACATTGCTAAATAGTTATAAAGCTTATTAATAGATGTTCATAACAAGATTACTCATAAAATGATGTTTTATTATTTAAGTATTGATGAAAACGTATGGTTTAATGATGGAGTTTATTGCCGTTCACTGCAAATGCATTATAATTAGATAGTGATGCAATCTTGCGATAAAATGAGCTAAGAAGTTGAAACTTACAGATATGATAGTAGAGACCTAAACAATAAACACGTAGAAACGATTTTGGAAAAATGTTTTTTAAGAATAATTTACATCTATGGATGTTAATAAATGTATGGCAGTAGACCATAGCTAACACTAATGTATTTCATGTAACATTGGTGAAACCATTATTATTATTCTTTTATTATGGAATGATGATTTGATGCATAGTATTCTATTCCAATTAAGTTTCATTCATTTAGAGCTGAATAATGCATTTTAGGCTTTAAACATGTTCTTTCTTGAGCTGTAATTTCTCCTTGGCAAGCTCAAAAAATCAATGGCTTTTCTGTAAAGGTTGCATTATTTGTTCTGTGTAGATTTCTTTTTAAATACAATGGACATTCTTTTGAAGTTTACTGTGAAATGATTCGGTGGGAAAATCAACTTTAACCTTGTGCCATAGATTAATACATTGTATTATTCTTACCATTGCCAAACCTGTGAGGCTCTGAAAACAAATTCATTCTCATGAGGAACCTGGGAAAGAATGCAACAGTAACTAAATTGTATTTGGGGAATACATACGTAAACTAATTAGATGATGAATTGGCTATTGGTGTGACACCACATTTCATTAAGGTGTCATGAGAGCTTTAAAAGAATAAGCCTCGCAGGTGGATCAACACCAGTATTTTCCTTCTCTCCGGTGCAACGTGACACCATTACATTGTTCCTATCTTGGATTGCCTTTTTGCAGAAGCTACAGCCTTTACACAGTTGACTTGGAATCCTTCTTTGCCGAATTACTTGATACTACTTTATTTGCTTTTGCCCATGCTCATAAACTCACACTTAGAGGATTTTAAATTTTAAACGATTTTCCTTTATTCCTTTTACTCTAAATCTTTAATGCAGTTAGAGAACTGAGATATCCTTGTGCCTTTGATGGCAGTTGGAATCTGTAACCTTGTAATTGAGTTTGATTTGAACCATCCACTTCAATATGGAACTCTGCCTAAATGTGTAACCTAGCTTTACATGCCGTAACATTCTTGGCCAAGATGCTTAAGAAACTGCTTATCTGTATGGGTTTTGAAACATTAATGCAATGACTAACTATCTAAATTGCCTGAGCCTACTAATATGTGCCGATGTTCTTTCTTTGAACCTGTAGTGAAGTACTCTTTTAATCTAAATGCGTTGTAGGTAAAACCAGCAAATCTTCTCAGAATATCAAGTTTTGTTTCTTTTTTTTTGTGTTGCATTAACAGTGAAAGTTCCAACAGAGTACCATTCGCCTCTGCGTCGAGGATAATACTGAAACCCATCTACCTGTAGGGGCCTCAGTACAGTTAGAGGGACATATGATTATGTAGTGAAATGGTAGTTAAACTTGAAATATTTATGCTCCTTACGCTGAACAGCAAGGTTGGGTGCGAGAAGGATGTAACAAAAAAAAAATGCCGCGTGGGTTCACCCTGATGTCAGACCTGTTTTGCCTGACAGTCTATCACCATATATGGTGAGACATTATAATGGACCTGCACATGTGGGAAGAGAAACAATGATACACCTTTTACAGCAGGTGTGGTTTAATCTTAGATTCCGAGTGACTGAGGAGAAATCATGTTACAGGTGCATAGTGAGCCAACAACGAAACCACGGAAGAAAAACACATGTTGTCATGAGTCACATTGGCAAATCTGCAGGTCCCTTCAACCAAATGCAAATGGACTTCATTGAAGGGCCTTTTTGCTATGGTTTGAAGTATGTTTTGGTCATTGTATGCATTTTTCCAAAATGTGTTGAAGCCTAACCAACACATAGAAATGCAGCTTGACTGTGGCAAAATTATTGTGAAGAGAATTGATTTCGCATTTTGAATTTCCAACCTTTCTTGAGTCAGATCCGGGAGGTCATCTTAATAATGAGGTCCTGAAAATGTTATGGGCAGCACAACAGGTTGAGCAGAACTTCATTGCTGTTACCGTCCAGAAGCTTCTGGCTTGGTGGAACACGTTAATGATACATTGAAATCCAGATTGGTGAAAGTGTGTGCTTCAATGTCTTTAAAATGACCTAATGCATTGACTGTGTTAATGAGTTTGAGAAGTATACCAGACAGGGGGACAGGTTTGTCGGTCCACCATGTCATAATGGGCTGAGTGATTAAACTGCTAGATGTTCCTGCTAAAACATTAGTAAACATAATAAACAATCTGATTTTGGACTACTGCAAGGGACTGGCTGACACAGCACAATCTGTGTCCCAGCAAGCTGGCAAAGCTGTTTTTGTGGTTCAACAGGAGCAGTGCTATGCCCTCAGTCCTGGTGACTGGGTAATGGTGAAGAAATATGTCTGCAAAACATGTTTGTAACCATGCTAGAGTGGGCCTTTTCAGTTGATCTTAGTCACCAACACCACTGAGAAGTGAGGAGGTCTCCTGAAGTGGGTACATGCAAGCCACCCTCGCAGAGTCTCATGTCCCTTTGATGATACAACAGCACCTGTTCCTGATGTACTGATAGTCATAGTGAGACAGAGGGGTCAGGTTCTTCAACCTGGTGGAGACCAGCAGCTGCTGGGGCTGCACCCGTTTGGCCTGATGGGAGACCAAGAGAGTCAACTGTAGGTATCACAGGGTCTAAACAAACAAAGCTGATGGCAAGAGATACAGACTAGGCCTGGGCGGTGAACTCTGCTCCGAGTTTGTGGAGTTATCTGCACTCTGCTGAGCACGCAGAGTTTGGGAAAACTCTGCTTTACAAACTTCAGCTGTGTTTTTTTCACGCTTGTCCTTGACAATGATAAGTTGGTGAGCAAGGAAAATGCAATGCTAGAGCACCCACCTGGTACTGTTCGTGCTGATTTTCCTGTGCGGGACAAGCACCCGGCACAAAAAATCAGTACAAACTGCACAGCCAAACGCCAATCTGTTGCTTGCAGAGCTCCGCATAGCACAGTGGAGTTGTTTTGTCACTTTGTGGAGTTCTGAATAGCAAAACTGTTCGAATTCTGCCCAGATCTAATACAGACCCTAGCGATGGACCTAGTGCAGCAAGAAAAGCAAGCAGTACCCACAGACTATTGGCCCAGAGGAGCTGAGATTCTGAGAAGTTGCCTGACAACAGGACGAGTATTGCCAACTGTTCCTGAAAGTTCTGAACAGTTTGAACCAAGTGATACTGATGATGCGAAAACCACTGTGAGGAGATCGAAAAGAGTACCCAGTCAAAAGTACTTATCTCCTGAATGGATTTATCTAGCAGCAGTTAAATGAGAACATGAGTTTATTAGGCATAGTATTAACAACACCAATTCTCCTGAACCTTCTTGAAACAAACTTTGTTATAGATCTGAATGTGAAGCTTGGTGCACCAATTAAAGGTGTGACACAGTTTTTCATGAATGGTCTCATCAATGAACCTGATATGACAATCTTTCCACATTAAAAGAAGCTGTTGAACTGTACCTTAACACTTTTGTGTTGAACTTTGCCAAATTTCTCAAACTACTGCTGCTATATTTTGAATTCTCTAGTTCAACGATCTGAGTTTTGAGAGGTCATGTGGTTCAACAGTGGAATTTCTCCTAGATGCAAATATGAATATACTGAAATCTTTTCTAATATTTCTTTGATAATGTTTGTTTTAATTATCATTTTAAATTTACTAGATTATGTTCCTGCTAAAGAATCAAAACTGTCAATCTATTCTGAAAAGGCAACGATTAATAACAGTGATTCTATCATTTTGAATGTTAAAGCTTTAAATAATGATGTCACAATAGCTGGTTTGTCAACACATGTAGATCATAGATTATAAAGTGAATACGTAAATACCCTGAATGTTGATAATTGCTACATAGGTATACAAATACCTTTATCAGTGGCTGAGAGTTTAAACTATCATATCTTGCCTCTGTCGTATGGAATTTCATGCAGTGTATTAACCAGCTTATTCTATGGTATGGGTCAATTACAGTATTGTTATTACATTCAAGATCAGATTTTTTTTGGACTTCTGGTGTCCAATCCACATTATGAGGTTTCTAGCATTGAAAATATGGGCTATATAAACAGACCGACTCAAACTTTGGACAAGGCTTATGCAATTAGAAATATCCTAACAAGGTCATTAGTAAGAGCTGAGAAGAAGGTTATAAACCTAGTAGAAAGTAGACAGGATTATATAACCTTAAATACTGATGCATTGCCTAAACTAATTACTTCTAAGCTACTGCATGTAGAAAACAAGATACTGGAAGGAATGGTTTAATTAGTGTTAGATTGACAACATAAAGGTAAACTAAGTATATATAGAAACATAGCAATTATTAACACACATTGTGTAGGTTCTAGTAAATGTGAACATACTTTTGAGATGATTGAGAACAGGGGAAGATGCTTAGAGGGTGTTGAGCTCATCTTTCCTGCAGTGCATTATATTTGTGGAAAGAATGCCTTTTATGAGTTACTAAGAGAATGGTACATAAGCTGTAATATGGGAATTGTTTGTCCAAAAATGTATCTTGTTAAATATTTTGAAAGAGAAAACAAATTTGAGAATGGGATAATGAGGAGAGGTGTTAGTAAAAGTGAAATAGTAGGTGATATTTCTGGAGTTTTAATAGCTTCAGTATGAGTAGCATTACATTCACATACAATTAGACAACTTTCTACTGTAGTTCGATAAATTAGCCACCAGTACAACTGGAGTTTTTCTGTTATAGATGTAGAAATTATTTTAATAAGATCGACAGTGATTCAAAATCAGCTTGCCCTTGATATCCTTGATATCCTTCTCATGAAGCAGGGAGGAGTCTGTTGATTATTAAAGGTCCAACACTGTTGCACTTACATACTAGATCAGTGACTTCGAAGGTTACATCAAAAATATTACTGACTTGAATCAGAATTTAAGAAAGTTAAAAGCAGATGGTGCATGGGAAACAATAGGTAAGGGACTGTCAACTGTTAGCAACAGGTTGGTAATTACCATCTTGAGTGATCTCTTTTTGCATAATGCTGATGCTATTATTCATCAAATTTTGCAAATACTGGAAAGAAAACCAAGGAGTAAAATGAACGAGAAGTGATATTGAGCTAGAAGACAAACAAGGTAAATACTATGGTACCGATTACGATGTCGGTCGGAAAGGTTCCGAACTGGACTCAGATTCTCCGAATCCGATTCTGAACCTATGTTTCTGACCGAATCGGATACATTTCTGTCCTACTGATTACGATGCAAGGAAACCGTTTGAGCTGTCCAAATCGGTTCTTATTGGTATTCTGACTTCCCCATGGACATGGATTCTGACCGAGCGATTACGATGGCCGATTCTGATAGCCTACGTCAGACAGAAGACCTACTTAACTTCAGGAGGCTACTCAAGACCTGGCTGTTCGAGGAGTAGCAGCAGCCCCTCCCCCCCCCAGCACCTTGAGACCCTCACGGGTGAGTAGCACGCTTTACAATTGTAAATTGATTGATTGCTGTTCCGAATCGATCTGCCTGACACAAAATGAATTCAGATTCTGACTTTAGGGGACTGTAGCAGGCCCCACTTCACCCGTAGGCCTCTGGTTGTGGCCCATGGGGGTACCCAAGGGACCCCTCTTTCAAACATAACATGTGTATTTGTAAAGCGCACGTTCACCCAGAGGTATCTTGGTGCTGAATAACAGATGTTTCTTGCTACCCAACTCAATGGTACTCATTTTATCGACCTCAGCTAGATGAAAGGCTGAGTGGACCCACCGGTATTTGAACCTGTGACCATGAGGTCGAACACAGGCCCCTGCAGTGAAGACATTAGTCCACTGAGCCACCAGACCATGCACAGTGTGGTAGGCACCATGAGGTGCCTGCCACCGGTTTCAAGGTTTTACACAGGCTCCCATTTTTTAATGGGAGCCTGTGTTTATGTTCAGAACATAGGCTCCCATTGAAGACAATGCAAGTCCGACTGAACAATGTTCTGAAGCATCATAATCGGTTGGTCGAACTCCCTAAAACAGAGTCTATCGGAAATGATTCCTAGTCTGAGTTGCAATAAAATTAGCTAAAAAGTTGAAACTTACAGAGATGATAGTAGAGACCTTAATAATTTTAAAATGTAGAAACAATTTTGGTAAAATGTTTTTTAAAAATATTTTAGATGTATTGATGCTGATAAATTTGTGGCAGTGACCATAGCTAAAACTAATCTATTTTGTGAAATAATACATTGGTGAAACCTTTATTTTTATTCTTCATTATGAAATGATGATTTGATGCATTATATTTGATTTCAATTAAGTTTCATTCATTTAGAGCTGATGTATGCATTTTAGGCATTAAGGGCCAGATGTAGGTCACCTAATACCGGTCGGTAACGGCCGAAATTACAGAATTTCTGCTGTTACCGACCGGTATTAGGCTACTGAGATGTAGGTGGCCTAAACTGCAAATTCAGTAATTTACCGATTCGGTATTTTAAGGAATCATAAATTACCGATTCCTTAATATACCGAATCGGTAAATTACTGAATTTGTATTGTAGTGAGCACTCAAATAAGTGATTTTCCCATTTTAGGATTCGTTATTTACCACCAACATGGTAAATAACAAATACCTTTGAAAATGCAAATGTGTGCATTTTCAACTGCCATTTTGCAGACACACATGCCCTTAGGGCGTGTTGTGTGCCACATCTGCACACAAGCATGATTCAAGGGTGCAACAGGGTGTCAAAGTGACACCCTGGCACCCTTGAATGTTTCCCCCATTTTACCGAATCGGTATTTACCGATTCGGTAATTGCCATTCATTCCTATGGGCCTCCTTCAGTAATGTTTACCAATTTTTTTGCTACATAGCATTTACCGATTCTAAAATACCGAATCAGTAAAATTCGGTATTTTAGAATCAGTAAATGTACTTTACCTACATCTGGCCCTAAATGTGTTATTTGTTAAACTGCAATTTTCCTACAGCTAGCTTAATTGTTCATTGGCATTTCTGCAAATGTTGCACTATTTGTTTTGTGCATGTTTCTTTTTAATTGCAAAATACATTCTTTCAAAGTTCACTGTGACATGGCTTGGTGGGAAAATCAACTTTTACCTAGTTCCATGGATGGATACATTATATTTTTCTTACTGTTACCAAACCGGTAAGGCCTGGAAAACAAATTCATTCTCACTAGGAACCTGGGAAAGTATTCAGGAGTAACTAAATTGTATTTGGTGACTATATATGTAAATTAATCATACAATGAACTGACCAGTAGAGTGACACAATGTCATTAAGGTGTCATAGGGACTATAAAAGAAGAAAACCCTACAGGAGGGGCATTAAGGTGTGCTATGGACTATAAAAGAAGAAAACCCTACAGGGGGGCAACACCATTTTTTGTCTTCTCTCTGGTGCAAAGTCTCTATCATATTTTTCCAATCTTGGATTGCTTTTTTGATGATGCTGCTGCCTTTAGACAATTGAATTTTAATCTTTCTTTCTCGAACTACTTGATATTTATTTATTTTTGCCCATGCTCATAGACTCCCCCCTAGAGGACTTTGAATGATTTTCCTTTATTCCTTTTACTCTAAACCCTTTAGGTTACAGTTAGAGAACTGAACTATCTTTCTGCCTTTGATGGTGCTAGTAATCTCTAACCTTGTAATTGATATATAATTTGAACCATCCTCTTAAATATTGAACTCTACCTAACTGCAGAACCTAGCATTAAATGCCATAACATTCTTGACTGAGATGCCTAAGAAACTACTTGTCTGAATGGGCTTTGAAACATTAATACACTTACTAACTATCAAAGTCGCCTGAGTCTATTATTGTCCCCCAATGTTCTTTTATTGAACCTGTACTGAATTACTCTCTTAATCTAAATGCATTGTAGGGAAAATCATTGAATGTTTTCAGAACTTCAAGTTTTGTTTCTTTTATGTTCTGTTGCATTAACAGAGCTTCTAGTTTGTATAATTTTGGTTAGACTTAATTTCTTTAGGAGATGGGGGTCATTCCATTGCAATACTTTATTTATATAGGATGGTCCAGAGAGTAGTGCATTTGAATCTAATTTCTGTATTGTGAGGTAGTCACCAATTAATGGTCCTTATTAGGTGGCTAATGTTGATGTTTTGGACACCCTAATTTCGGTTGTATGGCATTACAACGCGGGCCTTTACCCCGCATGCCATTACAACGCGGGGATTACAACGAAAGTCGTTACAGCGACTTTCGCTGGAGGGCACTGGATAGTGGAATAGTTTAATTTTCTATTCCAACTCCAGCCCACGTTGACAGTAGGGAAGGTGTTGTATAGAAAATTAAACTATTCCCTATCCAACAGCGTCCTCCAGCGAAGTCTTTGTAATGACTTTCGTTGTAATCCCTGCATTGTAATGGCATTGCGGGGTAATCCCTGCGTTTTCATGGCTGTTCCCCCCCTAATTGGCACCCCTTCTATCGACGGAAAAAGATGTATCATAGGACCATTCCCCGATGTGATGAGAGTAATGATGAAACCCATCTAACTGTAGGGGGCCCAACGCAGTTAGAGGAATAGATGAATATGTAGGTAAGTGGTAGTTAAACTTGAACTATTTATACTCTTTACGCTGGATCAGTAGTAAAGCAAGCATGCTAGAGTTAGATGGCTTTCTTGGAGCAAAGGGTTTTGCTCTCTGTTGTCTCCTGCCATTCCATTCAAATGTCAGAATAGGTTACACTGTAAAGGTCGCCTTGAATGTCCAGCAGACATCTCTCAGTGACTTCTTCCATTGAGGGACAGAGGCTGAAGCTCCTGTCCTTCTGCTCTTCCCAGCAGACCGCTATCCTAGCATTTGCAACCAGTCACAGGGAGGGCCAGGCTGAATCTAGGTCCATTAATATTAATGAGATGGGAGGTTTATCGATTATTGCTTTTTGTGCCTTTATGGTTTGTCGATTTTGAGTGAATGTCCTCCTTTGAACTGTCAAATTGATGATATAAGGCAACTGCACATCTCATCTAATTCTGAGATATGAGTTTTGTACCAACGTTCCACCCTGAGTCACCTGTAGGAATTGCGGTAATTTGACCTTCCTCCCTTTTCCTAAATGTTAATTTGTTTTAGTCTATTTGCCCTGGTTAATCTGAAAGCTGAATTTAAGCAACTGTGGCAGAGCTTTTTTTAATTTGGCTGTGAATGTGCAACAGAAGGAGATCTTTTGACCAGGACATAATATATCAGCTATATTACTAGAATGCATGCAAACCTATGCTGGTAAACACTCATCATGATGATAGCGTAAAACTTTATTTATTCAACTTTGAGTAGAATAGCATGGACAGAAGGGAGTGGAGGTAGATCTGGGTTCATTCAAGAATGTGGGTCAGCAAACAGTGCTAATACAGATCCAGTATCAGACCATAAGCCAAATGGCTCGACAATTTGGTTTTCTGGAAGCCCATCACCGTTCACCCTAGATGCATAAACTCCTGCTTGCTCTCATAGCACTGTAAATTCTGACTATTATAGTGCCTCATATGTAACATTACACACTTAGCAGCCTTCCACTATACAAGAACATCCTACAACTCTAGCTCTGTAGTCCGAGAGTTTTTACTTCTCTACAACTCTACCTTCCAGGATCTGTATCGCCTTATTATCATACCTGCTATTCATTTTCCTTACCTGAGATTACATGGATGAGGTTGAACACATTGGCAAGTGACTCTGTCCAATCAACAACGAAGCTGAAGAAAAGTCGATCCACGTGGAAGGGAGCCCAGCAGATGGCAAAGACCAGCACTAGAACAACTGCAGAAGAGAATGAAAGTCACGAGTGAAAAGGAGCACAGAGAGACTGAGAAAAATCAGAGACTGATGGAAATGAGAGCAACAAGTTAATGAAAGGAGATAAGAGAGTTAAATAAAAGAAAGGAAATTGTGAAAGGGAGGACAACAAAGATTGACGAGAGGGAGAGAAGAAATTGGAAACATTCTAGCGATGAAAGTAAGGAGAGTGAGAAAAGAGGCCAGATATAGAGCTGAGAAGATGATACAATAAAGTGAATTCATATAAAGAAAAGTGGGAGTAAAGAAAATGTGCACTAAGGGAAAGAATGGCAAATGTAGAGGGTAGGATTTAAAGAGTGTAAAAAAGAAGAAAGAATATTTGAAAGAAGTGAATGAAAGAAGTAAATAAACAGAAGAAAAGTGTAATAAAAAAATCATAAAATGCTGCCTCTCACTCTGATTCCTTTATTATCTCCCTTTAAGGCATACTTCCCTCTTCGGTTTTATTAGACAAAACATCCCTAATAAGCAACTTTGACCCATTAAAACTCTGTAAGGCCAAAGAAAAGTATCAAAATAGCACCTACCAACAGGAAACACTATGTTATTATGGATATTGATATTCTATTTTCATTTCATTATTTATATTTAAAACAAAATAGGATTCCATTTACTATTGAAATTTCATGAAACAACATTATCCCTTGTTTCCAACCTTAAACTTGAGAAAGGTTTTGGAGTACATTTAAGCAAGTTCAGTCTCACGTGGCTGCATCAGCAGATCTGTTGCACAGTGGAACAACTTTCCTGTGTACCTTAGTATCACATCTAACAATTCTGGCTCTTAAAACATAGAACTATGGGGATGCTACTGATCTCACCACTAATAATCTTTATAATTCTAAATATAAGCCTATGAGAGGTCTAGTATTATTTGCTGTTTTGCATGCAATGTGTTTTTTGGGGGGATTTCAGTGGTGTTTTCCAAACCTTTCAAAACCTGTGCTTATCAGTGGTTACTCATCTTCATAGCCCCCAAAATAGAGGAACATCTTATGTTTCCAGTGTTTTCAAAACATGTTTTTTTTCAGTGGTTGAAACAAAGCACATATTTAATTATTTAAAGTAATGCAGGTATGTAGTGTCTTCTAGGCCGGGGCAGTGAACTCCACTCTGTTCATGGATTTAAGTTAAGTCGGCAAGCACGAGCATGGAAAATCCAACACTAGACCACATAACAGTGAGATTTGTCAAAGTAGCAGTCATGGATGGGCACAACCTCTCACATTGAGAAATCATCCGTTCATGTTGAGGAAACTGTCGCTTGAGTAGAACATCCACTCGAGCGGCAGAAAGAAACGGCGCCCTCTTGAGCTGTGCATGGTGCAGTTTGGGCTGATTTTGCAGTGTGGGACATACACCCGCTGCCAAAAAACATCTTGAATGGCACACCGTGATGCACTGCCACTCCACATTGCGTGGCAGAGTTTTTTGGTCAATTTTCGGAATTCCACTATGCGGAACTCCGCAAACTCTGCCAATGCCTAGTGTTTAACCCATTGGCAGTGTGGTCAATGGACTTATGTTAGACTGTCTTTTAAGCATAGAAATTCTGAATAGCGCCTTCTCACTTAAATTCACATTCAATTAATTTCTCTCACATCTCTTTACCTCTCACACTCAGTCAGGACTCTGGTTTACAGAACACAATGGATTACAAAAGTATGAGTGCTATATTCAAATGTGTTCATAAACAAACTCCTGTACAAGGCTGGGGGTCATTTACCAACTCCTGAAAATTATGACATTTTGGGGGCAGTCAACCCTGGCAAGAGCACAGTACCTTGTGAAACCTTTTAAATTTTGAATAACAGCAGATTAATTTGTAGTCCTGCATTCTAAGGCACCTGAAACCTGATGCTTTAAGCATGCTCAACACTGCTTTTCAGCAATCGTTGCCTTACTACATGACAATAGTGCCGCTGTTGTGTGGTCATTAATAGCTACAGAGTGTCCCAATTTCAAATGTCTCATTTTAAGTCAGTCCTTATTTTATACAGACATCGCATTGTATTCTGGGACTTGAAATGTTGCTGTTAAAGTTGCAACTATGGGCTGAACAACATCAGAAGTGAAGTGCATTTTGGTAAAAATCCAGGTTTACCTGAAGGTGCCAAACAAAACAATGAGACATCTTGCAGCTATGAATGTTGTTGGTATGTTGAAAGCCCTGTAGCACACTTTCCCAACTAACCCAGGTGCATAGTGGCAGCACTCTTTTCACAGATATCTGCCACCACATTTTACATTGAATGTTTAAAGCCTGGGGTGTTTGGTAGTTGACCTTCTATCAATACTTCCTTGTTAGAAAAGGGAATGATCTATGAAAGGTTTTTACCCATTCTGTGTCAGTGGATAAATGTTATACTACATGTTGGCCAAGATTCTTGTGAGCCAGACATTTTACCAATCAGTGAAAGCATTAAACAGTGCCAAAATATGGAATATAATTTTAATATTCTTAGATTCTCTACAGTTGAGTTTATGCAATCCTAGATCAGACCTAAAACATGCCTCTGAACACTGCACCTTTAATTCAAGCACACAAAGCTGAGGGAAACAAAGGGAAGAACTAACACTATGTTGCTGACATCTCTAAACAACAAAACTAAATCATAGCCCAGCCTTTATTGCTGTTAACTTGTATAGCAAGATTACATTGAGTTAGCCCCTTTAGGAAGAAATAGGAAATATTCATTCACTCTCACTTTCCTTTCTACGAATGCCATTTTAGTTTGTGGTAGTGCAGATATTTATCAGAGTTTATATGCTTATGCTGATGAGGACTGTTTACTATGGGTGTGTGTTTTTGGGTGTGTGTTTATCATTTACTATAGGTTTAAGCCTAAAATAGAGCAGCCTAAATATTATTTCAATCACATAAAAGCTCAAAAGTACATTTATACAAAACTAAATTGTATCTCAAATAGTTTGCTGCAATTGACTGTAGCCTTCAGTCCAATTAAATACGACTATTTTTAGCAATATTATTCAAGTGACCTATTGCTTCATTTAGTTTATGGTCATATCTAGCAGGATTGTTTGATATTAGAATGACTCCCACCCAACAGTCCCTCCATTAAATGTGCCACATTAAGCTATTCGCCTTGTGAATCCTCTTCAGTATTATATTAGATAGATGTAGCTAAATTTCGGTGAACTAAAATAGTGATGGCCTCAGAGGATTGTATTGTGAATGGAATTTTTTTAACAAATACCCATACATTTCAAAAGCATGATCTTTTCCCTTTTATAACATTGCTGTTCTGTTCATGCATTACCTGAATAGAAGAAATATGTTTGATAATTCATCTGAACCACATCTGTTTATATAATTTACTTGCTAATAAAGAGTGAGGCATTGCCCTCAGAAGCACTGTTGATAGGTGAACCCTCCTCAGAAACTGCTCAGCGGACACAGTACATTTGGAATACACTATCATGATATGTATCTGAAACCAGCTGGCTGTGTGCTTTGTTCTCTGACGTATATACAGTCAACATAAATCTAAAATACGGGCATCTGTTGGCCTTCTTTTTCACCTAGAGTTCTTTTTTTTTAATTGAGCAGACATAAAGATCTTTGAGTGACAAAATGCATAATACTGATAAGAAAAATAAACAGAATGAGTACAGATATCAAAAATGTATACTGAAACAGTTTCAAAAGCAGTATTACGATTTTAAGGTACTTCTAACACCCGTTTTAGTTTTCAAAATTAAAAACGTGCAAAGGTGTGTATCCAAAATGTTGCTAACGACCACATCGAAATTGATAACAGCTCATCCTATCTTTTGGAGCAGCAATAAGCCTAAAATTAAAGCATGAGCAGTGATCGAAATCCTTCGCATATCCTGTAATCAATTAATCCCCTCTAGGAAATTACCAGTTGCTCCATTTTCATTTATGGGAATAAAAAATAAAACTTGAAATTTATTTCATAATCTGATTCATTAGCAGCAAGACCTATAAAAGTGCAAAATAAACCCACCCTTCTGCCTCCATTGAAATCAAAATATTTCATCATATATAAAGAAAAAGAGAGAGAGAAAAACGGAGAGAGTACCTATGAATGCTACTGTATCCATTAATCCATGAATTCCCCATTGGAGATTACCAGTAGCTCATCGTAATCATTCATAACTGCAATAAGCCTTGAAAAATGTACACGAAAAGGATTTTATCTTGAGCTGCCAACAAATCAAGTGTGCAGAGGTAGATACATTAGTAGCAACAATGAACCCCCCCCCAAAAAATACCCATGCGATAGACCCAATCAAATGCTGCAATGTGATGGAAAGTGCAAAGATGCAGATGTTAGCATATCCTTAAGTATGTTATGCGAATACAGTCGTCTATTCATATGGTTTGGCATAAAGGCAAGCAAACATTTGGAACAGAAAGTGGCAGTGCATTTTCCTTTCTATAGCTATAATAACTAAAACAGCCCTGTATGGTTGGAAACGAGCTGGTTATTGTTAGTGCTATCAAGATAAAATACTGTCCAGGCTTAGTTATTCTTCGGCTCTCTTTAGAGGCACCAATTAGCACAATGCTTGCCTCGAGAAATACCTTGGTCTGCACACACTTGCTAAAAGACTGCACACTGTCCCTTCTAAAAAATAAGAAGGTTTTGGACATGTATAGAATATGTAAAGCCAGTCACCCATATGTTGCCATTGACAGCGAAAGCATTGATCCAGAACCAATGGAAACATTTTATGGAGGGCTTCCGGTGTGTAATGCGCCATCCACCATGAGATAAAGGACATTCTTTTAAAGTTCGCCACCCTCAGCGATTTGTGGCCGAGCTGCCAGTCACCTTTAGATAACCTGCTTTGCTGTTTTCCCAAAAATGTTTTCCAAGGAATTGGTGATTACTTCCTGGGACAACTGGTTGTGTAGAAGCATAAACCAGTTACCGAACCTGTGAGCTTGCTCTTAATAAGTCAACACATAGCTGAGTAGGCTTCTTGACTCGTTCCCTGAGCATTGGTGGCTATAAAATGAGTTATCTGCCCAAAGCTTAAGAAATAACAGGTTGCATTCGGTCCTATAACGTGAGATGAGTTACCATTTGATGTGCTTCCCTCTTATTACAAAATGACCCAGATCCTTAAAACCCTTAGAATTCTAGAATCCTATCACTGCTGTACATAAATTCAGGCCTAAATAATTGCAATCCCGTATCTTCCGTTTGCTATACCCCGCTGGGATCTGATAACATCTACACATGCTCTGTATTCAGTTCTCCACAGAATCATATTCATGACAGATATATATTGAACAGTATTCTACATAAAGAATTGACAGAAAGGTAAATGACTGAAACATTTGTTAAATAAATAAGTTTCTTGGAGAAAACTACAATTTTGCCAATTGTCCACTTGAAATATGTGTTTGTAATACTTTTTCTATGCGTTATTTTTAACCCCTTAGCTCCTGAGTCTTTTCAACCCCTACTGCTGGGCTACTTCTTTGATATTTGGATACTTTAGGGTCCCGTAGGATGTAGGGTGGATCGCCACCGCCCACATGGCGGTGGCAATCCGCCCTTCATTCTTCCCGGCCTGCCACCCATTTCCCCCCGCCATATTAGTATGGCGGGGGTACTGAGGCGGACAGGAAGACCGTCTGGCGCTTTTCCTCCTTGTCGACAAGTCGACCGGGTGGCAAGGAGTTTAATATGGTGGCGGTGTCTGCTAGACACTGCCATCCATATCAGGATGCAGGCGGGAGGCAGCCTTTCTGTGGCATCGTTGCTGCCACGGAAAGGCATACAGATTTTAAAGTTAGGGGCCCGTTGCAGGCCCCCAGGATGTTGGGGGTTGGGGGCACTTGGGTGGTACCTATGTTACCCCCCTGCATGTTCATGCACAACATGGCAGGCACTGCGCGGTGCCTTCCACGTTGTGCATGCATATGCACAACATGCATTTTTGGCATTGCGGCGAGTGATGCTGAATGCACCGCCCGCCACAATGTTAAAAATGCAGGATGCGCCTGCCAGTATGGTGGGCGCATCCTAATTAGGCATGGGCTGAAAATTCATTACGCTCGCAGAATTTGCAGATTTTCCGCGATTGCGCGATCCGCGAATACCGCGAAATCGCTGTAAAATCCGCGAATCAGCGGGGACGAATTTTCAGCCAAGCACTTACAGGGTTACGGCAGCAAGGTGCAAAAGTTGAAGCTAATTTTTTGTAACCTTTTACAAAAGGGTTACAAAGAAATGAACTTCAACTTGGGCACCTGCTGCTGTAAGCCTGTAAGTGCTTCCTGGCGCCTCGTTGTCTACTTGCAACTATTCTCTGACCCTGCTCTGACCCTTGAAGCAGGGTCAGAGAATAGTTACAAGTAGGCAATGAGGCGCCTGTCACGAAAATTAAACCTCAACAGGAAGCACTGACAGATATAAAAACAAGCATTTGCAATGCAATAGGTCTCGCATTAGGAAAGTTTGAGCTATTGGTCTTGTAAATGACAATTATTTTATTTATGTGTTTGGTTTTGAAAATAGCTAAATTAATAGCTTTGTCATTTACAATGCCAATAGTTATAACTTTCGCAAATGTGACACCTATAGCATTTGTAATGCAACATGTTTTGTATTTAAGTGACTTAGATGTATTGATATTACAAATTACAATAGCTTTTATTTTTTTAAAAGAATTAATACTTAAATAAAAGTGATTTTAATTTATATTGGCAATAGCTTAAACTTTTGTAAATAACTTTTGTGAAGATTATGTTCAGTGTATTTTATTGTGACGAAAATCCAACAGAGTGAAATATTAACATCTTTTTGTGACATTTGTAATAAAGCTTGAAACATTGAGAGAACATATTTGAACCAGTTGTTGTTGAATGGTTTGCGCAGATTGTTGCTGGGGTGGCGCTGAGTGGTGCTGTGGTGGTGCTGAGTGGTGCTGTGGTGATGCTGAGTGGTGCTGTGGTGGTGCTGAGTGATACTGGGATGGTGCTGAGTGATGCTGGGGTGGTGCTGAGTGGTGCTGTGGTGGTGCTGAGTGATGCTGTGGTGGTGCTGAGTGATGCTGTAATGGTGCTGAGTGGTGCAGTGGTGGTGCTGAGTGATAATGTGGTGGTGCTGAGTGGTGCTGTTATGGTGCTGAGTGATAATGTGGTGGTGCTGAGTGATGCAGGGGTAACGCTGAGTGATGATGTGGTGATGCAGAGGGCAGAAAGGCACAAAAAGCAGTCTAACAAAGAGCAGAAGGGCAGAAAAACAAGGGAAAAACGAGTCTAACAGAGGGCAGAAGGGCACAAAAAACTAGTCTAACAGAGGACAGAAGGGCAGAAAAACAAGGGAAAAATGAGTCTAACAGAGGGCAGAAAGGCACAAAAACGAGTCTAACAGAGGGCAGAAGGGCACAAAAAACGAGTCTAACAGAGGGCAGAAGGGCACAAAAACAAGGGAATAACAGAGGGCAGAAGGGCACAAAAAACGAGTCTAACAGGGCAGAAGGGCAGAAAAACAAGGGAAAAACGAGTCTAACATGGGGCAGAAGGGCAGAAAAACAAGGGAAAAACGAGTCTAACAGAGGGCAGAAGGGCACAAAAACAAGGGAAAAACGAGTCTAACAGAGGATAGAAGGGCACAAAAATCGAGTCTAACAGGGGGCAGAATGAAATCCGCCCTGCGTGTTTGTCCACGAAGATGCCACTTTTTTGTGCAATACCTCTACTCAACTGGAGTACTTGCTACTGTCTAATCAGTAAGTGCTCCCTCATTGGCTAAATGTATAGGGGCAGATTTACAATAACTGCATCCCCAGGGACTCACCAGTTATTGTGCGCAGCAGCTCCGCCCCCCATGGTGCGCCGCATTTACAATGAGGCGCACCATGTGGCAAAAACGGCACAGATGCGTCACGCATCTGTGCCATAAAAGCAGCGCATTGCTGGAGCTGTGTCGCAAGCGTGACGCAGCTCCAGCAATGCTCTGGGGTGCCCTATCTCCCAAATGCTGCGTCAAGCCTTGCGCCTGCTTCAAGCAGGCGCAGGGTTTTGACGCAGCATTGGCCTAAAAGTGACTGAGTGAAATCTTGCAGATTTCACTCAGCCACTTTTAGGAGGCGTTCCAGCGCAGGAACGCCCTCCCCTGCGCCGGAATGCCTCCTGATGGGGCAGGGCTTTACAACGTGACGCATCTCTCTGATGCGTCACATTGTTAATACCCAGCACCATGGCGCATCTTTTGAGCTGCCGCTGCATCACAAAAGTGACGCAACTGCGGCACAAAAGAGGCGCAAGCGGCTTGTGAATCTGCCCCATAGTGCTTTTACTACACTGAAGCTCTGTAAAGGGCCAGAAGATGTGTCTCCAGTGACCATGTGTGCCTGTGCCTGTGTTACAGGCACAAATGGTCACTGGAGACACATCTTCTGGCCCTTTACGCAGCTGCACTGTAGTAAAAGCACTATACATTTACCCAATGAGGGAGCACTTACTGGATTAGCCAGTAGAAAGTACTCCAGGGCAAATTGCAAAAAATCAGCGATTTCGCAGGAAAATTCGCGAATTTGCAGATTTTTTTGCTATTTCACAGGGAAATCCGCTCGCAAATTTCGCCCATGTATAATCCTAATCACCCCCAAGGAACCACCGCACTTATGGTGGGCGGTCCCTTTTTATGTCAGGATGGCGGGCGGACAAAGTCCGCCTGCCATCCCAATGATGCCCTTTGTGCTTAAGGCTTCATAGCTTTATTTCCACAAAAGGGATTCATTACATATCTGTGTCCTTTTTTCCAATATCAAAAGGATTTTAAAAGTAACCAAGGAATTTCAATTTCTGTTGCAGAGTTGTGTCAAAAAAGTATTTTTATCACAGTTTTTGCATTTTTCTAAACGTTTTTTTTAACTTTTTCAACCTACTAACAGTTTGTGGTGGAAACAGGTTCTTATAGAGATTACATTTAGTATCTATTTTCTTTTTCAACTTAGCATCTTTTTAAGATGGTGATTTGGTTATGTTCTTCACTAACATGAGAAAATGCCACACATGCATTTATTTTTAGTAGACAGTATTGCTCTATAATCTAAACTGTTAGTTCCCACACATACTTGAATGCAATGTCCTTGCTGTATTATGTCCTTGTAGGAGGCAACTCTTTTCCCCAGACTAAGTAAAGATGTTATTCTGTGTCTCTAGCAGAATGTGATATGGTCTATGTTTTATTATTTAAAAATGTAAACAGTGTCTGGTTTGAATTTGGTGAGGTGCACTTTATACCGGAGTTATCATGAAAGATAATGAGAGCTGTGAATAAGAGGCAGCTCTGCAGGGCCTGATGTTCATCCTAGGAAGGAAGATAGCTGCACAAACAGAGATGTGTGAAGGCTTGCACACTGAGATAAGTGCATTCATGAATGCACTGAGGCAGGCTTCCTGAGACATTACACCAAGGCATGGGGTTAGATCCTTCCAACCAGGACAAGTGGAAGGGTACTCCCATCATGCTCTCACTAGTGTAGGGGTATTATTGATAGATATAAGTAACATTAGAAACAATTAACATGGTTGAATTGCTTGTGTTTTTCTCAATTCTAATAATGCTTAAAATAATGATGTGTCTCATCTGTCTAATAATCGCAGTTCATGTTATACATACAAAGATTCGATCTTTTCAAGAAACATTTGAAAATGAATCATTGTCTATTCTCTTTATAAAAACCTGGGCACACAAAATTGACAAACAAGAGGTTTAGACCACTTTCCACAAATTCCTTGGGAATAGGAATAGTGATGTTCAAGGTTGCTGAAAGCATCTATTACTCTGGAGGTTTAGGAGTATAGATGTGGTCCTGTGAGCTAGCCAAACCAACATTTACTGATGATATAAGAAGACTAAGGGCCAGATGTAGGTATCCAAGTACCGGTCGGTAACGGCCGAAAATACCGATTTTGGCCATTACCGACCGGTATTTGGGTACTGAGATGTAGGGCATGAAAAAATACAGATTCGGTAATTTAACCGACTCAGTAAATTTACAGATTCTGTAAATTTCCCAATTGGGTAAAATTACGGATTCTGTAAAATTACCGAATCTGTATTTTGAAATGTAGGTAGCACTGTAAACAGTGCTACAGGGCTTTAAGGATTCATTATTTATCACTAACTGTTAGTTGGTGGTAAATAACAAATTTCTATGTAAATGCAAATATGTGCATTTACACCTGTGCCATTTGGCACACACACATGCCCCTAGGGTATGTATGTGTGCCACATGGCACACAAGCACTAATCAGGGGTGCAACAGGGTGTCAAAGTGACACCCTGCCACCCTTGACTATTTCACAATTTTACCGAATCTGTATTTACTGATTCGGTAATTACCGAATCTTAACAATTCGATAAAAAATACCAAATAATTACCTACATAGGTTTTACCGATTCTAAAATACCGAATTGGTAAAATTCGGTATTTTAGAATCGGTAAAACCTTTTTACCTACATCTAGCCCCAAGTGCCTATATTATGAAGTTTTGATGATATAATACACAGTCCTACTAAATTCGTAGGAACCATATAACATGGTGCCACCAATGTTTCAGGTTTAGTATCTATTTAATGGGATCCTGAGTAGTTTATTTTGAGTGCCCAAAGCTTCTTTTTTGCCTTTATATGGAGACGTCCATGGTGATGAGGGTTTATCCTCTTCAGGATTATTAGGAAGCACCTATTTATTTCTGTAGGTTGATCAAGCTTGGGCTTTTAAAAGGAAAGTCCCCTATAGTGCTTCCTTTCTTTGAATTCCAGTCATTAATATGACAGTGCCGCAACCAATGATTTTTGCTATTAATTGTAGACCAGCAGTAACTTATCAATTGACCAGATGTGGGCTTGCCAATGGTGATGTAGATGTTACCTTCGTGGTTGAGGCTCATGAAGCGTATAAATGCAAAATATTTCATTTCTGGGTTATTTTTCCTGCAGTCAATGCAAATTTACAAAGGTTTCACACATTTATTGAGGCTGTTGTTCCAGCTGCATTTAGGGTAAATAAGTATTTAGAAATCTCATTAACTTACCAGGAGTATCATAACTAGTTCCAAAGCTCCCTCCCACAAACCCATCGCAATGTAAGACTTGGCCCTCTCAGTAACAAAGGGGCCATTGGCTGGTCTTAGCAGGCTATATGCCTTTTCCACATGCAAATGCATGAACAAAGATAGAGATGCTTGCTCTTTTGAACCATTTGGTTAGACTGTATTGATGTCTGATGCTGTTCATAATGCATACCTTAAATACTGCCCCAGCAAGAGCTCCTCAACTGGTCATGCACAATTAGCTGTACCTGCAATTAGTCTGATTACTATTAATGCTATTACGGGTAAGATCCCGGCCAAACATGATGAGATTGCATTTTGGGTAGCACAAAAAACAGATCAGCTTGAGGAAGTTTTCCCCAAATGGGTCTCCAAGATAAGTTTAGAATTTTCACTATGTGTCTTGCACTTGGTATGGTTCCCATAGTTGAGGAGTGTGATATGTGGGGTACTGCATTTGCTTCCCTCTACACCACGATTCTTCAAAGTCGGTCCTGGAGGTCTGGATCCATGCCAGATTTTTAAGATAACTACAATTATTTAAATGGTGATATAATACAAATCTGGCATGGATCCGGCCCTCTAGGACCGACTTTGGGGAACCCTGCTCTACACCAATACTCACTGAACATGGAGCAACCCCTGCCCCTCCCCTAGATTTGGGGATGGAACTCATTGGCAACTTTGCCACAGTGTCCTCAAATATTTAAAGCTATATTCAGGGGCAGGTGGATTCTTTGGTAATACTTTAATGCTTATCTTTAGTTCTCGCTGTGACGAAGGAAGGCAAGATGTCTAAAATAATTTTGGAAGAAACCTTTTCTTTTATAGGTCAGGATAGTTTGGGAACCAGGCCTAATAAGCCAAAAATGAAAGGCAAGTTAGAAGCCGATTATACCAAGCAGGGACCTGAGTCTTCAAAAAAACGCTGGGATAAAAATAAGGAATAGGCTAGAACTAAAACACAGAGTTGATCTCCACAATGACAGTCTTCTGGGAGCCATTATAATTCACTTGTCCATGATAACATTAAACAGCCTGATAGCTATCAGTGTTCTGATACATGTCCTTCTTGTTCCTTGCAGGACACTCCAAGTCCAGATAAGCCATCAGCTAGAAAGGGGTTGAGGCAACCGCAGACAGGAGGAGTATTGGAAACCAAAGATAGGCTCGTCCTCTGATTTCATTATAAAAAAGGAAGATAGCCTCCTGCAACAAAAAGCACAGTTTCAAAAGATGAAAGTTGCAGGAATTTCCACCAAAAATCCCCAAATGCTCAGAACTCTTCTTCTGAACAAGGCATGGGCGAGACCTCTTCTCAGCATTGCAGCAGGTCACATTAGTTCTCCAGACTCTTTAAGAGTTTCTGATGGTAAGACGTGATGAATATGTGCAAGTTGAAATTCCAGATCAGCGGCATAGCCATTGTTAGAAATGGGGGTCTCTAGTTAGCAAAGGTTTACACCATGTCCAAGTAGGGACCCTTATTCTAGTCAGGGTAAGGGAGTCACACAGCTAACATAATCCCTGCTCACCTTCTTGGCAGCTTGGCATGAGCAGTCAAGCTTATCTCAGAAGCAATGAGTAAAGCACAGAAATGTGTCAGTTGCTTACTCAGGGGAGGTGATGTGTCAGTTCCTTACTGTCAAGGAAGGTGATGCGTTGGTGTCCTTACTGCAGCGCAGAGGAGGTGATGCGTTTGTTCCTTAGTGTCAGGGGAGGGGATGTGTTTGTTCCTTACTGTGAGGAGATGTAATGCGTCAATATCCAGACATGCAGCCTCAATTCTTTACTGCGGGGCAACATCAATAAAGAACTTGGTGCCCAGGGACAATGCGTCAAAAATCAAGATGTGCTGTGTTGATGCGGCGGTAGCTGAACAGGCTCTGCATCTATTTCACAGCCAAAAAGCAGGTGATGCAGTGATTTCTTCAGCCGCATAGCAGGGCTTGTGCTGGAGTCGGAGCGTGCACCACGGATATCGCTATTGCGATGCTCTGGATCCGAGTTGAGGTGATCTTTCAGCCACATGGCAGGTGCTGATTCGATTCCTCTGCCCCACAGTGGTGGTGCTTTGGTATTTCAACCGCACTGTGGTGCTGTATTACAAAAACAGGCACTGAGAGTCAATGCATGGATTTTCTTGCTTCTTAGCAGCAATGCCACTAACAAGGGCCAAGAACTGGATTTGGCATCACTTGGCAGGTCTGAACATCCAGCAGAGGAGTTTTGGGGCTGCAGCTGAAGTCTTTGATGGCCCTGAGACTTCTTAACAGGAGGCAAGCACACACAAGCACTTTGAGAACCTTGGAAGCAAGATTGAGAAAGCAAAGTCCAGTCATTTCAGTGCCCCAGACAGAAGCAGCAAGCAGCAAGCAGCAAGCCAGCACAATAACGCAACCAGCAGACTGTCAGTCCCTTCTAAAGCATCCAGCTTTTTGGCAGAATTTCCTGTAGTCTTTTAATCTAGAAGAGTTCTGAAGTTATGGTGTACCAGCCCCAGTACTTATACCAGATTCTGTCTTTGAGGTAGGCAAACTTCAAAGAAAAGTCTGTATAGTGCACAAGACCCTGCCTTTCCCTAATCTGACTACAGACCCACTACAGGGGGGATGGAGATAGTTTTGAGTGAGGACATGTAGCGCCCTATTCAGGTGTCAGTGAGAACTCCTCCTACCACTTTAGCTCAGGATAATCCATCACTCTGGTGATGGGCCATCAGGATATGCATGGCATACCTCAGCTCCCTTTGTGTGAGTGTCTAGAGTAAATTCTCAAACAACCCACCCATCAACCAAATCCAGATGTGGATTTCACAGGCAGGCAGAGGCACAGAATGGTAAAGCAAGAAAATGTCTACTTTCTAAAAGTGCCATTTTCAAACATGCACTTTAAAAACCAACTTCACTAAAAGATGTATTTTTAAATTGTGAGTTTAGAGACCCCAAACTCCAAATATCTATTTGTTCCCAGTTGGAAGTTACACTTGCAAGACGTTACAAGGCTGCTCCTATGGGAGAACTAGTCATTGCAATAGTAAAAAATAAAATTAGCAGTATTTCACTATCAGGACATGTAAAATATAACAGTACATGTCCCACCTTTCGCATACACTGCACTCTGCCCATGGGGCTCACTCTGGCCTACTTTAGGAGTGCCTTATATGTAGTAAAAGGGGAGGTTAGGGACTGGCCAGTGGTTGAACTAAAAAAGGCAATTTTAAACTTTGAAAATTAAATTTTTAGCCATTTCCAGCTAATCCCAGAATAATATGACCCTCTCTGGCCAAATGTACGTTTAAATCATCGTCCGTCATATTATTCTGGGATTAGCTGGAAATGGCTACAAATTAAATTTTCAGTCTAAATTGCCTTTCTTAGTTTCCTACTTTTAGGATATAAATTATCAAATGAAGGCAAAAGTCTGACACCACGTTTCTTGGCGAAATGTGATTTATTACAACCACCAAATTCTTTAAAAAGCTTCAATCACTTTTGGGATTTCTGAATTTTGGTAGAACATTCTAACCTGATAATGGTGCGACCCGGCAGCATTCCGGCCTATCACTCTAATCAACACGGACGTGAAGATCCTTACTCGGATGTTGGCCACTCGCCTGGCCACGCACATGGCACATTAGGTCCATCGGGATCAGTGTGGGTTAATCCCCGGTCGCAACACTGCGATGAACCTGCGGCGTCTAAATCATGTCCTCCATGAGGTGCGAGGTAGCGAGGATCCTGAGGTCTTGGTGTCCATAGACCTCGCTAAGGCCTTTGACACTGTCAGCTGGGGGTACCTCTTGGAGGTGCTCCGGAGAGCAGGGCTGGGGCCGGTTTTCTGTAATTGGATCCAGGTGCTCTATGGGGCTCCCCGGCCTAAGGTTCGGCTCGGCTCGGCTCGGAGTGGTCCGTTCCGAGGAATTGCCCCTGAAGAGGGGAACGCAACAGGGGGGCCCCCTGTCACCGCTCCTTTTTGCCCTTGCGATTGAGCCCTTGGCGGTCTCTGTTCGGACTGAGCTGGAGCAGTGGGGCATTAATGTCGGAGATACCATGAACGTGGTCTCCCTGTCTGCGGATGACACTCTGTTCTACCTGTCATCCCCAAAGGACTCGGTCCCCGCTTTAATGCGGTTATTAGACCGCTTTGGTGCGGCCTCCGGGCTGCGTATTAATCCTGCGAAGTCTTTGATTTTTCCCCTGGCGGGATGCGCCGTCACTCCGGGCGTGGACCTCCCGTGCCTCGGGCTGCGCTGGGAACTAAAAGCCTTTCGATATTTGCTTATTCAGGTGGCTCCATCTGACAAACAGTTGTTAGCCCGCAACGCTGAACGAGTGATCCGCTCTCTGCACCAATCTGTGTCCTTTTGGAATACGCTCCCTCTCTCCCTCATGGGACGGTTGGCGGTCGCTAAAATGGTGATGCTGCCTCGCGTATTGTATGTACTGCAGAATACGCTATGCCCGCTCCCCCCGTGAATATTTCGCACGCTCAATTCCCTGCTTACATCTCTACTCTGGGCTGGCGGACGTAGCAGAGTGGCTCTACATACCGTGGTCCGGAGCTGGGAAGAAGGAGGGCTAGAGGCCCCGAGATTTGACCTCTACTACTACGCAGCGCAGCTCCTGCCGGCTGCGAGATGGTTCGCGGCTGCTGACAACTGGGAACTACAGCTCCTGGTGGGCAGTGCAGACGAGAAGGCTCTACAAGTGGCTCTGATGCAAGGACGGGGCGCGGATGAAGCCCTACCCTATGTGGTATGCCACACGGCAGGAATCTGGCAGCGGTTTGTGGAAAAGGTCTTGAAGCGGGCCCCCTTTCATAGGGAGCTGCCGGTGTGGATCCTGGCCCCAGTGTTGTTGATGGAGGAGAGTGTGTCCTTCCGGGAATGGTGGACGGAGGCTGTGAGACTTTGGCGGATCTTTATCCAGATGACTCCTTCGTGTCTTTTGAGAGAGCCATGGAGGCCTTTGGCTTGAGCAGGGGATAATATTTACACTATAGGGGACTCCAGGAGGTAGCGAAGACAACCTGGCCCCAGGTCCCGGAGGGGCCACCGCTGACGCAAACCCTTAACATTCTCCTTTCCTGCGGTAGGGGAAAGCGGTTGATATCCCTACTGTATTCAGCCATGCAACGGGATTCGGCCCCGCCGACCGCGCCGTCCTGGGCGGCTTGGGAGGCGAATCTGGGGATGGTTTGGAGCCGGGACAGCGCAGGCGTATCGGGCTTCTGACCCTGAAAGTCTCGTGTAATGCACGGTTCAAGTTGATCCACTTTAATTTTATGCATCGCACCTACATGACCCCGGTATCCTTGAAGCGTATCTCCGCAGACAGACAAGATGACTGCCCTAGATGTGGGATGTTGAGGGCTGGGTTACTTTTGGAACGTGGTGGTGGAACACGTCGGCTGCTTCATTGTCTCCTGGCGTTGGTGCCCAAGCCCAAGAAGAGGAACTTGTCCTATAAGTTCCTGCAGTTGCTATTAGTGTTGGCTCGGCGGCGCGTGGCTATCACTTGGAAGGGGCAGAGGGCCCCTGCACTGTCCCTATGGCTTAAAGATGTTCGGGAGGGGTCCCTGGCCGAAGAAACACACATGCAGCGTACGCGACACGATGAGAGACTGCAGGAAGACCTCCTGGCTTGGAGGGTGATGTGTGCTGAGGGTATGCCGGATAATGACTCGGATGCCACTAGTGCCAAATTGTTCACCCCTGAGGGTTCTGATTCCAAAGAGGATGTGGTGAGGGGTACGACAGAGAGACCTGTCTTGGGTTAGTGCCCTGATGGACGCGCACTGATGTTCCCTATCTTGTAACCCTATCAGTTGTCTTGTGTCCCAGAGGATTGACTGTTAGTGTGAGGTCTGCACCCTATCGGGCCGCGAGTAAGTAACCTGACTCTTGCATGTACTCTAGTGATGATGCCGCGTTTTGGGGGGGAGGGTTTAGTTGTTGGTTGTTTGATGGGGTTCGTATTGCAAAACCACCTGTGCAGATGGGTGGTAGGTGGGCTACATAGAAGACATGAAAAAGGGAGTGATTGACACGAATGAAGGGGGAAAAAATAGAAACGCCAAACCGGAATCTGCGGATGTTAGAAACCTGGCGTGTCTATATAATTGGTTATGTTTTTCTCAGTGGCATTCCTCCATGTTACGCCGCCCGGCCTCAGGGATGTGGGCCGGTAGGCTGTGTATTATCCTGAATATGGACTTTGGTCAAATTCGAATCAAAATGCCTGTGTTTTTGATGGACCTGGAATATGTCTTTTATGTTCTTGTTTTCCGCAATAAACATATTTAAAAAAAAAAAACTGATAATGCACAATGGGTTGACTATTGTACGATTAAATGCATCCATATTTTGCTTATGAAAATTGGACTTCTGCACATATTATTATTCTATGAAATTTATGTGCAGACATGCTTGAATCTAAACACTTACATACTTCTGTTAACTCTGCTAATTTCAGGATCTGCATAATTGCAGGTACCAGTGGTTACACATATGTTTTGTTTAATGAAGGAGAAACTGTGTAGATTACTTATAAATTGCATTTATATTCCAATGCAGAAATGCGTTTTACATTGACAGAATTTCTTTTTTAATCAGTTTAAATGACGGTATTGAAGGAACGTCCATTGGCACAAGGGAGACGTATACTTGTGGTGTCTCCATTTCCAGCCCTGAAGTCTGTCACCGAGGCCAGCAGTCCAAACTGGAATGTCTTGAATCCTAGATGGATCCAGTGGGCCTCTTCCTTGACAGCTAGTGATGTAGATTATATTTTGACCCTAATTTGAGAACACAGGAATATCTCGAGTATGAACAGGAATACCCCATGTCTAGTGAAATTTTCCTGTAGATGAGTATGTTTTCATAATCTATAGTGATGATTCAGCTCAACCTGCAGTGGGTACAAAGTACAAGTACTCCATGTGTGTGCTGCACTTAAGGGTGTCATGAACGATGGTGTATTTCAGGCACAAAGAACATATACATGAATTTAGGTGACTCTACCGCTCAGCTGGTTGAATTGAAAGCTTTGGTTCTTGCTTTTCAGAAACTGAATTCAGAATTTCCTGCACATAACATATGTGATTCCTATTACTGTGTCCAGGCTTTTAACAATAATTAACTTTATTGCTGCTTAAATGGATTTAGCGATTCAAAAGGAAATACTATTAAGCATAAGCATCTTTGGGAGAAGGGGGTGGCTCTGAAAGATACTTTGCCACAGGTTCATGTGATCCACACATTGAGTTATCAGCGTGTTGGTATACATGCTGCAGGAAATTCATTGGCTGATAAAATAGCCAATTGGTTCCATTAAGAAAGCACCACGGAGTGCTTTTTAGATCCAAACCATTTCTTCGAAAATAATTGTAATTTAAACAAAACAATCCTGAATGTATCAGACCTACAATAAATTAGCGAAAGTAAAAATGTATCACCTTCTTTGTTTTTAATTAGCTTTTTTAGAAAAAATAAAATCACAATTTTGCACAGTAAATAAATATGGTGTGGGAATGTAGGTGTGGTTCATTCAGGATTGTTTTTTATAAATTAAAATTCTTTTTGAAGAAATGGTTTGGTACTAAAATGCACTCTGTGGTGCTTTCCCAACGGAACCACTTGTAGTTTTTTAATTCAATACCCAGGTTCCGAGGGAAACAGAGTGAACCCATTGATATTAATGATGAAGTTGCCAAGGCAGTTGTTCAGAATCTATTTGTGGCTGTATTACTCTTTCATATACGAAAATAGATGATGACATTTTGGCTGTGCACAGCCTTGGCTAGTGGCAAACCCTCACCTAAAGACTATACAGCTAAAAACTCCTATCTATTGAGTCCCTAAATTGTTCCCTTTACCTGCATTCCTGGGGTGAGTGATCGAGTGATGCCCAAACAGGACCGCAGGTTAGTGATATTACTAGCAGCTCATTAGGGATTATGCGGTGTGGCGGCTACTATTTCTTTATTGTAGAAAAGATATTGTTGGCAAGGTCTTTATCAGCAGACCAGAAAGTTTGTACTTTGTTGTGACATTTGTCAACACATTAAAGGTTCCACCATTGCTCGCCCACCACAGACACCACTTTTACTTTCAAATAAGCCATTACAACGTGTCTATTTAGATAATTACAGACCAAGCCATATGATGGTGCCTTCAAAAATATCTTAGTTGATGTTGTTTCTGGTTCTCGATTTCCATGGGTGTGGCTTCAGTGATTGACTTGCTCAAATCTTATTAAAGATTTACAAGTCTTTATCTGTACATACGCAGTGGCAACATTTCACTCAGACGAGGGCCAGGCATTCGCTGCTAAAGCATTTCAGGATGCTATGGGCACCCTGGATGTTTTGCTGTGCATTTTTCTCCGCCCAATATCATCCTGAGGGAATTTCGATAGTGGAACGGAAGAATTGAGACTCAAAGCAGTCCTTAACAGCTAAAGTATTAGGTTCAGGTTGTAGTTGGATTCATCACATGTATGGTGTACAGAGAGCTTTAAATAGTCTGACCAGCTGAATGTTGAATGGTCCTACTCCATATGAGGTGTTATATGGGGTTCCAATGTTTGTGCCAGATCTTGATAACTCTGGTGCAGTGGCAGAGAATGACCTCTAACATCAATGAATATTTCACTGTCTTATAGGAATTACATGACTTCCGAGATGAACACTTGAATTTAAGTTTTAAAATATCTGCCACTGGCAAAATCAAGGGGCCACCAGTGATTTCTGATTGGATTCCTAAAGTTGGAGATATATTATGAGAGAAAGGTTGGGCCCATCCTATCATGCACCAGTGCCCGTCTTTGTCAGCCAAGGAACTCAAGCTGTCATTTGCCACCTCTTGCTGGTTGTAAACAGAAACAACAAGTTTCCATTTGTTGGATCAAATTACACCATGTTGCCAGTCCTCCATAGTGAGCCCGAGAGACGTTGGTTAGTTCCTTGTTACCTTTCCCTGCACTGCAGGAAATCCCTCTACATTCAATAAGTAGTTCCAATCTTACTACTCCCCTTCTGGAGTTTTCTGCGGCTAAACTTTAGATCATACAGATTGATGATGACAACACAGGATACATTTCGGATTTGGTTTCGCCTTTTTCTACTGCTGCTCCTTGTGATGAAGTTAAGTATTCTAAATCACCTTTGTAGGCATCTGCTGGATATATTTCACAGGACAAGGACCCTGTTTTCACTCAGACTGCCTCTGGTTATTTTGTCAACATGGATGATTTTTCTCAAGATTATTCTAATACCTTCTCGTCGAGGTGTGCGTGGATTATTCATTTTGCTTGAACACACACATACCTGCTTCCTCCTTGGTCCTATTGATAGATTTTTCTTTCACTATTGTTTGTCAGCCTTTGGATTGGATTTGTTACAGTCTTCTTTCTGCTGTGAAATGGACACTATCTCTCTGACCGTACTTCTTCAGAATTGGTAGGTGAGGCCCTCACTCCCCATTCTTCATCACATAAGGTCAGAAGAGACTTGTCCCTTGTGAGTATTACTGCTAACTCTGTCCATGATGGTATTGTATGAGATAAAGATCACTATTATATTTTTTATCCCACAGAAACATTGCAAATGTCATGTGTAGGAAAGTAGGACCTTTTTTTATAGTTACCCCCCATTTGCCTGGTACTATTCTGTTTCTGACTACTCTAACTGAGATCCTGATAATCAGAACCCCAGTCTCTGTGCTTTCTCCCCTAGATAGGTATTTTAAGTACTTAGGTACATCCCAGATTGGACACTGGTGTACCCTTATCAGCCACTAGTATATGGTAATAGCGTACCCAGGGCATAGGTACACCAGCAGTCCTCCATGGGCTGAAGCATGCATTATGCATGACATGAGGGATTTCTCAAACTGTAAGTACAGGCCTGCCATTGCAGCCTATGTAAACTGGTGCTAGCACCACTCCACAACAGATTTAGGTTTTGCTATATGTGAGGTCACAGCACAGCACTTAAATCCTATAAGTCCCCCCTAAAGCAGGCCTTTCAATCCTGAGGCAGGGTGCTCGGATCTATGTGTGAGTGTGCCTCTGCATGGGCAGGGCAGCCCTACAACCTCCGGAGTCCATTCTCCTAGGGTTGTAAGTGAATCAGCCATTATGATACATAAAGTGGCCATGCGTCATTACGCAACGACCATCTCTAAACTGGCTGTAACAAACCATGTCATGTTTGGTATCACACAGGTTGGAATCATACCTCCCACACCATAAATGGTGTGGGAGGTATGATTCCATGCACTGTAAAGCTCCTCCAGGAGTTCCTCAGTACTCCTGGTACCAGTTTTCTAGAACCAGAGAGCACAACATGGCTGCTGCCAACCAGAGACACAATTCTGCCCTCCTGTCGCTAAGCCGAGCTTGAGCAGGGGAAGGCAGACCAATAGGTATCCTGTCACCGGGAGGGGTGACCAGCTACCAGACAGGGATTAGTGTATTGGGGCTGGGTAGAAGATTAATTTCAAGTCACCACTTCTACTTCGACCATCTGGGCACTCTGGACTTTGCTGTACTCTGCTCTGAGCATCAAGACTGTAACTGGGAAGACTCCTGCTGCTCCTGGTCTCATTGCCCTGCTCGTCTGCTGCATCGTCCATGCCTGTGTTCTTACAGGAACCTTCCAAGGCCTGTGGACATCCAAGACATCTGAAGGAATCTCCCTTGAAGTGAAGGAGTCAAATCCCTGCATCTGCAGGCACCTCAAAAAAGCAGTTTGGTCTGCTGATCCCAAGCTACCACAGAATCCAAAATGCTCAGCAACGTAGGTGGTGGTTCTCCACATTCTTTGAGGCCTGCCCTGTCCTGTCACCAAGTTTGAGGCTAGTATCCCTTGTCGGAGCTGTAGGAACCAAACCCCTGTCCAACACATCAACTTGCTGCTGCAAAGGCTTGTCGACTTCCTTGTAAATGTAAATGTAAATGTGTTGTATTTGTATAGCGCGAACAGTAACCCGTAAGCATCCCGGCGCTTGTACTCCTACCACAAGGGAACCCCTCCTGGCTTTTCCTTGTGAGGTGTCCACTCCTGGGCATCCCATGGTGAAACCAGGCATCCCTTGTGTATCGGGGGCCGTTGTGGAGACTAAGCAAGCTATTGCCCAGAGTTGCAGCGTGGGGCCCATGCTTAGATTCGGCACTGAGGCGAGAATATCCGGTCAGAGGAATTTAAGCCCGATCCTGCCGAGGCGGGAATCGAACCCTGCTCCCTGGCCAGCGCTCTGCATCAAGGTCAGCCGCTCTAACCATTGAGCCACACTTCTCCACTTCTTCCTTCCTCCAAGATCTTTGGGCTTCAAGTATCCCCAACCTCAAGCATCTCCATTGATCAAGATCTGTGTCCTCCCCACAACACTTGCATCGTGGGCCTGCATATTTGGTGTGCTGCTTGAGGTCCTCTTGCGACTCCAGTGGCTCCGTGCGTGTGGGTCCTTGTTAGAACTGGGGGTCTCTAGTTGGCAGAGGTAGGTACCTTTGTCCAAATAGGGACCCTTGGTTCTAGTCAAGGTAAGGGGGATACACGCTGTAGATAGCCCCTGCTCACCCCCTTGGTAGCTTGGCACGAGCAGACAGCCTTATCCTAAAAGCAATGTGTAAAGTATTTGTACCAACACTCACAGTAACACAGTGAAAACACCACAAATGGACACCACACCAGTTTAGAAAAATAAAATATCTTTATCTAAATTAAACAAGACCAAAACAACAAAAATCCAACATATTCAGTAGAATGTCTTTAAAAAGGTTTGTTGCAAAACTACATTTGTAGATAATAAATGCGACTCTTTTCTCTCATAGTACCTTAGATGCGTAACGCAGAACAAACAAAAGGGTCACAGAGACTCTTCCCACGCTCCGTTTGCGATGTGACAAGATGGCACCTTGTTGCGTTGCGAAGTTCCGGTGAAATGCGATAAAATGCTGTCTATGATGCGATGCAACAACGTGGATGCAATGTGTGCACACCTGACAGCCATGCAGAGAAATCAGTGGTTCCTTGAGCTGCGACAGGCCCTTCAACACGCTTCGCCAGTGATGAGATGACGATTAGCAGCAGCGGCAACACGCTTCCTTAGCAATGTGACGGCCCGGCGACATGCTTCTCCGGTGATGCAACGACGAACAGCAGCAGCGGCGACATGCTTCCTTGGCGATGCGACTGCGGCGTCACGCTTCTCCCTCATTGTGTCGCGCTTCCAGCTCCTATCAACAAGGGCCTCACACACTGATACAGGCACCTCAGGGCAGGTCAGAACTTCCAGCAAGGAAGTCAGGGAAGCTGGGGGTGAAGTCTTTTTGTGCCTGGGACTTCAGAAACAGGAGGCCAACTCTTCTCAAGCCCATGGAGACTTTTCTTCAGATGGACACAGCACACAGCAAAGTACTTCTTCAAGCAGGGGACATAGCACACAGAGAAGTCCCTTGATCCTCTCCTCAGCAGAAACAGCAAACTGTAGGCCAGCCCCAGACACACAGCAAGGGCAGTACTTCTCAGTCTCCTCAGCTGATCTTCTTTGGCAGGTATTCCTCTTGATCATGAAGTAGTCTTGGAAACTTTTATATCCCTGTGTTCCCACAACAGGAGGCCAGCTCTTCTCAGGCCATTGGAGACTTTCTTTTCAGGGCACAGCACACAACAAAGTCCTTGTCAAGTAGGGGACACCGCACACAGCAAAGTCCCTTGTCCTTCCTTTGGCAGCAATAACAACTGCAGGCCAACCTCAGACTCACAGCAAGGGCAGTACTTCTCCTGCACCTCTTCAGCTTTTCTCCTCAGCAAAGGTTCCTCTTAGGTTCCAAAGTAGTCTAAAGTTCAGGGGTTTCAGCTCTCATATCTATGCCCCAAACGTCTTTGTTCTTTAGATGTGAAAGGTCGTGGACCCAGTCCAAACCAGTTCTGGTTGCACTTTGCAAGTGCACAACTTCTTCCTTTGTCAGTATGGGCCAGGGTCATCGGACGTGCAACAGGAGATGGGGCTGGCATTGTGGAAGGCAGGCACAGCCCTATTTCGGCCTGGGTGCTACTCCTCCCACCACTCCAAATGCAGATAGGTTTATTCAGCCTAGCGCTGACTCACCCAGACTCCTGGAGCCAACCCAGCCCCTGTCACTCTTAAACCAGACAGTCAATCCACAAACAGGCAGAGGCACACAGAGAGGTTTAATAGGAAAATAGCCATTTTCTAAAAGTGCTATTTTCAAACACAGGATTTAAAAACCTTCCTTCCTAAAAGATGGGTTATTAAATTCTGAGTTCAGGGATACCAGACTCCAAGTTTCCATCTTGCTCCTATGGGAAGATATGCAGTTAAACATGTTACACAGCATTCCCCGTTCTGTCCTATGGGCAAGATAGCCTTTAAATAGTGGAAAACGAAATTGGAAGTAGTTCACTATCAGGACATGTTACACAAAGTAGTACATGTCCTACCTTTTACATACACTGCTCCCTGCCCAGGGGGGTACCTACGGCCTAACATAGGGGTGTCCTAGGTGTAAGAAAAGGGAAGGATAAGGCCTGGAAAGTGGGTACACAGGCCAGGTCAACATGGCAATTACCAAAATGTGCACAGGCACTGCAGTGGCAGGCCCAAGACATCTCTTTGGGGCTAGTCATGTGGGTGGCACAATCAGTGCTGCAGGCCAACTAGTAGAATTTGAATTATCAGCACTGACACACTCAGGGCACTTTCCTAGGGACTTACTGGTAAAAGAAATATACCAATCATGAATAACCAATCACAATAACAATCTATACAGCGAGCATATGCACTTTAGCACTGATCAGCAGTGGTAAACGGCCCAGAGTCCCATAGGGAACAACCATAGGTCAGGAAAAACAAAGGAGGAAAAAGCTAAATGTTTGGGGATAACCCTGCAAAAAGGGCCATTTCTAACAGTCCTCTTGAGGGTCTTCCTTCATTTCTGTGGGCGTCCCTGATTGCTTCAGGTTTGCCCTCACTCCTCTGATTGTGGGGAGTCACTTGGAACTTGCTGGTCCCGACACTGCACGTTCTTCGTTTTCCACATTGTTTGCAGTTGCCAAGGCTTTTTGGTGTTCTCAATGGACACCGACCCCTCAGCTCTTGACATCCAACGTAGGACAGCTCGTGAACAGCTCCTGGTCTTCCACAGTGTCACCTGACTCTCACAGCTGCTGCGGATCTAAGTGACCATCATCTCTCCTAGAAGACTCAACATCAGTGGGCATTTGTCTTCCATGCCTCCTGGTCAAACCTGAGTGGCATAAACTCTGGCCCCTCTGCTTACAGCTACTTCTCATCCTGAATCCCCCTTTGGGTTCCACTGGACACTTTTACCTTCTCCAGCAGCGGCATCTTCCTGAAGTCTCCCATTGAGTTGGACGGCGGTTTCTAATGCCACATCACACCTATGCACCCGGCTTCCCTGGTGTAGGTTCCCTAGTTCATGGGGTATCCACGGTTGTGGTGGCTCTCCAACCTTCTGTCTTCCACAGGGTTTCTTCAGGGTCCACTAGGAAGGGTCCTTCTTTTTTACAAAGGTAACAGTGACTTACCTATTGACTTGAATAGAGCCTGTGGTCGTGTTCCCACTCAACACACAGCATCCGTGGGGTTCCAGGTTACTTACATCGGGTGGTTCCTTGGGTCTCTGGCACTTCTACGTCTTCTGGGTATATTCTTGACTTGAGTTGTGGTTCGTATACCACTATTTTAATATATGGTTTGGTCTCCCCCTGCTTCTACTGAAAAGTATTATGTTATTTGTGTACATCTCTGGCTAGGAGATATCTGTATGTGTTAGTGAGTGTCTTATAATAAATAAATATTTTTATAAATACACTGTGTGGTTCTTTTCCACTTAATCTTTACCAATAAGATGATTTTCTGGTAAAACAAGCTGCTTTATGCTCCTTCTGGACTAAGGCTGAAGTCTGCTCTCCACAGCTACCACTTAGAGAGCTTTCTAAGGTTGTCTAAGACTACTAAAACACCATAAGGGTTTTCTGGAGTGGTGCAGGGTGCCCATTTATATATACCAAGCCAGCCTCTCACAATATGTTTTTTAAGTTGCTATGGACAACATCATCATCTCAGTTCCCATTTCTGATGAATGAGATGTTCTGACTGCTACTAATATGCTATCTGAATTTGAATCATACAGCCTATTTGAAAATGAGAATTTGTATTTGAATTCCGCAAATTATGGGGAAATGTTTTGTTACCATCCTTATGCCCATCACTTTTGACACAGAGCTAATACTCCACATGCTGTTTTTTATTATAGACAGTGGGAACGCTGTTTCACACCAACAGTAGGCAGTTTTAATACTTATTTGAAAAAGTTCCATTATTTTTCTGGTCATGTTCCTACAGACCTGGTTTCATTTTTTAACCAGCTTACCCATTCCCCACCGAAGAAAAACATGCTCCACAAGCAAAGTTAATATATTCGGATTCATTTTTTTCACAATTCTCTCTTCCCGCAAGGCGGATGCCACTGCAAGCACGAGTGTGCTTGAAAACAGCAAGTGTGCGGCTCAAGGCGCAGTCATTACCCTGCTAGAACTATCAGTCTGTGCGTAGCTCAGGCAGTCTCTCCATGCCAGCTCAGGCACTCTGTCTCTCCCTGGATACCATGGTCTCTCCACTTTATAGATATTTTATAAAAGGGGAGCCCAGTGTACGTCTAGGAATGTCGGGTCTGTGCCAATTTTTCGGATGGCCATACGACATAAAGGGTCATAATGTCAATTAAATTGAACTTTGCCTCTGGGTGTTCTGAAATTCAGCATGCTGCCTTCTGGAAAACTTCACTGCCACATGCGTTGTACCAACCCTTTTAATTTTGGTTGCTCCAATCAAGGCACACAAACTTACTTATGGAGAAGAGACAAACTGTATATCTCAATTATAATGTTATCATTTATTTATTTATTGATTGATTTGAAAAGTTTTATATAGCGCTACTAGACCCGGAGGTATCAGAGCCCTTTACATGAGTTACAGCGAGTTACATAGTTACATCACTTAAATCAAAGAGTCACAGAGGGAGGAGGAGGGAGAGGGAGGGTATACATAATGGGAAAAATGTGGAAAACAATGTCAGATATCCGGCTGGGTAGCTGACGGCAGAGGGGGTGACACCAGGGCCAGACTCCTCTTTAGCTGCATATGACAGCTCTATCGGGCATCTGCCAAGGTTGCTCGTGTATCAAGGTGAGTACAATCAGTTTTGATGCCCCTGGGACATCGTCAAAGGTCCAAATGAAGTTCAGAGGAACATTATTTATGAGTTATATATAGGACTGGTTAGACCCGTAGATGATCTGTACACTACAGAGTAGCAGGCAGCGACCCTCAGATTGCGAAGTTAAAGAACACTTTTTGGCACATGCAAGTAGGTGCAGGCACAGCAATGAATTTTGCTCATTACTGGTCCACAGTGCTCTTACAGCGACTCAGTTCAGTGTTTGATGCTGAGATATGTATTGAATCTACTAGTCAGGGCTTTGTATTCTGGAAGATTCTGATCAATTTCCTAACATTCCCTGGGTCAAAAAGTTGAGTACCACTTATCTCTGGTATTTTTAGCATGGCAATTTAAACCCATTGCTTTTTATCAGTACTTGCTTTATTTTGAATGAAAAAATAAAGTTACTGATATGTTTTACATTTATTTAACTGATAAAATTAACTTACACTTTTTCTCTTGATTGAGTTTGGTGCACAGGGCCATATACAATCATCTTTTTTACCTTTATAGCTGCTTTACAAAAATGAGACATCTACGATTGTCGAATTTGTGCCAGTTTTACATAAAGTTCATTTAAATGAAACGTACTTTGCTAGTGCTTATTCTAAAATTCTGGCCTTCCTAGACCTACACTGGAAATGCTTGTTGCCTAGAAGCATACATGGTTTTTCCCGTCTCAGGAAGTCATGTGAAACTTCAGGAGGGTCACAAATGAGGACTTTATGCTGCTGGATTTAAATTTTATCATGAGGCAAGCCTAGGAGGGGCTGCATTCCTCCACATCTATATATTCACCCCAAGCAACTACCACCCGAGCTCTTTCTAAAACAAGCATTAGCATAGCTAATATGTGTCACCTTTTGGACCTTAGAAGTGTTTAGTTATCCAGCACAATATCCTTGGTGCAACAACATCCACTGTTGCATGGCTAACCACTTATAAGGTCACAAAGGCTAGACCAATGTTTTTTTTTTCAAACTGCTGTGGCTCCAACATCTGCCGGAGAAACTTTTGATCTCAAAGTAGCATGCTACTCGTCAGAAGTGCAATCTCTTTTATGGACTCTATTGCCACAGCACTTTGTTGAGCTTGTACACCAAATTTACAATGCTTCTAGGACAGCTTGAGTGGCACACTTTTTTAATGTGATGGGGTCTGGACCACTGAATTAATTTGCATGAAATGAAAGCTATCAGGATTGGGCTACGCCTCCTAAGTTTCTGCCAAATGTTCTGCAAATTCAGTAAACACAGCTAGAGTTTTTAGGCTAATTAAAAAAACTCCTTTTTAATATGTCATTTCATTGCAGTATTTTAACCCTTAAATTCCAGTGAGACAAGTTTCTCAAATGTTAATAGCTAAAAAAACTACCCAACGCATTGTACACCACACCCTGCAAAGGCACAGATCTGAATACAGGGTTACTTTCCTGTACAAGTTTGATGTGAAATATATATAGTCTTTGAAAATAAAACACAGTTAAAGTGAGATTCTGGTTCCATTAGTAGAGCCTAGAAACCATTAAAAGCTGTTGATCTTCGTAATATATGGTTTTCTCTAAAACTTCATGTTTAGTTTACTGTGACCATGAAATGCTGGCCATGGCATAACAGGTCAAATATGCAAGACAGAATCATCTGCCAGATCATACACACTACCTTTATTGCAATTGTGAATGAGAAAATGCTTAAACCTTGCCTTTCCTGATACATCATATGAATGAATATTAAACAAATCTTAGTCAATTTGACAATTGTTCACACCTTGAACACACAAAAAAACTTGTGTGGGTAGTATATATGATGCAAATATTAATTCTATCATACTCTGATATCTCACTCTTTCTCTCCTACATATAGTTGCATGGCTTCGACCATATATCTGTATCCTAGATACACAGATTTATCAGACAGCGTTAAAGTCATTAACATAACTGCAAAAACCCTGACATTTCAAGCATATTCAAAACATGCTAAGTGTCTGCCAAAGTTATAAGGTAATCAAAAATTGCAATGTAACTGCATCAATTTCATTTTTTTTAATTGTAGCCATATTTGTGAAAACTTGTGACTTTGTCATTTAGAAAAACATTTTTTTTCTCTGAAACTATTGTGGGTTATGCCCACTCTCTCTCTGTTTCAACGGTTCTCATCATGCCTCCTCACGTGCATGCGGTCTATATTCGCAAGTCTTGCAAAGCTCACCAATTTACGAAGATGGGAAAAAATAAATGCAATCTCCTAAGACCTCAATCATAGCCCTCTATTTGATTCATGATACTTTTAATGTTCATACTCACCATCTCAACCGACAAGATAGACAAAATAATGAACCTTTGCCAAACACCTTTTTTGTAACACTAATGTCTCAAAAACGTATGGATAAATTTACATAACAAATCAAGAACAAGCTTACTTAGAGAGTAAAGTTGCTCGTCCATGCTAACATTTATAAAATACTGTTTTGCAGTTTTTGCTGTAGTGGAGAGCAAAAAATCATATCACATCAATAATCACTAGAATATGCCTCTTCTTTAGCCTTCCTCTCTTGACCTTTTTCGTCCACTGGATGGTTCTACATGAAACTTGGCATTCAAACCGTAGACGGATGAATCAAGCTTAGCTTTGTGTATGTTCGTCTAATCCTGCCAAGGTTATTAGCAAGCCCAAAAATGCCTTTTCCATGGATAGTGAATTTGAATCATAACTGCAAAGTCATTATTGCAGACTGTCACTATATATAAATACTGATTCCTAAAGCTGCTGAAAATGAAAATGATCTCTTTGATGCATTCATTTGCTTTGACATAGCTCAGAAAGTCCAGTCTGTTCAATTAATCAAAACAAAAAAGTCCTGTCCAAGACCAATACGGTAGGCTGTAAAATGCATCTAGCCTTTTCGACTGACTGAACAGTTGATTATAGGTATTATAATTACAGAAGAGGTTTAATAGCTTCACAATTTCCCATCCTGTTATTTCCTTGTGATCACAAAAAATGACTAAAATTTGCACAATTTCGCCTACATGTTGTGGGTTATGACTAACATCAGCACACATCCATAATAAAGCAGTGATGAAGGATGAAATAAATAATCCCTTTAGTAATCTGATAATTCTCAAGAGTCCTCCTGCTGCTGGAAGTTTCTATGACACCAACCAGCAGGTTGGCAGCTGGGGAAAGAAAGTGTCTGACCTCAAGAGGGGATGTGGTGTGACAGAAAAGTGGGGAAGAGATGACAAAGGGGCTCTAAAAATCGCTGTGCTACCCCGAGGTGCGGGGAATTAAATGGGAAATGGGGTGAGCGCAATAATGAGCCACTAATGTGATGGGAACGTTACTTTTTGTGATGTTTCCATGGCGATGGGGGCTTTGCCTTTATTTAATATGGCTTGACACACTCTTGTAAGTACGGCCCCATCTCTTGGCATGCTTAGCGTGAAAGGGGAGGGGGCAGTGGTGTTGCGGTGGGTGTTCCACCGCAACACCCGTTACAGGGCAGCGTAAATAGGAGGTATCCCCAAAATTAAGAGAAGGGAAAACCTGGTCTTAAGTTTGCCAAATGAGGAGAAATGCTTTATTTCTCCTCGCTTTTGCTTTTTCCATGTGTGCTGCTTCCGGCCCATAAACAATCTTTACAAATAAATTACATTTTGTGACTTCCATGTGTGCTGCATTAAGCAGCACATATAGAAGTGACAAAAAGGCATTTCAAGATTATGTGCAGGAAGGGGCACCTTCCTGCACATAAACAATCTTTCCTTGCACGCAGAGTCCCTTGCACAATGGTGCAAGGGTGCCTGCGTTGGCACTACACTGCTAAGTGTAGCGTCAGCACAGGGGGAAACGCAAGGCTGCACCATATTGTTGTAAATATGGTGCAGCCTTGCGTTTCTGAAATAGCCTAACGTCTCACTCCGCCACTTCTGTTGTACATATTCCCCCACGTTTTCCCTGGCCTTAATTTTGTCACTGCCTCCTATTTATGCCACCCTTGTAAATAGGGGGCAGTGTCAAAATCAATAGGGGTTGCGGTGGAACGCCCACCACAACACCCACTGCCCACCCCTTTCACGCTAAGCAAAGCGTGAAAGGATGTATGTCAGTACAACGCAATAATTTTGATCACGGTACTTTACAACACGGTTTTCACAACGCAAGTCGTTACAACGACTTGCATTGGAGGGCGCTGGATTGTGGAATAATTTAATTTTCTATTCCAACTCCAGCCCACGTAACAGATGGGAAGGTGTTGGAATAGAAAATCATACTATTCCTTAAGCAAGAGCGCCATCCAGCGCAAGTCGTAGTAATGACTTGCGTTGTAATGGCTGCGTCGTAAAGGTCGCGCGGTGTAAACACCGCATTGTAAAGGATGTTTCCCGCGTGAAAGCAGGGTCTTATTCATAAGTCAGCGTTAATCAACTTTAAGTGGCTAAACGCTGCCTTGTAAATAAGGTGAAGCCCCTATCGCCACAGGAAGGTCGGAAAAATTGGTATTCCCTTGGCGATAGGGGCTTGTACATATGCCCCTAAGAGTGAAACTCATTATCCGGAGTTATGTACAAATAGATATTACCTCCTGATTTAGAGACTTGAGAACCGCAGAAAAACAAGTTGTGCTTGTGGTAGCACTGTTACTTTGCAACTCATGCATTTTTTTATGCTAGAGGTGTTTGCTGGAGACACGTGCAAACAATACTGCTGCTAGACATCAATTTACTAATGCAGTAACAATGCTGTTAGTGCTTATAACTAAGCATGGGCGAATTTTGCGAATTAGCAATTCGCGAATTTGCGGATTTGCGAATTGGCAATCCCCAAAATTTGCGAATTCGCGGATTTTTTTTTGCGTGTTCGCGGGTGTTCACGGTGCGCTTTGCGTGTTTGCGGGTGTTCGCGAGGCGCTTTGCAATTTCGCGTTTTTTTTTTGCCTGCTTAATCACTGCCACCCTCTTGTTTTTATGCCCATCTGCCCTCTGTACCACTTGTTTCTGTGCCCTTCTGCCCTCTGCCCCACTCATTTTTTGTCCCCTTCTACCCTCTGTCCCACTTTTGTGCCCTTCTGCCCTCAGCCCCACTTAGAATGGCGCCGGCAAGCTGCCAGCGCCATTCTAAAATAGCTAGAAATAGCTTCAACAGGAAGCACTAATAGATAAAGTAAAGCAGGTGCTCCAGTTGAAGGTCAAATTAAGTTACACAATCATTAATCACCCCAAGTTTGGGGGTGATTAATGATTGTGTAACTGAATTTGAGCAGCACCTGCTTTACTTTATCTATTAGAGCTTCCTGTTGAAGCTGACTTTTGTAACTATTTTAGAATGGCTCTGGCAGCTTGCTGGCGCCATTCTAAAAGAGTTACAAAAGTCAACTTGAACTTTTGACCCAATCCCCGGTCGCGGATTTCCGTTCGCGGATTTTGCGGGAAATTCGCGAATCTTGCGGATTGCAAATTTACAGAAAATCCGCGAAATCCGTGAGCGGAACGGATTTTCCGCCCATGCTTACTTATAACAGAGCCACCATGAGCACCAATTAGAATTATATCGGTTTTAGCATTGGAGGTCTGGAGCATATTGTGCTAGATTTGGTTTCAGCCCGAGAGAACTGGTGTACATTGGGCTTGGTGGGGTTTTAGCATGGCTCTTACAATCCTGTGCTAGATGTACCAAATAGCGTGATGGAGTTTATGGCAGAGATGGAAACATCTTTTTCATAAGTTACCTCTAATGTTTAACTGCAATACTAGTTTTTAGCTGGAAAACACACACACAGGTTGCCTTTATTGTGCATAAAACCACCGGATTTAAATGCGTTCATAAATGTGAAACTGCATAATAATCACTAATCAGGTTTCCCCTTACTTAAGCCAGCCTAAATAAGTCTATGAGAAGGGGTGTGAGAACACCGTCGCAGAGAGGGGAGGGGGTAAATGAAATCCGAGGGGAGTGAAAAGCCAGCTCTCACTGATGCATTGGAGAGCTTTGCAAAGAAGATCAGAATATGTAGCAAGTGTTCAGCTCTCTTCACACCCAGAAAATAATGCGACATCCAGGACTGGAATGAATACCAAAATCAGACCTAGTATAAATGTTTAAACCAGCCCAACGCTGTAGGAGGCTGGAATGGCCTCCTAGGTGCATATTGGAGTAGGGATGATCCATCCAGCTCTAAAAGCAGCCCCCAAGCCTTCAGTCAACCAGGGAAATGCACAGGTGGTGGAATGGTCACTGACAACGTCCTTCCATTGAAAGATTACAAAGGATGCTGCTTTAAATTGTTAATAGGAACATGTATTATTATTATTATTTTATATTTCAATGTATATGGCGCAACAGCTACCCAGAGGTTTCCCGGCGCCTACAGACCCAAGAAGAAGAAAAGAGAGCAGCGATTCCGAGCTCAGAGGTTGAATAACCACGTTTTGATGCCTTTTCGAAATTTGGCGTAGTTATTTCCAAAACGAAGCAAGAGTGGGAGCGAGTTCCATAGAGACCGGGTCAAGTAGGCAAAGGACCGACCGCCCATACAGGTGAGTTTGAACCTATGTATATTTAACCAATCTTCAATATGGCTTGCCCCATACCCCCTTTCCCTACATTCTCCTCCTTATTGTCCGTTGAGAAATCCCACATTCTAATACCGTTATTCCATTACCCTGACTGGAGTTTCAGTTGGGTTTGGTTACTTGTCCTGGGCTGTCTGATCGATAAAATCTCTTTTTAAACTTCCTTGGATTCGAGTCCTTTTTACAGATGCTCTATTGAAGTCTTGTTGCAATCGCTTAATAGAGCTACTGTGTTGTCATGAAACCACCAATGATGGCCATGTCTTGTCTCAAGTGTCTCGATGCCGAGGCAGGGGTCATGCTAGCCAGTCACCTTTCCAGCACCACTTATCAAACCGGTCTCCCGGAAACTTGGCAATGGAGAGAGAGAGACCCAAAGCAGACCCACAAGGTATACAAATGTAAACAAAACTACAATAAAAAACACAAACTGGAAGCCACAATCTACTAGGATAATGACGCCTGTCCACATGTGACAGGAAAAAACAGACTAGCCTGTAGGCACTAGGAACGCTTTTTCTTTTTAGAAAACTAACTAAAAAGGCATTTATACAAAGATGTGCATATTAAAAAAAACTGTGGGATTCCGACTTCTCCACCTGATTGATACCACAAGGCCCAGCCCTGTCATCCATCCTTTTTGATAATTACATGGTCCCCTCGTTACCATTCTTTCTTCCTAAAACCATGGATGCCAATGACAGACTTATTCAAAAGTTTGCAACATGCCATGGCAATGTAAGCAGGTCATGATGATGTACTCCCTATTAAATGTTCAAGTGTCCTTCCTACAAATTTACTCGTATCAAGAGTAAACATAATGCATTTTGAAAGCAACTTCTGTATTAGCCCAAGGTCTTCCAATTATAAGTCTAGGAAGTCATTTTATTTGGACACATTATAGGTCAATAAAACATTTAATTTTGGCAAGCTATATTTTTTTCATGGCTCATTGAGAGGCAAAAGTAGTAGCTTCTTTGCCATATGAATACTGCTAAATTCTGACCACATTTTAGAACAATAGGATCACAGTCGACATGTGTTTCGTAGGATGAGACCTCACTTTTTCAAGGGGTAAGCAACTAGAGGTAAAAGACGCAATATGCAGTGATGAATTGTTTTAGGTTCCATGTCAAGAGCCTTCCATCATTCTATCATTAGTATTCAGGGACCTCCAAAGAACATCCCAGCTCCTCATAAGCAAATTCCGTGTGTGGGTGAACATTTAGGATCCCTTGATAAGGCTCCTTCTAATGAAACACCTCTCGAAACTCAAGCCTAGATTAGCTAATGTTTTTCTACTCACAGTTAAAGTGCCTCGTCTGTGTACATGCTTGTGCTGACGTCGCTCCTCAAATATTATACATGTGTGTGCAGCCTGATCACAGTTGTGCTGTTGTAGATACATACTGCACATAAAACATTTGATGAACAGTGGATTTTACAAGACTGGAAGACCGAACAAAGATAGGAACTCGTGACTAGGTATTCTGTGTTCAACGGTTAGGGGTGACTCCACTGCTAAGATGGAGGAGCATCTCTTCACTGTTCTGAGAGCAGTCGAAAAAGGAAAAATAAAATTATAATACCGTACATTATTATCATTTTATTTTTCCGACTGTGTCTCAGCTGGTTAAGGGTGGGGCGGGCTGGATGTCACAGGAAGAGGGGTAGCACTCTCTGTAGAGTGCATGAATATTTGTCTGGCTGTCCCGGGCCAGGCAAACAGTCATGCACGCTGTGCATGTTCTCCACCCAGTCTGCATTACAGCGGGGCCGGAGAAAATGCCCAGGTCCCCAGTCCTTCTCTTTGTGCTTAACCACCTTGCTCAGACCAATCGCAATGCTGATGTAAGGCAGTGTTGTGAATGGTCAGGGGAGTCTGGGAGCCTGGGTGCTTCCTCTTTCCTGTTTCCTTCCTGGTCTGACAAAGAGGACACTGGCTGACCGGCATGCAGGTAAGTGGTACTTTTCTTTTTCATTTCCCCCCACCTCCTCTCCACCCACACCCGAAACCACCACCCCATTAAGTAGCGGGCACCACTGCAGACTGCAGCCAGGGTCTTATGGCTGTACTAGATTGTTGAGTGTAGTCAGACATTGTTGGAGGCACGCTTTACAGTGCTCCAAAACAAAATCAGGGTATGCACTAGGACTCACTATGGAGTCTTCCTGACTTCAGTTACTCGGCAGCAATGATCAAAGATACTGCTGATTACAGCAGGTGTTACAGCGCTTGGAGATTTATTTGACAATGCTCTCTCCATACCACTGTGAGTTTGTGACCAATTTTTCGATATCCCAATAGGACAGTTTCTGAGACATGGCTCAACCATGGGGTTTGTGAGATGGGTTTGGGCTGTGATGGGGAAACTGTAAAATCCTTGACTTGCTCTTGATACTGCTCACCACGGGCAGATCCAGGAGAGCAATATCTCATAAACATCGAACCATGCAAGGAATAGCTAAGATCTGTTTAGGTACATTACAAACTGTTTGGGGCGAAGACCTGCGGGGGGATTTAAAACGTAATCGGCCACTGCAGTGAGTACAGGTGGTGTTTCAAAATGCTAGATTCAAAATGAAACAGTATAATGTCTTACATTGTACATATCTGACAACACAAAGGCTACACACAACTCTTGTGGTGGCGACAAATGTTTTAGCAAGATGCAACATGACTGCAGCACAGCTTATGCACATGTTATGGTTGGGTTCCTCTATTGAACAGTACAAGTTAAAACCCATTGCTGACTGTTGCGTTAGCTTATGCAAGTCAAAACACAAGAAATGAAAATAATAAAGATGGTTTGTGGACTTAGTACTACTATTAGCCAAGAGACAAATTGCATCATCTTAGAAGCCCCCCCCCCCCATGCTCCTCATGCATCTGTCTGCTAAATAGGGAAACGAGGGGGGTGGTATCGCGATGATTTTCAAATCTTGCTACTCCTGCCTCTTCATTAAGGAAGTGGTGGAGGGCTGTGAATGTGCTCATTTTAGTATTAGTGTGAGCTCTCATCCGACTTTTTCAGGGATTCTGGTGTATAGGCCACCAGGGTCGGCCATTGGTTTTATTAATACTTTCCTGAAACAGGTGGGTTCGCTTGCGGTGGGGACTGCTAATTTTAGTATTTTTGGTGATTTGAACTTGCATTTTGAGCTTACGCAAGCCAAAACCATTGGAAGCTGATTGGCACACCTTATCGCATTTCAATTAATCCAACTGGTCCCCAGTCCCACGCATGTGGGTGGGCATCTGCTAGACCCTATTTTTTCTAACATTGAGTCTGCTACAGTGGCGATCCTTATTACCGTGGGTTGGTCAGACCATCTGTTGGCAGAAATGTCCTTCCCTATATTTGAGCAATTTGGCAAGGCTGCTCCTCGACCTGCTTTTAAACGCCTGTGGCGGAAATTGAGACTAGAGGATTTTCATGCTCTCCTTATTGCTGACCCTCTTGGTCCTTTTAATAATGCGGAGTCAAGCTATGATATGTTCTGTGACTGGACCACTCGGGCGTTGGATTCTCTTATTCCGGCGGGCTGGTTTAAGGGTCGCACCCATGACTTTAGTCCATGGTATAACGACGCCTTGTCCATGTTGAGGAAGGCTTGCAAGAAAACAGAACGTGCATGGAGAAAAGAGTATGACTCCAGAATAAAAGCACTGTACCTGGCCGAACTTTTAACCGTATCATAGAGCTGTTTGTAAAGCTCGGGCAGCTTATTACACCAACGAGATTAAGCCCAGCTCTAACCCTGCAAATTTTTTTTTAAAGATTTTTAAAGATCTCAGAGTCAGGAAGAATTTGGTGCTGGCTATTACTTCGGAACTGCAGTGTGAAGATGTGGCCTCCTTCTTCATGGAACAGGTGCATGCTATATATAGGTCCTTTCCTCCTTCGACCTCTATCGCTAGACCGATTCCCTTAAGTTTAGGCTTGAGCTCCAGTCTCATGGTTATTCCTGAGATTTCTCTAGAGGAGCTGATTAGGTTAAGTACGAAAGTTAAATCAGGGTCTCCAGCTGACCCTTTAAAGCCTGCTCTTTTTAAAGAGCCTTTTTCATTGTTCTTAGCCCCTCTCTGCCAGATTATAAATTTTTCTTTTTCCTCTGCCATGGTGCCAACACAGTGAAAACAGGTATGGGTGTCCCCCATCCTTAAGAAACCAACATTGCATCCGGCCAAGCCTGAAAACTTTAGGACCATATCTCCCCTTCCTTGGGTGGCGAAAGTGGCGGAATCACATGTTAACACCATACTAACTAACATTTTGCATTCCAATGACATTCTGGACATGTCGCAAAATGGTTTCCGTTCCGGCCATAGCACCAAGACTGCTCTCCTTGCCATGACTGAGCATCTGCGGACCATTCTTGATGCAGGTCACTGATCCTACTGGATCTTAGTGCCGCCTTTGACACGGTCTCACATGGCATATTGATACAACGACTAGAGGAGGCAGGTATCACAGGTCTGGGTCTGGATTGGTTCAGATCCTTTCTGTCCGGAAGATCTTTTCAAGTCACTGCTTCCCCTTTTCTATCTCAGGCGCACTCCATCGAATAGGAGCTGCCTCAGGGCTCTGCCCTGAGTCCCACTTTATTCAACCTGTATGTCCAGCCATTAGCTGCGGTCGCCAGGCAGTGGGATCTTTCCATCATCTCATATGCGGACGACACGCAGCTGGTGGTGGCATTGACTGATGGCTCCACCCTGAACGCCTCTAGATTTAGAGATGGCCTGACGGCCGTGGCGGAGTGGATGACCTCCAACTACCTACAGTTAAATGCAAGCAAACTGAGGTGCCGTTAGTTGGTAAGAAGGTTAGCCTGTGGGGTGAACAGTAGTGGCCGACGGTGTTAGGCAAGACTCCTGAACCTAAGGATGAGGTTAAGAACCTGGGGGTGTGGATGGATTCCTCCCTAATTTTTCGGATTCACACAAAAAAGTTGCCAGTACAGGTTTTGGTATATTACGAGGTCTTAAGCCTCTTCTAAAGTTTTTTTAACCCTCAACGCGTCAACTGATTGTCCAGTCCACTATTCTATCTTGACTGGACTACGCTAGCTCCCTGCTTTTGGGGGCCAATCAAGCTGAGATCGCTAGACTGCAACGTATTCAAAATGCAGCGAATAGAACCTTGTTAGGGCTTCCTCGTTTCTGTCCTATTTCCGACACTATTCGGAAACTCCATTGGCTTCCTATGGCGGAGCGTATCAAGTTTAAAACTCGGTTCCTTTCATTTAAGATACTGAAACTTGCTTCGCCCAGCCTGCTCTGCAATCTGCTGACTCCGTATGTTCCATCTTGAGCGCTGCGCTCCTTCGGGCAGCACCTGGTCACGGTTCCCCGTGTGAAGCGGTCAAGCAAGAGGACGCTCTTTCCGTTGTTTGGCGGTCAAACTATGGAACTCTCTGCCACTTCAGATTCGTGGCTTGGAGGGCCTGTCGGACTTCAGGAGAGCTATTAAAACGTATCTCCTTCCATCATAATAGTTTCTGCCATCGGTTCCTTATTGGAGTCCCTCGCTGTGGCTTTCAGGATGGGTCTCTGTGAGTAAAAGCGCCAGGACGCCCCTTTGCTGGGGCAGCTGAGCGCTCTACAAGCACAGGTAACATAACATAACATAACATAACATAACCTAACATAAGCAGAAGCAAATTGCAGAGGCGAATAAGCAGAGAACACAGCCATAATGCAACAATAAAAAGACAAGTGGGTGGCTCATTTGTGGGGATTTAAGACATGATTCAACCAGGTGAAATTGAGAAAAATGCCAATAAGCCATCATAGATCATATACGCAACAAATTCTACTACTTGAGATTGCAGTGACCACATGAGTAGACTGCGGTTATGCTAAACACAGGGTACAATTTTCTTCACTCAAATTACATGACTTGTTGAGAGGCTTGTAGCTGAAGGAATTGCCTCCAGTGGACACTAATGTGGTAAATAAATAGAATAATAAACAGAAATCGTGGGTGGGAGTGTGTCGTCTTGTTTAATTTTTAGCTTGAGCCGAGAGTCATTGGACAAGTGCTGCTCTGGTGAAGATCTGCTGTAGTTCAGTACGTGAGGGAAGCCCCGCCCACACCCACGCATATATTTTCATGGGCTTGTTTCTTTATCTTTCCGAAATGCGGCTTTAGGAATCATTTATAGGCTTGTTAGTCCCTTCTTATTACGGCCATGTCGTCATTTGTACCCTTCCATGGCTACTGGCTCCTTTACTTCGAGTGATACTGTTAGAACTGGCTATTTCTGGTAGGCTAAGGCTGACGCCAAAGCCAGGCAGAAGCCACCATTCTAGTCAGGGCAAGGAAGTCACACGCCAAGATAACCCCTGCTCACCCCCTTGGTAGCTTGGCACAAGCAGTAAGGCTAAACTCTGAGGCAATGTGTAAAGCATTTGCGCCAGCGCACAACAGCAACAACATACTAGGCACACCACAAAAGGGACTCCACACAAGGTTATTATAAAAATAACTTTTGTATTGTAAAAACACATCAGATAAAATCACACATATACATTGTGCCAACTGGCACGGGCAATATTCACATGGGTTTATTCACAAGACAGGGCCACATGGGCCACTGTCATAATCAGCACTTAGTGGAAATGAAATACTGTCAGAAATTAGAATAAAATAATATAAAATCACTGTAGCATAAAGTAACAGTTAGAAATCACAGCCAGTATCTACTGGCAACAGGTAAGTACCACCTACGCAACCCTAAAGACCTTAGGAGCATGTCACGCAGGGGACCAGGACCTCCCTTGGACCACCTGTACTAAAAAGAACAACCACCTAAGGATAAAATACATTCAGGGGTATACCAGAACACATTACCCATGATGCATGAACCACATTCAGAGGAGTAATAAAGAGAAACACATGATGCCTAAAACATTCAGAGGTGTTAAGAATAAAGCACATGATGCAATAAAATACATTCAGGGGTGCAGCGCAAGAAGACACATGATGCCTAAAACATTCAGAGGTGCAGCGCATGAAAAGAAAGACACATGATGCATAAACCTACACATTCAGAGGTGCCAGAACATAAGTCAATAGCGCAAAAACACACAGTAGGCAATTACTATTAAAAACATAGGAATCACATTGCGCATAACTTACATAAGCCACAACCTGTGGCAGTCCCTAGGCCAACTGGCCTTGTTGGGGCTAAGATGCCCTGGGTCCAAATGTCAGGGCGTGCTGCCATGCAGCGCCAGTCACACGTACAAAGCCTAAACGTGGCAGCTGCCCACAAAGTGCTGGGCAGCTGGGAACTCACAGAGAAGGCCTAAACGGTGCAGCTGCCCACTAATTGCTGGGCAGCTGGGAATCAAAATCTGTGGCAGGGCCTTCACTGACCCTAAGCAAAACTGCACCACTCTGAGCCACACAGGCTCTACAGCAAAACATGCCCCCAAAGCGTTGGAGCTCTCAGGCTCTGGCCACAACAATGCCCCTTGAGCCTAACAGGCTCTTCAAAGAAATATGGGGTCGTTGGAGCCCCCCTCTGGGGCTCGACGTCCTGAAAATGGCCCCTCTGAGCCTCAACAGGCTCTAAACAAACTGCGGGGGTCGTTGGAGTCCCTCACGGGGGACTCGAGCAAAAGAAATGCGGGCAGGGAGCCCCTCGGGCGCCAAACAGACCAAAATGCCCCCACGAGCCTCTCTCAGGGCTCAACAACAACAATGCCCTCGACGGTGGGGCGGCCCGCTGCCATCTGGGGCCGCCCTACATGCTAGCAGCCCATGGGGGGGGCGGGCACCGGTAATGTGCCCCGACACCCCCCTCTGCCACCACCACACCGGCCCCACTCTGCCCAGCCGGCCCCAACTCACCGGCTGCTTTTCCTCTCTCTCCGGCGTCGGGACCAGGGCAGGCTCCTTCCTCCGGTGCGGGGCCGGCCTCGCTCTCCCGGTCTGCTCCTCTCGCTCTCCAGGCGGCGGGCGGTGCTCTCTTTCCGGGGCTCCCTCTGATCATGGGAGCCCCACAACACGGCCATCAGCACGCTCTTCTTTCCTTCCCCCGGACTGCAGGGGCAGGACCTTCCGGCCGGCCGCGCCAGGATTTGCCGGACGGCTAACCACTTCTGGGCGGCCCATCTCTAGCTCAGGCAGGCAGGGGCTGAGTTTCCCGAGGAGTGGGCTCCCTCGAGGAAAATTAAATTACGGCCATGAGCGAGGTGGGCACTCGCGATCAAAATAATAATTAAAATGCGGGCAAAATTGCAGGGTAGGCACCTGCCAACCCCCACGCAAAATGCGTGGTGGTAAAATGCTTGCAAAAAGCGCTCTCCACCCACAAAAGGTCCAGAGGTCACCACGAAGCGCTCACTGCACCAAAGGCACAGAAAGTCCAGCAACCAAGTCCTCCAGGCGCTCTTTAGGCTATAATAAGCCTTGGCAAAAGCAAAGTCTCCAGCAGCAAGGTCCCAGCACACAGGACAGGGCTTCCAGGGCAAAGCAAAGTCCCCCCATCAGCCCAGGCAAAGCAGAGGGGTCCCCCAGAAGTCCTCCAGGCATCCAGGGGCTGGGCAGCGCCCACCCCTGGTAGATTCAAGTCAGAAACAAGAACATTTTGGAAGGGGACACAGACCCTTCTTATACAGCCAAAAGTCTTTGAAGTCCTTTGAAGCAGGCAGTGTGATAACCAGCTAGAACTGGTTATAGGGAAGTCCCTTCAGTATCAGGGACAGAGGTGACAGTCGCCCAGCGGGAGGCTGAGCCAGCTTTGTAGTTAGGCAGGCAGAGCCCTTCACTATCAAGTGCCATCTCCTCCCACATCCCTGGCAGCAGATGCTGCCTTTTATCCATGGGCTGACTCAGACAACCTCCTGGGCTCTCCAGCCCCTGTCACCCTCAAACCAGACAATTAATCCACAAGCAGGCCCAGGCACTCTGGGCCAGGCTCACCAGCCAATCACACACCAGCACCAACTTACACAAATATGCCAACTTCCAAAAGTAGTACTTCTAGACTAGACACATTCATGCCGCATATATCATTTTGCAGCATTCATTCTCACGAGTTCATACATACCAAACTCGCCCCTGCACTCCCCACACATCAGGAACTACCATGGGCATACATATTCCCCATTTATTCCTATGGGAGGGCAGGTCACTCACCATACATACACAGAGAGCTCCAGCACTTTACACTGTACCACAGTGAAAAACTGCACAGAGGCCTAAAATCACCAACACCAGGTTCCAGAAACAGGCTAGGAAAAAGCAAAAAAGTCTAGGGGTGAACCTGCCTAAAGGGCCGGGTCCAACACAACCCCCTTCCAGCCAAAACGCAGGGTAGACCAATCACTCCACTGATGGGCTTCCTTGCTTTGGGCGACAAAACACGGACACGGACCTGCACGGCAGGGACACCCTCCGGTTTTACGCCACTCTGAACCCACCTTGTTACCTCCAAACAATAACTCTCTGACACAACTAGGATACCACATTGGTACTCCCTAGTCATCCACAGCCAAGACCAGGCCATAGGCCATCCAAATATCACAGGTCCTAACCGATCCACAGAGCGGGGGGTAGTAACCCCTGGCACACAATAGCCATTCTCCACTCTCTCTCTCAGTGTAGCTACAACTACCACTGATCCAACAACCTAGGGACCATACCCTCAGGCTGACCAGAGGTCACGGGCAAGAATGCCCCACCCTACCTCTACTTCTGAGTTTCCGCACCCTCACAGAGAAGCCCTCACCAGAACACAATTCTCCTACCAGATCAGGACCCCACTCCATCACTGGTCTACCACCTGGAAACTATTTCACTTCTGAGGTACAAAGCACACAGCACAGTTCCTCTTCAAGCAGGTGGGGGGACACAGCACACAGCAAAGTCCCCTTTCCTCTACCTTAGTGGAAACAACAAACTGCAGGTGAGCCCCACATCACACAGCAAGGGCAGCCCCCTCAGTCTCTTCAGCTGATTCACTTTGGCAGAGATTCCTCTTGACCTAGAAGTTTCCTAATCTCCCAACCTAAGCTCTAAACCCTCAGGTTGCACCGGGGTCAGAAGTAAGGACACCGTCCCTCTGCACCCCCTTCCAGTTCCATGACTACAGGCCCAGTATGTCTCAGGCTAGACAGAGCACACGCCAGCGGCGTATCAGCGACACACTCTCCTCCAGTACTCCCTATCACAGGGTAATTCTCAGTATGTCCCAGGCTAGATAGAGCACACGCCAGCGGCGTATCAGTGACACACTTTCCTTCAGTACTCCTTCCAGGTCAGGCCACACCCCAACCCGGCTTTCCCCCCTCCTCGGGGAACGACCTCCAGAGGCCCCACAAATGGTCAAGCACTCTAGACGGTCAAATGCTCAGCGAGCCAGGACTTTTGCACCCTCCACTTAGGAGCGGTACTGCCCAACAATAGGACTGCCGGAGTTCTGGTTACAGACACTCCCCGTCCTCTAGACACAGGAAGATCCTCCTCAAATGACCTATGTACAGCCTAGGCCCCTGACCTGGCGCTCCCTTAGGGAACCCTCCAGGCCCTGGGATAGGGTTTCAGGCCAACGTGGGACACACCGTCCCACACTCACTCCGCCTCCACTGAGACAGGGCGTGAGCCCCTACACCCCTACCATACTACTGGGACCTAGCTGGGTTACACATGAACCTCTTCCCCTTCACAGGATCATCAGATACACAAGCCACTCCTTTTAGAATCACTCCCTAATGCCTCTGCAAGACATCTAGCACACCGCCAGACACCCACCTTCTTGTCCAGTGCCTCTGCAGGACCTCCTGCACACCACCAGAGGTACACCTCACGTGCAAGCTCCTTAAAAAAAACTCACACCAACTCCTCCAGTTCAACACACCACTCATTCACACACAACCCCCCCCCCCACCCCCCCTCGGACTGGTAAGGCAGTTTCTCACTGCCTCTGACTCACAACCTGTACCCCTCTTACTGAGCGCCAGGCACCATACTCTGGGAACTGGGAATGGGACTTCACACGCATTGGACACATTTAAGCTGCCACCACTGGATCCTACCGCACTGGGGAATCCAGACACACACACTACACTCAGGGAACAACCACCCTCCTGAGCTAGTCTATTCTCCTCACACTCCCTCTCTTCCATCTACCCACACAGGGACAGGATTTGGGATTGGACACTGGACCCAGCAAGGGATTCCTAATCTATGGGAACCTCCCCCTCTACTGGCTTCCTGCCCTGTCACTTTCTCTCATCTGCCACTAAACATAAAGCGCAGGAACACATTTGAAAATGACACTCTAGAGGAAAAAAATCAAAAACAATAATCCCAAACATGTGACTATCTGAAAAAAAAATTGCAGAGTTTTGTAATGTAGCCAGTTGTCGCTATGGCACTGCGCAAACACAAGTCCAAATCCGCACCGCTGACCAATAATGTTAGAACTGGCTATTTCTGGTAGGCTAAGGCTGACGCCAAAGCCAGGCAGTAACCACCATTCTAGTCAGGGCAAGGAAGTCACACGCCAAGATAACCCCTGCTCACCCCCTTGGTAGCTTGGCACAAGCAGTATGGCTAAACTCGGAGGCAATATGTAAAGCATTTGCGCCAGTGCACAACAGCAACAACATACTAGGCACACCACAAAAGGGACTCCACACAAGGTTATTATAAAAATAACTTTTGTATTGTAAAAACAAATCAGATAAAATCACACATATGCATTGTGCCAACTGGCACGGGCAATATTCACATGGGATTATTCACAAGACAGGGCCACATGGGCCACTGTCATAATCAGCACTTAGTAGAAATGAAATACTGTCAGAAATTAGAATAAAATAATATAAAATCACTGTAGCATAAAGTAACAGTTAGAAATCACAGCCAGTATCTACTGGCAACAGGTAAGTACCACCTACGCAACCCTAAAGACCTTAGGAGCATGTCACGCAGGGGACCAGGACCTCCCTAGGACCACCTGTACTAAAAAGAACAACCACCTAAGGATAAAATACATTTAGGGGTATACCAGAACACATTACCCATGATGCATGAACCACATTCAGAGGAGTAATAAAGAGAAACACATGATGCCTAAAACATTTAGATGTGTTAAGAATAAAGCACATGATGCAATAAAATACATTCAGGGGTGCAGCGCAAGAAGACACATGATGCCTAAAACATTCAGATGTGCAGCGGATAAAAAGAAAGACACATGATGCATAAACCTACACATTCAGAGGTGCCAGAACATAAGTCAATAGCGCAAAAGCACACAGTAGGCAATTACTATTAAAAACATAGGAATCACATTGCGCATAACTTACATAAGCCACAACCTGTGGCAGTCCCTAGGCCAACTGGCCTTGTTGGGGCTAAGATGCCCTGGGTCCAAATGTCAGGGCGTGCTGCCATGCAGCACCAGTCACAAGTACAAAGCCTAAACGTGGCAGCTGCCCACAAAGTGCTGGGCAGCTGGGAACTCACAGAGAAGGCCTACACGGTGCAGCTGCCCACTAATTGCTGGGCAGCTGGGAATCAAAATCTGTGGCAGGGCCTTCACTGACCCTAAGCAAAACTGCACCACTCTGAGCCACACAGGCTCTACAGCAAAACATGCCCCCAAAGCGTTGGAGCTCTCAGGCTCTGGCCACAACAATGCCCCTTGAGCCTAACAGGCTCTTCAAAGAAATATGGGGTCGTTGGAGCCCCCCTCTGGGGCTCGACGTCCTGAAAATGGCCCCTCTGAGCCTTAACAGGCTCTAAACAAACTGCGGGGGTCGTTGGAGTCCCTCACGGGGGACTCAAGCAAAAGAAATGCGGGCAGGGAGCCCCTCGGGCTCCAAACAGACCAAAATGCCCCCACGAGCCTCTCTCAGGGCTCAACAACAACAATGCCCTCGACGGTGGGGCGGCCCGCTGCTATCTGGGGCCGCCCTACATGCTAGCAGCCCACGGGGGGGGCGGGCACCGGTAATGTGCCCGACGCCCCCCTCTGCCACCACCACACCGGCCTCACTCTGCCCAGCCGGCCCCAACTCACCGGCTGCTTTTCCTCTCTCTCCGGCGTCGGGACCAGGGCAGGCTCCTTCCTCCGGTGCGGGGCCGGCCTCGCTCTCCCGGTCTTCTCCTCTCGCTCTCCAGGCGGCGGGCAGTGCTCTCTTTCCGGGGCTCCCTCTGATCATGGGAGCCCCGCAACACGGCCATCAGCACGCTCTTCTTTCCTTCCCCCAGACTGCGGGGGCAGGACTTTCTGGCTGGCCACGCCAGGATTTGCCGGCCGGCTAAGCACTTCCGGGTCGCCGCGGCAGCGCGGCGGCCCGTCTCTAGCTCAGGCAGGTGGGGGCTGAGTTTCCCGAGGAGTGGGCTCCCTCGAGGAAAATAAAATTACGGCCATGAGCAAGGTGGGCACTCGCGATCAAAATAATAATTAAAATGCGGGCCAAATTGCAGGGTAGGCACCTGCCAATCCCCACGCGAAATGCGTGGCGGTAAAATGCTCGCAAAAAGCGCTCTCCAGCGCTAGGGACCCACAAAAGGTCCAGAGGTCACCACGAAGCGCTCCCTGCACCAAAGGCACAGAAAGTCCAGCAACCAATTCCTCCAGGCGCTCTTTAGGCTATAATAAGCCTTGGCAAAAGCAAAGTCTCCAGGAGCAAGGTCCCAGCACACAGGACAGGGCTTCCAGGGCAAAGCAAAGTCCCCCCATCAGCCCAGGCAAGGCAGAGGGGTCCCCCAAAAGTCCTCCAGGCATCCAGGGGCTGGGCAGCACCCGCCCCTGGTAGATTCAAGTCAGAAACAAGAACATTTTGGAAGGGGACACAGCCCCTTCTTATACAGCCAAAAGTCTTTGAAGTCCTTTGAAGCAGGCAGTGTGACAACCAGCTAGAACTGGTTATAGGGAAGTCCTTTCAGTATCAGAGACAGAGGTGACAGTCGCCCAGCGGGAGGTGGAGCCAGCTTTGTAGTTAGGCAGGCACAGCCGTTCACTATCAGGTGCCATCTCCTCCCACTTCCCTGGCAGCAGATGCTGCCTTTCATCCATGGGCTGACTCAGAAAACCTCCTGGGCTCTCCAGCCCCTGTCACCCTCAAACCAGACAGTTAATCCACAAGCAGGCCCAGGCACTCTGGGCCAGGCTCACCAGCCAATCACACGCCAGCACCAACTTACACAAATATGCCAACTTCCAAAAGTAGTACTTCTAGACTAGACACAGTCATGCCGCATATATCATTTTGCAGCATTCATTCTCACGAGTTCATACATACCAAATTTGCCCCTGCACTCCCCACACATCAGGAACTACCATGGGCATACATATTCCCCATTCATTCCTATGGGAGGGCAGGTCACTCACCATACATACACAGAGAGCTCCAGCACTTTACACTGTACCACAGTGAAAAAGTGCGCAGAGGCCTAAATTCACCAACACCAGGTTCCAGAAACAGGCTAGGAAAAAGCAAAAAAGTCTAGGGGTGAACCTGCCTAAAGGGCCGGGTCCAACAGTTACACGTACGTGTTATTTAGACTGTGAGCACTATTTTCTTTAATGAGTTTCTTCTACTGCCTTCTCTACTCCCTCCTGTTGTCCGTGCCTTCCCACCCCCTCCCCCTGCCCGCACTCCTGTTGTCCGTGGCTTATCGCCCCTTCTCTTTTCTCTACCCACCCGCACTCCTGTTGTCCGTGCCTTTTCCCCCGCTCTGCCGCTGGCACTCCCGTTGCACGTGCCTACTCCCCCGCCCTTCCTCCCGTTGTCCGTACCTACTCTCCCCTCACTCCCGTTTTCCGTACCCCCCGCCCTTCCTCCTGTTGTCCATTATGACTACCATTTGCTATGGAATAGGTCTCGCATAAATGCGAATCCTATTGCATTGCAAATGCTTGTTTTAATTTGAAGTTCATCATTATTTTTGCACAATATGTTGATACTTGTCAAACAAATTTGCTTTGACAATAGACTTGCATTGATGCCATTTACGCCGTTAAAGGACTTCCACAAGACTTCAGCAGTGACTGGATCAGAGCTGAAAGGAGGAGCAGAGTGGAGGTTGCAGCATGTACACCATGACCTGTCCCGTGCTGCGGGAGTCCCTCCCCCTCACAGTGCTGTGAGTACACAGGGACTGGGAGGTCACAGCACCTGACCAGGCCACTGGTGGTCGGTGAAACAGTCTAAGTCCCAGCACTTGAGAGAGGAAGAGGACAAATGACCCCCAAGGACAGGGCTGATCAGACAGTTGTGTTTTGGTAAGGGTAACATCCATGTACGGGCACCTCTGGTTTGGGCAGAGCAGCATACAAAGGCAACAGCCAGGCATATTGGGAAGTCGGTTATTGGGTCTTAGACACAAACACAGTGGCGCATGTTTAGAGCCACTACGCATAACCGTGGTTCCTTTGCCTAGCTAGAAAGTTTTCACAAATGGCACTGGTCTGTCTGATGTGACTTCCTGAAATCAGCCTTTGGAGGAAATCCCTAAAAGTTTCCGGTGAATGCACTAATTGGAAAGATGGTGCATGCCGGGACTGAAGAAGGACAAAGCAGACAAATGAACATTGAAACTTCAGGACAGCTACCTGTAGGATGGCAACAAGAGTACCAGTCACCAGGAATAAATGCTGGTGGTGCCCACTGTCTACCGCTGGCATAACTCAAACTCAGTCTGAACCACCTTAAATTTAAAAGAAGTACGTATGTTGGGAAAAGGTTGTGCAATTGTATTTTGGTACCTGCTGGGGCAATACTTAAAAGGAAATGTTGGCGTTTCTAAAAATAACTTTGAAATGTTTCATATCTGTGAATAATCTCTTCACTATGACCTGTTGGAATTGCTTCTCCCATGTGATAATATGAAATGATGTCAAGAAATGTAACCTGGCGCTATTTAATTAATTGTCTTTGTTGATAAAGCAACCTCCGCAAACATTTCCAAGCATGCACTCTGCTGGTTTTAGTGTTCTGGTTTCCCCACACAGCCCTGCGTTCTATCCCCAGGGCAAATCTTTAAATAGATTTCAGAGAGTTATCAAAAATATTTTTATATATAATGGGCATTCACTGCATTCGAAATATATAGGAAATCAAGCTACCTGTTTGTCTGCAAAAACAACAGCAATACTTCTGTTCCAAAGAGTCTTCACCAAATATTAGATATTTTGTATACATATTATAATTTATTGTTGTCAACTGATAATTTGGTAAAAAAAGTTATTAATAAAAAATGTAAGCAAGGGACCTGGTATAATAACCCCAACCAAAGCAGCCAATTCCAATTTAGCTGCCAAGTCAAAGCTCATTCGTATTTCAGTTCTGCACAAATAACCATTTCACATCTGTGAATGGAACACTCGCTTGAGGGGATGCACAGTTTTAGTAGGGAGTAAAACTAAATCGTCTCCTCTAAAAAAACATAGAACAATCAGTTACCACTTCAGTGCAGAAAATGATGATTGCAATAATTATACAATGGCAGAGATGTTTATTTTGATTTTGGAGGTCGGAATACAACACTATAGATCTACAAAAACTCTGCAGGGCCAATTTATGGACAAGCTCTGATAGAAGATCTTATGTATGCAGAACCCTCGAGTTGTCATTTACCATTTATGGTTAGCCTATCCAATCCCAGTCGTCATTCAGATTTTTTCTACTTGTAGTCCTTCATGTCTGATATGGGCAGTGGTGGAACACACTGACCTCCTGAGGCGGAAGCCGGGAGAGTCGATCCTCGCTATTTTAAAAATTGTGTAATTGCTGTGATTTTAAAACAGATTTTACTTGTTTGAGTGTAATTTTGTGACTTGAGACAAACCTACCTCTCTCCCCTGTGCTCTCACGCGCAGCTGCAGGAACGCTGCCGCGGGACACTTCCTGGTGTTGACGCCCCCCCTGGGACACGCAGGCCACGCCCACCACCTGTCAGGCCACGCCCCTTTCTCGAGCCGATAAAAAGCGCGCTAAGCAGAGCGCGAGTCTGAACATACTGACCTCCTGAGGCGGAAGCCGGGAGAGTCGATCCTCGCTATTTTAAAAATTGAGTAATTGTTGTGATTTTAAAACAGATTTTACTTGTTTGAGTGTAATTTTGTGACTTGAGACAAACCTACCTCTCTCCCCTGGGCTCTCCCGCGCAGCTGCAGGAACGCTGCCGCGGGACACTTCCTGGTGTTGACGCCCCCCCCTGGGACACGCAGGACACGCCCACCACCTGTCAGGCCACGCCCCTTTCTCGAGCCGACAAAAAGCGCGCCAAGCAGAGCGCGAGCCTGAACATACTATCCTCCTGAGGCGGAAGCCGGGAGAGTCGATCCTCGCTATTTTAAAAATTGTGTAATTGCTGTGATTTTAAAACAGATTTTACTTGTTTGAGTGCAATTTTGTGACTTGAGACAAACCTACCTCTCTCCCCTGGGCTCTCCCACGTAGCTGCAGGAACGCTGCCGCGGGACACTTCCTGGTGTTGACACCCCCCCGGGACACGCAGGCCACGCCCACCACCTGTCAGGCCACGCCCCTTTCTCGAGCCGATAAAAAGCGCCCTAAGCAGTGCGCAAGTCTGAACATACTGACCTCCTGAGGCGGAAGCCAGGAGAGTCGATCCTCGCTATTTAAAAAACTTGTGTAATTGCTGTGATTTTAAAACAGATTTTACTTGTTTGAGTGTAATTTTGTGACTTGAGACAAACCTACCTCTCTCCCCTGGGCTCTCCCGCGCAGCTGCAGGAACGCTGCCGCGGGACACTTCCTGGTGTTGACGCCCCCCCTCCTGGGACACGCAGGCCATGCCCACCACCTGTTAGGCCACGCCCCTTTCTCGAGCCGATAAAAAGTGCGCCAAGCAGAGCTCGAGTCTGAACATACTGACCTCCTGAGGCGGAAGCCGGGAGAGTCGATCCTCGCTATTTTAAAAATTGTGTAATTGCTGTGATTTTAAAACAGATTTTACTTGTTTGAGTGTAATTTTGTGACTTGAGACAAACCTACCTCTCTCTCCTGGGCTCTCCCGCGCAGCTGCAGGAACGCTGCCACGGGACACTTCCTGGTGTTGACGCCCCCCCGGGACACGCAGGCCACTCCCACCACCTGTCAGACCACGCCCCTTCCTCCACTTCCTATTTAGTATGTGCTTTCACCGGAAGCGCAGCGGACGAGCGCAGCAGGAGCACCGTTTACACGCCTAAGGCAAGCCCGTCTGCGCCCGTCCGCGACCAGACCGCGGCCGGGGCCAGACATGCTGCCTGTAAAGGAGTACAAGAAAAAAGGATAGTGTGGTCAGGTGAGGACTTAAGGGCTCTTAATCTCCCATCTGAGTGTTGCTCTCTCGAAATAGACCCTCAGACCTTCGCCCCCCCACATCTGTGGGACATGTGGGCTATCTCTTGGTCCTAGAGACACTGTGAGGCTCCCCAAACCCAAACCTTTAATTCATAAATGCCTCAGAGCAGGCCTACTGTATTGCAGATCCCTAGTCAAACATACAGACGATGTCTGGCTATTACTAGACGAGCAGGAGTGGGACGTTCTGTTTTTAACAGAAACTTGGATCAAGGAGGATAAAATGACCACTATTGCGCTAGCAGTCCCTCTGGGATTTAAAATATGTCTCGCCAACCGCCCAGGCGCAAAAAGAGGTGGAGGTGTCGCTATTATTTTTAAAGAGCAGCTAACACTAACATCCTCGGCCCCCACCATAATTTAGGGAATTGAGGGCCTTCACTTCTGTTTTCAGGTAAGCCCTCAGCTATCGTTAGCAGGATTAGTGATTTATCGCCCTCCTGGCGGCGAAGACGCCAATTTACTCGCTCTGCTAGATACGATTGTTCAGAGTTCCCTCCTCCACCCTCAATTCATTGTGGTAGGAGATTTTAACATCCATATGGACAAAACAGATTGTGCTGTGGCAGAGCTGCTCAGATCTACATTAAATACGGCCAAGATTAGGCTGATTAATGAGGGCCCTACGCATACAGCGGGCCACATGCTCGATCTCATCTTTTCTAATATTAAGGATGTGCAGCCAGAGGCGCCACTACCTCTGACATGGTCAGACCACGCACTGGTCCCATTTAAACTGAACATGGCATATGACATTCCGGCTTCAAGCAAATGCTATTTCTTGAAGAGACAATGGAAAAAACTGATTCCCGATATTATGGGCCCTGTCCTGGCACAGAACACCCCGTCTCTCACTGCCAACGCGAACACAGACGCACAGCTTCTTAATGAGTGGGTCGGGAAGATGGTTTCTTCCATTGCACCGGCCTCACGAGCGCTATCAAAGAGAGACTCCCCCTCAGCCCCCTGGTTTTCGCAGGATCTGAGAAAAGAGAAAGCAGCCTGTAAAAAGCTGGAAAGACTTTGGAGAGCAAACTACTGGATGGAAGAAAAAGCCACATATAAGGAAGCATCCAAAAAACTACGGAAAGCTATCAGAATAACAAAAAAACTATTTTATGCGGACTCTATTCAACAGGCAGAACAATCAAGCAAACAGATCTTTAAGGTGGTACAGTCTTTTTTTAAACCCAAGTGCATCGAGAGGGAGGTCCCTCCGTCACCTACTCTATGCGAAAACATCTCTGAGTTCTTCGACCAAAAAATCAAAAAGGTGTACGAATCCTTTAGGCCAGAAACTAAAACGGTGAAATCGGACCTTGTGATTAAATACGAGCTAGGTGAAACCCTCACCCAATTCATGACTATATCCCTTAGTGAGGTGAGACAAGAACTTACCCGATGCAAATCCGGCTCTCCGGACGACCCATGTCCAGCCAAACTATGGGGCTCCTTAGCTGAGTTTGTAGCCCCCACAATACAACAAATCTGGAACTCATCCACCGCCTCAGGAGTATTCCCGAACGTCTGGAAACACGCTACTCTCCTCCCGCTGAAAAAAAACCTAATGGGGATCCAGATGACCTTAGTAATCTCGCTGTTAGCTGCCCCTGGAAAAATGTTTGAGAAAGTAATACAGCGCCAGCTGAGTAAATTCATAGAAGTAAATAAGATACTTCATGAGACACAATCAGGCTTTCGTCCCGGCTTTAGTACGGAGACAGCGCTTATTGAGGTAGCCGAGTCAGTAAGGTGGTCGATGGATGCAGGCAACTCAGCGATGCTGGTACTCCTGGATCTGTCGGCCGCCTTTGACACGGTGGACCACGCCAGACTACTGAGGCGTCTGGCCGAGATAGGTATCCGAGACAAAGCACTGGGGTGGATACACTCCTATCTGTCCCAGAGAACACAGAAGGTGACACTAGGGACGGTCTCTTCAGCACCCAAAGTCCTCAGTTGTGGAGTCCCGCAAGGGTCGGCACTCAGCCCCCTTTTGTTCAACATCTACCTCGCTCCTCTCTTTACGTTGATTGCCAACTGGGGTGTCAAGGCAATTTCTTATGCCGATGACACCCAGTTGGTATTTCCGTATTCAGAGGTGTCGCAGGAGTCCTTCTCGAACTTCAAAGGCTGTCTCCAAGATATAGCCTGTTGGATGAATACGAACAAATTAAAACTAAATGCCAATAAGACTGAAGTAATCTTCTTTGGTAAAGGCCCTACTCCGCCCTCAGAACTTTGGTGGCCTACGGAGATGGGCCAAGCCCCCTTACCCAGCCACACGGCAAAAAATCTTGGAGTGAGGTGGGACGATAGCCTGTCCTTTACCTCGCACATCCAACAAGTTGCCGGCTGTTGCTTGAGTAAATTGAGGAACCTCCGTAAAATCCTGAGAATCCTCCCGGAGAGCTGCCGGAAAACTGTAATCCATGCCACGATCACATCTAGGCTGGATTACTCCAACGGACTCTATCTAGGCCTACCAAAATACCTGACGCAAAAACTTCAGGGAGTCCAAAATGCTGCTGCGAGACTGCTGCTGCGAACCCCTTTCAAGCAGTCAGTCTCTCCGCATCTACGATCACTGCACTGGCTTCCAGTTGCCAGCAGAATCAAATTTAAGGCACTTACGCTGGCCTTCAGATCTCTGTATGGTTCCTGTATGGTTCCTGCCCAGAGTACCTGAAAAGCCCGCTTCTCAAGCCCGCGCGCTGCGCTCCAATTGCCGCGTTCAATTGGCTGTCCCACGAACTAGAAGGGCTCGACTAGGAGGTCGAACTTTTTCGGCAAATGTTACCTCATTATGGAACGCCCTACCACCAGCAATCCAGCAAGCCCCCTCCGAACCCTGCTTCAAGAAGTTGCTAAAGACTTGGCTCTTCACTCAACCTCGCTAACTCTCACATTTCCCACCTCCAGGTCAACTGTGTTCTCCTAGCGCCGGGACACCTCCTAGCGAGGTAGCTGTTCGCGCTGTACGAAATGCTGTATTATTATTATTATTATTATTATTATTATTGTCTGGTGACATTTGAAAGTGGTGAGGCGCAAACGTTTGGTATAACTTTTATTAGTGAGCAATGCGAGCAAGCTTAATGGACAATTGTGGGGTCCAGGCTGGGTCCTCCTCCAGAGAATTCTTTAAAAAAAGATTTGCAAATGGTGCATTATAAAGCAAATTAATTTAGTGATAAAACAAGGATTATACAGCAGTTGGAATGTATAGTCTTGAAATATTAAACACATTAAAAACTGCCCTTTATCTTACTGCAGTAATATGTTCAAGAGTTACCATAATTTTCAAATTGTACAACATGACAACTTCAGCCTTTTAATGTGCGCGCTTGCCCAGTGTCTTGCACTGCATGTGGCTAGCGGCATCAACTTTGGAAGAAAATGCTCTAGCCACGCTACATGAAGGACCCACTGCTGCTGAATGCAATCAGTGAAACATTTGGGGGTTCTCTAAAAGGGAACATGCAAAATGCATTTGTAATGAGTCCCATAGTGTGCTACCTGACCAATATTTTGATCTCTCTCTCAGATGTAATTGCATCCATATGTATAACACACCAAACTACCCCTAAAAGTCTATCAGTATGATTGGCTTTGCAAAAGGTTATTAGCTGTTTAAGATAAATGAGTAACAACAAGAATTTGTAATAAATGATTAATCATGAAAATGTTTCAATTCAGAAATTTCAATAGTATTGGGACCTGTGGAAAGAGTTTTTGCTTTCAGTTATGAATGCTTTATGTTAGATACGTATGCCCTTTTTCTCTGCACATATCTTCCATCTGCACATATTTAACCACCCTCTTTCCCCGAATGCACCTCATCGCATTACCCTCACTTCAGCACTTCCAAACATACACTGCACTCACTAACATATAATCAATTTATTTCCCTTTGCTTTTGCCCTGTGCACCCACTTCATACACATTCCCACAGAATTGTAATTGCAACTGAAGTACATGACTGTAGTGACCCAGAGTCACAGTCTGCAGTCTAGTTGTTTTGTATGCCCTACACTAAACACCCACCCACCACTGATGTCACTGGTCAGGTGACACAGCTTAAATAAAAGTGGCAGAGCGCACGTGCTCTGGGCCAGTTGTACTCAGTAGCTGACTGTGTCTGTGTCAGTCATTTGTAGCATGGGGGCCCGGGGCCCCCAACACAACATTGGCGACGAGGAGGGCGGACGCTAGCCACGCGTGCCGCATTTAAAAGATGAAAAACCCCGGAAAGAGGAAGGGAAGTGCCCATGAGCAGGGCACCCCTCCAGGGAAGGTGCGCCGGCCGCCGAGAGGCCTGCAGGGCGTACGCCAAGCCCCGGGCCTGCCTTCAGACAAGAAGGTGACCGGGAGCCTACCCCACACCTTCTGAGCCAAGCCTGCATGGCCCCCTGCCTGGGGTGAAGAGCGAGCCGAGCGGTGCGCACCCGCCTCGGCCGCAACCAAAGGTCACTGCCGAGAAACAGCGGACCGACCGGAGCACACCCGCATCGGCCGTGACTGTGTCCACCTGTGCAGGAGCCATCGCGGAGCCCACCCACGATGTGAATAGGCCCGTCGGCCGAAGGTGAGCCCATGACCAGCACCGGAAGCGGAGCCCACCCGCAACGGTGAGGGCTGTTAATGGCGGCCGTTCAGCAGCGCCGCCCGGGAATTAAAGCGGAGCCCACCCGCTGTCAGGGAAAGCTGCCGACAAGTAAGCGAGGCCAGCGGAGCCCACCCGCGGCCCGCCTGCAGCGTCCACGTCCCCCACCGAGCGTGTGAAGAGCTGCCAGGCAGAGACACACAGGCGGAGCCCAACCGCGATCTGCACGAAGTGCCCCGCCAGTCAAGTAATGTAATGAGCCCCACGCTGCCCATGTGAAGAAACCCCGTACGGAGGCCAGCGGCAGTGCAGATAAGTGAAGGGGTGAAAGGAGCCAGGAGCGCACACCGTCCGCGCCGAAACCCCCCCCCGCCGCCGCCGAAAAGTGAGGGAAGGAGATGTGATGTCGCGGTGAGGACAGTGGAGAGTGGAGTAGCTACCCACTCCTCCACACCCTACCAGGGAGAACGAAGCGTACCCAAGGCCCCGAAGGAGCGAGCAGCCCAAGGAGTAACGCCATCCCCTCCCCCACCCTGCGCTTGCGAGCGCGGAGGGGAGGTGAAGCCAAGAAGAAGCTCACCCCGCTGCTTCATGCCCGCTTAGAAACCAGAACACTGTCCGGGGAGAGTGAAAGCGGAGCCCACCCGCAATCCAAAGTGCCCGACCACGAAGCACTCACCGGAGTTAAGGGAAGCCCTCCAGAGGTGACCGCCTGCCCAAGCCCAGCTCCGCAAGTGTAAGAAGCGGCAAGAGCAGCCGTGAATGCTCCAGACAGCAAGGCCGGGACCAGCAGAGAGCAAGGTAGAAGGTTCCATAGTCTACCCTACACTGCCACCTAGTGGATATGGTGCAACAGCGCACCTCAAAGGAAAAGACAGCCCCCAGTTAAGTCTGCAACAGGGCGAGTGACCACTGCAGCTGTGCCCTAGTGGCCCCAAGTACGCCAGAAGACAGCAGACTCCCCGCAGAGGACACCCGACAGAATCAGTATATACAAGCCTGCCACAAACCAAGGGAACACTGTCAGCAGCAAAGAAAGACATTTACCTAGCAGACACCCAAGGAGACTGACCAATCCCAGGTACACCCCAGGAAGCGCAAGAAGTGTTCAGGAGTCAGCGCAGGAACGCGCCAGAACATTCAGGAACACGCCAGGTGACGGCGCAGGAACGCGGCAAAACCTTCAGGAACGTGCCACTAATGCCACACCACAGCAAGTAAGCCCCACCAGGACGGCACTGCGATGTGCAGGGCAGCGCAAGGAGTGAAGAAACTCCACGCACCAGAAGGACGACGGAGCAGAAGCACAACCCCTCAGAAGCACTGGCGCCACACCAACGGAAAGCACGGTGACGCCTAGTGGCCACAGGCTGTCACTGCTCCCGGATGAAGAGAAAGGTGCACCACCACGAGACTCCCCACCAGGCAAGTGCGACACAGTGAAGAAGCGCGACGACCGCCGACACTGCTCCAGGACCCCAGAAGAAAGCAAGCACACCCTGTGAAGTAACAGGAAGCGACTTTGAACACTAAGAAGCTCGGAGCGGTGATGTAACCCTCCACACCAATGAAGCACAGGAAGAGCGCGGACAAAAGTGCGCCAATGATACAGCGCTAAAACCTTCAGGAACGTGCCAGGAGACAGCGCAGGAACGCGCCGGAAACTCCAGGGACAGCGCAAGGAATCGAGGAACCCTCACCAAGGCAAGCCTGCAGCAACCAGCAGCACAAAAGACTTGCTATATCAGAGTAGCGCCAAGCCTAACTACATACCTTTAAGGATACAAAAGCACGGCGCAGAAGCACGCCAGAAGTGGAAAAGAACGTGCTAGAAACCCCAGGAATGCGCAAGGAGTGAAGGAACTCCACCTCCGCACGCCAGGACAGTGCAGCACCAGCACCGCGCCGAGATGTGCCAGGAGCGCTAGAGATAGAAGCGCCAGAGTGACGCTGCAAAGCGACACGCCAATGCCACAGAACAGCACTGCGCCAGAACGCACAAGGAGTAAAGGAACTCCACACCCCAGGACCGAACAGCACTGCGCAAGAACGCGCAAGGAGTGAAGGAACTCCACACCCAGGACCGAACAGCATTGCGCAAGAACGCGCAAGGAGTGAAGGAACTCCACGCCACCATGTTGACTGCTAACATCGCTGCGCCAGCGCTTGGTTGCTAATTGTGATTGCTGCAAGTGTTTTAATTTTGCTGATGTCATTTTAAAAATTGTTTTTCTACTGCCACATTGCACGCTGACTTCGCGGTCCACCGCAGCCACTTATGCTGTTTGTAGTGGAGGGAGATAAAGCGTCCTTACTTCCTGGTTGCTCCATGCCGGGCGGCCATCTTTGGAGGGTGACGCTCTAGTCTCCCTCTTCTCCTTGACTACTTAAGGGCTCAGCCTTCTTCGCGCACAAATTGTTGACTGCTAACATCGCTGCTCCAGCGCTTGGTTGCTAATTGTGATTGCTGCAAGTGTTTTAATTTTGCTGATGTCATTTTAAAAATTGTTTATCTACTGCCACATTGCACGCTGACTCCCGGTCCACCGCAGCAACTTATGCTGTTTGTAGTGGAGGGAGGTAAAGCGTCCTTACTTCCTGGTTGCTCCACGCCGGGCGGCCATCTTTGGAGGGTGACGCTCTAGTCTCCATCTTCTCCCAATCTATCTATTCCCCCTTTTTCTCGCGCAGTGGTGACGCGCAGCGGGAGCGCCATAGACGCGCCGAAGAGGCGCCAAAGAGAAGCCAGTCCGCGCCAGTCCGCGTCCAGATGCTTCCAGCCTTCGGACTGTGCCGACACCATGGTAGGAAATCGCCTCACTTACAGTTCTTCTTCCCTTCATGCCTTACGTCCCCCCACCAACCCTCTATGTCTTCATTCAATCCTCCCCATTAATACAAGGTCCCACTGCAAATCGTGTGCTTGGAGCATGTCTCCCCCATACATCGGGAAACTGCACTCCTCACACAAATGGAGAATGTTCCTCCTCAACTGTCGGTCTTTACCGAAACATCACACTGAATTGTCAATGTTGTTAGAAGAGCTCAATCCTGAGGCCCTCTTCTTGACAGAAACATGGCTTCAGCTGGAAAGTGACCCGACCACAGTGTGGGCTATTCCCCAAGGCTACACTCTCAAACGCCTAGACCGCCAGACAGGCAGAGGCGGTGGACTGGCCATCATCTATAGAGATAGCTATAAATGCCGCATTACCTCATCTACCACACTAGCCGGTGAGAGCCTACACTTTACTTTAGAATTCTCTCCTACCACCACTTTCTCTGGCATCTAAGCCTATCGACCACCTGGCGCTCTTAACAACTTTATCAGTAATATGACAGACATTGCCGCCAATGCTGTGCTCACCTCGGCAAATCTTACTTTGCTAGGCGATTTTACCCTACATCTGGACGACCCCCATGACACATCAGCCAATAGTCTTCGATCTAACCTTCAGGCTATTGACCTTTCCCAAAAGGGCTTTCATGCGACACACACCAAGGGACACCTCTTAGACCACATTTATAGTAACATAGACAGTCTAACGGTCGAAACTCCTATTCCTCTACCCTGGACTGATCATTTTTTAATACCCTTCACATGGTCCATAAGCTCCCCCTCCCCCTCTCAAAATCTCAAAAAGCATTTGGGAAGGAAATGGGCCTCGCTTCCGCTCCTTGAATGGGAATTGGCTCTCACCAAACACCCACCTCAGAGGGCGACTAATCCCGATATTGCCACAACTAACTTTGATAACTGGATCTCCAGCACCCTCGATCAACTCCTCATGAGGAACCCCCTGAAATCAATAACAAGATCCAAAGGCGCTTTGTGGTATACGCCCGCCCTCAGAACGATGAAGCAGGCCTGCCGCAAACTTGAGAGAGCTTGGAGGCAGGACGGCTCACAACCCAGGAAGGCTGGGTACAGAGCCGCAATAAAGCTCTACAAAAATTAAATAAAAGCTGCACAAGCCCACTTTTATGACTCGAAAATTAATTTGCCCGCTAACGCCCCGAAGGAAGTCTTCAAAATAGTTAAATCCTTAATCTCTCCCTCTCCTGAGCGCCCGTCTTCTGATGGCACACAAACCCGCTGTAATGACCTTGCCACTTTTTCTCCCAGAAAATTCAGGCCATTTATTCCTCATTTAGCACTGGCAAGGATGACATAGAACCTACCACCCCTACAGTCTCCGACTCTCCCGCCCCCTGTCTGCTCGACAAATTTCCTCTCCTCGACCCCACTACATTAGACAGGCTGATTCCTAAGATCACCTCGGGATCTCCCAACGATCAAGCACCCCCTCAGACTCTCATTAAGGTCATTGACGTCATTCGTCCGATCATTGTGGATGTCCTTAATGCTTCCATCACTTATAAGTCTAGTTGTTTTGTATGCCCTACACTAAACACCCACCCACCACTGATGTCACTGGTCAGGTGACACAGCTTAAATAAAAGTGGCCGAGCGCACGTGCTCTGGGCCAGTTGTACTCAGTAGTCGACTGTGTCTGTGTCAGTCATTTGTAGCATGGGGGTCCGGGGCCCCCAACACAACAATGACCATTGTTCTCTGTGCTCTGCAGAGAGGCTAACCCACTGTCTGGCACATTGCTTTGACTTCAGCATTAGCACTCTCAATAAAAGCCCTCATAAACACCTGGCACAGGTCAAAATATGAAGGAAAATAAAATACAGAAACACAACTTTATTAAAAAGTAAATAGCTAACTCTTGAGGAAGGCAAGATAAAGTAATTTGTGAAAAGAAAGGAACTAAATTGATGACAAGCATTACCTTACCATTTTTTAACACTTATTGTTCGTAAATCAGTTCATGTTTTTGGGATTAATGTTGTTTAGGGCATGAAGATAGGGCCACTTTAAATGTCATACAGCAGATAACTGTCTACTGTAAGCAGATATCTCTCACAATGCGCTTGACTCGAATATTTGGATCAAATTCACAAGGGAACAAGAAACCCGGTCTGCTCGTCTTTTGGATCGATTCCGCTGGGGAACAAATGCAGCAGCTCCACTTCTAACAGGATTAGCAACATGCAGTTTGGGCCCTGGGTGTCACAATGGGGGTGGTTATTGTAGAGGGGGTCTGAGCGCAAAATAAATAACAGTCGGTTAGCATTCTACACGTGCTTGCATCCATTCCTACGTTTGATGAATGGGAAAGGGTGGGATCTATGCCTGTGAATGACGGACAGCTGTTCTTACTCAGGGACAGAGACTCCAATGCCTGAAACCATGATGCTGAAAGTGTCACTGGCCTTTAGTTGATACTGCCAGAGGCTACAATGGCAATCAAGGGCTTTAGAACAGTAAGTCAAATGTCATGGGTCACAGTTCAGAAAGTTGAACAAACTATTGCACCCTGATAGCTCCGCTGTATGTATTGTCCAGAGTGTATAATTTTAGATCATTTTCAAGTTACCCCCAATGGAAGTTTATACTCTACTTCCTGATGTGTAATTATTCTCTGCTCAATAGCTCAATGAAGCAAAAGCAATATTGAGCAGTACATAGCAGAATGCACCTTGTGCGAAGGGACTGCTCATTAGTGTGCAGTGCCTAGGAGTCAGCCGCAAGTAACTGGCATTCAAAATTCAATTTCAGTAAAAAGTCAACATAGAAATATATGTCAGACTGCTTAATGGTGTGGCAATGATTTTTAGGGATCTGTTTATACAGGAAAGTACATTGAAGACTGTGCACTACAGTTAGAAATGGGATTCCAAGTTGGCTTAGGTATCACCCAGGCCAAGTAGGAACCACCACGGAACCATCCAACTCTGCTGATGAATGGAGGGGTTTTGTCTCTACCTTGACTTAAAACAGACATGTCAATAACATTCGCTATTTTCCTGTAAATTTCGAATTTGTTATGCTGCGTATCACACTGCCGAGATTTCCATCTGTATGTATTGTATGGCTCTATATCGACCTTAAGATCATGTCTCTTCTGCATACTAGATAATGTATATACCACTAAAACATGTGTATATAGTTGTTGATACTCAGGGGTATGAAAAGCTCCCTCGTTTATGTAGATATTGGTTTAATAACACTGTTCCAATACATATATTGTAAACTTGTATACTTGTGCAACACTGTGCTGTATCAATATGAGATGGGAATTTTAATGCCCATATATGTTGTCATTACAATAGGATTCTAAAGTGTCCGTACATGCTCCTATTATAATATGCCAACACTCGCAATCCTAATTGTCAACACATACACCGTGAAATTGGACTCGTAAATAACACACTCCAGTCCTATAAAATTATACACTGCAATCGTGTATACATGCGCAACATTGTACTGGATGAATTGTACATTGTTCGTACATGCGCCCATTGTGACATACCACCTAATTGTAACACATAAGCTTACGAACTCGAACTTGTAAACAACACCCTCGAGTCCTTACTCTACCGCGACTACGTAAGCACGTCACGTATCACGTTATAACCGTGATGACGTGAGACTGTGGAACACTAACTTTGTATTAAACAAACGATTGGAAGGCAGCGATTGAGCTGGATCGTGAAAGCGCACAGGTATGAAGATAATCGCTACCGTAAACAGTGACCTTTTGGCACATTTTACAATCTTATTACCTTACTGAGACAGCGTTTCTTACCACAGGTAATACCTGAATACCTTTCCCATTGACGACATTGACGTCATAATTCAAATAGGACGCGTTACCAGTTGTCATACACAGTGGTAAGTCAAGCGATTGGACTAGTCCTAATGTGCCTTGTACAATTTACATCTCCTTGTATGTGGCTAACCCTTTGCCTCTCTTTGTTTGCTCACTTCTCGACAGTGCCCGGCTGGGTTTACTGTAAATAAATTTACTTTACTTTGTCACGCATGGGTTACATTCTGGAATACACCCCATTGCAAGGTAATTTCTCATCTTCTTCCCGTGAATACATAATATTCATGGCGACTACACATAGAATTACAATCTCACATTATTTTCTTTGTAGACGTCCCTCACTGCCCAGTCCTGACGAGACCCTCACTCTAAGGGTCGAAACGCCGTTGACGCACTAGGAAACGAACCAGACTAACAAAGTGCCTAAGATTGTATAGCCGCTGTTTAACAATTGGTTGAAATAATTGCCTTGAGTCAAGTTTCCTTCTTTTGTAAATAGTCACAGCTGAAACTTGTATAGCTCACTCAACTGTACACGTTTTTTGTTTTGCTCACAGTATCACTTGGGACACATTGCACTTTGTACATTATATGTATGTCGCAGCAAAATTACAGTACTATTCGTTTTCATTTGAAATACAAAATATTTTTTAAACTGGTACAATTGGGTTTCTTTCTTTTTGCCACCCTCCCTCTAATGATTGAATTGCTATTAAGCCTTTTCCAGTTTAGTCAGGGATTCTTCCTTTTCAAACTTGGTAAGGACCTGCTCCTTGTCAATCTTTGCAAGCTCTAGTCTCAGCTTTCTCTGCTCCCTTCTATCCACCAGCTCCTCTGAGAACAGGCTCCTTAAGGAAACACTGCTGCCTGCTCTAGACTGCACTTAAGTAGTGGGAGGAAATTGCCCCCCCCCGCTGTAGGCTGCATGACCCTCTGTCAGGTACAGCTCTGATCCTTCCTCAGACAAAAATCCCTCCTCCTTATCCATTTCTCCTCTGGCATAACCCCTTGAGCTGGGCTATTGTGTATTCCTCTAGATTGGCCAGCTCAAATTTCATATTGTAAGGTAGAACCGAAGACTTTGCTGAGAAAATTTGGACTTGGGCAAAAAGATGTCAGAATAGGGAGAATTGAAAAAGGCTTGAATTGGTCTAAGTATCGCGTTAGTATATTGTATTGAACAAACATAAGTCTTATCCTTACCACTGATCACCAATGTTAGAAATGGGATGCCTGGTTGGCTATGGTATGCACTCAGGGCAGGTAGGAACCACCACTCTAGACAGGGTGAGCTACATACACACTAAACGATAACCTGTGCTCACCCTCTGGCACCTTGGCACAGAGCAGTCAGGCTAATCTAAAAAGACAATGTGTAAAGTATTTGTGCAACACACAGTAAACAATGAATACATCACACATAGACCCCATGCATGTTGAAACAAACAGAGAATATTTATCTGGGCAAAATAAGACCAAAAGGACAAGAATCCAATCAGTAGAATTTGAAATATGATTTTTTTTAAATTAAATGCAAAAATAGTTCTTAGAAATCACTAGTGGTCAAAAGGTTACTTGAGGTTGTGATGGACCAGTGCAAATCTAAAGTTCAGGCTGACCGTTGCGATGGAGGACAGGCTGGCTACAAGACCCATGCAGGGCCCACTGATAATGTATCTTGGATGAAGCAAAGTATTGACGCTAAAGGCATTATGCGTCAATATTTTCGAAGCAGTTGGGTTACTGCATTGTCGTCTATCTTTGGTGAGGTGAAGACAATGCGACATCTTCAAACTGCACAGAGCACCGACGGTATGCCATGCTGGCTGTAGAATTTCTGTCCTCTAACAGCTTCTGCATCGGCATTAAAGGGAAATGTGCCTGTTCCAACCGGCACAAGGGTGACGATGCAGAAGTTTTGTAGAAACACAAATGTAGAACCCACTTCTGAAGCCCGGAACTTAAAGTGGGCACAACAGACAAGAGTAGGACTCACAGAACGCAGAGTAAAACAGTATCAGCAGAATTGCAAGAAGTCTTTTGTGTCCCTGAGACTTCAGAAAACAGGAGGCAAGACAACAAGCCCTTGGAGATCCCTTGGAGGGAAGGCAAAGTCAAGCATAGTCAGAGACCAGTAGGCAGCAGGGCAACAAGCAGAACATCAGTCCATCCAGAAAAGCAATCCAGTACAGTTATTTAAGCAGCAAATCAGTCCTTCTGACAGATGTTTAGTTTATGATTCAGAGGTTCTGATTTTTGGGGATCAGAGACCCAGTACTTATAACCAAAAAGTGAATCCAAAGCAGGATGTGCACAGAGCTCCATTTGAACCCAGACCTGTCTGCCAGGCTATATGTGGGGGGTTAATCAGTGCTTTGTGTGTGGAAAGGACACTACCTATTGAAGTGTAAATGTCAGCCCCCCCCATAAGAATGCAGATGAATGCTCAGAATGCAGATAAGTTTATTCTTCCTGTTTTTGTGGCTGCTTAGGGGGAATAAATCGCGTGTGGGTGTCACCAGGGGCATTACACTACTGCCGCTAACCAGCAGGGGCACCAGTGAAAAACAAAAAGATAACATTATTTTATTATCCTTTTCTTTTTCACCGCTGCAAAGCAATCCTGTGAGCTTTAGGAGGAGGGGTTGTGGGCCCTAATATGTGGCAGATTACTATCTCGTTCGGAAGGGCTCTGAATCAGATTCGGCTTTGCCAAAACTGACCCATAGCCCTTATTTCCGACCAACTCGTTCCCAGTTCCGAACGTCCAAGTATGATGCCTGGAAACCATTAGGGCTGACCAAATCGGTTCTTGAAGGCATTCATACAGGACAAGCCTTTCTGGAGCCAATTCCTACAACTCTATGGACTTGTTGTGGAACAAACAAGTATGATGACCAATTTGGACACCCTTTCCAATTCGGTCTGCCCGGAACGAAACTACAACCAAAATCGGTCTTTGAGGGCCCATAGCAGACCCTCCCTTCAACCTGGGCCCTCAGATTTAGGCCTGTGGGGGTACCCATGGGTTCCCTCTTCCCAACCATGCACAGTGTGGCAGGATTCATGGGGTGCCCCACACAGGGTGTAAGGTTTTTTCCAACCACCGTTTTCTTTAATGGGAGCCTGTGTTCACATTCGGAATTTGAACCCAGCCATATGCAAATCAGTCTTGACCCTGTGCCCCATGGGAACAGACCAGCCCGAACTGCCAAGCCAGGTCTCCCTGGACTGGAAACAAGCATCTAAGGACCGGTCTCTGGCTTTCAGCCCTCATCAGCCTGGATAGCTTGATTCCAGTGTCATGGAGAGCACGGGACTCACGTCTGAGCATACCCGGGTGACAAATGCAAAAACAACAGCTGATGGACAGCATGCAGAACAATGTCATACATTCACCCAAGTACAGAGATCTGGGCCTAAATCCATCAATTGTGTGTTTTGCTGTTCACCCTATGTGGGAGGGGTTTGCCTTGACGTGGGTCCTGTGCTCAATAAGCCACTGGAGTCAAGCTATCCTGGCTGAAGACGGCTGATAGCTAGAAACAGGTCCTAGGATGCTTGATTCTGGTCCAGGGAAGACATGGCTTGGCAGTTCGGGCTGGACTGTTCCCATGAGGCACAGGGTCAAGGCTGATTTGCATATGGCCATGTCTGAACTGGGGTGGCTTGGTGAGCAAAATAACAATGGATTAAACCCAGATCTGTGACTGGGGGTGAATGTTTTGCCCTTGTGCAACATTCTGTCCATATCTTGTGTATTTTGCAGAAATAACATTCCCAGCATGAGAGCAGTGCTAGGATTGACAGATGGGAACCTGCGCAGTTGGGCCAGTCAGGGATTGGGAGAAGAGGCAGACGCAGCATCAGGTAAGTTAAAATGTATTTACTTATTTTTTATTTATTTTTAATATATGCAGCTCACTGGATAGTGACAACCTAAAGACAAATAAACAACACATGTGGCACACTGCATACTGCTAATATTATGCTGAAAATGCATTGGAAAGTAATGGTAAAATTAAGCCTAGGTGAAATTTGAATTATGCTGGCATAATTTGAATAATTAGAGGAAATTCACAATATGCTTGTTTTGCTTGCATGCGAAGTTCCTGAAAATACAGCAGTACACAACTTTGCATAATTACATGCCTTTTGCTGTTAAAGTTTACCATAAATGCATCAGTCATCTTATAAAGGTACCATGAATGCTGTTGTTTGTAGTGCTTTCTTTTTTGCAAATTTTTTAACGTGAAATGGATCCTTACATCAAACATTGATGCGAGGTGGCATTTTGGGTTAAAGAATAGCACAAAATTATTGATTCACGTTTTGCATAATTACGCTCACCCTTAGGTAAAGAATATGGGGCCAGATGTAGGTAAATCACATTTACCGATTTTGAAATACCGAATATTACCGAATTTTACCGATTCGGTATTTCAAAATCGGTAAATAGGATGTAGGTACCAACATCTGGATTTATTACCGATTCCTTAAAAATTCGGTATATACCGATTCGGTAAATACCGAATCGGTATTTGCTATTGAATCCTATGGGCCTTGAAGCCCATAGGATTCAATTCAAATACCGATTCGGTATTTACCGAATCGGTAAATACCGAATTTGTCAAGGGTGCAGGGGGTATCACTTTGACACCCTCTAGCACCCCCAAAACGGGCATGTGTGCAATGTGGCACACAGACATGCCCTAAGGGCACGTCTGTCTGTCACATGGCACATGTGTACATGCACAGATGTGCATGTACACAGAAATCGGTATTTTACCATGGATTTGTATTCCATGGTAAAATACCGATTCTGAAAGCCATGTGCCAATGGAAAATTGGCTACCCACATTTCAATCTTGCATTTTTGGTAAAATTACCGAATCGGTAAAATTACCGATTCCGTAAAATTACCGAAAATGCAACATTTAAGGGCCCCTACATGTCAATGGCCATTTACCGGTCGGTAACGGCCGAATTCGGCCGTTACCGATCGGTAAATGGCTATTTTTGCCCACCTACATCTGGCCCATAGTTCTGAACAATGACAGAAGTCATTGTATCTTCTTGAATTTTGGAGGGGTTAGATTTACTATTCCCACTTAAATGTAAGCAACAGTAGGGTTAAGTGTTTGACTTTGGAGACGTTAGATTCACCTTTTCCAAACCATTTAAGCAAAACCAGTAAATGTATTGGTATTTGGAAATGGTAGATTTACTATTACCTCTCCAATCTAAGAAAGAATTGGAAAAGTGCTGGACTGTCGAGGTGTTAGGGTTGCTATTCTTACTCCAGCATAAGCAACATCAGGGAAAGTGCTTTTAAGTGGTTAACGTTTACTATTCCCACTCTAATCTAAAAATCAGTTGGGGCATATTTACAACAGAAGTGAAGGAGTGCACCATTTGCCTTGTTGGCTGAACGCAGCATTCCGCCGATTCTGAAACACAGGGCTGCACCGTATTTAAATGGCTGAACGCTGTCTTGTAAATAAGGCAAAGCCGATATCGCCACAGCAACATCACTAAAAGCGATACTCCTGCGGCGATAGGGGCTTGTAAATATGCTCCATAATACTTTGGAGTTGTTAGATTAACTATTTTCTCTCCAATCTAAGCAACTGTAGGGAAAGTGTTGGACTTTGCAGTGGTTATATTTACTATCCCTACGTCATCATAGGCAAAATCAGGGAAAGTGGTGTGCTTTTGAAGGGCAAAATTTACTATTCTTCCTCTAAACAAAATAGGGAAAGGGTTCTACTGTGGATCGGTTAGATCTACTACTCTTACTTCAGTCAAAGCAACAGTTAAGAAAGTGGTCGACTCTAAAGGAGCTACAATTACTATTTGCACTCCAATGTAAGCTAAACATGAAGCGTGTTGTACTTGGGAAGGCTTACATGTAGAATTCAAAATTCTAATAATTTTTTAACAAACGTTTTAATACCTAACAACATACATTTTAAAAAGATATTAAAAATAAAAACATAGTTGTAAATAAAATTAAATGTAAAAAATAATAATGTCACCCTAATGAAACAAAAAAAATGTTTTATCCACTTCTGTTCTTATTACTAAAAAATAATCTTCACCAAAAACTATGACCAATTATGAATAAAATAATAACATTAAATTATTATTTAATATAAGAAATGGAATTAAAAATTATAATAGTTATAAAATGTATCTTACAAACAGGTACGGCCCGTGCTGGGCGTTATACTAGGGCGGTGACGTCAGGCAGGGGAGGGTCAGGGTGGGGGTTGTAAAATGCGGGATATGAACCATTAGAGGTAAGTACCCCAAAAAAAAAACGAATTTCGTTGCCCACGCTGCATCACATTTGGCAATGCAGCGTGGGCAACAAAATTCGTTTTTCTTTTCAGTACTTACCTCTAATGGTCCATATCCCGCATTTTACAACCCCCCACCCTGACCCTCCCCTGCCTGACGTCACCGCCCCAGCAAAACACCCGGAACGGGCCGTGCCTGCTTACAAATGTTTTTATCAAATTATCTGAACAATCTACAATTGCTTACCAACAACAACCATTTTTTATAACAAATAATCAATGAAACAAATAACATAATTATCACCAAAATATTGTATTTGAGGAAGAAAATAATTAAATAACTATTGTTTTCGACAAAGTTCCCACCTTATTCTTGTACAAACCGAACAACTCACAACTAAAATGTAAATGACAAATTTAACTACAAAAAATTAAATTATACATTAAAAATCACAAAATGCACATAAATAATGTAAGCAGCAATCCATTATTCAATGTATCTAATTAATCAGCAATGAAATATTTACATAAAATAAATAATAATTAAAAAATAAAAACAATAATATTGCATTTATATAACTTCCCAACCTAACCTCTACCAACCCGACAGCCTGCTGCTAAATTATGACTTACTAATAAAATGTAAACAGTGATTCATATTAAATTACAAACTATTCTTAAAGGCAAAAAAACTAGTAGATTTATAATAATACCGCAAATTAATAGATTAACTAATATGTATTAAGTTATTTAAGAACAATATTTTATACAACTAAATGATATTCTATACTTAAAAAATATATTTAAAGTAACAATATTTTTGCCATTTACCCAGTAGTACGCCGCTGCATATTTTATGCTTCTTAATGCATCACTGGGAAGCCATTGGCTCTACATTTAGTCTACCTAATTGATAACACATGTAGTCAACATCTATCTAAGAACTTACATTTATTGCTCCTTAGGCAAGAGTGTACTGTGACTTTGAATAAACACCTTTTTAAAACTTATTATGCCAATTATGAGTGATAATTGTCCCACCCAAGAATACCATCAACTTTAATTAAAATTCATTTAATTAATTTATACCCTAAAGCACAGGAGAATATATTTAGGTAGTCCATTTTCCATAGTAAAGACTTCTAGGTGTACCTTACAGGGTGTCCCATAAAGTATAAAAGTCCAGACGCTGCCCTTATGATGACAGTCTTTGTACAGCTTTATAGAACTTTAAGAATATGACTTGTTCTACATCAGCCCTAGTGCCCTATTAAAGACAACTGCCAACTAGGATGGCATGCTTTGTGGTAAAATGATCGTGTTTGGCGATTGAGTGAAGACTCAACAGTTCTCTTTTTTGGGTCTAAAATAGATGTGAGACTGAAAATAGTTCTCTCCTTATCCCCATTAGCCAGGTTGAATAAACACTTACATAGCATCTTGGTGATCGATTTGCGGCAGGGTCTCTGGACAGCCATGCCCATTTTCTCTGCTCCCAAAGATTTGTCTTCTCGCAGCTGCAAAAGAGTGAAAGAAACTGTGTTACTGTTGACAGCCTCTTGCCCTGGCAGCTAAAAAACTATGCAAGTTGATGGTTCATGCTGATTATAAAAAGATATATAGAAAACCTGTCGGCAATTAAAGATGTAGGAGATGTGATGGTCCATATAGTTGGGGGTGATCAGTAGTAACTGATGTCTCAGGGGCCTGCCATTTTGGAGTACCAGTAATGTGAGCGTCCTTTCTAGTTGTGGGTGTAACTTGCGTAATTCTGTGTAGCATATTCACACAGAATTAACTAAGAGTTCCACAAGATTATGCAGAATTAGGCAAGAAAAGTCATTCCTCAGTTAGCACTATTTCTTAGTGAAAAAATACCCCCTCACATCTAAACTGGAGCAGAACATGAATAGCAAGCACAAGCACTTGCTCTTGCTTTCTAAATGTGCTTTTGTGGTAGGGTTTTTTTCCCACACATTACTTTTAACTATGCAAGCAGAAGAATTGCATAATTATTCATAATTCCACATCAGAGAGTAACACGGAATTATCAAAATACTACGACTACTCTGGTTTAATTTAAAATGGTAATATATATATATATATATATATATATATATATATATATATATATATATATATATATATATATATATATATGGTATATGGTAATATATATGGGAATGGTAAAATACTACGACTACTCTGGTGTAATTTAAATTTTGTCCAGACATTGTCCTTTCCTCTGTAGGGATCTCAGTGAGGCACAGTTAAAGAAGCTGTGAGAATGCCTATGCTTAACCAATGCCAGTGCATAATTTGTTAACAAATAAGTGCACAGGTTTAAAGAATTTCTTATGGGCAGAGCACTTGTATTGCCATATGTAAGGGTTGTCGAATATTAAAGATCTTTAGTCTTGATTTGACCTTATGTGACTTTCTTCCATTACCCTACCTTTAGCTAGCAGTTCATTTTCATCCTTGCCTTTTCCCTATGCCTCAATTGTCCTCTTTTTCTTCGTCTGTTCTTGTCCTGTTTCTGTTGTTCTCGCTATTGTTCTGGGTCAAAGTCTGATTGTTAAAAATTAGTTCCGGTACCAAATATGAATTCTAGTGCTGACCACCCGAAACCACGGCACAAATTAAGCACTCTCTGTTGGACAGATATAAACAGTTGGATGGTCCATCCTCTCTATATACATGAAATGCCACCTTTTGTTGTTGGTTAGGTCACTGAGCAACGGCTACTATTGCCCAATGAGGTAAACTGTGTAATGCGAGGGAGGTTGTGAATGGATATCAGTGGCTGTTAGAGGGTAAGGTGATGGGCTGAGGAGAATGGTGATGATTAATAGATGATCAGGTGATAAATATAAGCAATTTCAGTTGACTTTACAAAAGGTGTGTTCAACGGGTCCGGCATGAAAGGTGTGCGAACTCCAGGAATGGTTGCAGGAGATACAGCAAGGGTTGTTTCCTGTCAACCCCAATATATTTCAGATGAGTTTGCCAAAGGGTATTGCCCGCTGGCGTGGCCGGTACAGGTAAGAGTGGTAAGGCATTAGGGTGGTGGAGCGGAGTAGGAGTTGGGAAGGGGGTTTGTTAGGGGAATTGACAGACGATGTAATAGGGAAAATAAAATAAATAAATAAAACAACTTACCTTGTGCTCGCCGCATCACTGAGTCGGCGATGTGGAAAGCGCAAGGTAAATGGTTTTATTTTTATTTATTTTTTATTTTCCTTATTTCATACTCTGTCGACTTCCCCCACTCTCTTCCCTGCCCCAACGCTCTTACCTGTACCGGCCGCGCCTGAGTTATGCCTGCATTATTCATTCTTCCAATCAGCAAAAAATAAAAACGTTATTCATATTTATTCACCGTTTCTGATTTGTACACATGTTGTATGACAATTTCGATCTAGGCATCCTGTATGTCAAAGCGATACAAAAGGGGATGATGGACGGAGCGTTTGAGCAAATCAAACACTCACCCCCAGTCAACTGCCACCGGTCCTGGGAAGCTTGATTCCGGTCCAGGGAAGACGTGGCTTGGCAGTTCGGGCTGGACTGTTCCCATGAGGCACAGGGTCAGACTGATTTGCATATGGCCATGTCTGAACTGGGATGGCGGAGTGAGCTAAAGAACAGCGATGGATTAAACCCAGATCAGTTGACTGGGGGTGAGTGTTTGTATTGTCAACGCTCCGTCCATCATCACCTTTGGTTTTTCTTTATCCTGTATGTCAAACCAGGCATGAGGAGGAGCTACCAGAGAATGATATCAGGGCATGAGTCAAACAACTTGGGAGGAGTATGTTGAATACAACATGCTGTTTTACTCACCAATAGAAGTGATTTTACCCTGTTAGCATTAGTCAATACACCTTGTTCCCTCCAGTAAGTAGCCCTTTATAAAATGCCTACTTTAGTTAAGAGAAAAGTACTTGAGCTCACGCTTTAATCACAGGAAAAGCACCTCTGACAATCAGAAAACATAAAAGTCTACCGTTACATGCTATAGAGAATTATGTTTTATCTCTAGCCTCTGGGGTTCCGATCCACTTACTTCCACTAACCCTAGCACATTTAAATACGTTGAATTTCAAAGGTTTGAGTTATTTTTACTGATTCGCCATCCAGATCAATTTAGGATCTCTTGAAATCTATACACATAATGAACATTTGACAAAAACAGCAAATATATGTTCATCCTTTACTATTTGTGGCCTTGCAGCACTTGTAAAAACTGCACTTAAAATTCCGAAGGAAATGATTTACTTACGTCTGCCTTCGTATTTCAAGTTTCGCAGCTTATGCTCCTGAGTTATTATAGTAATTACCAAAGTTTAGAATAATGATTTCAGAATTATTTAGAATATTCTAATACGCATTATTAGATTCCTCTAGTTGGTCTCACCATAAGCATATTGTGTTACATCCCTTTTTGAGAATCATGGGGCATATTAGCAAGGGGGTTTATCTCCGCTTTTTTGGCTTTAAAAGCCAAGAAAGCGGAGATAAAATTATCTCCCTATTACCTAGCTGTCGCTAACACCAGTTAGCGACAGCTAGTAGGAGATAGCGACCATCTTGGGCCCCACTTTGCATGTCAGTGATATTTATCACTAATGACATGCAAAGTGGGTGTGCCAAGATGTTAGCGACTGAAAACAGTCGCTAACATCGCTATCTCCTATTGCCAACTTTTGGAGATATTCGTGCTAAGCGCGAATATCTCCAAAAGCTAACACCTGCCCTGAGCAGTTCTTAGCCATGTTATCCAATGGGAGGTGGATAACATGGCTAAGAGCATTAGCTTGGTAATGCATGAATATCACTGACTTTTCAGCGATATTCATGCATTGCGGCGATTTTTATCGCATTTGCAGTAAACCTTGGTAATACCAAGGTTTATTTGCGGTAAAAATCGCCGCAGCTCAGCGGTAAATTTTTGTCTCTAACCAAGCAATAGCGATAATTATCGCTATTGCTTGGTAATATGCCCCCATGTTCTTACAGTTTTTTGCTGTACTTTGACTTAAGTAATCCTCTGGCTTCTAACACATTGCTCATGGGGACAGAACAGACTTCACTTAAGTGCAGACCTCCGGGCCAGAAATTATTTAAATCCTCCATACAAGGACAGATTGTAGCAGATGATGTCAAGGAACTGACAAACAAGAAGGATTCAGTTGGATGTAGAGCAGATGTGGAATAGACAGACTGAGGATAGTGCCGCCTGTTTCAGAGGCTGGGTCTAGCAAGAACTTGGAGCAATTTATATTCCTTATGTTATGCGCAGAAAGTGCCCAACAGAATAGTTTATTAATATGTGAAAAGGAATAAGCCTCAGTAAAGGTGAAAGAATGGGGCCTTTTGATTCACGCCAACAGCCACAATGCATAATAGATGGTAAGATCAGAATTAACGGTGTGACGTGGCTGGCACAGCAAGCTGAATCACGCTCAAAGACCTTACTGACCATATACCCACAGTCATGAACATGCTGCTCATGCACTCTGTTTTCTCATGTCTGTCTCAATATTATCTATGTTTCTAATTATGGTTATGGTAGGAGTTTTATGTGAATTTCCATAATAGTGATATCACACTCGTGTACATTTATATGAATAACCTGTGAACATTTGTCGCCTCTTAAAAAAAGCAAATCAACCAGGTTAAGCCCCAATTAAAGCCAAATGACCCTATGCTGCCAGACTTGCGCCCCCCCTCTGTTCTTCAACCCACCAAAGTTTACTTGCGATGGTGCCCACAGCCATGGGTGGGTTGTAAGAAGGTAGGATCCTCCTGCAAGGTTACCCTCACTTATGGCCTGGTGCTAAGCTGTTTTTGACTAGTCTGACTGGGATCCTGTTAATCAGGACCCCAGTCTATCTGCTTTCTCCCTTACATTGTTGTGGTAAGTACTTAGGTACATCCCAGATCGGATACTGTGGTACCCTTATCAGTCCCTAGTATAAGATACTAAGGTATCCAGGGCCTAGGTACCGCAGAGGTCCCCCATGGGCTGAAGCACGCATTATGCCACCCATGGGAGACCATTCAAAATGGAACTGCAGGCAAGCCATTGCAGCCTGTGTAAGTTGGCGCTAGCACCACTTACTAAAGATATAGGTTTCCTATATCTAGAGTCACTGCACTGAAAACCTATAAGTCACCCCTATAGCAGGCCTTATCAATCCTTAAGGCAGGGTGCTTAGTTTGTAAGTGAGAGGGTGCCCCTGCATGAGCAGGATACCCCTACAGCTTACGGAGCCCTTTCTCCCGGGTCGTCAGTGAAGCAGCCATATACTATATAGAGGGGCACCGCGTAATTACACAACGGCCATCTGGAAATTGGCTGCAAAAAATCCTATCATGTTTGGTATCAAACATGTTGGAGTCATGGTGTGGGAGGTATGATTCCAAGCACTGGAAGGGCCCTCTGTTAGGCTCTCAGTGTTCCCGGTGCCAACCTTCTAGACCCAGACAGCACAAAATGGTTACTGCCGACCAGAGACACATTTCTGCACTCCTGCTGCTGAGCCAAGCTTGAGCAGGGGAAGGCAGAATAATAGGCATCCTGTCACAGGGAGGTGTGACCACCTCCCAGATAGGATTAAGGGCTAGATGTAGGTAATTTCTATTTACCGATTCCTAAATACCGAATTTTACCGATTCGGTATTTAAGAATCGGTAAATAGAATGTAGGTAAAAAATCTGTAAATTTTACCAATTCGGTAATATTAGTTATTACCGATTCGGTATTTACCGAATCGGTAATAAGGAATAACTTTCCATTTATTCCTATGGGCCTGGAGGCCCATAGGAATGAATGGGAAGCCATTCACTATTACCGATTCAGTAAATACCGAATCGGGTATAGGGGGAGCATATTCAAGGGTGGCAGGGTGTCACATTGACACTCTGTTGCACCCCTGAATCGTGCATGTGTGCATGCACATGTGGCGCACACACATGCCCTGAGGGCATGTATGTCTGCCACAAGGCACTTTTAAAAAATCACAAAATTGCTTTTTTAAAGGTATTCGTTATTGGTGGTACATAACGAATCCTTAAACGAAAAATGCACTCACTTGAGTACTCCCTACATAGAATTTAAGGATTCGGTAATTTACCGATTCCTTAAATTAAGGAATCGGTAAATTACTGAATCCTTAAATCCAGCCTCCTACATCGCATAGGGCTAAATACCGGTCGGTAACGGGAAATTTACCGATTTTCAGCCGTTACCGACCGGTATTTGCCCACCTACATCTAGCCCTAGGTCTGCATGAGGGGCACGTTTGGTCTCCCTATGTATAGTCCATTTCATACCAATCCTGGGAGCGGTTGACTCCCGCTCTGCAACTGAGAAAAGGACATGGTAGTAACCTCGCCCTGTCAAGACTCTCTCCTGGGAGGGTCCTTAGAATGATCCCAACCCTTTCTTAAGGGTACTGCAAGGTTTAGGTAGTAGTGTTCCCAAAGGAAAGGTCCGTACAATTCATCAATTGGGAAAATAAACAATATAAAGCGTGGCAAGTTTGGTACAATACAAAATATATGGATAACGGTTGCTACACCTGCCCCAAACACCTACTACCTCAAGGTGCCGTAGGTACACACGAATGTGAGACCAAATTGAACATATGAGAATGAGGCAATCCAAAGCACACCATATAAGTTACGATTTTCAATTCCTAGCTGGGTAATTGCTCAAGTAGGGGTCGGTATACACTCTGTTGCACTTTGAGGTGACGGAGCATACTGCTGGCATGATTATCGCTTGTCCGGATTGCAACGTATCATGGTTGTAACATCCGAGGGAGCTCTACTTAAAGCCTAATAGTTAGCGAGTCTGCCTCGTATTTTTCTACTGTCGGCAACTGGAGAATTTTATTCAGACTCCCCGGGTAAGAGATACTCATTACTGCCACATGTATATGACCACATCACAATCTTCTATTTGAGTGAAGCCATTTCTATTAATCCTCGGCCAGCTGATACAACCCCAAGGGGCTAGTATCATATGTTACGTTGTGACCTATGTTTTTCCGACATTAGGATCGTGTGGAATTACATTTACGTTTATGATTGCCTATTCCTAGAATTGTTGTTGGGACTAAATGGTGATTCTTTGAACTGGGCTCATCGCGCTTGGATAAGAGTCGTGATCCCTCTCCCTGCGAGCTGACATTTGGATACCTACCACCAATACTTATGCCTTGAAAATGTCTTATTGCTAGACGAAACACGTGTTGAAAAACAACGTGCTGGGAGATCTTATATGAATGTTTTGAATACTAATAAAAAACTGATGAAATTACAAGAAGATTGACATTGAATTGACTCTGAACTGCTTGGATCTTCGCTCTTAGAACTGATGTTTGTTTTACTTTGTTTCATTGTCCAATAGAGGGTATAGCGACCCCTACTTAAGCAATTACCTAGCTAGGAATTGAAAAATGTAACTTATAAAGTGTGCTTTGGATAGCCTCATTCTCATATGTCCTTTCTTAAGGGTACTTAAGGGCTTACATGTGGGTGGGCGCGTAGATTCATTGTGGGACAAGATTCACATCAGACACCACTTCTACGTCTACCGTCTGGACACTATGGACTTTGTCTTCCTTCCAGTCTGCTGCACCATCTGTACCTGTGCACCATACAGGAACCTTCCAAGGCCTGTGGGCATCAATGAAACCTGAAGGAATCTCCCATGGATTGAAGGCGTCACTTCCCTGCATTTGCAGGCACCACAATTAAGTCAACTGGCCTGCTAATTCTTAGCACCTCTGGACTCTGTAAGGTTTTGCAACACAGATGGCAGTTTTGCTCAGCTTCTGAGGCCTGCCCTGCTCTTTAACCAAGTTTGAGGCCGGTATCCCTTGTGGGGGTTGCAATAACCGAACCCCTGTGCACAGCATCAACTTGCATTTGCCAAGGCTTGTTGGTGCTCTCGCCGGACACTGACCCCTTCAGCACTCAACATCCTTTGCGGGACAGCTCATGCAGTGTTCCTAGTCTTCCTCAGCATATCCTGGTCCTCACAGCTGCAGAGTCATGGTCATCTTCACCCATTCTGCAACACCCGACATTGGAGGGCATTCGTCTTCCAAGTCTCCTGGTCACTCCTGAGTGACATAGACTCTGCTTGCAGGTACCCCTCATCTAGAATCCACCTTCAGATTCCATCAGACACTTTTTCCTTCTTCAACAGCGACACGTTCCGAAGTCCTCCATTGGGTTTGACGGCGGTTTCCGACATCACTTCACATGTATGCACCTGGCTTCCCTGGTGTAGGTAATGTGTCGATGGGTAGGGTGGTTCTCAAACCTTCTGTCTTCCACTGGGTTTCTTCAGGGTCCACTGGGAATGGTCCTTAATCTTTAAAACTCCAATTACGACTTACCCTTAGAGTTGTACGGAGCACACTGCAGATGCTCTCCATGGGGTCCCTATCCACTCACCTTGGGTGGTTGTTTGGGTCCCCAGCACTTCTACATCCTCTCAACACTGTCTTTACCCAAGTGGTGGTACTTATACCACTTTCAGAGTATATGGTTTGGTCCCCCCTGGGGTCCACTGTGTATTTTGTGCTATTTACTAAGGATGGGCGTAGTAGGCATAGTGGGGCTACGCGAAGCTACGTGAAGTGGGCATGATGCTATGCCCGCTCAAGCGCTTTGCGTAGGCCCACTATGCGCCTCCCGCCTCCCTCTCGCTCTCCTTTACATACATAAATTTAAGTTATAAGTGCAGTAAAAGTAAATAAAAGCACTCACCTGGTCCGCGGCATCCCGTGGCTCCCTCTTCTATTTTGCGCTGGCTTCTCCCATCGAAATGCGCATGCGCGGGCGGCTGCGCATGCGCATTTCGATTGGAGAAGTTGGCGCAAAATAGAAGAGGGAGCCCCGGGACGCCGCGGACCAGGTAAGTGCTTTTATTTACTTTTACTGCACTTATTACTTACAGTTATGTATGTAAAGGAGGGCGGGAGGGAGGCGGGTGGCGGGCAACTTCGCTCCGTCCACAGAGCGTGCGTAGTGTTGCCTACTACGCCTACTTTGCAAAATGCAAAGTAGGCAACACTATGTACACTCCATGGGCGGAGCATAGTCTTGCGCCCACCCTTACTATTTGCTAAATTTCTATGCAAAGTATTGTGTGCATTTTGCTTATCTCCATGTAGGAGATATCTAAATGTGTTAGAGAGTATCCCAAAATAAATAGATATTTATATAAATACCTTGTGTGGGTCTGTTTCACTTATTCTTTACTATACAATTGCATTCTGGTGAAACAAGCTGCTTTACACTCCTTCTGGGAATAGCCTGAAGGCTGCTCTCCACAACTACCACTTAGAGAGCTTCTAAGGTTGTCTAAGACCCTTTAAATCACCATAAGGGTTATCTGGACTGTGGCAAGGTGCTCACTTACATTAGTGAAGCGATACCAAAGAGGATGATGGACGAAGCGTTTGAGCAAATCAAACACTCACCCCAAGTCAACTGATCTGGGTTTAATCTATCACCATTCTTTAGCTCACTCCATCACCCCAGTTCGGACATGGTCATATGCAAATCAGTCCGACACTTTGCCTCATGGGAAAAGTCCAGCCCGAACTGCCAAGCCATGGCTTCCCTGGACCGGAAACAAGCATCCTGGGACCGGTTTCAGATTCATAATCCTCATCAGCCAGGTTATCTTGAATCCAGTGGTAGAGTGAGCAAGGGACCCACGTCTTGGCATACCCTGCCAACTTACGGCGAACAAAGCGATACCAAAGGGGATGATGGACGGAGCATTTGAGCAAATCAAACACTCACCCCCAGTCATCTGATCTGGGTTTACATTAGAGGACATCATATACCAGGCCAGCTTCTCACATTGAACTCTAAAGTGTGTTCTGTTTCTTCCTGTTAGGGCCTGGCACGGGCAAAGGCCCTTTCACTATTAATTTTTAAGCATGTTACAAGAAAACATCTCGCACCACTACTCACTCACCATTGTCAATGCAAGCACTTTCCCACTCTGCTGCAAGACCAGCCAGATCCTACCCCTGCCTCCTATTTTACCATATAATTATTCACATACATTTGCTGTGAAAGGTTATTGAGAAGGCCTCGGTAGCTAGCTACACAAGTAGATCAAGAGCATCCTTCAGATCTACAACTTTGGGTTTATGCCACAGTGAAGTATGGAGTAGGCAATCCATTAAATTTGACAATGTACTTTAGACACCAACAAATACAATGCATTTCTTTGTCTTTTCTCTGAGGACTTCAGTACAATCAGCCACCTAGTCCTGCTTGACCCTTGTTATCCAAAATGGGCCTCAAACGTATTGCCCTGCAGTAGGTCATGTCCTATTGATGAATGAAGCCCAGTGTGTTAGATGAATTATTTCACCTTTAATTTCATCTCTGTAACCAACATCTCTAAAATCTTTCCAGTTATTTTCAACCTATTGATTGAGCCTCTTTCAATTAATTTCAGACCTTGCAAATCAAAGTCAATTCCTGGACTTCTACCAAGACTGCGATCCAAGCTTTAGGACCTATATTGCCCAGAAGACGAGCCTAGCCCCAGGAGCCCGTGCTCTATAAAGTGAAGACATTGGTATCAGAGCTAGACTTTTTAAAAATTATTTTTATTGAACAAAATTAGAAATCAATTACAAATCAGAAACATTCAAATACTAAACAAAATAGCATCTGATACTACCAAGCACTTATAAGTATAAATAAACCGGATCTATGACAGAATTTCGACTACAAAAATATCGACCTACAAGAATATCGAGTCAACAATATCGAGGGCAAAAATATCGACATCCTATCTACAACATGGTAAGTACAAAAATATCGAAAAAATAATATCGTTGTAAAAAATATCGATGTTAAAAATATCGATTTTTTTTTAATATATATAAATGTAAAAGTAAGTATATAACACTAATAAATAAAATATACATATTTAAAAGTATCTAATGATGTTTAAAATTAATGAATAAAACATATATATTAATAATACATTAATTAAATATATAGAGTAAAGATATCATATATATGTACTGAACAATAAGTATTAATAATTAATTTACTAATTTATAAATTGATGAAATATATTCTAATTTACTAATACATGTACAAACATAAAACAATAACATACATAAAATGTAAGTAATATAAAAAATAAAATAAACATGTGATATTTTAACAATTAATTATATAAAACGTTGGATAGCGCAGGGGTAAAAATTACTATTCCTACTCCAGAGAGTGGAACAGTAGGGAAAGCGTTTGATAGCGTAGGGATAAAATTACTATTCCCACTCCAGAGAGTGCAACAGTCGAGAAAAATGACCCTGAACCCAAAAACCACCCCTTTACCCACGAACTGAAAACTGACCCTGAACCCTAAAAATACCACTTTACCCAAAAACTGAAAACTGACCCTGAACCCTAAAAATACCCCTTTACCCAAAAACTGAAAACTGACCCTGAACCCTAAAAATACCCCTTTACCCAAGAACTGAAAACTGACCCTGAACCCTAAAAATACCCCTTTACCCATGAACTGAAAACTGACCCTGAACCCTAAAAATACCCCTTTACCCATGAACTGAAAACTGACCCTGAACCCTAAAAATACCCCTTTACCCATGAACTGAAAACTGACCCTGAACCCTAAAAATACCCCTTTACCCAAAAACTGAAAACTGACCCTGAACCCTAAAAATACCCCTTTACCCATGAACTGAAAACTGACCCTGAACCCTAAAAATACCCCTTTACTCATGAACTGAAAACTGACCCTGAACACTAAAAATACCCCTTTACCCATGAACTGAAAACTGACCCTGAACCCTAAAAATACCCCTTTACCCAAAAACTGAAAACTGACCCTGAACCCTAAAAATACCCCTTTACCCATGAACTGAAAACTGACCCTGAACACTAAAAATACCCCTTTACCCATGAACTGAAAACTGACCCTGTACCCTAAAAATACCCCTTCACCCAAAAACTGAAAACTGACCCTGAACCCTAAAAATACCCCTTTACCCAAAAACTGAAAACTGACCCTAAACACTCAAAATACCCCTTTACCCAAAAACCCAAAAATGACCCTGAACCCTAAAAATACTCCTTAACCCAAAGTTAAATAATATTATTTAATTAGCAATTAATAATTAATTAACAATAACAATAAAGTAAATATATTAGCACATAAGCTGTAATTAATATAATTTAATAATTAATATCATTTTTCCCCAATTAATTAATTAACAGTAACTAAAAATTATATATATAAATAAATTACTCTAGTAATGTAATTAACTAACTAATATTATTTAATTACCAATTAATTACAAAATTATATTAATTAATTAACTAATTAATATTAATTATTTGCCAATTAATTAGTTATAAATATTTAAAAACATATAATAATTAATTAATTATTATTTAATTACTCCCCACCCTATTCCCCTATAAACCCACATCCCGCTACAGAAAATATATATCAATTAATCATTTAATTATTTCCCAATTAATCAATATTAGCAAATAATTATAATTAATTAATCCTACTAATTATTAATCAACTTACCATAATTAAATTACTTCCCACCCTATTCCCCTATAAACCCACAACCCGCTCCGGTACTAAAACATCAAATTTCCTTATAAATTTCTATATTATTATAGAAAATGTATACACATATAATAGTAATTATTTTAAATACTTAAATTAAACATATAACACATACATAATAAAAAACTATAAAATAATACAAATATCGATATTAGTGTCATCGAAATTATTAACATCGATATATATGCTATCGATATTACTAACTTCGATATTACTTACATCGATATTAAGTATTTCGATATTACTTACCTTGGGTCGATATTCTGTCCTACGATATTCTTGCCTTCGATATTATGCTCCTTCGATATTTCAGACTCGATATTATGGTAGGTCGATATTTCCAACTCGATATTTTGACTGTCTACCAAATAAACCATCACATAGTTTAGGGAAATCGATCTATTAAAAACAGTAATGGTAAAAAACACAAAAAATCAATAAAGTGCCAGCGTGCCACTTTAAATCTCCTCCTCCCAAGTTACTTTGTGCAAATAATGGTGCACAGTACAGTTATATTAGCAGCTATCAATAAAGTATAGTGCCATCGTGCCCCATAGAACCAGCGGCTGCCTTTAAAACTGCTTCCTTGCTTCAAGAATTTCCGGGATGTGCTTATGCTTGTCATACTAACGATAAAGAGCCCAATAACTACCCACTTCAAGCATCTTAGTCCTGCAAACCCTTATTATGAGAGAAGAAGCATCCTAAGGAAAACAATAAAAAAAAATACCAGCAAGCCCAGCTTATAAAAGCATGCAAATTAAGAAATCCACAAATCTCTGAATACCCCTCGTGGAACCCACCAGTGACACTGCTGGCAAGTTGGAGCCCAGTTCTTCCAGTGATTCCATACACTGCCATGAGGCTCTGAATCTTTTTACCCCCCACCCCCTACACACACGTTTCGAATATGCCTCCTCAAATGTTTTCATCCTGAGCATTTTATTCAGCCACTCTTGGAATGTGAGAACCCTGGATGATTTCCAGTTCTGTAAGATCAATGAACCACCCAGTATTAAGGCAATTGATATATACACCTGCACGCACTTGCCAATGCCAGACATCTGATCTCTATGAACAAACCTGTAGAGTGCCACCTCCGCCTCTAGGTCTAAATTTATCTGGAGTGCAGGGTTAAGAGCTGCAAAGACCTTGTGTCAAAACTGGTTCAACATCTGGCAGGCAAAACAAGTATGTAACCCACCTCCCACCCTCTATTGCTGTTAGCGAAAAACGAAAGCACCGATCCTCTACCACCGGATACCCTCTACGAAGGGCGCAAAAGTATAATAAGCCATCCAGTGAGAAACAAAGGACATCCTCTTAAAATTACTAATAACAATATAGAGTCCCAATCCACCTCCGAAATAGTGCATGTGTGGACAGGCTGATTTTAGGTTGACCCCAAAACTGATCGCATGTTGGGGTGAAGCTTTAGACTACATTCTAGACAGTGATCTTTCAAAAAAGAGTGATCTGTTGGAACATCAAAAAGAATATCTTGCAGCGATCACCACACCGCGCCTGCAATTCTTGCCAAGTGATACACTTCCACCTTAACAAAAAATGGCTATATTCTTTACAGCTATTAACATTCCAGAACCTTAACTGACTCGGTGGTATTGACAAGGCTACAGTCCTGTAATATAAGATACTCTATGCCTCCTGAAATTTTGTGGGGTAAATAAAACGATTGAAGATCGTCACTCATTTCATATAACACCTTGAATCTAGTTTTCTTTAGGAGCTTGACTGTTTTAATAAACACAAGTAACTGGGATTCAGCTTCCTGGCTCATTTTACCTTTAAAAAAAATGTTCGACTTTCCTCTTCCCATCTTTTGCTCTTGCTAGAACATCTCAAAAAGCTGCTTCATGATAGGTTTGGACATGGGGTAATGCTAGTCCCTCCTGACTTGTATCAAATTGAAGTACTGATAGTTTTACCCTAGAGGCTTCTTGTTTCAGACAAAATGTACAAAAGGGTTTCTAACTCCGTCAAATTACTATTTTTTAACTTTCATGGGAACATTAGTAAAGATAAATACCAGCAAAGGTAAAATTGACATTTTAAGAAGCGCTACTCTTCGCACTAATGTTAGGGGAGTAATGCCAATCTATACAATAATCCCTTAATCTTCTTGAACATTGCCACATAGTACAAGTGAAAAAGGATATGAAGCGGTTTTTGTAAGCTGGCCTGTTGCTGCCAAACAAGAAGGAGCTCACTAGCTACAGAATTAAAAAAGGAGTAAGTCTGTTTTGTTCTGATTCATTTTATACTCCCCAATCCCTTTAGACCATTCAAACTCATCCAGGACCTCTTAAAATGATCTGGTTCTCTGGCCTTAGATGTAAGATGTTATCATCCTCAAACATTTTTAATTTAGGCATCCCATTTATGGGGCCATAATGCCCTCATTCGTTAACTGCCAGGAACGTTATAGAAATAAGTAAATACAAATTAAAAAATTGAGGTCAGAGGACACCCCTGTCTTGTTCCCCTAGTTATGATTACCACCCCTGCAAGATAAGCATTCACATAAACCTTCGCGTGTGCCCCTTGACAGAGATTCTGCAGTATTGAAATGAATAAACCATAAAACATGCTCCCAGTTCACCTCATCAAATGCTTTTTCTGCATCGACCATTTTTCCTGCTGTACGAGCCTGATTGAAATTCCTGGACTTCTGCCAAGACTACAATCCAAGCGCTAGGACCTATATTGCACGCAAGGTGAACCTAGCACCAGCAGCCTTTGCTCTTGCTCTATAAAGTGAAGACATTCGTATCAGAGCTACACTTCAGAACTGTTTACCAAGAACTGGTCCTATCCTATCACAATGGAGGCTCTTATTTGCTGATCAATTTCTGTGTGAGAGAGCTGCTAACAGTGGAAGTTCTTCCTATTGCACACTGTCGGACAAAGTGTGTTCAGAAATATGACAGAATCACACCTACCATCAAAAAGATTCTGCCCAACCCACATCCAATTGAAAACATTCTATGTCATCTATGAAGCGTTCCACGAAACATCCCTCCCTAGTTCCAACCAGTAGTACAATCCTCCTCAGCAGCATCATTGCCACCCTTGAGCCCGGAAGGGGAGAAAATCGGAACGGAAGACACAAGGCTTTTTTCTGTGATACACCATGAATCTCCAACTCCATCTAAAGGCTGCCCTCTCAGGCACTTACCTTCCTTGCTTCACTCTCTTTGCTACTGATTCCTATCGCTTCACTCGCCTTATAACTCTGCAAACTCTTTGTTTCTGTACAGTCTTCTAATACATTTTATACACTTTCCCTTCAAGTTCCAAATACATAATTTGCACCCTGTAAACTGAAAAGGAAGAGGCAGATGGGGGAAGTGAACTGGACTATAGTCAGGCTATGTCCTTCTTGTATACAGAGTGTTTATAAGAATGCATCTGTAGCCTAGGAAGCAACCTGCCCATCTCAGAAATCCTGATACATGGGCCTGTGACTGACAGAGAACTCTGACAGACACTGACACGTGGAATATAGAGGGGGGTAGGTATAGGAACCAGAAACCATGGTCAAGGCTGAGTAGCAAGCAGACTTCTTGAGACAGACTTCTTAGTTTTGCTGAGCATACGCAGCTGATTATATCAATGCAAGGAGATTCCCTCAGAAAAGAAAAATAGCTGCACTTTCAGAGGGAAAACCAGACTCTTCTCGGACTGGAAGAGGAGCATGCGTCCTCACAATAAGCTCCTCTCGGCAGTCTCCTCCTTTTTGACTGATTTATCGCAGCATCGCACGCGAGGAGCAAGCTTGTCCACTGGAGCCCCGTGGCATGATATGAGGCCCAGAGCAGGACTTTGTGGTCTGGAAGGACACAGCTGGTGTCCCATTGCATGAACAGAGCTTGTTGCCGTGCTAGAAAATATTGTCAGTGGTAGTAGGAGATAATCGTAGTAGCGGGCGCAGGCCTTTTTCCTGTTAGCTATGCAGGTGGAGCGCCTACTGACCTCTTCTAAAAGAATGGTTTAGCCTGCCTTTCAACCCAGATCCGCCGCTGCAGGAATGGATACCTCATAGATGTGTGTTTTATGATTTATGCAACAGTGGAACAGTGGAAGCATTGAGTGTGTGTCCGGGGGAGAGGGGGGTGCGTGTGCATGTGCGGGTGTGTGTTTTATATGGGACTATAGGAACACACAACTGTTTATTGGACGTCCTGTGTTAGAGTGGGTCACACGTTGGAAGATGGAAAGAGCCTGACAGACAGGTGCAGATGGCAGAAAGCCCCTAAAACAGAAGAAGGAACAAAAGAGAAGCACGTGTGAGATTTATTGAGAGTCTCCGACCCCCCCCCCCCCCCCCGCCCCCCTTCCACTCCATTTTACACCGGAGTGGTGCACAATCATATTTTGTACATCATCCTGGCAACAGAAGCTGTACTTTGTTTGTTATATTTATGGTGCACATCCCTGAAATAGAGAAAACCTGCCTCCACTCTTCTGTTTGTCAAACCTACAGAACATGTGGCTGCCCCACAGCAGTTCAAGCCAAAGGAGTCCCCAGTAATCGTTTATTAGCCCAATATAAATATGGGGTGGCTTTCTCAGATCAGTGTTCTTGTGATTCCTCCCTGGCTGGTCCCACGCTGTCCCCAGCAATGGACTGAGGAAGATTACTGGGGTCCAGAGCATGTGTCTCTCTGACAGCGAGCCCCTTTCAGGTCAAGAACAGTCCTGAAGTCCGTCCTACCTAAGGGATTTCGGAAGTGTTGATTAGGAGAGGGGCGGAAGTTAAGCCGGTATCACTGAAACCCAAAGAAAAGAAGAGGAAACCCAAAGGCCAACTGTCAGAGGAACAGAGGAGGGGTGAAGAGGGACAAGTGCATACATTAAGAGATTCATCAGGCATAAGGGAAGGAACAATCTGCCAGTACCTCGTTGGAGCTAATGTTGCTTTGGCCCCCCAATATTAGCCCTGCTTGAGCTATGCCAGGCCGGCAGCCTACTCTGGAGAGATCAGAGCCCCAAGGGGTCAACGCCCCGGCTTCCAAGACCCAGGTGGTGGGACGCTCACATACCTTAAGCCCGACTGTCACAGAGTGAGGATCCTATTAGGAAAGTAGCACCATCACCAAGGTATCACCAAGCGAGACTGAATCGTTGTCTTAATTCTGAACTCTTCGTAGCTGTTTTTACCAGGGAAGTGGGCACGCTGTGATAACCACTGATGCTAAATGAGACTCCTGTAAACGTTATCCTTGATAACCCGGAGCTAAGGCATACAGATGTTATAACCTCTTTGGTCCTGTTTGGGTGGGAAGTTTGTGTTGGGCCTATGCAACATAGTTAAAGAGGCAAAAATGATGCTGGTGCTGTCCTAAAACCGGTGTAGATGTTTAGTCCATCGTTTCTTAGCAGCATTGTCCATGTCAAAAAGGTAACCAAGACCTCCCTCCAGGCTTGTTCAGAGAGCAGTGGAGCTGGATCGGAAGGGGGCACTTGGAGTAAGCAATGAGGTCAACGATGATGGGTAAGACTCAAAAGCCAAACCAAGAGCCATGACTGAATATGAACATTTTGAACAGTCACTAAAGGGGATCTTTTCCTTCTACTAGAAGTGGGAGGTCATCAAAGTTGGTGGGTCCTAACTAACAAGAATTGAGGACTACCTAGAATAAAAGACCCGAGGCAGATTTACAAGCCCTTTGCACCGCCATTGCATCACTTTTTTTGACATAACGGCGGCGCAACCAATGTGGCCTATTTACAACATGACGCATTTAGGGAGAAGCGTCACGTTATAAAGCTCTGCGTCACATTATACCTCCACCAGGTATGATGTATGCAGGGTGGGCATTCCTCCTCAGGAAGGCCTCATAAAAGTGACGCAGTGAAATCTACAAGATTTCCCTGAGCCACTTTTAGGATGCTACTGCTTCAAAACCTTGAAGAAGGGGTAAGGAGTGAGGCACTACAGTAAGTATAGGCCTCAAAATACATTGCTGTAGTTGCGCTGTGCTTACGACACAACTTCAGCAATGTGTGACTATTGGGACAACAGATGCATCAGAATTTCTGATGTATCTGTTAATCCTTGCGCCATGGAGCACTGTATTGTAAATACAGCGCATCCATGGTGGCGCAGGGACATATAACACGGGTGCAAGGAAACTGACGCATCTATGCAGATGCATCAATTCCTTGTAAATCTGCCCACCAGAGTGCACCTGATTAGTTCCATTAAGATCCAGGAGAGAGATTGCGGGAGCTGGCTCTGTTACAGACAAGAACATTTTCTTTAAAAACATGGGAATACACCAGTAGTACAAGCCAGTGACTTCTGATGATTAAATTGGGCAGATACCTTATCTGTGACAATGATTGTGTATCATAAGCATTATGTTTTTAGTAGAATAAGGTACTTTTGACTTCCAAAAAATAACGCACTGGTTAGACATTGATTTCTTGTATGATATGATTCACTATGCTGGGTTCTGAGACTCTGACCTCACACCACATCCCTGAGTAAGCCTCAAATTTGCTACCCTGGTGGTCAAGTGCTCAAGGTGTTATTAGGCTTATTTAATCCTCAGTTTTGGGTTCAACAGTAGATTAGACCCCTCCCCCCCCATGACATCAAATGTAAACGGCCTCAATTGGCTCAACTTGTGCTCCAGGAACTCTCAAAATCAATTCTAACAGAAAACATAACATATAGTAAATTACACAGCTGGTGATGATTGAAACAATTAAAGAAGTACAGCATTGTTCTTGTGTATAGGTCAAGTGCTTCATCAGCATGGAGGATGTTAGCATCTAGAACGAAAAACATGACCTTTTTTATTTGAACTTTGCATGGCTAGGAATAATCAGGAAGAGGGGAACCCTGTCATACATAGATTACTGGCAACCTAGAGTTATGTTGTCTTATACACATAGCCAGGATAAAGAAGAATATTAGAGATAATGGTTGATTCCTAAGCAGGACAATAGATTGGCTGTGTTTTTTGTGACCATATTTTGTATCAGTAAAACAAGGCTGAAGCCCTGGAAAGAAGAGTTGTGGACAGTGAACGCAAGCTGAAAGACCTCAAACGTATACTTTCTGTCCCATATGATACTGTGAAAGCATACCTATGAAACACTAAGCACTCACACACAGTGTTGAGCGGCTGTAAAACAGGGACAAGTTACAGAATGCTGAGAATGTTCTGGAACGTTGGAGGCACAGGCTTGTGTAACTTCATCGCAAGTTTGGCTGATGACCTCTCTAGACAATGGGAGCCCTATTTGAATTAGACACCTCTTGCCATCAAAAAACAAGCAAGGGAAAACTGACTCAGGAACAGTTTGGTAGCCGACCATTATCAGGGGGCTCACTTTCCAAATAAGCAGTAAGAGACTGTTTAACGCAGTGAAAAATCGGGAAGATGATCTCTTCAATAGGGGTATATATATTAATATTGCCTGATATATTATGGAAATAAAATTGAACAAATGAATCCAGAACTCAACCAAAAAGAAGCGAATTGGGTAAAAGCAAGGCTAACACTGCCTCCTCAGTTGAGAGTGACATGGTGTGATCTGAAACATTTCTTTTAGGATCCAGAGGAATTGCAAACCTTGTTGAAGATGGTCTCAGTGCTAGTGGATGGAGAGGTGATATGAAATCTAAAACATTTGACAGGGTTACAACAATTATTTTGTGTTGTTGGTGGTTTATTGGTAGGTTGTGGTGCTTTGGGGTAAACTGTTGATCCCTATGAATGTGAAATGATGTTACATATGCGGTGGCACATGCATTTGGAAGAGATACTATTTTTGAAAGATTGAACATCCAAGTAACACAAAGCCAAACATTGCAGATTTCTAGACACAGAAATATGCAAAGGAGGTGCCCCAGGCTCAAATTCTGGAAAATTGTTTGTGATTGAAATATATGTACAACATACTTTCTGTTGTGATAGGGGCCAACTTGCATTGTCTCTTTACATTTTTAACATTTCTACATGCACAACAACAAAAAAGTTAAAGAAGCATTTAAATCCGATCAAAATCAATATACCCACAAGTACATTGTCGGGAATAAAAGCTATAAAAGTAATGACTATTAATAATTTGTAAGGAACAGCACAATGATCTATTGACTCTATTTATAAATGAGATGTGTTTTTATAGGCACATTATTTTAACATAATCACTCTGCTCCCAATGTTGTCTGCTAAGGAAAACTAGACACTAAAATTCTAAGTGTTTTACTCAGGATCATAGTTTGATCGAGAAGCTACATGGCCATATGCAGTGCGGGGTGGAGGGAGACTGGCAGGGACAGGTCAGCCCTTCTTAGGGGTTGACTAAAGACAGTTTATCCAGCGTTGTTGAAGAGTTATTGTCTACAATACATAGATTGGGTTTTGGGATAGGCCCTTGTAAAAACTGGGGATCTCTAGTTGGTTGAGGTGGGTACCTTAGTCCAAATAGGAACCCTTGCTTCTAGTCAAGGATAGGAGGGACACACTCTTAGATAACCCCTGCTCACCCCCCCGGTAGCTTGGCACTAGAAGCCAGGCTTATCTCCTAGACAATGTGTCAATTATTTGCAACCACACTCCCAGTAACACAGTGATAACGAATGGACATCCCACTGATTTGATAAAAAAGAGCCGTATATTTATCAGAAGAAATATGATGAGACCAAACGATAGAAATCCAACATATGCGTATTCGTACTATTTCACTTTGCCGGTTATTAGGCCAACAATCGCTTGTAGGTTCTTACGGTTTTAATGAGCAGTTCACGATGATTGAGTGCAGTCCTAATGCAAGGCTATGCAGTTCGTAATGCAGTTCGTAATGTGGAAATAAGACAGTCCTTAATGCAAGTGCTATTGCAGTTCTTAACGCAAAATAATGTGGTTCGTAATGCAAGAATAAGGCAGTTCATAATGCAAGAATAAGGCAGTTCGTAATGCAAGAATAGTGCCATATGTAATGCAAGAATAAGGCAGTTCTCTATGCAAGGAATAATGCAGTTCATAATGCAAGGATAAGGCAGTTCGTAATGCAACAAATACAAGCTATAAGTCAATCTGCATGTTCAGCTCGGGCACCACTAGGCCCCAACAACAGAGACAATGGTCGTAAACTTAAAGGGGCGGCCTCAGTACTACTGGGCAGGTACAGGCTGCTCGGGGACTCAGCGGGTCTAACACAGTGCAGCGAGAGAGAGGTTGGAGCACTCCTGTACTCCTCCTGCACGCCTCCCTAGGCCACGCACACTTGGGACTCCCGACTGGAGTCCAAGCCTTACTTGGGGGGGTGTCCTGCCTCGCTCTCAATCACTCTACCAGCTTGTGGGACATCCTGCTGGGCTGTCCTGATGACGTTGCAGCTCCGTTGCTAGGCGACACTATAACCGGACGGGTTACAGCACTGCCTTCTCCTACGTTGACGATCTTGGGCGGATTTCTCTTGGTGAACAACGATCATGATCCCTTTCACCTTGCAGCTTCCTGAGCTTCAAGAAATCCTTCAGCACGTTGCGGCTCGGGCCGACGGTGGCGATCCTTACTCAGAGCCTCAGTGACGATGACGGCTCAGGCCACAAACAGCAATGCAGCAGCGTGGATGATGTTTCATGCTGCGGGGGGAATGCAGTCACGGGGCACCTCATAAACAGCACCACAGTCCACACGGCAGTCTCAGGCGTGCAAAAGCACATGCACCAAGCTTTGCTGAGACACGGTTGGAAACTTTAATGTTCCTGAGTTTCCACAACAGGGGACCTGCTCTCCTTGGACATTGGAGACAAATTACTTCAGGACACAGCACACAGCTAAGTCCTTTCAAGCAGGGGGACACGGCAAAGTCCATTGTCCTCTCCTTAGTCAAATCAGCAAACTGCAGGCCAGCCCCAGAACACACAGCAAGGGCAATCCTTCTCTTCAGTCTCTTCACCTGTTCTTCTTTGGCAGGGTTTCCTCTTGATCACAAAGAAGTTTCAATCCTTTTTCAGTCTTGAGTTCAGGGGATTCAGCTCTCACATTTATACCCCTAAATGCCTTTGAAGTCTTTGTGTTTAGGGGGCTCTGAGCCGGGTGCAAACAAGACCTGCGTGTCTCACTGCTAGTGCACACCTTCTTTCTTTGATAGTGAGGGCCTCACAAGTTCAGCAGGAGGTGGAGATATTCTTTTGTGGTAGCAGCATAGCCCTCTTCGCATCAAAGGGGCTACTCCTCCCACCACACCAAAAGCAGGCCAGCCTGTTGCTGTCCCACCTATTCCTCTCTGGGGTCAGGACACTTCCCAGACCCTGAATACACAGCTAGGCAGAAGCACACAGAATTGTTTGGACAAGAAACCAGCCACTTCCAAAAGCGTGATTTCTAAACACACAATTCAAAAACCATCTTCACAAAAAGATGTGTTATTAAATTCTGAGTTCAGGCACACTAAACTCCATCTTTTCATCGTATGCCTATGGGAAGATATATTAGAAACATATGACACAGCATTCCCCGTTCTGTCCTATGGGCAAGATGACCTTGCAACAGTGAAAAACAAATGTGGCAGTATCTCACTGTCAGGACATGGTACACACCTAAGTACATGTTCTACCTTTCACATACACTACACCCTGCCCAGGGGGGTACCTTGGGCCTACTATAGGGATGTCTGATGTGCATAAAAAGGAAAGGGTAAGGCCTGGCAAGTGGGTGCATTTGTCAGGACAACAAGGCAGTTAACAAATTGTGTGCAGGCAGTGCAGTGGCAGGCCTGAGATCTCTTTTTAGGGCTACTTGTGTGGGTGGCACAATTAGTGCTGCAGGCCCACTGGTAGCATGTGCATTACCAGCCCTGGCACACATAGTGCACTTTACTAGGGACTTTGCTAGTAAGACAAACATACCAATTATGGACAACAAATTACCATAACACTTTATACAGGGAGCACTTGCACTTTGACTCTGATCAGCAGTGCCAAAGTGCCCAAAGCATCTAAGCTAGCACAACAAAATCCGTCACAGCATCAAAAATAGAGGAGGCAGAGGCAAAAAGTCAGGGGAAACCATGCCAAGAAATGCCAGGTCTAACAGTCCTTGATTGTGATTTTGTGGCTTTCTTGTCTATTTCCATTCCCTGCTTCTTAATGTATAGCGTTCCTCCCTATTTCTGCATTTGTCCACCCCCTAGTGTATTTCTTGGTTACATTGTTTTTGAAAGGATGAGTGGTATCCCTCTGCTGCTGATGTGAGTGGAATGTATTTTTCATTCAGCACTTCTTGGGAGTGCATCACATTCCTTGCTCCCTTTCCCGTCTGCAAAGTGCACACTTTTCTTTTATTTAACATGCCTAAATGGCCTGTCATTATCTTGAAATGATAAACTAAGTGTAAGCTAAACAAAAAAAAAACATTCTAGCATGGCTGCTGTGAATGTGTGTGCACGCAGCAGCATTCTTGAATTTTGTTTTTTAGGCTCTTCTGAAAGCAATAGAGGGGGCTTGTAGACCTGGATGGGAATTTAAAAGCAGCTGAAAGAGCAATCAAAGTCAATAAGGCTCGCCTTTGTTAGGGGACTAGTTGGCTTTGGCAATGCTTGTTGTTGATACACTCGCCTCTGCCACTAAATTGCTATGCCAATCAGTGACACCTCCACCACCCTCATCGGGGAATGTTTGTACTGAGGGCGGAGTGGCCCCTCCTTCACCGCCTGGACAGTGAAATGTTGACACCAGGCAGGCATCAGAACCATTTGAGCGAGGACGAGGAGGTAAGGTGACAGTAAGTATCAGCAGCTAGCAAACAGGCCCATTATACACACAGATGGGGCAGACGTCATCTCTTGTGCACCCTAGAACAAGCAGATGGGAAAGGGGGGAGGGTCACGGCTTCTACAAAACACATTATAGCGTCACTCTTTCTCACCAGAAACTGACAATGTAAGCAAGCTAACAGAAAATTTGATGGATTATGTTAATCTTTCCCTGGTATTGTATGCCAGAATACCCGGTTAGCTTTTTATAGAAGGTTAGGCACTATGTGAAAATTAAAAACCTGTGCTAGTTATTTTGCCAATTATACGTTCAGACGGGAAATCATTTGTATTAAAAATAAAAAGCAACTCTACTTAACTCAAACGTCCATGATTTGCTAACATCAATTTAACTGGCGTTGTGCAAATGCTTTAGTGGCAAAATACAAATTTGCAACTGTCTCTGCATTGCTATAAACCTACTTTGTGTAGAAGTTATTTGCGGATTATATTCACTCCAGAAAAAAGGCCCCTTTCAGATAAAAAACATATTTATGATGCGAGTCACCAGTAGTGGACTGGCTTACTTAGGAACCATGTTTTTTTTCCTATGCGTGACTGGTTCTTCTCTAGCCCTAACAGTCTTTCAAGCACTGGCCAGGTTACCATTAGAAAGCACTGTGAAGACAAAGGTGTTTGTTTACCAAGCTTGTGAATATGTCTGTGTATAAGCCTGTTCCTTACATTTCTGAGAGGCACAGAGTAAAGCCGGAGACCATGCAGGGTCAGAATGGAAAGGATGTGTGGCTGTCTCTGGGCACAGCAGCTTCAGTGTACATGTAAGTGTGTCCAGGTGTGATCAATTACTGATGGAAGGGAATTCTCACCCCAAGGCAGCTATGTTTGGAGGAAGGGGGTCCGGGGTCCCGGGGAAGCAGCTCTGGAAGAGATAGTATGGCGGAGAGGTGTGTGTATGAAGGACAACATTTCACACTGCATCAATGTACATTTGAATGGAATAATATCACTGGCCTGAAATTGCGAATGTAAAGTTCACAAAACAAATCTCACCGTTTTGTAGGAACATTCTTGGCGTCCCATCTGTGAACTAAAATTGTCAGCTTCACATGCTTTTTTAAAATCTTATTCACTTTATAAAGTAGAAAAAAGTTCTCAATACTCCAAAAAGATGAAGGGTGGAGTAAATAAACTTGTGTTGATAGGCAAAGGACAGAAAGAGAACTTGGCCCATAACTCAGAGATTTGGGGGAGTGAGAATGACATCGGAAGATGCAGACTTGTCAAGGAGGAGTGAGATCTGAAAGAATTAGTGCTTCGAAGTTACCCAGTTCCTTGTGTGCGTCATGCATTTAGTCCAGTGTTTTACCATGGCATGCTGGGATTTAATGTCCTGTTTAACCCATACAAAATCAGGACAAATCAAAACTAAATTCTGGTCTGCATGACCCACCCTGGCATGGGACTAATAAACTTGAATGCTCTGAAGTATATATATATATATATATATATATATATATATATATATATATATATATATATATATATATATATATATATATATATATATATATATATATATATATATATATTTTTTTTTTTTAGGCATATCCTCAAAACAGACATAGTCTCGAAAAATAAGCTACCCCCGAAACCTTCTATTACTTAAAGACGCTGTCAGTCCCTCGGTGATCATCTAACGAGGAGTCACTTTGAGAATCCCCCAAAGTCACTTAAAACCAAATCTGTTCAGGGTTTCTACCCTTGCATGCACTGCAAAGCGTGCAAGTATAGTCAGAAAAAAATCAAATATGACGGTAGACCCAATGACCCTCGGCCTATCAGAACTATTACCAAATTTCTGAATTGTAATTCAGAGTTTGTAATATACTGTTTGGTCTGCCCATGCTCAAAAGGATACATCGGGAGCAACATCAACCTGGCAAAAAAGCGTATCTTAGAGCACATGCGTGCCATCACTAACATAGATAAAAACTACCCTGTGGCACGCCATTTCGAAACTCACCATAACAGCAATATTCCTGATATTTAAGTACTTACACGTTTATCTATCCCATGCATGGCTTGTTCCTGGGTAATTCATGGTTTTTACCCACCAACAATTTGAAATCTTGCACTTTTCAGAACCATCTGCTACTGTTCACTGCTACTGGTGACTATGTGATGAAGCTCACATCACTCTGTTAACAGTATAACAGATAGTACTGCTGTGGTGCGCAACACGTCTTGGCATGCTTTTCTCTTGGGGCCTTGATCCTTCTTTCTCATAGATCAACTAGAGAGGAAATAACGGGGTGGGGATAAAATAATAGCATTCAGGGCACTGGAATCGAAATACATCATCGACCTCCAGACCATGAAACCGGTTGGGCTGAACAACGATGAAGAACTTTGGGTACACTTAGAGTAGATGATTGAATGAGACGATACTTAAACTATAGCTGTCTGTGTTATATAAGGGCTTTATTGACACCTTACTGAATTAAGAACTCAAACAGGGAATAGAGCTACAGGTCACATAAAATCATCCGCACAATCCCCACTCTATCTTCCATGTTAAATGTAATATCAAACAACATGGATATCTATGCCCATTCAGGGCGAGACGGGAGAAGGAGACAATAACTGCCCACTCAGGGCGGTGTAACAAATGCGTATTTATACATTTATAATAAAACAAAATGTAAAGGGCTACATGCAAACACGGTGTGAAATAATGTTGTTTTAAAGCAATAAGATAATATCTTTTATTCAAACACCCTGATATCCAGTAGAGAAATACAATGTCTGTAGACATCAAATCATATATTGAAAATCAATCTCCTGGAACCAAAGAGGTGTATTTTTGTTCACAACCGTTATTTTCTTATTAATTGCCCTTGAAAATGAATTAATTTTTTAATACGCAATGTAATGTAATGTACAATGAATTTTAATGGGTGAACCCATACTGTTTTTAATTGCACGAGCACTTTGCAAATGCCATACTCCATGAATCATTTCTTGTAATGTATTTTGCGCTGTACTTATACCAAAGCACACTGTAAGATGGCCGCCAAAAACAACTTGGTACCTTAGTCCTCTCTCCACGTTGGTAGAGAGGTGGAGATAAAATGGCATTTTTCATAATGTACTGTTGACACTGAGGAAGCCTTTACGGCGAAACACGTCTGTCTTCTTGGGGGCAGGGGGGTCTGCCAATAAATCACCTTCTGTATTGAAGCTCGGAGTGCCTTCTACTTTTTTCCGAAGAGAAAGCAAGTGTTTGTCAATATATATATATATATATATATATATATATATATATATATATATATATATATTTTATTTTTATTTTTTTTATTTTTTTAAAAGCCAAAAAATCAGTAATCCTCTCACATGCACTTTGAAATTGAACGTCGGAGTTGTCCTCACACCTGTAAACCAGGATGCAATGCAGGACCTCCCTTTACCCCTATGCTCCTCTTTCCAGCTGATTAATATCCATCTTGAAACTTATAAAGATGACGGAGGAGTCCGATTTGTGTAGCAAGAAGCTGACAGTGTGTCCCCGTCTGCAGGCTTGGAAGGATGGCTATGGAAAGTTAATCATCTCACAGTGAAGGAGACAACATGATGTGCTGAACCACTAACACAGGACACGAGTTAACAAAGAAATGCAAAGTATCATTGTAAGAGATACAAAGTTAATTAAAAGATAGTTAAAGCTTATTGTTTATTTGCCCAAAATGTAAAAGCAAACTGCATTTACTCCAAAAGCATTGCGCTTCTAACTTTCAAGCAAATAAACAAAAGCATTTTCCAAAACGCACACACGAATGAGTGTGTGCTGGCAAAGTTTAAACGAACATTGATTTTTATTATTGTCATGAATGTGCGTGTGCCTTAGAAACCTAACTGTTTATTTGCTCAATAGGTAGAAGTGTGCTGCATTTGCATGAAATGCATCATGCTTCCACCTTTTAAACAAATAAATAAAAACACTTCCCAAAGCGAGCACACGGTTCTCCAAGAATGAACATCAAAGTTGGTTCACCACTGCCAACATGCACTTACTTTCTTATATAAATAAAAAACAATTTGGAAGAAAGAGATTCACGAAGCCTTTAATGTGTCATAAATCCTTGAGAAAAATACAACGAATACAAGCTTCACCACATGACAAAGGATGAAAAGAAGACCTACGTGAAACACAGACAGAAACACAAATAGTTAGCACACACAAACATAAATGCAGTCAAGTCAAAGGATACATGTAGATGGGCATGCTCCTTCGGCGGCAACAACAAGTGAAAAGGAGGGACATATAAGCATGATTAAACACATACAAGCCAGCATTTGCAAAGGACACTTAAAGTTACCAATTACAAGTGATGGGCTGATTGTAACAACATGTCTGAAAGAGACAGAGCATTCGCTGCCTAGGCGAGACCTGAAAAAGTGTCAATACAAGCCCCAATAATACACGCTCAAAATTATTGGGATAAAGTCTCATCCCCTCCCAAGTGGTTTAGGGGCATTCGGTTGCCAAGAAAAATGTTTGTAAAATGTGACCAATCAATTTATTTCATGTCATACTTTTCACATATTCATATTCAATTTAAATGTTTATTCTAAGTTCTTAGGAGCAAATTAGTCTAAATGGAGGTGATATATCACTGCACATCTTACTCTATCAAGCACTTAGTGCACAATTGTAGATTTCAACTAAAGTTTCTCCTCTGGGATTCCTAGAAAAATGTCACAGACTTCATTTGCAAGTGCTGTGAACTCCTAAACAGCCTTACTTTTGTAGTGAATCACAAGTATTTGGAAAGACATTCTCCGCTTTTTTCAGCCAATACAAGTTACATCTGTGTACATTGTTAGAAATGCGGGTCTTTAGGGACCCTTATTTCTAGTCTGGGTAAGGGAGTTATGCCCTTAGTCAACCCCTGCTCACCCCTTGGTACCTTGGCACAAGTAGACAGGCTTATCTCGGAGGCAGTGTGTGTAAGTGTTAGACCTGACATCATTGGCTTGAGTCTCTCCTCCATTTTTTTCTGTTTGCCTCCACTGTTTTACAATGTTTTTGCTGGTATAATGCTTTGGGCACTGTGCCACTGCTAATCAGTGCCACAGTGCAAGTGCTCCCTATGTGAAATTGCTGTATTGATTGAATTCCATGTTTGGCTTATTTGGTTTACTGTCAGTCCCTAGTCTAGTGCACCAGAGGTGCCAGGGCTTGTAAATACAAATGCTGCTAGTGGGCCTGCAGCACATGTTGTGCCACCCACAAAAGCGGCCTGGTAAAAGTATGTCTACAGGTCTGCCATTGCCAGGGTGAACAGACAAAATATCGACTCCAAAATATCGACTGGACATAATATCGAGTTTTAAATATAGACTGGACAAAATATCGACTGGACATAATATCGACTACAAAAATATCGTTTTTCAGGTAAGTGAAGTAATATCGACTGTTTAAAATATAGATAGCAAAAATATCGAATTTTTAATAATATATAATATTTTATAGTGTATTTTTATGTAATAATATGTGTGAAAAGTGTGTATTAATGTTATAAAATATTTTATTAAATGGAATTTGTTTTTTTAATAATTGCGTTATGTAATTCTGTAGCGGGTTGTGGGTTTATAGGGGAATAGGGTGGGAAGTAATTTAATAATAATTAATTAATTAATATATGTTTGTAAATATTTATAATTAATAATTAATTGATAATTAATAATAATTAGTTAATTAATTAATATAATTTTGTACATATTTTGAATTAGTAATTAATTGGTAATTGATTAATTGTAATTAGTTAATTACATTAATTAGAGTACATTTTAATATATAATTTTGTGTTATTATTAAGTAATTAATTGGGAAAAAATAATATTAATTATTAAAATAATTACAGCTAATGTGCTAATATATTTACTTTATTGTTATTGTTAATTAATAATTAATTGGTAATTAAATAATATTGCTAAATTTTGGGTAAAGGAGTATTTTTAGGGTTCAGGGTCAGTTTTTAGTTTTTGGGTAAAGGGGCATTTTTAGGGTTCAGGGTCAGTTTTCAGTTTTTGGGTAAAGGGGCATTTTTAGGGTTCAGGGTCAGATTTCAGTTTTTGGGTAAAGGGGCATTTTTAGGGTTCAGGGTCAGTTTTTAGTTTTTGGGTAAAGGGGTATTTTTAGGGTTCAGGGTCAGTTTTGGGTTTTTGGGTAAAGGGGTATATTTTAGGGTTCAGGGTCAACAAATAAGATTGTAAATTTTTTTTTAAATTATTTTCATTTATTATTTAATTATTATAATTTAATTTAAGTATTTTTAAGTATATTTTAGTCATTTAAATTTAATATTAATTTAATTTAACACTGTTTTTAATAAAGTCGATATTTTTTACATCTATATTATTGTTAACGATATTTTGTACTCGATATTTTTGTACTTACCTGTTTGTAGATAGAAAATCGATATTTTGTCTGTCGATATTTTGGCAACGATATTTTTGCAGGTCGATATTTTGGCAGTCTATATTATTTCAGTGATCCCATTGCCAGACCTACGTGCAGTCTGGTACTGTCACGCTGACTGCGCAAGTACACCTACCTGCCAGTCCCTAAACCTTCCCTTAACTTCATGTTAGTCACCCCTATGGTAGGCCCACGGGCAGGGTGCATTGTAAGCATGAGGTAGGACAAGCCTGATCAAGTTGGCATGTCCTAATAGTGAATTACAGCCATATTCGTTTTTCACTGTTGTAAGGTAACCTGCTCCCCATTAGTTAGAATGGGCTGCCAGGATTACTAATGCTATAATCCTAGCTGGCTCAGGGAACATTGTGCAATGTCGAGTTTGGTATCCCTGAACTCGGGGTTTAATCACGCATCCATTTGTGTGGATGGTTTTTGGACTCTGGGTTTGAAAATAGCACTTTTAGAAAGTGGCTATTTTCTTGTCTAACTATTTCTGGTTTCTGCTGGTTTGGTGTGTGTGTGACAGGAGCTGGGTGGCTCCAGAGGTCTGAGTGAGTCAGTGTGGGATGAGTGGGACGTTTGCATTGAGAGTAGGGGGAGAGTAGTTCCTGATAGCCTGCCCTGCCTGATACAATGCTGGCTCCACCTCCTGCCAGGCGACTGATGCCATGGACGATCCTGGCCCCACCTCCTACCAGGAGGCCGATAGCTCTGCTCCTGCCAGTGACAATGCTGGCTCCACCTCCTGCTGGGCGTCTGAGGACCCAGCCCTGCACAGTGAATAGGCCAGGTGCCTCTGCCTGGCTACACCCACAACAAACCCAGGATGTTGGGAAATTCCCCTGCATGGACAAAGGGATCAAAGCCAAAAAGGGGTATAAGAGAAGGACCCCTGAACCAAGACTTTAGATCACTTCTGACAAGGAAACCTGAACCAAGGACAAGAAGCCTGCTGATCCAAGGACTTGCCTACCCCTTCTGCCACTGTGCTGTTTGCTGGGGGGAATCCTGCAGTGCTTCTTTATTTTTGCCAAGGAACCAGGAGAGAGGAACTGAGTGTGTACTCTCAAGCTTTGCTAAAGAAAATCTCCAAGGGCTGGAAGAGTGCCAGCCTCCTGTTGAAGTCACAGGGCTAAAGGACTTCATCTGCTAAAAGTGCTATTTTCTGGAACTTGAGAATCCAGCACCTCTGAAAGAAACCAGCAATCTCGACGCCGACGGACGTCGCCGAATCCAGCTTGACATCGTGAGTAACGGCTCCAGTGTCCCGCTTCCTCGACGCCGGCCGCCGGGCTTGAGCGACGCCAGCAGCAACGCCAGTGAGTAGTGAGTTCGGCTCCAGCTCCAAGTGACCTCGTGTCTGCACCGCTGCTGATCGCATCGACTTCGAGCCCTCTCGACGCCGTGAGCGCTGCTCACCTTTACAACTTTATCATCGACATCGACGACGACGCCGTATCCTGCTTCGCCTCGTGAGCGCTGCTCCTGCCTGACATCTGTCGACGCCGCTGCAGATCGCCCAGACTCCGAGGCCGGATCGACGCCGGAGACGCGACGCCGGACACCTCGACGCCGCTGATCATCGTGTGCTTCGCTTTTCCAAGGTACTGTGTTGTGCGGGTCTGTGCGACTCCAGGCTCGACGTAGCGCTCCTCGCGGTCGACGCCGAACCCTTTGGATTAACTTTGCCTCGACGTCGTGTGACTCCAGTGTGGGTTACATTGTTTCCAAGAACTGTGTTTTAAAGAAGAAGAGTTGCTTTTTATACTAAAGACTTTGTGCTAAGAAGAAACTACACTTGAACTATTATTTTTCCTTCCAAGAGTATTTATTAATATTGTGGTATATTTTTGTCGTTATTTGGTCTTGTGCTAAGCCTTATATAAAAATACTTATTTTTATAATACTACTGTGTCATGTCCATTTGTAGTGTATTCACTTTATTACTGTATGTGGTCATAAATGCTTAACACACAGCCTCTGAGATAAGCCTGTCTGCTCTGCCAAGCTACCAAGGGGGTGAGCAGGGGTTATCAAAGGGTGTGATCCCCTTGCCCTGACTAGAAAAGGTGTGTCCCTATTTGTCAGAAGTGCATACCTCTGCCAACTAGAGACAGCCAGTTCTAACAGTAAGGCATTTGAGCACACATAGAGTAATACAATAAAAACACCACAAATGAACAGCATACAAGTTTAGAAAAATAGGAAATCTTTATCTAATAAAACAAGACCAAAATGAAAAAAAAATCCAACATACAATAATCAGAATATGCATTTTGCAAGATAACCTCAAAAATGCAGTTCCTTGAAATCGGTAGGCCTGGGCGGCAAATTCCGAAATTTGGGTAATTTTGCGTTCAGGGGAGAACGTGAAATTGCCCAAAATTATGCCTTCCACACCTTTGCGGAATTTGCTGATTGTTCGCGTTCTCAAAATGCGTGTTCACGAGATATTTCCCCCCAAGCAGGCTAACAGCAATTGCGAACAGAAAAAAGCATCGCGAACAAGCAATTCCCAGTGTTCGTGGAATTTCTGAGTGTTCGCAGAGATTTTTTACTGTTTCACAGAGATTTTCGTAACGTGATTACGTAAATTCCGCCCACCCCTAGAAATCAGTAGCTCCATTGGGGCTAAAGCGGTGCTGAAAATCCAACAGTTTCAATCAACCGCATCGATGTGGACTGGCATTGTTGTTAGAAGACTTGTAAACAGTACCTTTGGTTCTGGCTGACCTCGTTGGTGCTGGCCGGTTGTGGCAACCGTCGCGGTGTGAAGTGTAGTGGTTGGGATATAAGGACTCTTCACCCGTTTTCGAGTGCGTTTTCATTACTGTGACTGTATCATGGTTCACGCTATGGGGGTGCTGCACAGGTTTCATAATTTCATGCTTTTTAATTAATTTCTTGATTCAGACAGGACATAGAATCTTTTAGAATTCTCCCTTCTTTTTGATCAGCTGATATTTGGGCTGAACAGGTACGATGCACGTCCCTGATTCACATTGGTGGCAGGAGATAGAGGTGATATATGACCAAGCTGGGTTGCAGCATTGTTTACGTTTTCTTGACAGAGAATACCTGGGTGTATCCGTCCTTCCAATGTAGTACAGCGACTTGCGATGGTGTTTGCAACATGGCACTATTTTATGAATGGTAGGTGGGTTTAGACACACTGACAGGATATCCTTTTTTTAGTTCTTTTAGTTCATTTGTCATTTAGATTCCTACATCAAGTTTTTTTCATTACAGCTAACACATGTGGTACATGAGAATGAGCATTAACGCATTAATACAGTTGAGAGTGATAAGGTACATCTGACACACATTGACCATTGCTTTTTAAGAGGCAATAGGCATTCACGTTATTGTATCTTGCACGCTTTGACCTTATTTTCACCAATGCACTGACCACTTTCTGTTTCAATGAGAGGAAAAGAGAGGTCATTGGTCCTTCAGTTTTTGGTCTTTTCTTCACTCTAAATTGTGTTTGATCAGGCATGTTTTATTAGGATTCAATTCACTAACTTTGCACGGAAGTTGATCATTGTGATGGTACTTTTTTGAAAAGCAATTGCATATTTTTGAATCATTTGTTCTTCTCAGATAACTAGAGGCCGAGAAACTTGACACACAACAGTTGTTAATTTGTGTTACACATGTTTTTTGTAGATTTCCCTTTAAGAAGGGTGTATAGAACACCCAAAATGCATTGGGAACTGTCATATCCAAGTTTGAAACTACGCAATATGAAACTCATGATCTTCCATGAATAGCGCTTTTGAATTAAAAGAAGCATTGAACAATGCTGGATGGAATTACTATTTTTGTTTTTAGTCTACATCAGTTAACAAATGCTGTTGATACTGATTATATAATTGAAACAATTTTATTATTGAATTGAAAGTGTAGCACGGAATTACACACACTCCAGGCGGAGTGCATTTGGGTAGTGCTTACTTTGTCTAGGACAGAGTGTCTTAGTTCAAATCTTCTTTCAGAATTCGTGGTGAGGTACAACCACGTCAAAGTCAGAACACTGATTCAGATTAGTTTTGAGTACTTTGTTTTAATTTAATCAGCATCTAAACCGAGTGCACTGCAGCTGCTATATTACACGTTATATCACTTTCTAAAAGTGGCATTTTGAAACAAACAATTTAATAACCATCTTTACTAAAAAATGTGTGATTAAATTCTGAATTTAGACAGTCCCTCTGGGAAGTTATACTTGTAAGCTGTTACAAAATAACTCCTATTCTATGCAATGGGACAGATAGCCTTTCAATAGTGAAAAACGAAATACACTGTATTTCACTATCAGGACATATCACACACAACAGTACATGTCCTACCTTTCAAATACACTGCACCCTGCCCAGGGAGGTACCTTGGGCCTACCTGAGGGGTGTCTTACATGTATGAAAAAGGAAGGGTAGGGCCGGGCAAATGGGTGTACTTGCCAGGCTGACAAGGCAGTTGAAACTATGTGCAGACATTACAAAGAAAGGTCTGAGAACCCTTTGAAAGGCTGCTTGTGTGGGTGGCACAATCAGTACTGCAGGCCCACTAGCAGCATTTGACTTACAGGCCTGGGTACACACAGTGCACTGTACTAGGGATTTAGCACTACATCAGTTAAGACAATCATGGGAACACCAAGCCATAAACACAATTTACATGGATAGTGTTAGAAGTGGGGGTCTCTAGTTGGCAGAGGTAGGCACTTTTGTCCAAATAGGGACCGTTGCTCCTAGTCAGGGTAAGGGGGATACACTTCTAAAATTCCTCCTGCTCACCCCTTTGGTAGCTTGGCACACGCAGACAGGCTTATCTCAGAGGCAGTGTGTAAAGCCTTTGGGCCCGATTCACAGAATGAACTTAAGACTCAATCCTAAACTTACTACTGTTTTGGTATTCAAAGATTGCACTTACTACTTTTGGTATTTACAGAATGAACTTAGTACTTTTGGCTTTCACAGAATGCACTTACTACTTTTGGTATTCACAGAATGAACTTACTCATTTCTGTATTCACAGAAGGTAGGACTACTAACTTTAGGACTCCTAAATGCCTTCTGTGAATACCGAAAGTCTTAAAATTAGGATTTTTCTCAATTTAGTAGTAGTAAATTTAGGACTCCTAACTTTAGGACTCCTAAATGCCTTCTGTGAATACCGAAAGGCCTAAAATTACGATTTTTCTCAATTTAGTAGTAGTAAAGTTAGGACTACTAACTTTAGGACTCCTATATGGCTTCTGTGAATACCGAAAGTCTTAAAATTAGGATTTTTCTCAATTTAGTAGTAGTAAAGTTAGGACTCCTAACTTTACTACTACTAAATTGAGAAAAATCCTAATTTTAAGACTTTCGGTGTTCACAGAAGGCATTTAGGCGTCCTACAGTTAGTAGTCCTAATTTTACTACTATTAAATTGAGAAAAATCCTAATTTTAAGACTTTCGGTATTCACAGAAGGCATTTAGGAGTCCTAAAGTTAGGAGTCCTAACTTCTGTGAATACCGAAATGAGTAAGTTCCTTCTGTGAATACCAAAAGTAGTAAGTGCATTCTGTGAATGCCAAAAATAGTAAGTTCATTCTGTGAATACCAAAAGTAGTAAGTGCAATCTATGAATACCAAAACAGTAGTAAGTTTAGGATTGAGTCTTAAGTTCATTCTGTGAATCGGCCCTGTGTGAACACATAACTAATACCGTGAAAACACTGCAAATGGATACCACACCAGTTTAGAAAAATAAGTAATCTTTATCTAAACCAAACAAACCAAAACATCAAAAATCTACAGTACAGTAATAAAAATATGACTTTCAAATGGTAGAAATATTTCAGTTCAAAGCAAATTGCAGATGGAACACTTTTCACACAAAGTACCTTGGATGCCTAATGCACAAAAACAAAAATGGCTGCAGGGAAGGTGATGCTTTGGTTCTTTACACTCAGGGAAGGTGATGCGTCAGTTCTTTGCTCTGGGTGAGGTGATGCATCGGTTCATTGCTGCTATGCAGGGGAGGTGACGAGTCGGTTCTTTACCGGAGAGAAGGGGATGCTTCGGTTTCTTATTGAGTGGAGAGGTGATGCATCGGTTTCTTATTGTGTCTTCCAATGATGCAACAGACCTGGTGCCTCAATGCGATGCAACGATGCATGGGTTCTTGCAGCCGCACAGCATAGTTTGCATTGGAATCAGTGCAGTGATCTAGGACTTCACAGATCGGTCCACTCAGTGCGGCATGAAGCGATTTCTCGATGCGGGCAGGCGCTGCAATGATTTCTTTGGCAATGAGTTGTAAACAGGTGCGGATGCGTTTTGCTTCTCAAAGTTGCATTACATGTTCCAGCTCCCAGGGGTACAAAACGTTATACAGTCAAAATATTGAGTTCAAAATATAGAATTGCAGTAACATCAAATTAAAAATATAGAATGGACAAAATATTGAACGGACAGAAAATAGTCAACAAAAATATCGAATAGAATTGCAGTAATATCGAATTCAAAATATAGAATGGACAAAATATTGAATGGACAGAATATAGTCAACCAAAATATCGAATTTGAGGTAAGTTAATATCGATTTTTTAATAATATCAAATTTTTTAAAGTGTTTTTTATGTTAGTATATGTGTGAAAAGTGTACATTTATTTTATAATTTATTTTAAGTAATTAATTTTATGGTATTTAATTTTTGTGTAATATAATTCTGTAGCAGGTTGTGGGTTTATAGGGGAATAGGGTGGGAACTAATTCAATTATAATGAATTAAATATTGTAATTTATTTATTGGTATGTATTTTGAATTAATTGTTATTTTTTTTATTGGTAATTAATTAAAATATAATTGGTAATACATTTTTATTAATTGATTAATTGATAATTATGTTAATTTTATTAATTTATTTTCTGTAGCGGGTCTTGGGTTTATAGGAGAGTAGGGTGGGAAGTAATTTAATTCTAATTATTAAATGTTTTAATTTATTTATTGGTAATTATCTTGAATTAATTTTTAATTGGTAATTAATTTAATTATAATTGGTAATTAATTTTTATTAATTGATTAATTGATAATTATGTTAAATATATTAATTTATTTTCTGTTGAGGGTTGTGGGTTTATAGGGGAATAGGGTAGGAAGTAATTTAATTGTAATTAATTACATTTTTTAATTTATTTCTTGTTATTTATTTTGAATTAATTTGTTATTATTTTTAAATTGTTAAATAATTAATTGGTAATTGGTAATTAATTTGTATTAATAGGTAATTATTTTTAATAATTAATTTGTATTTGTATTTTTAATTGAATTAAATATTATATTATATTGGTAATTACTTTTAATTAATTTGTAATTGGTATTATTATTTAATTTATTTTTATTCATATATGAATTATTTACTTTCCCTACTGTTGCACTCACTGTAGTGGGAATAGTACATTTTACTTCTACGCTAACTAACGCTTTCCCTACTGTTGCACTCTCTGGAGTGGGAATAGTAATTTTACCCCTACGCTATCCAATGCTTTCTCTACTGTTGCACTCACTGAAGTGGGAATAGTAATTTTTACCCTCCAGCTATCCAACCCTTTCTCTACTGTTGCACACACTGGAGTGGGAATAGTAATTTTTACCCCTACGCTATCCAACGCTTTCTCTACTGTTGCACTCACTGGAGTGGTAATAGTAAATTTTACCTTCCCGCTATCATACAGTAAAAATATTGTATATTTTTTATTAATATTATGTACATATATATATATATATATATATATGTATTAAAAAATGTAATTGTATTTTTTTTTAACTTACATTAATTATTTATTAATTTGAAGGTTATTTAAGTATTTTAAGTATGTTTAAGTTAATTATATTTATTATTTCATTAATTTTCAATTACTTTTAAGACATTAAAAAAATTAGATATTTTGACTAACTATATTTTTTACAACAATATTTTTGATATAACATTTTTGTACTTACCTGTTTGGAGATAGGGATTCAATATTTTTGAATTCTATATTTTTTCCTCGATATTTTGGTAAGTCTATATTATGTCAGTGATCCGGCCAAAACAAAAACAGGCACCTCTTAGCAGGTCAGAACTCCCAGCAAGGACGTACAGGGGAGCTGGTGGTGAAGTCTTTGTGTCCCTGAGACTTCAGAGCAGGAGGCAAGCTCACTTTCAGGTCCATTGAGATCTTCGTCAAGCAGGGGACATAGTAAACAGCAAAGTCATTTTCCTTTTTCTTGGAAGAAAGTAGCCACTGCAGGCCAACCCCAGACAGCAAACAGCACAGGGGCAGTATTATTTCTCAGTTTCTCCCGCTCTTTTCCTTGGCAAAGGTTCCGCTTGATGTCCCAGATGTGATCTAAGAGTCTGGGGTCGGGCCCCTCTTTTTATACAGCAAAATCATGTGTTCTTATCCTAGCGGAGAGACACTGGATGACTAAGCAAGAAAATACCTACTTTCTAAAAGTATATTTACAAACACAGAATGCAAAAATCACCCCACTAAAAGATGCATTTTAACATTCTGAGTTCAAGCATACTAGACTTTATTTTCTACCTTGTTCCCAGGGGTATTTATGTTTATAAGATGTTATAAGCAAACTCCCCATTCTATCCAATGGGAACAGGTAGCCTTGCAATAGTGAAAAATGAAATTGGCAGTATTTCACATGCAACACACCTTAGGGAATGTCCTAGCTTTCACATACAATGCACCCTGGCCACATGGGTACATTGGGCCTATCTTAGGAGTGAATAACATGTAAGAAAAGGGAACGTTAGGGCATGGCAAGTGGGTGCACTGCCAGGCCGACATGGCAGTACTAGACAGCAAAAACAACAATTGATTGACAGAATGCAGAGCAATGTCATCCATTCACCCAGTACAGAGATCTGGGCCTAAATCCATCGTTTTTTTGCAATCCACACCACCCCAGTTCAGACATGGCCATATGCAAATCAGCCTTAACCCTGTGCTTCATGGGAACAGTCCAGCCCGAACTGCCAAGCCATGTCTTCCCTGGACCGGAATCAAGCATCCTTGGACCGGTTTCTGGCTATCAGCCGTCTTCAGCCAGGATAGCTTGACTCCAGTGGTGTGGAGAGCAAGGGACTCACGTATGAGCATCCCGCGGGTTCTTGCAGCCGCACAGCATAGCTTGCATTGAAATCAGTACAGTGATCTAGCACTTCACAGATAGGTCCACTCAGTGCGGCATGCAGCGATTTCTCGATGCGGGCAGGCGCTGCAACGATTTCTTTGGCAATGAGTTGTAAACAGGTGCGGATGCGTTTTGCTTCTCGAAGTTGCATTACATTTTCCAGCTCCCAGAGGTCCAAAACAGTATACAGTCAAAATATTGAGTCCAAAATATAGAATTGCAGTAATATCGAATTAAAAATATCGAATGGACTAAATATTGAATGGACAGAATATAGTCAACAAAAATATCGAATAGAATTGCAGTAATATCGAATTCAAAATAAAGAATGGACAAAATATCGAATGGACAGAATATAGTCAACAAAAATATTGAATTTGAGGTAAGTAAGTTAATATCGATTTTTTAATAATATCGAATTTTTTAAAGTGTTTTTTATGTTAGTATATGTGTGAAAAGTGTATATTTATTTTATAATTTATTTTAAGTAATTATTTTTATGGTATTTTATTTTTGCGTCATATAATTCTGTAGCGGGTTGTGGGTTTAAAGGGCAATAGGGTTGGAAGTAATTTAATTATAATTAATTAAAAAATGTAATTTATTTATTGGTATTTATTTTGAATTAATTGTTAATTATTTCTTTATTGGTAATTAATTTAAATATAATTGGTAATTATTTTTTATTAATTGACTAATTAATAATTATGTTAATTGTATTAATTTATTTTCTGTAGTGGGTCTTGGGTTTATATGACAAGATGGTGGGAAGTAATTTAATTCTAATTATTAAATGTTTTAATTTATTTATTGGTAATTATCTTGAATTAATTGTTAATTAATTTTTATTTAGTAATTAATTTAATTATAATTGGTAAATCATTCATACTAATTGATAATTCTGTTAATTATAATAATTTATTTTCTGTTGCGGGTTGTGGGTTTATAGGGGAATAGTGTAGGAAGTAATTTAATTGTAATTAATAAATTTTTTTATTTTATTCATTGTTATATATTTTGAATTAATATTTTATTAATTTTTTTAATTGTTAATTAATTAATTGTTAATTGGTAATTAATTTGTATTAATAGGTAATTATTTTTAATAATTAATTTTTATTTGTACTTTTATTGATTAATTATTATATTATATTGGTAATTACTTTTAATTAATTTGTAATTGGTATTAATATTTAATTTATTTTTATTCATATATGAATTATTTACTTTCCCTACTGTTGCACTCACTGGAGTGGGAATAGTAATTTTTTCTCCTACGCTATCTAACGCTTTCCCTACTGTTGCACTCTCTGGAGTGGGAATAGTAATTTTTACCCCTACGCTATCCAATGCTTTCTCTACTGTTGCACTCACTGGAGTGGGAATAGTAGTTTTTACTCCTGCGCTATCCAACACTTTCCCTACTGTTGCACTCTCTGGATTGGGAATAGCAATTTTTACTCCTACGCTATCCAACGCTTTCCCTACTGTTGCACTCTCTGGAGTGGGAATAGTAATTTTTACCCTCCCGCTATCCAACGCTTTCCCTACTGTTACACTCACTGGAGTGGGAATAGTCATTTTTACCCCTACACTATCCAACGCTTTCCCTACTGTTGCACTCACTGTAATGGGAATAGTAGTTTTTTCCCCTACGCTATCCAACGCTTTCACTACTGTTGCACTCACTGGAGTCGGAATAGTAATTTTTACCCCTACGCTATCCAACGCTTTCCCTACTGTTGCACTCTATGGAGTGGGAATAGTAATTTTTACCCTCCTGCTATCCAACGCTTTCCCTACTCTTGCACTCACAGGAGTGGGAATAGTAATTTTTACCCCTACACTATCCAGCGCTTTCTCTACTGTTGCACTCACTGAAGTGGTAATAGTAAATGTTACCCTCCCGCTATCCTACAGTAAAAATATTGTATATTTTTTATTAATATTTTGTTCATATATATATATATATATGTTTTAAAAAGTTTAATTGCATGTTTTTTTAACTTACATTAATTATTTTTAATTTGAAGGTTATTTAAGTATTTTAAGTATGTTTAAGTTAATTATATTTATTATTTCATTAATTTTCAATCACTTTTAAGACATTAAAAAAAATTCAATATTTTGACTAACTTTATTTTTTACAACGATATTTTTGATTCAACATTTTTGTACTTACCTGTTTGGAGATAGGAATTCAATATTTTTGCATTCTATATTTTTTCCTCGATATTTTGGTAAGTCTATATTTGTGTCATCGATATTATGTCAGTGATCCGTCCAAAACAAAAACAGGCACCTCTTAGCAGGTCTGAACTCCCAGCAAGGACGTACAGGGGAGCTGGTGGTGAAGTCTTTGTGTCCCTGAGACTTCAGAACATGAGGCAAGCTCACTTTCAAGTCCATGGAGAACTTCGTCAAGCAGGGGACATAGCAAACAGCAAAGCCATTTTCCCTCTCCTTGGCAGAAAGTAGCCACAGCAGGCCAACCCCAGACAGCAAACAGCACAGGGGCAGTATTATTCCTCAGTTTCTCCAGCTCTTTTCCTTGGCAATGGTTCCGCTTGATGTCCCCGAAGTGATCTAAAAGTCTGGGGTCGGACCCCTCTTTTTCTACAGCAAAATCATGTGTTCTCATCCTAGCAGAGACACACTGGATTACTAAGCAAGAAAATACCTACTTTCGTAAAGTATATTTACAAACACGGAATGCAAAAATCACCCCCACTAAAAGATGCATTTTAACATTCTGAGTTCAAGCAAACTAAACTTTATTTTCTACCTTGTTCCCAGGGGTAGTTATGTTTATAAGATGTTATAAGCAAACTCCCCATTCTATCCAATGGGAACAGGTAGCCTTGCAAAAGTGAAAAATGAAATTGGCAGTATTTCACATGCCACACACATTAGGGAATGTCCTGCCTTTCAAATACAATGCACCCTGCCCAGAGGGGTACCTTGGGCCTATCTTAGGGGTGACTAACATGTAAGAAAAGGGAACGTTAGGGCATGGCAAGTGGGTGCATTGCCAGGTCGACATGGCAGTACTAGACTGCAAAAACAACAATTGATGGACAGATTGCAGAGCAATGTCATACATTCACCCCAGTACAGAGATCTGGGCCTAAATCTATCGTTTTTTTGCAATCCACACCACCCCAGTTCAGACATGGCCATATGCAAATCAGCCTTGACCCTGTGCCTCATGGGAACAGACCAGCCCGAACTGCCAAGCCATGTCTTCCCTGGACCGGAATCAAGCATCCTTGGACCGGTTTCTGGCTATCAGCCGTCTTCAGCCAGGATAGCTTGACTCCAGTGGTGTGGAGAGCACGGGACTCACGTCTGAGCATCCCATGCTCTCCACACCACTGGAGTCAAGCTATCCTGGCTGAAGACGGATGATAGCCAGAAACCGGTCCTAGGATGCTTGATTCCGGTCCAGGAAAGACATGGCTTGGCAGTTCGGGTTGGTCTGTTCCCATGAGGCACAGGGTCAAGGCTGATTTGCATATGGCCATGTCTGAACTGGGGTGGTGTGGAGTGCAAAAAAACAATGGATTTAGGCCCAGATCTCTGTACTGGGGTGAATGTATGACATTGTTCTACATTCTGTGCATCAATTGTTGTTTTGCATTTGTCACCCCGAGTGGGATGGGTATGCTCAGATGTGAGTCCTTTGCTCTCAACACCACTGGAGTCAAGCTATCCTGGCTGAAGATGACTGATAGCGAGAAACGGGTACTAGGATGCTTGATTCCGGTCTAGGGAAGACATGGCTTGGTAGTTCGGGCTGGACTGTTCCCATGTGGCACAGGGTCAAGGCTGATTTGCATATGGCCATGTCTGAACTGGGGGGGTGTGGAGTGCAAAAAATCAATGGATTTAGGCCCAGATCTCTGTACTGGGGTGAATATATGACATTGTCTGCATTCTGTCCATCAACTGTTGGTTTTGCATTTGTCACCCCGAGTGGGATGGGTATGCTCAGATGTGAGTCCTTTGCTCTCAACACCACTGTAGTCAAGCTATCCTGTCTGAAGACGGCTGATAGCCAGAAACCGGTCCTAGGATTCTTGATTCCGATCCAGGAAAGACATGGCTTGGCAGTTCGGGCTTGACTGTTCCCATAAGGCACAGGGTCTTGGCTGATTTGCATATGGCCATGTCTGAACTGGGGTGATGTGGAGTGCAAAAAAACGATGGATTTAGGCCCAGATCTCTGTCCTGGGGAGAATGTATGACATTGTTCTGCATTCTGTCCATCAATTGTGGTTTAGTACTAGACTGCACACAGGCTCTGCAATGGCAGGCCTCAGACCTTGTTGCAAGGCTGCATGTGCAGTTGGCACCATCAGTGTTGCAAGCCTACTTGCAGCATTTGATTTGCAGGCCCTGGGCACACACTGTGCACTATACTAGTAAATCAAATATGCCAATCATGGAATCACCAATCCATAACATCAATTTACAAAGGGAGCACTTGCATTTTTGCACTGATCAGCAGTGAGAACGTGCCCAGAGTCATAAAAACAACAAAAACAGGTCAGAGGAAGAAGGCTAAACTCAAACTGTCTAGGGATAAACCCACTGGACAAGCCAGGTCTAACAGGGAGCATATTCAAGTTAGCACTAAATAGCAGTGGTAAAGTGCCTGGAGTCCTAAAACAAACAAAAACAGGGTCAAACATTGGAGGTCAAGAAGGAAAAAGTCTGGGGATATCCTGCTGAACAAGCCAGGTCTAACATACATTTTTCTGAATGGGTTGCAAGTTACATTAACCACTAGGGTGTGGGAACCTTTAAAGGAAATCCCTATAAAACCATGTGGGAAAATGAGCGGCGCCACCCGCGCCTAGAGGCGTGGCGCCCTTAGTGGCATCCGGGGGCAGAGCCAGCAGGGAAGTTTTTAAAAAGTGGTAGCCAATCAGGGCAGGGAAGAGCCAGCATGCGACGTCAGGGAGGCAGGGCTGACCATCCCTCCCCCGAGGGTACAAAGCCCCGGGGGAGGCTGAACTAATCCTCTTTGTCCTCTTCCAGCTCCGGCGGCAGCAGACCAGCAGAAGAATTAAGGGCGTAGCTGGGTTACTGCACGTGGAGAAAAGGAGAGGGCCTCACAGCGTAGTCATTAGGCGAGTATTAGTATATGTCTGTATGTTGGTTACGAAGAACGCTCACCGAGCACCAGCAGCGGTACACGGTCAGTAGTGCGAGATTATTTAGCCCTAATCGATTTTTTTTTCTGTTTTCCTTCCCTTCGAGGACACGCTTCACAGAAGGGAATACAGTCATGGAGAGTCCGGCCAGCGAACTTCGGAAGATGTCCACAGCGGGGACAGCAATGACAAAGGGTATGAAAACTGCAGGCGTTAAACACAGGGATCGTTACAGTTAGTGGGTTAAGAACCACGCATTAATTTAAATTTAGTAGTCATGCACTTTCGCTTTGTTAGATTTAATTGTTGGAGCGTTTTTTCATGAGCACTAGTTACAATACACCATGCTGGTTTTACGTTTTGGCAAATTTTATAAAGCGCGAGTTCGAGTGACCCAAAGGTATTGAAGCGCTTCGCAAGAGTGACAGTAACATTACATAAGGTCAGGTCAAATCCGTTTCCAGAGCACGGAATGGTGAGCACACAAATGCGCAGGGCGGAGGCGCTCTAGGATTGAAAAAATAGCGTAAGATGAACAAGATTTTGATTTATACGGCAATATTTTTCACGTTTACACACAATGAATGAAAATGACTGTGGCCCGTGAAAAAGGATGCATCTGGTAGCACGTACTTTAGAACCGATCATAACTTACGCAGTCTGTGTTCACCAGGGGTCGCTATTAAACTATCTACCTTTTGAGACGAAATTGTTAAGCTTGATACCCGGTCTTATATGGATAGGTACAGCAATGCTAATTTTGTGAATACCCTGCAAAGCCTTTGTCTCCTTATTGGATATTTCTTCGCCAGTACCCTCGGGGGCCAGGAGCTATATATCGACTTGTCATGACATGTGGTCCTCGAACAGAATAAGCTCTGTCGCGAGGGACCTTACTTTTGTGCGTTAAATACCCTTCGAAGAAGGCAGGCATGTAAAAAAATGTTACTTGTCAGCAATGGCCACGTGTCCTACCTACAGGGCCGAGTATGGCTAACACACCGATAAATGAATTAAGCTGCTTCGGGTGCTGCCTAGCTTTGAATTGCCGGCCACATGGTTGCTACTAATGGAACACCCCACCCACCCAGCAGCTGTGATATTCAGTGTCTCTTGCAGTTCAGGGCATAACCAACATCTGTTGGTAGTAAGTGCCGGTGGCCGTGTGTGACCTGAAATAGACGATGGCTGTGGAATTTAAAACCCGGGGGTTAGATAAGGGCAGGCTTCCTCCCGTGCTTTAGGTAGCGCACCAGTGCCTCTGTGCTATGCAATGACCGAGGGGGAATGTTAGTTAGATAGCAGAGGATCGGATCACATGGGCCCGCCAGTCACGGCTGATGTCACAGGGGAAACGACAATAAAACAATTTTGAAACAATCGTTAAACTACTTGATGCAAAGCGGCAATTGTGACCGTTTGCTTTAAACTTTGGGCTGGGATAGCAACCAGTCTCATCTTAAGCATTTTGGGGGCCTTGGGCAAGAATTATATTCGGGCTCCTATTTGGAGAAACTATCATCATAGTCAGAGCTGCCAAAGCAACGCTTTGTTACTCTTCGTCCTAAAGTAACCAAAGGACGAATATTTCTGGTTATGCCGGTTTTAGGCAAAGTGTTCTTTTTTGTTTACAACTTGCATCCTTAGTGTTAACTATCAACAACTTAATTTACGTCTCCAGCTGAACTGTCGCGGTTTTCTTCTATTGTGTGCTTCAAAAAGGTTTTTTAAAAGGTATACGCTAGTGGTGCACGTACAGCTCACTCTTGACTATTTCAGGAGAAGCTTATTATTGTGGAGAGCTTCAAATGCTTCAGCTATAATTATGTTGCCCTAGAGCAGCGAAGCACACACATAATTTTTCAGTCACGTAACTAGATGCACAAGCATGCATGAAATTAAAGCTACAGAACTTGGGCTGTTGCGCCTAAGTGCAGGTCCATGCAAGAAGACACATTTAGTATTGGGCTCAGTCGGAGGAGGCACGGCTGCTTGCCTCTGAATCGTAATTCAATTATTTCTTGTCATGACTCACACGCAGCCGGACCAAACCTAGTTATCTTTCCGGCTCTCTACAGCGTGTGGGAAAGGGCATGTTAGAATTTAAAACCCGGAAGTATTACCCTTCTCAGCGCGACACCGGCAAGACGTAATAAAGAAGAGAACTCCATAAGCAAGAGTGAAGCGCACATCACGCTAAGGATTTACAAATGAGATAAACAACCCACTACAGGTTTCAATTGAAGTGACCTAAATACATGCGCTAAGATTTCCCATGAATGCCGAATAGCCTAAGATTTGCAGTGCATATTTAATGTTTTCTCAAGATGCGCAGCAATTTGTTGATTACTTCTGCAGCTCCCAGTCTAGTGTCACAAGCTTAATTGTGATGCATACATGGTGCGCTTGCGGCCCGCTACTGGGTCTGGGTGCGTGGGAGGGCATATTTGTTCCTTTGGCCACCATTTGTACTGTTAGCCTTATTGACTTACCCGTAATCTATCCTCCTTCATGAACCCCTACTATGTAAAGCGCTCTGATATCTGCAAAGATCTTGTCCGCGCTATATAAAACTCTCACGATAAAATAAAATAAATAAATACAGTCCGATCTCTCTCCACCGAGCTCCAGGAGCAATTTACTCCGGTTCGCACAACCACTCCCCACCCGGGCAAGAAGGCAGAAGGTGGCGTAATTTCTTGCAGCAGAAATGGGGATACTCCAAATAGGGACGGATTTACTTGAATTTTCCCCTGAGAAGGGGGTTTAGTATGTGCACCGGGCTGGCAGGAGGGGAGGGACTGGCCTGCTGGTGGTCCCGGACCTTTCGGCCCTACCCCGGGATACCTATAAAATGAATTTTTTGGGGGAGTTACCGAGTGGTAGGCAACTCTGCCAGGGATGGACCGCGCTGCGGGGCCCTGGAAGTTATTAATATGGATAAGGTAAGGGGCCTGCTGGCACTTGCCATGAACCTTTGAAATGTTCCTCAGTAGAGGAAGGCCGTGACGCTGATGTATTGTCTACACAATCGGTGAACTGTTTATCTGCCTTGTCTCCTACTTTCAAACAATCATGTGTGATCTGGGGGATCTTATTAATAGTGTTCGCTTAACGATGTATGAATTACTTCGGTGAAGGTTGTCACTTATTATTGCACAATGAGTGGCGTTTTTGTGTAAAAAAAAAAAGATACGCCCTTGGTTAAACCATTAAGCATAAAGCATTATCACAAAGTACGGTGATTGGAAAGAACCTTTGGAGGTGTACGGGTAAGATTAGGGAGCCTTTACCTGATACCTAATACATGATGCGAAACATTTAGCATAACAGAGCAGCTTAAGAAAACATTGGGGCATAGTGCCAATAACTAGCGATTTAAGACAGGTCGTATGACCAGAACTAACGGGCGGTTAGACACCCTTTACAGCAGCATAGCATTAGACTTTTTCTCAATATTGCAAATGTTTATAACTGCCATTATTATAACGTTTTTCCTGGTGTCATTTAATGTCTTGGCGTAAGATGACAATTTATTAGGCACAGTAAGTACCCATAGGCTCACGGCTATCCGATTCATTACAAATGGGTGAACAATCACGTAACAGGTGAAGGGATGCCATTGTTTCCCAATTTCAAGTTCAGTATTGCTATGCATTCTATTATTCGGTTACACCGGGGAAACCGGGACGAGTTATTGCTGCCGATGTTTTGACTCCGATCCATGTTCTCTTTGGTAATCATATCCCTTGAGTCAGGAATTGGCAGACACACGAGGACCTCGGTAGGCTTATTAGTCCTTATTAGGTGGTTCAACATGAACTTGGAGCCTGTTTTTTATATGCTACAGGTGTGCAGCAGCTCTCATGATGCCACTCCCTGAAGTAACATAATTTATACATATCTCAAGCAGGCACGGCAACCTGTGGTCCTGCCTGACCTCGCCATATATTGCCTTATTTGGAATGCCCTCCTTAAAGCTCCGCAGTAATCAGTCGAACTCAAAAAAAAAAAAAAAAAAAAAAAAAAATTCTTCTCCTTAATAAAGACTGCCGTTCTAAATCCCTCCCTGGTAGCCTCGCCCCTCGGCATCACCCCACCTATCCGTCTGCATAAGTCAGTTCTCTGGCATGTTTTGTATACCTAAGCGAGGCTCCCTGCTAAACTGTGACAGCTATTTTGTATGACTCATAGTATCCAGCAATTGTTAAAAAATTTGTCTAATGCGCCTTTCTGAAAGGTCCAGGTCACGTTCGGTGAATGGCTTTCTTGTTGACTCCCCGTGTTTCATACTCAGTGGCGCATTCATTAGAAAACCAAACAAAGGAAATCGGACAATCTAGGGAGAACCAATTGCATTTAATTTTGAAAACAGAGGTATGTGTTTTAGGTCAGTGCCGTCCCCCCTTAATGGCACCCTTTGCGCTAGGAAGATCTACATTGCCAGACAAGACAGGTTGGCTCCTAGTATATAGTATGGACGTGTGGTGTTCATTCTAAACCTCGCTTATCACGGTGGAATTGCACAGCTAAGTCACCACTATGAATATACTCCGGGGAAATTTCGGGACGGCATACGGCATGCCACTCGCATCACCTTTATCTTTTTTCCAACAGTCCTAATGTCGTAGTTTGGGTCGCTAGAAAGTGAATTGACACACAAGGTAATTATGGTTCCTTGTATGAGTAATTCTGTGGGCTAAAAGCCCCTCCCTAGATCCATTGCTAGTTGCGTTAAGGAGCAACAGCGTCGGTAAAGCCAGTAGGTTGACCTAGTACTAGCCGAGGAAATTGTTAAGGCGGGAATACGCCATTCAATTATATCGCTTCTTAAAAATAGCAGCAATTGTATAGAATTCTGCTCGAACGGTACAAGTGTTCCAGGCAGGGGAACGTGGAACACTAAGGTAGTTCTTCCGTTATACCAGGAGTATATGATTCTCACTTGGAAAGATAAGAGTGACTAATTGAGTTACTACTGCCTAAAGAGATAGATTCAATGCTCAAGCATGACTGTGAAAGGATCGAAATGCATCACCTGCAGCCTATGGGAAGGGCTGATGGATGGCCCAGTATGCCATCAGCTGTGTATTGTCATGTTTTGGTAAGAGCGGGGGTTGATCCGCAAGCACCATGGGTCCAGGGTTCGCAGGCTTACATGAACAAGTATGCGGTGCCGACTGAGAAGGCTGGTAGGTCGGGGGGAGGGCGAGCCCGCCAGTAAGCTACTCGCCCTGTGGCGGGGTCCCAGGCAAGAAAAGGGTGTGGACTTCCCCTTTTGGTATGGACTGGCTGCCCATGGAAAAGGGCAAGCAGTCGTTGTGGGACTCTGGGCTGGCGGGAGAGGCGGGACTGACCTGCTGGTGGTCCTGACCACTCCTGCCCTACCCGTATGACGGGGTTGTCGGTTTATAAACATTGGAGGGGGTATACCCCGGTATGTTGGTCACCAGTAGTGACAGATTATTTACCTGCGGCTCTGTTGACCGGAGGGCGGTCAACTTAAGGAGAGCAGGCTATTTTGGTTGTGGCCTGCTGGCACAGCCCGAAGGACAAGCAAAAGGCCCCCTTGGAGAGTGGGGTCTAAATATAATGGCAATCTATAACTTTGAGGTTATCTAATAATATGTGTTGATAAGCAAGTAATTTTGAAGATTTACCTTAAACCTCAATCAAGAGGAATAAAAGATTAATGTCACTGCTTGAAGTTTAAGTTTAATAAATAAAAGACTACGCGGTGAATGACAACAACCTGTTTCATGTCTTTTATGGGAAGGGGGGGCGACTGCACCCGGTAGGCACACTATGCATACCTGCTGGGGAACGATCTTTCCGCTCTCTAGTGGCCAAGCTGTGGAATTCTCTCCCCATGCACATCTGCAGCCGGGAGAATTATCTGACGTTTAGGAAGGCTCTAAAAACTCATCTCTTCACTGCGGTTTAGGCTCTATTTTTTTTTTTGGTCTGCCTGTAGTAAGCGCCGGGACGCCTCTTTGCTTAGGCAGCTGTTGCGCTATACAAGTTGGACTAACATAACATAACATAACATGTTTTTAAACATGTCTTAATCTCCATGGAGCTCATGTATGATGCTTGCAAAATAAAAAAGCAAATAACAGATGAACATATCTGCTAGAAGCAGTTTATTTATAAAACAATGTTGGTGGGAAAATTATCATCACATTATCATATTTAAACTTTTCCTGCGAGAAAATTTAGATTTTATTTGCATAAAATTACACATTATGGTGAAGTTGAGCAGCTCGGCAAGGAGTAAATCACTATAATTTCAGATTTTTCAATTTGTCAAATTTCCAGAGAGCAGTTCAAAACTTTTCACATCCTTACCAAATTTCACATTTGCCACGAGGATTCCAGGAAAAAAGTGAACTTGTTACAGAAAAAAATACAATTGATAGAAGAAAAAAGGTATTAAAAACGATGTTAGGAATGTTCCAATGGTGACGCATGCGTAGTTTCCACAATTCAAAATAGACACATGAAAAGCGATAGGAAAATGGGTGTCAAATAGCTCTTTTCATGAGCTTCTCTGATTTGTGCTGGGTACCTACAAAATACGTAAGTTACGCATTCATAGGTGTTCTCCTTTTGTGCACTATTCAAACAGATTTAGAATCTTACTACATCTCCCAAAACTCAGAGATGTGGAATGAAAATGCACTATTGGCTAAAAATTGTCCTCGTGACCTGCTCCCAAGATGGATTCCCATTTGGCAACCCCGTCTCCCTCCTCACAGAGCATTAGACAGGGAATTATTTCTCGGCGGAACGTAGAAATTGCTTTTGCCGAAAACATGCAGTGATTGTGCTGCAAAGTCCTCTGGTATTATAATGCCCCACAGCACTCTTGCCTGCCCATGTTCTTTCTCCTGTTGCTTGACATTTTAAGGCGAGTGAGAATGAATGCTTTATAACATATGTATGGCTGCCCTGCTGATAGAACGAGCGTTCTGCCAAACTATAGTTTATCAGACCTGCTGAAAACTGCTGCCCCTGTAAAATAGAATTCTGTTTCCCTGCCGAGAGGTTTGGGTACTGATCATAAACAGTACAGAACCCAGCAAAGGAGCATTTGTATTGTTCAAGAAATGGATGGCAACCCTTCGTGAAAACTGGGCATGAAAAATACAGCAGACCTGAGTTCTGAGGTGTTGTTGAATATACTGAACTGGTTGCTATATGTTGTTATTGATATTCAAAAGCATAGTAGTCCTATGGAAATCTTTTGGTTTGGGCTCATATATATATATGTAGCTCTGCAGAGAAGTTTATGTACTTCCATTAAATGAATAGAGGCGTGGGAGTTCTGCTGAAAAGTATTAGACCAGTAAGGTTACCGGTACCGGTACATCATCTCTGCTGAGGAGTGCTTGTCTTGCCCAGAGACGTTGTATGGTATGGGCAAAGTAGGCTCCGTACCAGGGCCCCAGCCTTTCAGGGGACCCCTGATGGAGCCAGCTCTGTTCTGCGGAAGATCTTGCCCTAACCGTGAATAATTATTGAACAGATTTTTTTAAATACCGTTTTCCTTTAATTTATTTTAAATGAGGATGATGTATGAGAGTCTATTACATAGATTTGTCAGGTACATTTTGTGTTAATGTTTCATGCAACATCCATATAAAAGTTTATTTTAATCAATACAGGACCTCACATTTGAGAAATGGATGTGCGTCCCAGAGATTATTTGCAGTAACATTAGTGAGCTGCTGCTGTGTTACAATATTGAAAATACACAGCACTATCTCTGAATACTAGAAGTAAACATATTGAGAATGTGGATGAGTATACCAGTGCACTGTCAGTGACCTGGCCAAGGAGGACATAAAACTGCTGAAATTGGTTCATAAATTCAAAGCTGTTTCGAACAGGGCCCCGAAATCTGGTTAGCCCAGGGCCCCAAAAATCCTTAAGATGTCCCTGGTCTTGCCCAGTAAAAACATGGTATAACTCGCTTGCACTGCGCAGCCTAGCTGTGAAGTACTGGGTCTGTCACACTGGATAGCAGCACTGCTGAGACAGCATCGTCCTGTCCAAATACAACTACAGTGAGCTGCCCTGCTGGGAATTGTGGTGTCTGCCGATAGAAGTATAGCAGGGATTCTGAGAAGGACTGGTAGTATTGGGAGGTGACATGATGTTCACCTCAAGTAAATAACCCTTTGACCCATGAGTAGACCCTGTGGTCACTGCTTCCTTCTTGCCCAGACAGTGTACTTCATTTTTTACCAGCTCATCACGTATTTCCAAAACTTCCCTTCATATTCCTATGTGGTCCCCATCCCCTGTGTGGTTCGTTCATCTGACGAAATTTCTAGGTAGACCCTTCTTACGTCCTGCAGTGTGACTTTGGTGAGATGTCCTGAAATTAAATTAACAAACAAACAGCTATGAGAGGCATAATATGCAGGTTATACAGACTCAGCAAGATTCCTCAGTTTGTTTCCCCCCATTTCCTGCACTAGCAGAAATTACTGATGCTTTATGTAGTCACAGTACAGAAAAAGAGAGTTCCAGGTAGGACCGGCATTTGTGTCTGAGCAATGCAAGATACAGAGCTCCCTAGACGGCACCAAAGACGCACATAAAAGAAGGCGAGCTTTTTTAGCTTGTGGGATTAGGGCATGGGTGGTCACAAACATTTCCCCAGGGGCCGCAAAGTGCTGACTGTAGCATGCCGCCAGGTGTGGACAACAAACCGAGCCTTCACATGACTTCTGTCTGCCACCTATGCTCTAGTCTTATGCATCAAGATTTAAAGTCAGAGCATTAATTTAGAATGTAAAACATGAGAGAGAAAGAGATACATATTTGGTGGCTGAATTGCAAAATGTGAAACAGATAACCAGGTATCAGTCCTGGCTTCACCACTTGATGAAATCGTGTGATCCTAGGCAGTTTGTTAATTTCACTTTGCCTCCTATTTTTTCATTAACACATATGGGAACCCGTTAAAATACATGAGTTCAGGAATAGGATATGTACAGTACAAAACCTTGTCAAGTTTTATTTAATAAACTATAATGATGTTCCAATTAGATAACAACCAAAGCTACACACAAGGTGCACCTGACAAATGACTTCCCTCTTGGTTCACTAATAGCATTCTAGTCAGCATGGGGGAGGCATGCAAGTTTCCACGATCATGTTTGAAAACTATCAACGCTAATAAATGCCTTTCAATGCAATGTCAATGTGATCTACTAAGGTAAAATTCCCTTGCATGTTTATAAAATACACTTGTTTGCAGAGAGTTAAAGACTAAAGGTTTCTTTAAAAGTAAAGGTTTTCCTAAGGATAAATTGTCTAGAGCACTTTCTTTTCTATGGTTTTATGGTTTTATGGTTTTATGGTTATCTTATGTGTAAAACGTGTAAATAAAATATGCCTGTTTGTTATGCAGCTTTCTGAATTTTCCAGCTCTGTTAAGTGAACAGCAGCTCAGTGTTGCTGTTCACTAGGGGCTGCTTTTGGAGGTCAGGAGGGCAACCTGTGGCCCCCAGGACGTACTTTCAGTACCCCTGGATTATGGATTTCGACGCCAGTTTAAACAGCGATTACCTTGCAAGCAATGAGAGAGAGAGAGAGAGAGAGAGAGAGAGAGAGAGAGAGAGAGAGAGGGAGACAGAGAGAGAGGAGAGAGTGAGAACATAGAACATTGAAAGGAGTTTAGGTCCGCTCTGGGGTGATGCCATCACTACAAAAGCGTCAGATATGGAGGTTTGAATCAAGGGTGGAGTCACTGCCTGGCAGATTCTTTCTCTTTTGACAGAGATTGAGTCAACACACTTGAACTAGGTCACCTGTTGCCCATGTTCTCTCGAAATGGCATTTGCTTACCCTCTCTAGATGTCCTGCTGCTGAATGTCCCTCAGCATGTGTGTAAGGGACACTTGCCTGTATACCCACGGCTATGTGGGCTTTGTGTTTCTATGATGAGCGTGCATGTCCTTGCATTAGTGCCCATTCTTTAGAACGGTAGCGACAACCCGTCCAGTGTGCAGTGCACTGATTCATTTTGTCCAATTCCCATATTTAGTCATCATTTTCACACATTTCCCCATTGTTTCCAAAAAGATAGCACCTCTAAACCCCCAATACAATTGCTCCTAAATGTGATCCATTAGGGATCAATGATTTTATCCAGTGTGAATTCAAAAGCACATTTTGCTAATACAAATAATACAAGTCATAATAATGACAAGCAGAAGTCTGAACATTAGAGTCAGGCTGTCAAGTCCTGAATAAGCTTCAAAGATTCCCTGTCAGGCAAAGTACAGCTAAAGCATGTGTGTATTGGGGGAGGGGGTCGCGGAAGAAATCAGTACCTCGTCCACTTAAACCATGAACAAGTCTCTTTCTATTATTCAGGTACTGCCATCTTTTCTAAATTGTGAAATGTACTTGGTCACAGTAGCAGCAAATTTTGGTCGCTTTGACCTTATTTGCAAAAGTAGGACTACAGTTACAATTGTGCAAATTCGAAACATATGTTTAACTAATGCCGGGGAAGTAATTATGTTTTTCGAGCATAAACCATTAGCAAGAAAAAAGAAAATAATATATCGCAAGAGTGACCTATTTTAACTATGCTATTTTCTGTGGGTGCTTGAAAACAGCACATGAGCGACCGGGTGGGCTTCTTTCAGAGTGCTTCTAGTATTCTCCTTTTTAGTGACTTTGATCTTACAGTGATATCGAAAAAGAAGTGTGCAAGTGTACAGCGAACAGAGCAATATATATACCTTTTCTGAATAAAATGGAATTGCCGGTGCACACTCTTCTTCACAAATATAGAGCAAATTACAAAAAGAAACACACTTTATTCCCAGCAAAGGAAACTATTTTACCTTGTGCCATTCTTCTCTGTCCAGTGGACAGGCACATATGTTCCTCACCACACACTCAACAGTGCAAGTGGAGCAAGAATGGGACAAATTATATAACAACATTTGCTCCTCTTTGGTGAAGCTCCCTCACCATTATTCACATTAGGCAATGCCTACCTCACTCGAGGCAGCTTCCCAGAAGTTTTCTAGACAGGCCAGATCCTCTTACTCCCATTAAAACGTATACAATACCTTGATGGCCTCACCACGTACCAGCCCTACTCTTCATTCAGGTCCAAGATCACGAGTGCTAACAGTCTCCAACATGGCAGTCAATCTGCATTTAGAAAACATTGCAACATGGAGACTGCTACCTTATACATTGTAAGCCTCTGGCTCCTGATATTGTTAGACATCTCAGTTGCCTTTGACAGAGTTGACCATGACAGCTTCACTCACAGTCAGGAGCCCCCATTGGATTCACTAGCAATTACCTGGTTCTGCTCCTACCTTTAAAACTGGGACCTATTCCTTCACAAAGGTACCTTCAGATTCCCAAAGATTGCTTTCGCCGGCAGAGTCCTTCAGGAGTCTTAATGTCCCCTGTCATCTTCATCTTCAGCTTCTACATGGAGCCTCTTGAGGCTCTCTTTACTCAAGGATAAAATCATCAAAATTCACCAATATGCCAACAAGATACAGCTCTACTTGAAAGTCTAACTAACCTTCTCCAGAAATCCAAAATTTCAAACACTGCCTGCTTCTCATCCACACCTGGAAGTCCAAATCCTACAACCACTATGATAGAATTCCTATTATTTTCCAAGATCAGGCTTTGCTAAATGCCTAGTCACCTGGTTTCTGCCTGGAACCCAACCTCACCCCTAAGGAACACATTGAAATACGACAAAGGTAGCCTGGTACCAGGACTCTCTTCTGAAGGAAGTGAAACTGTTTCTTTCAGAAAGTGCTTTCAGAACTGCTGCTCAAGCACTCATCAACTGGCATATGAATGATGATAACACCTTGTTTCATGGTATAGACCTGGCTTGTCCAGCGGGTTTATCCCCAGACTTTTTGCTTTGTGACCTCCTGTTGTGGACCCTGATTTTGTTGGTTTTTCAGTGCTAAAGTGCGTTTGCTCTCCCTGTAAATTGTGTTTATGTATTGGTGATTCCATGATTGGCATATCTGATTTACTGGTAAGTCCCTAGTACAGTGCAGTGTGTCTGCCCAGGGTCTGTGAATCAAATGCTGCTAGTGGGCCTGCAGCACTGATTGTGCCACCCACAGGAGCAGCCTGTAAATGTAACTTATACCTGCCACCGCAGTGTCTGTGCACAGTTTGGTAATGCCATGTCGATCTGGCAAGTGCACCCACTTGCCAGGTTCTAACCTTCTCTTTTTTTTACATATAAGACACCCCTCAGGTAGGCCCATAGAACCCCTGTGGCCATGGGCGAGTGTATGTGAAATGCAGAGCAGGTACTTGTGTGTGTGACATGTTGTGATAGTGAAATACAGTGTATCGTATTTTTCACTATTGAAAGGCTACCTGAGCCTTAGGATAGAATGGGAGTTTATCTATAACGTCTTATAAATATAACTTCTCATTGGGACAAGATAGAAAGTTGGAGTTTAGTATGCCTGATCTCAGAATATAAAAATGCATCATTTAGTAAATATGTTTTTTATATTGTTTGTTTAAAAATACCACTCTTAGAAAGTGGGTATTTTCTGCCTAGCCATCCTGTGTGCCTCTGCTGGTTTGTGAATTAACTGACTGGCTTTGGAATGACAGGGGTTGGGGAGGAGCAATCTCTCAGAAAGCCACCGGGCATTGATGTGTGTCCTGCCGTTCCTGGATGAGTCAGGCCTGGACGGATAGACCTGGTACGCATTCAGAGTAGGGAGAGGAGTTCTCACTAGCTACTGAATAGGCCCAATCTGCCTACACAATACTGTCTCCACCTCCTGCCGGGCAGCTGCACCAGAGAGGACAGAACTGGTTTTGGCTAGGCAAAGAGCTTCATGCAACCGGAGAACAAAGGAATTTGTGCTATAAAAAGTGGGGCCCAGAACCCTGATCTTTAGATTACTGCTGAACTAAGAAACCTGCCAGGAAGAAAAATCGGGAAAGCAGGAGGAGGAGTACTGCCCCTGTGCTGTGTGCTGTTGTGGTTGACCTGCAGTGGTTGCTTCTGTCTTGGGTGCAGAGAAAGGAGTGGACTGTGCATTCATAATCCTGCTGTTAGAGTTTTCTCCAAGGGCTTGAAGTAGAGCTTGCCTCCTGTTGGAAGTCTCAGGGATAGAAATAACTTCAAAGATCATTTCTGGAATCCAAGAGGAATCTTTGCCAAGGAGAAGAGCTGGAGAAACTGAGAAGTACTGCCCCTTTGCTATGTGCTGTCTGTGGGTTGGCCTGCAGTGGCTGTTTCTGCCAAGGAAAGGACACAGCTAAGCATGGGCGAATTTTGCGAATCTGGCGTTCGCGAAGTTTGCGAATTTGCGAACTCGCAATCCGCAAAATCCGCGAATTCTCGCGAATTTGCGGATTTTTTTTTTTGTGTGTTCGCAAGGATTTCTGCCAGTTCGCAAGGATTTCTGACAGTTCGCGAGGGTTTTGTAACAGTTCGCAATCGTGAACTTACATGTCGGCTCGCAACAGTCACGATTATGTTGTTTCTACGTCTGGTTCATCATCATAGGTTCCCAGCACCCTCTGTTTCACCCCTGCCACCCTCTGTTTTACCCATGCCACCCTCTGGTACATCAATGCCTTATGCCACCCTCTGGTTCATCATCACTGTAGATTATGGGGGGAAAAAGCAAGCACACCTGCCTGCTTCAACTGACATGAATTAATTTGGGGTTGATTTATTAATGTGTCACTGTTTTAAAATTCCAGTCTGGCACCTGCATCCTTATCTGTAATTTGCTTTCTGTTGCAGTGCAATTTTTTTTTCCAGGACCTTTGTGGCCTACTTGTAGCTATTCTATGAGCCTGCTGTGAGGGTCAGAGCAGGGTCATACAATTGTTGCAACTAGCAACTGAACAATTGTTGCAACTAGCAACTGAACTTTGGAGGGGCCCTTGTCAGGAAGCACTACAGGGAACGGTTACTAATGATGAGTTTGAACTTTTGAACCTGCTTTCACTTTTGCAAAACTTGTTTTTCTGCAGAGCAGCATTACAGCAACTTTAATGCCCCACCAAGCTTATATGAGAAAGTTGATTTCTAATCCAAAAGTTATCCAAAGAAAATCAAAAGGCCTCAAATCTAAAAAAGTGCAGCTAAATGTCAACCTGAGGAGTTATTCTGATAAAAATAATCATTTTCAGAATGTCTATGCTGCTTGCTAGTAGATTTCTTGTGCGGAATTGCAATTTTTGTAATTTCGCGAGTGCGAGATTGTTGCTGCCCGCCGCACCTACATGTTCGCAATTGCGAACTTACACCGCAAAGAAAAAAAATCCGCTGCATGCGAATTTGCAGATTTTGCGGGAAATTCGCGAATCTCGCGGATTGCGAATTTACCGAAAATCCGCGAGCGTAATAGATTTTCCGCCCATGCTTAGACACAGCCTTTGCTGTGTGCTGTGTCCTCTGCTTGCAGAAGATCTCCAAGAGTTTGAAGTAGAGCTTGTCTCCTGTTTTGAAGTCTCAGGGATGCAAAGACTTCATCCACAGCTTCCCTAAATTCACTTGCTGAGAGTTCTGACCTGCCAAGAGGGGCCTGTAGCGGTTCTGGTCCTCTGGAGGCTGTTCTGGCTGTTGGGAGCTGGAAAAGTAACACAACGAGAAGAGCTACGCAGCCATACCTGTTTCGGATACATAGCTGAGGAAACTGACTCTGCACCTGCGCGTGGCTTGAGAAATTTCTCCACGCCACATCGAGTACACGATCTATGAAGGCAGAGATTACCGCACCGATTCCAACACAGGCCCTGCTGTGCGGCTGCAAGAACCAACACACCATGGGACTGCGGCTGAAGACATCAATGCAAGTGCCATTGCTGCCATTGCATCAAGAACCAATGCATACCCTATTCTCACGCACTGCACCAGGGTGCCAAGTCTGCAAGGGCGTTGGGGCCGCTGTAAGAAACCAACACATCACCTCACCCCACAGTAAAAAACCAACGCATCACTTCCATTTCAGTAAGGAACTGACACATCATCTCTCCTGCGTGTCAGTAAGGAACCGATGCATCACCTCCCCTGGAGCAAGGAATTGACACATCACCTTCCCTCTGCATAAGAAACCGACACAGCATCTTCCTGGAGATGTTCTTGCTTTTGATTTTGACGCATCCAAGGTACTTTGTGCTGAAAGTGTCGCATATGCAATTTGCTTTGAACAGATCTGTTTCTACCTTCCGAAAGTCATATTTTTATTACTGTAGTGTGGATTTTTTTCATTTTGGTCTTGTTTGGTTTAGAAAAAGATTACTTATTTTTCGAAACTGGTGTGGTGTCCATTTGTAGTGTTTTCACTGTATTACTGTATATGTTCACACATGCTTTACACGCTGTATGCTTGTGCTAAGCTACCAAGGGCGTAAGCAGGGGTATTTTATAAGTGTATCCCCCTTACCCGGACTAGGAAGAAGGCTCCCAACTTGGAGAAAGGTGCAAACCCTTGCCAACCAGAGACCCCCATTTCTAACATTGATGGTCAGCGGTAAAGATCCAGACTTTAATTTGTGCCTTACATACAGTTATTGGTGTACACTACTAGTACGGTGCAGACCATTACATACACACATACTGTTTTTTCTGTTTTCTGGCGTTCTCCTGGAAGTATTTTTGATGCTGAGACTCTGGTTAGTTGTTGCACCTGTGAAGTCTTGAAAAGATGGAACTAGGCTTCTGGCACATGTTCATCTATACGATAAGGGAGATACATGTGTCCTTCAAGGAAAGGGGGCTGTCTGTGAAGAGAAGGTCCAGGGAGGATCTAGAGGCCACCCTATACCACCATGAGCTACCCCGCAGGGGGCCAACACTACCAAATGAGTCTAAGGAAGAAGCCTTCCATGAAAGTGAGGAAGTAAAAGAAAAAGATGACTGGCTTCTAGCTTGTGAGCAGAGGCTGAAAGAGATTGACTAGGAGCTCTAGAGGGCTGAGGCCAAGAGGGAGATAACTTAAGAAAAAGAAGTGAGCTTGGCTGGGCTGGAGGTGAAGTCCAGCTCAGATAGTGGCAGCAAAACGGTGTTATCTAGTACTGAGGGAGCAGTACACACACCCAGAGTTGTGGCAGCTCACTTTGAAGGAGGGAGTTGACACACACAAGGGGGTTCAGGTTTATGAGGTAGCTCCAGTGGTGCGCAGTGCCCCTGAAATGGATTGGGGAAATGCCACACAGGATCCTTTTCCTAGTAATGGGAGGGACACTCTACTGACTCTAGATGAGAGGTGGAGAGAGAGGGGTTCCCCCATGGTAGAAGCCCTGGTCTGTGAGTGTTGAGACTGCCCAGAAGAGTGTAGGTCGAGTGACCGAGACCATCAGACACTATTTGCCAATTGGAGTTAGAAAAGCTGAAACTGGACATGGAGGAAAAGAGGATGTTTTTAGAGCATGAGAGAGGTAAGGAGGAACTGGACATAAATGCCAAGAGTGTGGCACCTAGGTATGGGCGAATTTTGCGAATCTCGCGTTCGCGAATTTTGCGGATTTGCGAACTCGCAATCCGCAAAATCCACGAATTCCAGCGAATTTGCAGATTATTTTTTTTTATGTTCGCACGGGTTTCTGCAAGTTCGCGAGGGTTTTGTACAATTTCGCAAATTGCGAAATTGTACAAAACGTGTGCGAACTTGCAGAAACCCGTGCGAACACAATGTGCCCAGTAGGGTATGTGCCTCGTCTTGTGTGAATAAAATGTCAGAGAAAGATCAGTTCAGCAGATGAAGAGAAAGAAGCTCCTGGTCACAGGAACAGCACGGGTATTGCGCTCGTGAAAGTCAAGGATGCAAAGCCTATCCAGCATCACAGCTGATTTACCACGGTAGATTTGGGAAGAAGGCACACCTGTCCAGCCTCGACGATGCTCACGATTGTTTTTGGGCTAATGAATGAGTCACTGAATTTGAGCATCAACTAGTTCGAGCGTCCATGTGTGTGTTACTATGCAATCGTCCCGAAGGGCGCAGGGGTCCCTTGAGTGAGCTGTGAGCTGTAACTATTTTACAATGGCGCCAGCAAGCTGCCAGCGCCGTTGTAAATTAGTTACAAAGTTAGCTTGCACAGGAAGCACTTAGATAAAATAAAGCAGCACCTGCTTCGTTTTATCTAGTGGTTCCTGTGCAAGCTAACTTTGTAACTATTTTACAACGGCGCTGGCAGCTTGCTGGCGCCATTGTAAAATAGTTGCATGAGTGGGGGTTCAACTTTTGAACCCGTTACGCTCGCGGATTTTTTTTTGAGGATTTTGCGGGAAATCCGCAAAATTCGCGGATTGCGGATTTCCCAAAAATCCGCAAAATCCGCGAGCGTAACGGATTTCCCGCTCACACTTAGTGGCACCCAGTTTCAATGGTGGTAGCTTGTTGCCAGTGCCTGTAGAAGGGAAGGTATACATCCCCAAGGAAGTGATTAAGGAATTTGTAAAGAATGAGGATATTGGTCAATAGTTTAAGGCTTATGAGGTAGCAATGAGGTCACACAGAATCCCTGAGAGAGATTGGGGTGCGGGTTGTGGAGACGCTTTGTGACAGAGGGGATGGAAACTTTGTCAGCCTTACCAAGCGAGGAGCAAATGTCTTAAGCCCACTTGAAGGAAGCCTTAATCAGGAGATATGGTTTGGCCCCAGAACTGCACTTATGTGTCCTATTTTTCCAGAGCACTGGATAGTTGGGTGAAGGAATGCCAGTGAGCATACAGAGGAGCCTATGGTGGAGGATAAGAATTTAGATGGGCAGCAGAAAGGGCTATTGGGTCTGCCTGTAGGGAAGTTACCATCCGGGGGGGCAGTCTGTCTTTAGAGGGGCTGTCTCCAGATGGTCTGAAAAATTATCTGGGGGTTAGCCAGAAGGAGGTGGCTCAGGTTTTCCCCAACCAAGTGAGGTAGGGGAAGGTTTGTGACCTAGATAAGTCCCAGACTAATAAGAGGAGTGTAGGGTCCCATAAGGGCCAGAGTAATGGAGGAGTGTAGGGTCCCATGTACTGTATCAGAGGAGAAGGAGTGGGAGTGGGCTGTGTCCTGAGGTACCCAACACCCAGTCTCAAGGCCTTGTAGGTTCCATGAGAGAACACCAGCAGGGGTTCCTGGTCTGTACCGGAAAGCCATCCCCTGAAGGGGATCCCAAGGTGCCAGTTGAGCTGTGGGAGACTGCTGTAACCAGCATTCCACCAGCTCCGGTGTCTGGCAGCACCTCTCCAATAGAGAGAGGGCATGAATTTAGAGACAGATGTGAGGGGGGGGGGCACAGTCACCAGTGGAAGGACCAGTGGTTCAGGGGTTGCCAGCTCTGAGGTCAGAGCATCCCAGGACTGATCCTGGTGAGGCCACTGGGGGGTCTTCATGCTCTGTCAGGTGGACAGGAGGCTCCAGAGAAGTGTGTTTCCCTTGGGGGGATTGGAGGACTCCTCCAGAAGTGCTGTGTTGCCAGGCATAGGTCCAGCCTAGGGGGACAGACCCTGGGTTGGAGGGCCTGGTTCGGGGTGTTGCCCCTGATCTGGAGGAAGGGGTGATTGCTAACAGTGCCCCTACTTGTTTGTCTTCTGGTGGCCTTCCACCATTCTAGGTGGAAGGGTTTAGGGCCATAGTAGGGGTGGGGGGTGCGGAGAGGGCAGCATCACCCCTGACCTGCATCTGACTGTTGGGACACACCTGTGAGCAAGCTAAGCTTAGGTGCTGCACAGATGGTGTCCACGGGTGAGAAGAAGGGTTCCCCAATGGGTAGCTTAGCGGGCTCTGAGACTATGGACAGAGGGATCCAACTGGGTTCAGAAAGGCACAGAACCAGAACGTGCCCCAGCTGTTGTGGTCTAGGCTCTATCACCTCAAGTATGGAAGTCTATCAACGGATTGATTAGTCTACCCTGGCTTTAGGCTGGAAGGGGGTTGTGTTAGACCTGGCTTGTCCAGCAAGTATATCGCCAGACTTTTTGCTTTGTGGCCTCCAGTTTTGGACCTTGTTGTTGTTGGTTTTATGACTCTGGACACTTTACCACTGCCGATCAGTGCCAAAGGACATATGCTCTCCCTGGTACACAGTCAAAATATCGAGTTTTAAATTTCGACCTACCAAAATATCGTGTTTGTAATTTCGAAGGTGCAGAATATCGATGTCAAGAATATCGTTGGACAGAATATCGACCCTAAGGTAAGTAATATCGATATTCTTTATATCGATGTAAGTAATATCGAAGTTAGTAATATCGATAGCATATATATCGATGTAACTAATTTCGATGACACTAATATCGATATTAGTATTATTTTTTTGTTTTTTATTACGTATGTGTTATATGTTTTAGTTAAGTATTAAAAATAAATTATTTTATATGTGTATTAATTTTATATAATAATACATTTATTTATAAGTAAACTATATGTTTTAGTACCGGAGCCGGTTGTGGGTTTATAGGGGAATAGGGTGGGAAGTAATTTAATTGTAAATTATAAAATATTTTTTTATGTATAATTTATTTTGTAATTAATTATTAATTGGCAATTAATTATTTTAATTGATGAATTAATTATATAATTGGTAATTAATATTAATTTTAATTAAATGTTATGTTTTAGTACTGGAGCGGGTTGTGGGTTTTTAGGGGAATAGGGTGGGAAGTAATTTAATTGTAATGAATAAAATATTTATTTATGTATAATTTATTTTGTAATTAATTATTAATTGGCAATTAGTTATTTTAATTGATGAATTAAATATTTAATTGGTATTTAATGTTAATTTTTATTAAATGTTATGTTTTAGTACCGGAGCGGGTTGTGGGTTTATAGGGGAATAGGGTGGGAAGTAATTTAATTGTAATTAATAAAATATTTATTTATGTATAATGTATTTAGTAATTGATTATTAATGGGCAATTAATTATTTTAATTGATAAATTAATTATTTAATTGTTAATTAATGTTAATTTTAATTAAATGTTATGTTTTAGTACCTGAGCGTGTTGTGGGTTTATAGGGGCATTGGGTGGAAAGTAATTTTATTTTAAATATTTAATTATTTATACATTTTTTGTTATGGATAATTAATGTATTAAATAATTATTAATTGGTAACTATTTATTTTAATAGATACATATTTTTTAAATTGTCAATTATTATTTGTAAATGTAAAATATTTTTAAATAACTAGAAAAATTAATTAGGTATTGTGAGACATTTTTAAAAAAAATATTTTAATTTGTATAATGTATTATAATTTTTAATATTGATTTAAATTTAAATAATATTTTATTGTTATGATAAACAATGTATTCTTTAATATTTATTATTTGTGAGTAATATTCATTAATTATTATTTATTGGTGTTTGTTGTTAACTAATCATCAATAAATTATTCAAATGTAATTGGTTTTATTAATTATTAATTGTTTTTATTGAAGTTGATGTATTTGACAAATTAATTATACATTATTTCAAATATAAACATTATTTAGAAGTATGTTAAAATATAAATCTATGTTATTAAACGCTTTCCCTACTGTTGCTTCCTTTGTAGTTGGAATAGTAATTTTTCCCCCTACACTATCCAAAGCTTTACCTACTGTTGCACCCTTTGGAGTTGGAATAGTGATTTTTCCCACTATGCTATCCAAAGTTTTCCTACTGTTGCACTCTCTGGAGTAGGAATAGTAATTTTACCCCCTACACTATCCAATGCATTCCCTACTGTTATACCCACTGGAGTGGGAATAGTAATTTTTACCCGTACGCTATCCAACGCTTTCCCTACTGTTGCACTCACTGGAGTGGGAATAGTAATTTTAACCCCTACACTATCCAACACTTTTTCTACTGTTGCACCCACTGGAGTGGTAATAGTAATTTTTACCCGTACGCAATCCAACGCTTTCCCTACTGTTGCACTCACTGGAGTGGAAATAGTAATTTTTACCCACCCGCTATCCAACGCTTTCCCTACTGTTGCACTCTCTGGAGTGGGAATAGTAATTTTACTCCCTACACTATCCAACGCTTTTCCTTTTGTTGCACCCTTTGGAGTTGGAATAGTAATTTTACCCTTACGCTATCCAATGCTTTCCCTACTGTTGCACTCACTGGAGTTGGAATAGTAATTTTTACCCGTACGCTGTCCAACGCTTTCCCTACTGTTGCACTCTCTGGAGTGGGAATAGTAATTTTTATCCACCCGTTATCCAACGCTTTCCCTACTGTTGCACTCTCTGGAGTGGGAATAGTAATTTTACCCCCTACACTATCCAACTCTTTCCTTACTGTTGCACCCTTCGGAGTTGGAATAGTAATTTTTACCCTTACGCTATCTAAAGCTTTCCCTATTGTTGCAATCATTGTAGTTGGAATAGTCATTTTTACCTACCCGCTATCCAACGTTTTCCCTCCTCTTGCACTCACTGGAGTGGGAATAGTAATTTTTACCCACCCGCTATCCAACGCTTTCCCTACTGTTGCACTCTCTGGAATGGGAATAGTAATTGTATCTTCTACACTATCCAACGCTTTCATTGCTGTTGCACCCTTTGAAGTTGGAATAGTAATTGTTACCCTTACGCTATCCAACGCTTTCCCTAATGTTGCACTCATTGGAGTGGGAATAGTCATTTTTACCTACCCGCTATCCAACACTTTCCCTACTGTTGCACCCACTGGAGTGGGAATAGTAATTTTTACCCGTACGCTATCCAACGCTTTCCCTACTGTTGCACTCACTGAAGTGGGAATAGAAATTTTTATCCACCCGCTATCCAACGCTTTCCCTACTTTTGCACTCTCTGGAGGGGGAATAGTAATTTTACCCGCTACACTATCCAACGCTTTCCCTACCGTTGCACCCTTAGGAGTTCGAATAGTAATTTTTACACTTACGCTATCCAACGCTTTCCCTAATGTTGCACTCATTGGAGTGAGAATAGTCATTTTTTACCTATTTGCTATCAAAACTTTCCGTACTGTTGCACCCTATGGAGTTTGAATAGTAAGTTTTAGCCTTATGCTGTCCAATATAATATATATTTATTTATGTATTTTATAATATTTTTATTATGGTACATAATGCTGTGTTTAATAAATTTTTTAAATATTGAAAGTATATTGTATTGTTTTTATGTATTAAATATAAATATGTATGATTATGTATGTTATTATTTTATGAGTGTTGATGTATTTGTAATTTATAGTATTTGTTAATATTGTTAAATTAATTAAAAAATAATAAATATTATAATTAATTAAATATATATTACATATTGTATGTTTAATTTTAATTAAATGTTTAACATTAAATATGTATAATTTATTCATTGTAAACATTTTAAAATATTTTTACATAAGTTTAAATTATATAATAGTATTATTTACTTTATATTCTTTTTTTAATAATAAAAAAATAAACGATATATTTATTTACGATATTTTTAACATCGATATTTTAGTTTCGATATTTTTGTACTTACCATGTTGTAGATAGGGTGTCGCTATACATGCCTTCGATATTCCAGCGTCGATATTTTGTCTGTCGATATCCTGTCTCTCGATATTCTGTCAGAGATTCGCTCTCCCTGTAGATTGTGTTTATGGATTAGTGATTCCATGATTGGCATATTTGATTTACTGGTAAATTCCTAGTACAGTACACTATGTGAGCCCAGGGCCTTTAAATCAAATTCTGCTAGTGGCCCGGCATCACTGATTGTGCCACCCACATGAGCAACCTTTAAATGTAACTCAGACCTGCCACTTCAGTGTCTGTGCACAGTTTGGTACTGCCATGACAACCTGGCATGTGCACCCACTTGCCTGGCCCTAACCATCCCTTTTCATTACATGTAAGACAACCTTAAGGTAGGCTCAAGGTACCCTGTGGGCAGGGTGCAGGTTATGTGAAAGGTAGGACAGGTACTGGTGTATGTGACATGTCCTGATAGTGAAATTCAGTGTATTTCACTTTTCACTTTTAAAGGCCTATCTGTGCCTTAGGATAGAATGGGAGTTTAGTCATAACATCTTATAAATATAACTTCCCATTGGGACAAGATGGAAAGATGGAATTTAGTATGCCTGAACTCAGAATATAAAATTGCACCTTTCAGTAAAGATGATTCTTATATTGTGTGTTTGAAAATACCACTTTTAGAAAGTGGGTATGTTATTGCTTAAGCAAAAAGTCAAAGAGGGGGAGTGAAGAGGGGTGAGAGTAGAATCGTCCTCCTCTAGGAACCTTAATTCAACAAGAAGATTCTACCACTTTACAATATATCCTTCCTTGTTTGGAGAGTTATAATGATGGTGGTGGGAAATTGTATTAACCCAAGAATTTGTTATGGGAAACACTATGTGTTTTTAAAATACCCCTCACACACTAAGAATCCCTTAGTGTCTTGCTTCATCATGGGGGTATTCCTGTCCCTCTATGGGGCGGGGCGTGCTGCAATCTACAAAGACGCAGCAGCACTCAATGCAGTGAAAAAACTATGCGTAGTGCAGAGGTAGGAGTTGTAGGGTCAGGGAAGATAGTGTTGAAAATTAAAAGTTACCTAGCTAGTAAAAATAAAAACGTTATTCGCTTCCCTAGCTGGAATTGGAAACATTACAAATTGGGGAGACGTAGGGGGTATACTACAATGAGTTGCCTCCTACTTGGTCAACAGGTTTCTTGCTTAGCCATCCTGCATGCCTCTGCAGGTTTGTGTATTGGCTGTCTGGCTTTGGAGTGACAGGGGCCGGGGAGGTGCATTCTCTCAGGCAGCTACTGGGGAGAGTTGATGTGTGTCCTGCCTTTCTGAATGAGTTAGCGCTGGGATGAATAGAACTGGGCTGCATTCATAGTAGGGGGAGGAGTCCACACTAGTACCTGAATAGGTCTGGTCTGCATTTAGAGTGGTGGGAGGAGATTTCCCTTGCACCTGAATAGGCCAGGCAGCTGCACAGAGAAGACAGAACTGAGTTTGAGGCAAAGAGCTTTTCTGCCACCAGAAAACAAAGCCATTTGTGCCATACAAAGTGGGACCCAGGACCTGCCAGGAAGAAAAACCGGGAACGCTGGAGGAGGAGTACTGCCCCTGTGCTGTGTACTGTTGGGTTTGGCCTGCAGTGTTTGCTTCTATATTGGGCAGGGAAAGGACTGGACTGTGCTTTCCTCATCCTCCTGTTAGAGTTTTCCCAAAGGGCTTGAAGTAGAGCTTGCCTCCTGTTGGATGTCTCAGAGATTGGAAAGGCTTCAAAGATCCTTCCTGGAGTTCAAGAGGGACCTTTGCCAAGGAGAAGAGCTGGAGAAACTGTGGAGAAGTACTGACCCTTTGCTGTGTGCAGTCATGGATTGGTCTACACTGGCTGTTTCTGCCAAGGAAAGGACAAGGACTTTGTTGTGTGCTGTGTACCCTGCTTGAAGAAGATCTCCAAGGACTTGAAGTAGAGCTTGCCTCTCATTTTGAAGTCTCAGGGATACAAAGACTTCAGCCCCAGCTCCCTTGAACTCCCTTATCGAGATTACTGACCTGCCAAGAAGTGCCTGTAGCTGTTCTGGGCCTCTGGAGTTTGTTCTGGCTGTTGGGAGCTGGAAAAGTATCGCAACGAGGAGAAGTGCAACGCACCAATACCTGTTTCTGATGCATCACCGAAGAAACCAACGCAGCGCCTGCCCGTGGCTCGAAAAATCACTGATTGCTGCATCGAGTGCACCAATCTATGAAGGCCGAGATCACTGCACCGATTCCGATGCAGGCCATGATGTGCGGCTGCAAGAACCAATACATCGTGGGACCGCTGCTGAAGAAATCAACGCAAGGGATGGAGCCGTTTCTGCATCGAGAACCCATGCATCCCTTATCCTCACGCATCGCACCGGGGTGCCAAGTCTAAAAAGGGACTAGGGCCGCAGTAAGAAACTGCTGCATCACCTCCCCGCACAGAAAGAAACCGATGCATCACCTCCCCTTCAGTAAGGAACCGATGCATCACCTCCCCTGGAGTAAGGAACCAACGCATCACCTTCCCTGCAGCTGTTCTTGCTTTTAATTTTTATGCATTCAAGATACTTTGTGCTGAAAGTGTCACATCTGCAATTTGCTTTGAATGGAACTGCTTCTACCTTTTGAAAGTCATATTTATATTACTGTATTGTGGATTTTTGTCATTTTTGTGCTCGTTTGGCTTAGATAAAGATTACTTAATTTTCTTTACTGGTTTGGTGTCCATTTGTAGTGTTTTCACTGTATTGCTGTATGTGTTCATAAATGCTTTACACACTGCCTCTGAGATAAGCATGTCTGCTCCTGCCAAGCTACCAAGGGGGTGAGTAGGGGTTATTTTAGAAGTGTATCCCCCTTACCCTGCCTAAGAAGAAGTGTTCCTACTTAAACAAAAGTGTAAACCCTTGCCAACTAGAGACCCCCATTTGTAACCCATGGACTCCCAGACTCCACATTAGCCAACCTTAAGGGCCTCTTACACACCGCAGCATATCTCATTCAGGCCTTTAAGAAATATAATCTCATCCTTCTCATCCTGATGTAACTCTGCTGGCTTCCCTTCCCAGCCAACACAATCTTCAAAACCAGCCGAATCATTTAGAAAGCTAACATGACCAACACACTTGCAGACAATCTGACCACCTTTGGTGGCTCTCAGCAGATTACAGGTGGGGCACAATCGGACTAAAGATTAAGAAGAGTCAAAAATAAAATAAAAAGTCAGCAGGCCTTTTGCAGCTGTGCACCAGGATCCGGGTATTCATCAGGATCTTACCAAAGCTGCTCCAATTTATAAAACAATTTTCAACACAATTCTGTATAGACCATTTCATCACGGTAGAGCGACAATGTATTTCTGCTCCCAGAATCTAGCTGCCTCTGCTATCATTGATACTCCTTGACTGTATTTGTGCCTTTGACCCCGTATAGAACACTGCTGCTTTTTGGCTCTGCGTATGCTATACAAATATCGCATACTTTAATATATATTCAAAAATATAACAAAATGTAGCAGCCAGAAGAAGAAATTGATGTGCTTCTGCTCAGTGGTGCATGTAAAACATATCCCCCTGCTGTAAAGAAAAGCAAAAGAGAGCAAAACAAATTACGAAACAGGACACAATGTTGGCACCCAGCAAAAGAAACTATTTTACATAGTGCCCTTAGTTGTTCTCTGCTGAATGTATGCTAATACTTCAGAACCAATCAAATTCCAAAATAAAACACACCTTAGCCCCCAGCAGAGCAAACTGTATTACCTGATGCCTTGTGTTTGGTAACAACAATCTCATGGGGTCTGGCCCATTAACCTATGAAACCTGAGAAATGCACCAGTGGAAAGAACAGTGATTCCTTTTGAAAATACCCTTTAAAATACCTAAAGGGCAAATGAGTTGTCATGAAATGATTTAATGTCATAAAGTAATTTGGTATCCAAGTAATGTCTGCAGGCAGTATAGAAGAGACATAAATTCAAACAAAACTAATTATACACAGCCTTCAAAGGAACATGAGGCTATGAGGTCAGAGCTCAAAGGAGCTCAAAGTAGGGCTAAAGATGGCTGGATTCATGCACGCTTTTGTCACTCTGCTGTCTGTCTTACTGGAAGCTCTGCTACCTTTTGGTGATATTTTCACTGCTCCAAAGGTAATTATTGGCCTTTGTCTTTTGAGATGATTGTTCCCGGTAGATTCCTTTGAACTCCGACCTCTAATTGTTTCCTGTTTCTTTGTTTGCCGCATATAATTAGACTTATTCCTGACGAAAAAACGTATTTTTATGCAAGATAAGCGTTCTCCTTGCTCAGCAGCTATTTCCTTTACTACCCACAGGTGCTTCTATATAAGCCTCATAGGATTACATACGATAAGACACTAAACGGTCCTACCTGATTACTTATCTTCTCAATTGAATATTCACGCTACTCTTCTCATTCCCCTTTAGAATAAGTAAAGTTACTAACAACATTCATGGTGCACATGGCTGTGGTTTTGCTTGGGTCTTTCATTATTATTATCATTAGTATTATTATTATTGTGTCTCATATACCCCAAAGGTTTCCCCGACGCTGCCCTAGGTAGACTGGATCGAGCCCACATGTTAGAACAGCCAGGTAGTCAAGTTCTTACGGAACACAGTAAGTGAGATGCAGCTAATCAGAAAATCTCGGAGGGCATTCTACAGCTTTGGGCCTAAGTGTGTGAAGGACTGACTTCCCATGCACGCCAGGCAGATTCTAGGGGCCTTATTTATGAAGGCCTTGCGCCACCGGTGCGTCACTTTTAAAATGGGAAAAAGTGACGCACCGGTGGCGCAAGGCCTTCATAAATAAGGCCCTAGGCACTTTGCAGCGGGACTGTTTGGGTGATCTACGTGTGTGAGCGGGCTGGTAAGGTACCACCAGACTTTGAATTTATCTTGAGCCTGTGCCGAATCTGGCATTGTGCATGTAGCATAAGGCTTTAAACTGTATTCACTTGTCCATGGCCAGCCAGTGGAGCTCATGGAGAAGATTTGACCCAGAAGCAGACTTTGGAAGGGAATAGAGAAGCCTGCCATAGCATTCTTGATTAAGCGTAGGTGCCGATTGGCTGCCTATCGGCTCCAAGATATAGGATGTTCCCATAGTTAATTCTTGAAAGAATCAAGGGTTAGATCACTATTTTGTGGGCTGACAATGGAATCACGCCAATTATTTATTTTACCCACTGCAGCACTTCACAGCACATTGAAGCCACCTTGGCTACCTGAGATTTCATTGTTAGACTCTCATCCAACTAGCAGGCAAAGTTCCTTACCTTGGGGGTCAGTTGCAGAAGGGTCCCGAGAGCTTGATAGCCAGTGCTAAGGGCCCCATCACCGAGTGTTCTTGCCCAGGACAATAACCTCGGTCTTCTCGCCATTAAGCTTAAGAGCATTGGTACCCATCCAAGTAGAGATCCTACTCAATCACAGGTTCAAGGCTACGGTGCTGTATCCCTGTGCTGATGGTAGGGTGAAGATAATTTGCGTGTCATCTGCATATGAGAACAAGGTTAGTCTATAGCTTTCTACCACAACCACGAGGGGGTGTATGTATATGTTGAATAGCATTTGACTTAGGGCTAAGCCCTGGGAAACACCACACATGAGGGCATGCAGCTCTGATTTGGCACTGACTGAGAAAACCTGGAATGAGCGATCTACCAGAAACAAGGTCATCCAGACTAAAGCTGTTCCTTGGAGACCCAGTGTCATCAGCTTTTCCAGGAGGATGGAATGGGACAAAGTTTTGAAGGCCGTTCTGAGATCTAATTACATCAGTGCGGCTGTGCCGCCCTCTCCCAGAAGTCGTCTCAGGTGTTCCGTGACTCCTAGGAAGGTGGATTCTGTGCTGTGTTCTTCTCTAAATCCCAAACTCGAAGAGTAGAGTAAGTTTTGAACTTCTACAAATGTGATAAGCTGCGAGTTCAGATGCTTCACTAATATTTTAGAGAGGATGGGCAACATTGAAATCGGTCTCAAAGGAGCCAAGTTGGTGGGATCAAGATTACGTTTTTTAAAAAAAAAAGACCATGGGTGTTTCTGTGCCAATGGGATGAGTCCCACATGTAGTGCAGAATTAAGCATTCCAACCACTGTTTGAAGTATGTCTGGGGCCAGAAGACTTAGTTTAGTTGGAGGGAGAGGGTCCGCCGATGAGCCTGATTTAATTGACCGAAGTAGAGTCAGAAACTTAAGGATGCCCAACAGAGACAACAGTTTAAGCCATTAGTAATTAATTTTCTTCCCTTCTTGGGGCGTGATCCTGAGTGCTGATGTTGGGTATGATGTTAGCAGCCTGCTCATCAGCCATATGAACCTTTGCAAGGTGAAGCTGAATGTCAGCCAGCTTTTTAACTGAGAAGTGTGCCAGCTCTTTGCATTGACCTTGCACTAGATAAGGCACTGGAGATGTTTTACTTGGGTCCGAGAGCATCATGACTTTTTGACTTAGCCCTTTTTGCTTCTTCCTCCTATTTTTTCCTGACCTGTTATTGTTGTTGGTTTTACGCCTCTCAGCACTTTATCACTGCTAATCAGTGCTAAACTGCATATGCTCAACGTATACATTGTTATCATGATTGGTTATCCATGATTGGCATATTTGATTTACTAGTAAGTTCTTAGTAAAGCACACTAGGTGTGCCAGGGCCTGTAAATCAAATGATACTAGTGGGCCTGCAGCACTGATTGTGCCACCCACATGAGTAGCCCTGATGTCATAGACCTGCCACTGCAGTCCATGTGTGCAGTGTGTTAACTGCCATGTTGACTTGGCAAGTGAACCCACTTGCCAAGCCCTAACCTTCCCTTTTCCTACATGTAAGGCAACCCTATGGTAAGTCCAAGGTACCCCCCTGGGCAGGGTGCAGGGTATGTGAAAGGTAGGACATGTACTGGTGTGTGTTACATTTCCTGATAGTGAAATACTGCCAATTTCGTTTTCCACTATTGAAAGGCTATCTTGCCCCATAGGATAATATGGGAGGCTTTTTATAACATCTTTTAAAATAACTTCCATTGGAACAAGATAGAGAAATACAGTTTAGGGTCTCTGAACTCAGAATTTAATAGCACATCTTTTAGTAAATATGGTTTTTAAATTGTGTGTTTGAAAATGCCACTTTTAGAAAGTAGGCCTTTTCTTGTTTAACCATTCTGTGTGCCTCTGCCTGTTTATGTATTGACAGTCTGGGTTTGGAGTGACAGAGCTGGGGATGTGCATTCTCTCCGATGGCCAGGTATGAAAAGAACTAGATTAGCAAACAGTAAAATACATACTGCCCTAATATAATCTAAATATCATTTGCACTTGAAGTGATTAACTTTCAAAATAAGCCACATAATGGATAGCAAGGAATATTGATATAGTGTTTATTTTTAATTTATAGAGTAGAAAAGTTGTTATTTAATTCATAGGTTTTTTCTTCTTTTTCTTTTCTTATTTCATAAAAGATTTTTTCATAAAAAACTTTATCAACATACATAATTAATACAACGACAGAGAAAAAAATTAATACATAGAAAGACATATACAAAACGCAATTTAGGTCGATGTTTTCACAGATGCAGGCAATATGGTGTTGAACAACGCGCGTTTCGGCCTGTGGCCTTCATCAGGTAACCTGTCCTACATATATGACACAAACTCATACAGGACAAAAAATGACATAAATATCTGAAAAGAGAATACCAAAAAAGATTATATAAGTTATTTGATAACCGTGATTTAAAGCAATAATTGCTATATCTAAATTAGTGCAAATGTAGAAAAATAGGGTCAAGACACGCTCAAAATTTATTCATTTATAACAGCTTCTCGCTTCTCATTAATCCAGCTATTATTTATATAAAAAAGCTTTTTTAGAAAAAATGTCTAATGTATTATTCTTATCTATACATAGACATGTATTAATCAAAAACATTATATGTATCTTTCTCTCATTAGATTTCCATTTTATCATTCTGGGCAAAATTCAGTTTAAATTTAAACATATGAAGCGACATTTATTGTGAAACCTTATATTTATAGGTTTATCATAAAGGCATATAGATTAACTTGATTAATGAGCCTATTGGTTAATATATCTCATTTAAGGGACAAGAAGTGTAAAATAACATTTCCTTTGAACAGTCAAAATTCAAAAGGATTGTGAATAATAAGAATTCAGTAAAGAAGAAAGAACGAGGAAACGTGTGAAAATATGAAAAACGAATAAAATTAAAAATCTAGCTATTAGTCTCATCTAGCTCTTGAAACAAAGATCCTACACTCATAGGGGAGAGATTCCAATAGGGAAATATCACTTACTTATAGCTGTGTCTCTAAGAATGAATCTTACACAGGTTTTCAAATCTGTTTCAGCGCCTTCTTTGATGATATTTAAAGAGGGACTAGAGGTTCTGATTGCATTCTGTGAAAAAACAGAGGAGAGACGCCACCTATTTTTTTTAAAATGAAATATGCATACATCCTTTACTTGAAATGGCAAAGAGTTGAAACTAGGCACTGTATATCCTAGATAGGTTTAATTGGAATTGATATTATGCTCTTCTTTGAAGAAGTCTTCTTAGAAATGATGACACAATTAAGAACAAGATTAGACTTCTATAGTTATCATAAATGGTCTCACATGTATATCGATAATTGGCAGTGTTAAAATACCTTGATTGCAATTGAATGTACTCGGTCTTGGGGGGTTCTATTTAGGCCAAGTTTGTAGTGATGATTTGCAGCAACGAAAAAGCCAGAGGCTTACTGTTTCTTTTATAGTGGCAGTCCTGATATAATTATTAATCTAGGAGAGAGGAGAGCACACGCAAAGCAATGCTTTAGATAAAGAAGCGCAACCATTATAGCCGAGATTAATCTTTTTAAAGCTCTGACAAACCGCTATACTCATACCTATCTTAGATGATGCATCGCCTCAATGGGGTGCTTGTGCCGGCAATCGTTGTAATCCTGATCTAATTATTAGTCTAGGAAGGAAGAGCAAATGCAAGGCAATGCTTTAGTTAAAGGAGCGCTAGAATTATAACGGGGGTTAATCTCTTTGTGGCTCTAGCAGATCGTTATGTTCATACCTTTCTTGGATGATGCATCGCCGCAATGGGATTTCTATGTCGGCAATCGTTACAGTCCTGGTCTAATTATTAGTCTAGGGAAGGAGAGCACACGCAAAGCAATGTTTTAGTAAAAGGAGCGCTAGAATTATAACGGAGATTATTTTCTAAAAGGCTCTGATGGACCGCTGTACTCATACCTGTCTTGGGTGATAAATCGCCGTATAGGGGTGTCTTTGCCGGCTAGTCACGATTGCCCGACGGTGTAGCAAAAATGAATGACTCGATCTTTCCTTAAATAGCGATAATGTCCCGCTAAAAATCTCAAAAATGGTTTCAGCTGGACAGGAGTTCCCTGACGCTTTGGTGTATACGTCATATGAAAGGGACTGGTATGGTCAACAGAACTGAAGATGGACTAAGGCGGTCACCCGAAATAGAAACTAGCTAGTCTCTGCTTGTTTTGTTAAAAGGGACCTGACATTAAAGACGGACCAACTAATAGATACGTTAGTGTAAATGTATTATATTGTAAACAAACCTTTATATCTATTTTACAGGTATTGGTTTTATATCGCGATCGTCTAATGTTAAGGTGAATTTTGTACCTTCTATCCATAATGTAAATAATCAGCAGTATATAGTTGCCTCATATTATAATGTGACACATAATGTGTCAAATTTTGGTTTGGATAAAAAATTTCACGTTGTTACTAGAACCCTTCATGTGATGGATTAGGCTTATAAGTAACAATTAGAGGACAGATTATTTATAAATTATTAAGTATATTTTAGCCATGATTATCTTACCTTATTTATAAATCTGTCCATTTTGCTCAAAATGCGAAGATATTACTCTGCTCTGTGTACAGTGGAATGAAAGAGATCTGTGTTGGTTAATTAATGCGGGGCTATATAATGGCTTGTTCCCACGGGATTTCTAAATTAAGTCCCGATATTGTTGTCTCTAACGAAAAAATCCAAAAGACTTCTCGTTTGCGTCTGATCTTGTCGGGACATATACCTGTTTTCGGAACAATTTTTTCCAAAATTATCCACTGGATATCTTCTGGTTTGTGGTCTGCTTCAACACAATGGGCCACTATTGGTGCATGTATTTTTCTTGTTCTTATGGCCGATTTGTGCTCCGTTAATCTTGTGTACATAGATCTAGATGATTCTCCTACATATCCCTTATTGCAGGGGCATCGCAATAGGTATATGATGTTTTTAGTTTTACAGTTTGTCATGTAGCTATTCTTTATTGTGATTCCATTAAATGAGAAGTTAGCTGTTTCAATGGTTTGAGGACAGATTTTGCAATCTCCGATGGCCATCCTGCATTTCCTGAATGAGTCAGGGTTAGGCTGAATAGATATGGGCTGCATTCAGAGTAGTGGGAGGAGTTTTCACTAGCACCTGAGTAGGCCTGGTCTGCATTTAGAGTGATGGGAGGAGATTTTTCTTGCACCTGAATAGGGCGTGTCTCCCTTGCACAATGCTGTCGCCTCCCCCTGTGGTCATACTGCACCTGTGAGGACAGAAAGGGTTTGGACTGGGCTCAGAGACCCTTGCACAAAGACAGCAAAGACATTTTGGGTATTTGACCTAAAACCCCTGAAGTTTAGATTATTTCTGGAATCCAAGAGAAACCTCTGCCAAGGAGAAGAGCTAAAGAGACTGAAGGAGAAGTACTGTCCATTTGCTGTGTGCTGTCTGGGGTTGGTCTGCAGTAGCTGATTCTGCCAAGGAAAGGATAAGGACTATGCTGTGTTCTGTGTTCCCTGCTTGAGGAAGCTCTCCAAGGGCCTGTCTGTGCTGGCCTCCTCTTCTGAAGTCTCAGGGACACAAAGACTTTACCCCCAGCTCCCCTGAACTTCCTTGCTGGGAGTTCTGACCTGCCAAGATTTGCCTGTGACTGTGTTGGGCCTCTGGAGGTTCTTCCTGCTGTTGGGAGCTGGAAAAGTAACGCAGCTACAAGAAACTCAACGCATCACTCTTATTGCAGCAGTTTTCCCAAAGCAGCACCGTGGTGTGAAAAGAATCTCTACACATCGCCATTGCAGAAACTGATGCAGCACCTTTTGCCGCTGCAGAAACTGATGCATCAAGGGATTGCGGCGGGAGAAACCGGCACAGCACCGCTCAATGTCTCTGCATTGATCGCCGACACATCACAGATTTCCACGCATTGTACCTGTGTGGCATGTTTTTCCGATGCATCACCCACAGACCACAACCGTCTCCGAATCGATGCATCACTTTCCCCTACAGATCGTATTCCACGCGTCACTTCTGCATGCTGCAGAACTGTTGCATCGCATCCCCAGGGTCTCAGGAACTGACGCATCACTTTGTATTTCAATGCTTCTCATCTCTGCGGCAGTTTGGCCTTGTGAATTTTGTCACAACTACAGGTACTTTGTGAGAAATCACATATCCATAGTTTTCTATGAACTAAGTTGTTTGAAACCTTTTTTAGTCATATTCTTAATACTTGTATGTTGGATTTTCGTCGTTTTGGTCTTTTTGAGTTTAGACAATGACTTTATTTTTCTAAATTGGTGTGGTGTCGATGTGTGGTGTTATCACTGTATTAGTGTGTGTTTGGAGTCCAAATACTTTACACATTGCCTTTGGAATAAGTCTGTCTCCTCGTGCCAAGCTATCCAGGGGCTGAGCAAGGGTTATTGAATGTGTGTATCCCCCTCACCCTGACTAGAAGCAAGGGTCCCATTTGGACAAAGGTACCTACCTTTGCCAACTAGAGACCTCCATTTCTAACAATAACCATCTCTACTACCTTACCCTATCTTCACTCTGGAAGCAGTTTGCAGACGCATGATGGAAGAATATCGAGGACAAAATATTGAGGGATAAAAATCGATAAGTAAGAGCATGTAAGGAATCCTACATTTACTATTTTAACTCCACATCTATGCACCTCGATGATATATATATCCCCAAGGTACAGATATGTGTCGTTAAGTATAGCAAATCTACACCTACGTACCAGTCAACATTTCATTATCAATATTGTGTCCTTAATATTGCCTACCATCAATTTTCTGGTGCCAATATTCAGTATGCACACCTTTTTAAACTCCTTACATTTCAGATCCATACAATGAGTTACAGCTTTCTTGTAAAACAGCTTTGATCTTTTGCTTCTCTAGGTTGCTACCATATATGTGTCTCTGACATCGTGCTGAGGATGGCCTTGGTCTAGTTTGCCATGGGCGGGGGGAATAATGTATAAAATGTGTCGGCTATACACATGTATTAAAGCACAATAAGATCTGGGCTCATTACTGTGTGACGGACAACCATTTTTATGATTGTATTGACTGTACTTTTCACTATTTACCACAGTCAGCTCTACACCATTGACTTTATCTGGCACTATAGTATCTTGTTTTCTCAGAGATGCCTTGATAACAATACATTTAATGTATGACTGAATCAATGAAAATAGATCTGAAACCAGACACATTGCTTTTTATTTGTCTTTTAGACTGCCTGCAAACATTAGTTGGATAGCAAATTTCTTATGACATTAAACCATTTACTGATAACCCATTTACCCTTTAAATTTCTTTCAGTGTATTTCCTGAAAGAACGACTGTTCTTTTCACTGTTGCTGTTCTGGTCACTTAAAATTAGCTTATTTCATCTTGCTGTGCTGTCAAGGGTGCAGATAGAGCAAAATAGGGCAATTCAAATTACAAAACAGATCACACTTTAGGTCCCAGCAAAAGAAATGTTTTATCTGGTGAAGTTTCTCTGCTTAGTGGAAATATGCACATCTCCACTGGATGCACAATCAAGGGTGAAGATGGAGTAAAGCAAAACAGCACAAACAAAATTTCAAGACTAAACACACAACTACTCTCCAACAAAGAAACCATTTTATCCAGTGCCTTGCTTTGCTGGAGTTCATAGTCAAGGTTGGCTGTCAGAAATAGTGTGTAGGTTTACTACTTGCAAAAAGAGCAATTGATGGACAGAATGCAGAAGAAAAGGACCATGGTGTGTTTCTGTGCCAGCGGGATGAGTCCCACTTGTAATGAGGAATTAAGTATTCCGACCACTGTTTGAAGTAGGTCTGAGGCCAGGAGACTGAGTTTAGCTGGAGGGAGAGGGTCCGCCGATGAGCCCGATTTAATTGACTGAAGTAGAGTCAGAAACTGAAGGATGCCCAACAGAGACAACAGCTGAAGTCATTAGTAATTAATTTTCTTCCCTTCTTGGGACGTGATCCTGAGTGCTGATGTTGGGTTTGATGTTAGCAGCCTGCCCATCAACCGTATGAACCTTTGCAAGGTGAAGCTGAATGCCAGCCAGCTTTTTAACCAAGAAGTGTGCCAGCTCTTTGCATTGACCTTGCGCTAGAGAATGCACTGGAGATGTTTTACTTGGGTCCGAGAGCATCATGACTTTTGGACTTAGCCCTTTTTCCAGGATTATCCCCAAACCTTTAGCTTCTTCCTCCTATTTTTTCCTGACCTGTTATTGTTGTTGGTTATAGGCCTCTCAGCACTTTACCACTGCTAATCAGTGCTAAACTGCATATGCTCAATGTGTAAATTGTTATCATGATTGGTTATCCATGATTGGCATATTTGATTTACTAGTATGTCCCTAGTAAAGCACACTAGTGTACTAGGGCCTGTAAATCAAATGCTACTAGTGGGCCTGCAGAACTGATCGTGCCACCCACATGAGTATCCCTGATGTCTCCGACCTGCCACTGCAGTGCAGGTGCGCAGTGTGTTAACTGCCATGTTGACTTGGCAAGTGAACCCACTTGCCAAGCCCTAACCTTCCCTTTTCCTACATGTAAGGCACCCCTATAGTAGGTCCAAGGTACCCCCCTGGGCAGGGTGCAGTGTATGTGAAAGGTAGAACATGTACTGGTGTGTGTGACATGTCCTGATAGTGAAATACTGCCAATTTCGTTTCCCACTATTGAAAGGCTATCTTGCCCCATAGGATAATATGGGAGTTTTTTTTATAACATCTTTTAAAATAACTTCCCATTGGAACAAGATGGAGAAATACAGTTTCGGGTCTCTGAACTCAGAATTTAATAGCACATCTTTAGTAAAGATGGTTTTTAAATTGTGTGTTTGAAAATGCCACTTTTAGAAAGTAATGATTCAGAAAAGGGGGTGGTGATGGACAGAGTATCTGAATTAAACAGAACACTCATACCCAGTCAACAGATCAGGGCTTGATCCATCACCGTTTTTTTAGCTCGCTGCACCATCCCAGCTCAGAACCTGGCTACATGCAAATTAGTCTGTCCCTGGCCCAGTGCATCATGGGAACTGGGCAGACCAAACTACCAAGCCAATTCTTATACTGGGAAGGAAACAAGCTTCCGGGGACCGGTTTCTGGCATTACAGCCATCGTCGGCCAGGCTTGCTTGAATCCTGATGGTGCAATAAGCAAGGGACTCACATCTGAGTATACCCTTCCACGCTTATGGTGGACAAAACGATTCAGAAAAGGGGGTGGTGATGGACAGAGTATCTGAATTAAACAGAACACTCATACCCAGTCAACAGATCAGGGCTTGATCCATCACCGTTTTTTAGCTCACTGCACCATCCCAGCTCAGAACCTGGCTACATGCAAATTAGTCTGTCCCTGGCCCAGTGCATCATGGGAACAGGACTTTTAGAAAGTAGGCATTTTTTTTGTTTAACCATTCTGTGTGCCTCTGTATGTTTATGTATTGACTGTCTGGGTTTTGAGTGACAGAGCTGGGGATGTGCATTCTCTCCGATGGCCATCCTGCATTTCCTGAACGAGTCAGGGTTAGGCTGAATAGATATGGGCTGCATTCAGAGTAGTGGGAGGAGTTATCACTAGCACCTGAATAGGCCTGGTCTCCATTTAGAGTGGTGGGAGGAGATTTTCCTTGCACCTGAATAGGGCGTGTCTCCTTTGCACAATGCTGTCACCACCCCCTGTGGTCATACTGCACCTGTGAGGACAGAAAGAGTTTGGACTGGGCTCAGAGACCCTTGCACAAATACAACAAATACATTTTGGGGTATAGGTATTTGTCCTAAAACCCTTGAACTTTAGAATAGATCATTTCTGGAATCCAAGAGAAACCTCTGCCATGGAGAAGAGCTGAAGAGACTGAAGGAGAAGTACTGCCCCCTTGCTGTGTGCTGTCTGGGGTTGCCCTGCAGTAGCTGATTCTGCCAAGGAAAGGATAAGGACTATGCTGTTTTCTGTGTCCCCTGCTTGAGGAAGAACTCCAAGGGCCTGTCTGTGCTGGCCTCCTCTTCTGAAGTCTCAGGGACACAAAGACTTCACCCCCAGCTCCCCTGAACTTCCTTGCTGGGAGTTCTGACCTGCCAAGAGGTGCCTGTGACTGTGTTGGGCCTGTGGAGGTTGTTCCTGCTGTTGGGAGCTGGAAAAGTAACGCAGCTACAAGAAAATCAACGCATCGCTCTTATTGCAGAAGTTTTCCCAAAGCAGCGCCGTGGTGTGAAAAGAATCTCTACACATCGCCATTGCAGTAACTGATGCAGCACCTGTTGCCGCTGCAGAAACTGAGGCATCAAGGGATCGCGGCTGAGGAAACCGACACAGCACCGTTCAAAGTCTCTGCATTGATGGCCGACACATCCCAGATTTCCACGCATTGTACCTTTGTGGCATGTTTTTCCGATGCATCACCCGCAGACCAGAACCGTCTCGGAATCGATGCATCACTTTCCCCTACAGATCGTTTTCCACGCATCACTTCTGCATGCTGCAGAACTGTTGCATCGCATCCCCAGGGTCTCAGGAACTGACGCATCACTTTGTAATTCAATTCTTCCCATCTCTGCGGCAGTTTGGCCTTGTGAATTTTGTCACAACTACAGGTACTTTGTGAGAAATCATATATCCATAGTTTTCTATGAACTAAGTTGTTTGAAAACTTTAGTAGTCATATTCTTAATACTTGTATGTTGGATTTTTGTCATTTTGGTCTTTTTGAGTTTAGACAAAGACTTTATTTTTCTAAACTGGTGTGGTGTCCATTTGTGGTGTTATCACTGTATTAGTGTGTGTTTTGAGTCCAAATACTTTACCCATTGCCTTTGGAATAAGTCTGTCTGCTCGTGCTAAGCTATCCAGGGGATGAGCATGGGTTATTGAAAGTGTGTATCCCCCCTCACTCTGACTAGAAGCAAGGGTCCCCATTTGGACAAAGGTACCTACCTTTGTCAACTAGAGACCCCCATTTCTAACAATAACCATCTCTACTACCTTACCCTATCTTCACTCTGAAAGCAGTTTGCAGACGCATGATGCAAGAATATCGAGGACAGAATATTGAGGGACAAAAATCGATAAGTAAGAGCATATAAGGAATCATACATTTACTATTTTAACTCCACATCTATGCACCGCGATCTTATACATATCCTCAAGGTACAGATATGTGGAGCTAATTATAGCAAATCTACACCTACGTACCAGTCAACATTTCATCATCAATATTGTGTCCTTAATATTGTCTACCATCAATTTTCTGGTGCCAATATTCAGTATGCACACCTTTTTAAACTCCTTACATTTCAGATCCATACAATGAGTTACAGCTTTCTTGTAAAACAGCTTTGATCTTTTTGCTTCTCTAGGTTGCTACCATATAAGTGTCTCTGACATCGTGCTGAGGATGGCCTTGGTCTAGTTTGCCATGGGCGGGGGAATAATGTATAAAATGTGTCGGCTATAGACATGTATTAAAGCACAATAAGATTTGGGCTCATTACTGTGTGACGGACAACCATTTTTATGATTGTATTGACTGTACTTTTCACTATTTACCACAGTCAGCTCTACATCATTGACTTTATCTGGCACTATAGTATCTTGTTTTCTCAGAGATGCCTTGATAACAATACATTTAATGTATGACTGAATCAATGAAAATAGATCTGAAACCAGACACATTGCTGTTTATTTGTCTTTTAGACTGCCTGCAAACTTTAGTTGGATAGCAAATTTCTTATGACATTAAACCATTTACTGATAACCCATTTACCCTTTAAATTTGTTTCAGTGTATTTCCTGAAAGAACAACTGTTTTTTTCACTGTTGCTGTTTTGGTCACTTAAAATTAGCTTATTTCATTTTGCTGTGCTGTCAAGGGTGCAGATAGAGCAAAATAGGGCAATTCAAATTACAAAACAGATCACACTTTAGGTCCCAGCAAAAGAAATGTTTTATCTGGTGAAGTTTCTCTGCTTAGTGGAAATATGCACATCTCCACTGGATGCACAATCAAGGGTGAAGATGGAGTAAAGCAAAACAGCACAAACAAAATTTCAAGACTAAACACACAACTACTCTCCAACAAAGAAACCATTTTATCCAGTGCTTTGCTTTGCTGGAGTTCATAGTCCAGGTTGGCTGTCAGAAATAGTGTGTATGTTTGCTACTTGCAAAAAGAACAATTGATGGACAGAATGCAGAACAATGTCATACATTCACCCCAGTACAGAGATCTGGGCCTAAATCCATCGTTTTTTTGCTCATCATGCCATTCCAGTTTGGACCCAGCCATCTGCAAATCAGTCTTGACCCTGTGCCCATTGGGAACAGTACAGCCCGAACTGCCAGGCCAGGTCAACAAGCATCATAGGACCAGTTTACTACTTAGCAGGGCTGATTGGTGTCCTTTGCGTTTAAATCCTTATTGAAAAACAGGTTGCGTGTGATATCGCTGCAATGCTATAGATCAGCAGGATGGGGTCAGGTGCCGAAGCATCAGGGAGGCTAGCACAAAACATTGGGATAAGCCTTGAAGCAGTAGGAGGTAGTTTGTTTTTTTCCTTAATATGTTCCTACAATTCCCCAAGGCCTGAGTTCTGGGAAAAATAAAGTGGGTCATAGCTCCCCTCTTCAAGGACAAATGTGAGCTGCAGTGGCCAGCATTAATCAAGAGTGCTTGCTGCAGCCCGCATTCAGAGAAGCTCATTCAAGCCTTGCCTGGAACAGGAAATTACAATTGTCTTAGCTACTATTAGCTTTAATAAAGGTGAGATCAGAGTTAGTTGGTGGCTACAGTGACAAGGGAAGACGGAATGGGCAAAATAGAGTTAACTGTTGGAAAATTATTAAAGCGGCAGGGCTCAGACTAGAAAAGTGAGTACTACCACATCTTGCCATACTGGCATCCTAGATAAAGGTTTGGAATGAGAGTGTCTCCTTTTCACCACCCTGTTTCTTTGGTGTTTAGACAAAATATCCAGTCCAAACATAGCCTATACTAATCTCTCAGCTGTTGAGCTAACAAATATTTTAATGGTATCATATGGCATATGAATTGTTACTTAAAAGATAGCTCTATTTGTAGAGACATGCAGCTGGGTCCATTTGTTCATGTGATAAAATGAAATGCTGCTCTATTTATGGAACATAAAACAGAACAGAAGCTACCAATACCACTGCAACATAAAAGGCACTATGAAACAGTTATGGTGTGTAGGTTAAAAGAGCGAAAAGAACCAAACATTGTTCCAAAGAGAGAGAAATTATGAAAATAGTAAAAAAAAAGTAATTGAGAGGAAAGAGGAGTGGAATCACAAAATATAGTAGGGAAGAACAGTGCAAAGAAGGAAAGAAAGACTGTAGGAAAAAAAGAAGGATGATAAAGAATGTTATAAGGAAGATGAACAGAAGGAAATAAAAGGAAAAGAAGAAAAGAAAAGGGAAAGAAGGAAGAAAGGAAAGTTCCTCTCAGGAACAATACCTGTGGTCTTCCTTGGTCAACCCTAGCCAGTCTGGGAATTTTTCAACAGGGCAGAAATGTTCACCCACACTAAACTTTGGGTTTGAAGGCTGGGGATTGAACTCTGGTCCCGGGCTAGACCCCTGCATAGTGTTATATGTAAACCCAGAAGACCTGTTGAGCAGGATTTGAAATTCAAGCAGGATTTGACACTATAATGTCAAAAAGGATGCTCACACCCCTATCTTGCATATTCTGTCAGAATAAGAGGAGTCATCTATGCCCATTCTGCTGAGCCTATTGGTTGCTCCTGGAGGAAATTTCACACCTACGCGAATGCTAAATGCATGCTGGCAGGGTAGAAATGGCAGAGGATATGCAAATAGGCCTCCAGAGGGTTTACACTGTGAGATAACATAACTTTCCATTAGCACTATTTTCTTAATATTTATCAAAAATCAGAGCTCGCCATTGAATCGTATTTTTTAATAACTATTCAAAATAGATGTTTAATATTTTTCTAGATGTTTCCTAGCCATCATTAGAATTTTTAAATGTGATAATGAAACCCAGTGTTTTCGTATGGAATAACCAGCCTTCCTACAGTGAAAATAACTTTTAGGGCTTTTCACTCTAAGTACATATTTAACTGTAAATTCCAACTGTCCTACTTTTACGTAAAATACACCCTGCTTTAGTGTCAATAAGGCCTAAATAGGAATAACTTATAAATAGTTAAAAGGAAGGTTTTGAACTGTTAAAAGGGTATCCTATGACAAATTTTATTCACAGTTTAAAACCACAACAACCAGGCTACAAATGGTAGGCCTGCAGTCATGTTTGCACAGTCACTCTAGTGGGTGGCACAATGAGTGCTGCATGCTACTAGTGATATTTAACTTACACAACCTGGATACCCCTTGAGCCACATACTAAGGACTTAGAGGTTTATTACATATTCCATTTTGGGGTATGCTATTTCACCATGCTGAAAGGGGGCACTGGCTTTTTAGCACTGGTTAGCAGGGGTAAAGTACACAGAGTCTACAGTCAGAACATTTTGGGGCCGGCAAAAGGTGACCAATCGTGGGTGACTCTGCACAAAGGGAACATTTCCTATAGTAGCTATTCCAATACTCATGTTTGCCCAGATGCCTAACTGACCCATTGTTTGTGTTGATCTCTACACAACCATGCTATTGGAACACTGCTCTTGATGCACTCCAGGTACTCATATCTGCCCACCTACAATGCTGGCACTGTTGGGGTTTATGTTTTCAGCCCACCTCCAATACTGGCAAATTGCTCTCTACCCCTATGCCTAGCCATACCACTGACAGACGGCACCTTACACCCATTTGCACACCTACAGTTCTGGCATGGTGGGCAATATGTTTATGTTCCATCCGTAATACAGAAAGACCACAATAGGCCATTGTTTAATCAGTAAATACTCCCAGTGCATCTCAAATCCTATGTGCAATGATAACAATATGCCCAATACCACTGTCTGACAATCTCTAATATTGGAGAACTATCCATTACCACTGTCTTGCTACCTTTAAGACAGGCACCCTACCCAGTACACTTTTCTACCCATTTGATGCACTGCTACACTACCCAGAGCCAATCTTGATTAAAATATAGGCAACATACGCGTACCTTTTACTGTCCTCCTGTAATACTGGTGTGTTGCATACTACCCTACCTTTTCTCTGTTACCGCTAGCACACAGCTCAAATTAATTACTGCCCATCTGTCTTCCGCATGTAATGCTCAATAGCAGTGGAAGCTGGTGACATTTCAAAGTGGTGGGGATGAGTTTTACTTAGCGAGTGAACCCAACCGACATAGGGGAGTTCAGTAGAGAGGACGGGGGTTTTCCCCAAGAAAGCTATTTTTTTCAAAAGTGACAAATGTCATATTTTGAAGCTAAATTAATAAAGAATTTGGTGACAAAGCAAGATTTACAAAGCAATTCTGTAGCATTGAAGTATCTAAAAACATTAAGGGGCAGATTTACAAGCCCCTAGCGCCTCATTTACGCCGCCGTTGCGTCACATTTGTGATGCAGCGACGGCGCAAATCCTGCGCCGTGGTGCGGGGTACTTACAACGTGACGCATCTGGGAGATGCGCCATGTTGTAAAGCCCTGCTCCACATTTAGGCGTTCCGGTGCAGGGGGGGGCATTCCGGCGCAGAAACGCCTCTTAAAAGTGGGTGAGTGAAATTGAAATCTACAAGATTTCACTTAGTCACTTTTAGGCCCATGCTGCGTCAAAACCCTGCACCTGCCTGAAGCAGGCATAAGGATTGACGCAGCATGAACTAGATAGGGCCCCCAGAGCATTGCTGGAGCTGCGTCGCGCTTGTGACGCAACTCCAGCAATGCGCCACTTTTACGGCTCAGATGCCTCACGCATCTGTGTCGGTTTTGCCCCATGGTGCCCCGCATTGCAAATGCAGCGCATCCATGATGGCGGAGCCGTGGCGCACAATAACTGCCGCATCCCTGCTGATATGCAGGGATGCACCAGTTATTGTAAATATGCCCCTAAATGCTTCCCCATAACTTACTTGCTTACTTACAGTCAATATATTCAACAGTTCCTGTCTCAACATGTCCATCTGGGCGATTTCTGGTTGTTGAGATTGTTTATGACGAAGCAGTAGTGAAAAATCTAGAGCTAAGGTCCTATCAGTGGCGCATAAATGTGTTCACACTGGAGGCTTTTTCAATCCTTGGCCTCTGCAGAACAACTTGAAAATGGTAGCTTTATTAGGCTTTATTAACGCTACAACACTTCCCAGTTTTGGGAAAGCACATAACGGATGTCACCCATCTGTCATAATATGAACAGCAAGAAAGGAAAAGAAAATGCAGTGTTCACAGGAGAGTGGAGTAGGCATATTGTGTGTGTACGGGGTCATAGAGAAGCTGAGGAGATTAAATGAAATGTGCACAAAAAGGAGACCATGAAATTTGTTTAAAAAAACGAATACGTGAGAGAAACGCAGATGTAATATTCCAGAAATATGTCGGGAGAAAAATGGGTGCACATTTACAACAGAGAGACTGCAGAGGAAAGTTATGTGAAAGGGAGAATGGGAGTGCTTGAGGCACTGTAGAGGTCATTAACCTTTACTCCGACCTTAGTAATGTTTGAGTCATATTCAACTTAATAAACAATAGCTTATTTTAATTATGTTGATTTTAAACATTATCCTAAAATGTGAATAACTACAGGGTTGCAGATGAGTTCAACATCAGTTTATCCATCTTCCTAAGATCCATAAAAGGCCCAGAAGAAAAATTAACTTGTCTTCAAAACAGTATAAGACAAACAGAGCTACTGCTGACCAATCCAAATCTGCTGCGAATGCAGTCATCTTTGTGCTTAGGACATAGCATTTCATGTAACTACGCAATATTTTTCTTCACCTTGGCCTAACAGACATGGCAGCTGACAATGTGTATACACTTAAAATAGTGTAATCACTTACACATCAGTTCAACCAACTTTGCAATATTGCAGCCGTCACTGAATGGCGCACTTACCTCTGCTTTGTTTGGAATAGCATTTAGCTGTCATTCTGTGGGCACTGGTATCAACATGTATTAACCTGCAATGCAGCTCACCCTAAAGTCTATGCACTGAGCCTTCTCTCACAGCTCTCCCCTATGTGCATTGGGTTTTGACACTGTTACAACATTCAGATGCCTACTAATTTGTAACCCTGGGCTTAATACTATGCTAACGGAGCATGCAAAGTTTGTACTAATTCGCACTTCGCAAATTGCAGGTAGTACCAAAACTGTGCTTAATCGCGTAGCGTAGCAGCTAATTCAACAACATCCTCCGATGCATTGAAAAAGCAATTTTACATGCTTAAAAGCATATAACCAATTCACAAAAGTGAACTTTTACAATGTAAACATTAGGCAATGAGAGAGCTGATGATTTTGGGGTCCCCCGTAACCTAGGGGGACAACCAAGCAGATGCCTTGAACACAAAGAGCACATTTATTGGCAAAAATACAATCCCAACCAAAGGCCCTGCAAAGCATTATGGGACGAGATTAGCAGTGGGCAGTGAATATTATAGTACCCAATATCAAAATAATTCTACATAGAGCTGCAGTTCAACTGGTGGTTACTAGATGTCCCTCACAAGTCAAATGCAAATGCTTGATGAAAGGGTTTCAATGGTTTTGCATTCAATATATTCAATTGTTTTATTCCGATCCCTCTACTTCTATATGGGTTAATGAACGCCAATCTACATATTTTTCTTTTCATAGAGGAACAAGACAACCTTTCCCCATTTCTTTTAATTCTTGCTTTAGAGCCCTTTCTTGAAAAAATCAAGCGCTCACCTTTATAAACAGGTTTTTAATTTCAGAATATCGACATCAAGTTTACTGCTTTATTTTGCTTTACATCTCTAACCCTTCTACTTCTTTGCCGGCTCTATTCTCTCTGCTACAAGAATATTCATCAGCTTCCGGCTATAAACTGAATATCGATAAATCTGAAGTTCTACCCTTAAACACATTTTTTCTATCCCACATGTTTAATGGCTCTGGCTTTGAATGGAATCTCAGGGGCATCAAATGTTTAGGGGTCCCTTATGCTAACACTATCAGGGAAACCGCTAAGATTAATCACACAGAGATACTTAAAAACCTCTCAATCCTCACTGAGAGATGGTCTCCTCTTTTTCTATCCTAGTGGGGTAGATTAACCACTATTAAAATGATGCTTCTCCCTGTTATTAATTTTTATCTCTCTATGCTTCCTGTTTCCTATCCGCTTTCCTTTTTTAATTCTATCAATTGTTCCTTAGCGAAATTTCCATGGAATAATCGCATATCTAGGATTTCTCTCTCTGGTCTCCAAAAACCCAAAGACTTAGGTGGAGTTAACTTCCGGAACATCAACCGATATCATTCTGCCTTCAGATCAAAGCAAATTTGGCCTTTTTTATCTGACTCTCCTTGCCCTCATGTAACGGCTTGGAGTGCACTTGAACTTGCTCAACTTCAATCCTTTACATTCCTTACAGCTACTCGTTTATCTCAGCCATCGAAACGTTTTTCCACTCCCATCTTTAACCATTCTAAAGCTCGCGCTCTTTCTCTGTTTTGATCTCATCTTTCAGCTAAGGATTTTGTTTCCCAAACCCCAATATGGTACAATACAATTTTAAAGATCAATAATCGAGCGCTCTTTTGGAAGGAGTGGATTGATAAAGGTATCATTACTCTTGATCGTTTAATGAAGGCCGATATGCCCAGGGAATTCTCAGATATTCGAGAATCCTTTGGTGTCTCTAATACTCATTCCTCCAACTATCCCCTCCTGACAGCATCCCTCACTCGTATCTTTTCCCAATTGTGCCCTCCAGATACACCTGACCAGGCTGTATCCTCTCCAATAGATTTTTCTATTTCTCTTAGAGCTGCTTTCATCTATAAATTGCTCTCCTGTCCTTTACATGACAGATTGAAATCGCGAATAGAACTAAAATGGGAGAAAGACTTACCACGGGAATTTTCACTTTAGCTCTGGGAATCTGTTTGGTCCAAAATATTTACCTCTTCCCGTTCTGCTAGTACTACACAAACTCTATTTTTCTTTTACAAATAACTTTTTTTTACCCCTTCTGACTTACACAAATTCAAATTACTTGAATCTAGAAAATGCTGGTCATGTTCATGTGAGGATAGTGACCTTCTCCATATGTTTTTTCACTGTCCGTCGATTAAATCCTTATGGTTTCGTATTTGGTCCAAATTAAATGACATTTTATCCACAAATTTCACTTTTGACATTACACATATATTTTTAGGAGGTTCCTCACCAATATGGGATGCTCACTGTAATGTAAGAAGATTCATTACCTTATTTATAGCCATCTCCCTTCAAATTATCACAACGAATTGGAAAGATACCTCTAAAATTTTATATCAGGCTTGGTGGAACTTGTTATGTCATCACCACCGGCTTGATCGTGCATTTGTCACTTCCATGCCTTTATTAATTAAAGAGAATTTATTATGGTCACCTCTTACTACATACCTTTCTAAGCATGTTCCTTGACTATTCTTGCCTTCATTTAAGGCACCTTCTTCTTTCCTCACTATTTGTTTATTTTTAAACTTCTGCAGATGGTATAGATATTACTTTGGCATGTTTTCTTTTTGCTACTCCTTCCCTCTTCTCCTTCTATCTTTTATTTTATTTTCCTTTCTCTCCTCTTTTCCTTTTCTTTCTTCTTTTTCCTATTAAAATTTTAAAAAGCTCTTTTTCCTTAGTATAGTTTTATTTCCCGTTACAGGACTCTTTTTGAAAATATAATACTATATTATTGCTTGTTTTTTCATTGTAATTAATTCACTCTGTATTGATGTCTTACTATGTTTACAAACTGCAATAAAGCTCTTTAAACTTAAAAAAAAGAGAGAGTCCCACTCCTACCAAAAGACTAATCCCTTCTTCTGTTGCCAGAATGTGCTGAACAGAGACCTCCACTAGTTTCCGGAATGGAAGGCCCTCACGACATCCAAGTTACTAGTGAATGGTTCTTGGGGAGGCCACTGGAATACCCTTGACCTTCAAAACATACACCTTCTCCAAGTGAGCACATCTGCAGACCTCCCAAGTCTGTGCTCTTACTATTCAACGCATGCTGGTGCTTGTATGTGGTGCAACTTGTTATTGATTATTTGTAAATCACTTTTTATTGGCATTTCACATATAATAATATTGTCTGTTACATTCTATAGGATAACCATTCATCATTATACTATTTGTACAAGAGTTAGGTTGCTGCAATTATGTTCTACCAATATAAGTCTACCAATATAAGTGCTTGTTTCTCATCAACAGTTCCCCTACCCTTCCCACCCATCCACCATGTCTCAGTGTCCAGTAATTACACATTTGTCTATTAATCTGTATACTATTTATCAGGAGTGTCACCTTGCCAATTATCTTTCCCATCTATCACATGTCCTGTTGTGGGGTGGCTTGCAAAGCCCCCCTCCTCCTCATCCGTTCCCACTTTATCCTTGACATCCTCAATTATTGCGGACCATGCTTGTGCGTCCTCTTCACGTCTATCATCTTTTGTAATGTGCTTCATTCAAACCAGTTCTGCAGTTGCCCATTCTTTTACGTCTTGCATCCACCTGCATACCAGAGGGGGAGTTAGGCTAAGCCATGAGATTGCTATTCTCCTCTTTGCGAGGACCAGACACAGAAGGAAAGACTTCCCACTCAGCTTTATCTTTTTTGGTGTAGGTATAAATGCAAGAGTACAGATCGGATCGTCCTAGGGATAACCCATCCAGTTGCTACATGTATGGTTTCCAACACTACTTTCCGGCGTATGCTCAACCTCCCACAGTCCCATTTCATATGCACAAAACATGCTGCTGTCACTCCACACCATGGGCAGGATTCCGGTCTATCTGGGTAAATTTTACTCAGCCTATGTGGGGTCAGATATCCTTGGTGAACTATATTGTATTGAATTAATTTCAACCGTATGTTGGAGCTCACCTCACAAACTCATCCATGGACTTTCACCCAGTCTCCCTCTAGTATTGGTTTCTCCGACTCCTCCTCCCATCTCACTGGAGCCGGGAGAGCAACGATCAGGCTATCATCTCTAAGGGCCCTGTAAATAAGGGAAATCAGACATCGTTCTCCTGCCATTGATAATATGATTATAAGGACTGATGAGCATGGGGGTTCCTCCGGTAATGAGGTTTATAGCTCTCTGACCACTGCTGCTATCTTATTATATTGTAGGAATTGACCTGATCCCAACTCAAATGTATTCACCAATTACTCTCAGGTTATGACATTACTCTTAATATAGGTCTCCCATGGTTAGGCAGCCCCCGTTCTCCCATCTCCATATTGACATAGACTCTGTTATTTTTTTTTTAAGGGTCTTATGACCCATAGTGGCATGTCATGGGAGTAAGGCACTCTCCGGATCCCCTTTCTAACCGTATCTTCTCAGATCTTTGCTACACATCTACACATCTAATCAGGTAAGGGGAGTCTTTGGGATTGTGTACCCCTTCATAAGCAGCTCAGGTAAGGTGCCACCCTCATACGTGCCTGCAATTAGGGACTTCTCCCAGTTATTGCCCTCTTCCAGCCAGTGGACCGCATGTATTAGTTGTGTAGCTATGTAATATAGGCATATACAGGGCAGCTCCACTCCTCCATCCACCCACTTCATTTGGAGGGTTTCCATTTTAACTTGTTTCCATTAGCTTCCCCATAACAGATCTACCAGTAAGCAATCTAATGAGTCCTGAGAACTTCCCAAATTTCCTTAATTCTGTTAAAAGGGCCGGGGCTGCCCGGCGTCTCAAGTATACCAGCATATCATCAGCATTTATGGATACTATGGGCCAGATGTAGGTAATTTAAGAATTACCGAATCGGTAGGATTCGGTATTTACCGATTCGGTAAATACCGAATCTGTATTGCCCATTGATTCCTATGGGCCATGAAGCCCTTAGGAATCAATGGGCAATACCGATTCGGTATTTACCGAATCGGTAAATACTGAATCCTGCAAGGGTGCAGAGGGTGTCACTATGACATCCTCTAGCACCCCAATTCCGGACTTGTGTGCCATGTGGCACACAGACATACCCTAAGGGCATGTCTGTGTGTCACATTGCACAGGTGTGCATGCACACCTGAATTCGGTATTTTACCACCCAATTGGATTGGGTGGTAAAATACCGATTCTTAAGGGCCTGTGACACTCTTAAGAGTGTCACCTACATGTGGATTTACCGAATCGGTAAAATTACCGATTTGGTATTTTACAGAATCGGTAAATTTACCGAATCGGTAAATTTACCGATTCTGTAAAATGATGGCCCCTACATGCCAAATCCTAAATACCGTTCGGTAACGGCCAAAATCGGCCATTACCGACCGGTATTTTCTCTCCTACATCTGGCCCTATGTGCACTCTATCTCCCAGAGGGATTCCGTAGTCCTCCATATTTTTCCTAAGTGTTGCTGTCAGTAGCTCCATTGCCACCGCAAATAGCAGTGACGACAGGGGGCATTCCCTGCCTTGTTTTCCTTAACAAGTTAAATTGGTCGAATATTGCTCCTCTAAGTCGCACCCAAGCTCATGGATTACTATATAGCAATGGAATCAAACGAAGGAACTCCTCCTCCATCCCCACCTTTTGAGTCAAAGGCCTGTGCAATATCTAACAACGCAAAGGCACGGTCCTCGTCTTGTACTATCGCAGCATGCCATACATGAGCCAATCTTCGTAAGTTATGTGCGATGTTTCTACTAAGTATAAAACCTGCCTGATCAGGGTGGATTAGATGGGGCGTGGAAGGGAGCAGCCTGGTTGTGAGAATCCAACTCAGTATCTTACCATCTAGATTCAGGAGGGATATTGGCCTGTAGGAACCGGGTTGTAAAGGGTAATTTTCTGGTTTTAAGGTCATGGATACCAACGCCTCTTGCATTGATTGGGCAGGGATCACCTCTCATAGGCTTCCGTATAAGCCTCCAACAATTTGTCAACCAGAAGTGGTGCAAACTGCTGGTAGAACTCGGCCGGGAGGCCATCATTCTCCCTGTTGATGGGGACAGCAAGGGCTTCTGCCTCCTCTGGGTCTATCTGTGTTAGCTCTATATAGTTAAGGTAGTCCTGTGTGCTTTCTGGTGAAATATCAGATTTGGAATGCAGGCATCAACCAAATGCCATGCTAAAGTGTTGGCAATTGCTCGCTGAGTACCTACCAACGCCCCGTTGCGATCTTGTAACTGTTTTATTGAGGATGCTGTGGATTCAAACTTTATGAGTCTGGCTAAGAGGGCCCGAGACTTATCGCCTTCACTGTGAAGGCATTGTCTATATGCTTTTCTAGTCTACACCAGAAGGCCATAATTTCTTCATGCATCTTTCCCCACTCCCCATCGCCTGTGGATCTTCATGTAGGACCTCGCCTAGTTCTCCTAGTCTCTGCTCCAGAACCTTAATATCCCATTCTAGTTGTTGGCGAATTCCATATGTTGTTTTAATTGCTCCACCTCGGACAACAACTTTACTGACCTCCCACTCTATTGCCCTGGTATACACAGTTCCCTAATTTTCAGTGAAATAATGTGTGAGGGCATCTCGGAGAGTAGCAACATGGGGGTTCGAGTAATGCTTCAGATCGTAGGCGCCGTAGTGGTATTGCTGGCCACTCTCTACCCGCTTTAAGATTCATCAGGAGCGGAAAGTTATCTGACAAATATCTAGAACAATATGCAATCCCGTTTACTCCTGGTGATAAGCCTGTGGAAACACAATAGTAGTCTAATCAACTGTAAATATTTGTAGCAGGGGTGTAACATGAGGACACTCTTTTAAAAGGGTTTTGTTACGCCAATCATCTCTAAATCTACAGGCCCGTTAGGACATCTTGAAGAACTCTAAGTGTTCTGGGGTGGGTCTTCTCTCTGGGAGGGTCCCTGATTAGTCATGCATCAAGGGGGCAATTAAAATCTCGTAGCAGCATTACCTCCACTCTTAGAAAAGGGGCAGCTATCTCAAGTAGTTTTGTAAAAAAAGTCTGCTCAGTTCGAGTTGGGGGCGTAAACATATCACCTGTCCTTCCCACTTCCATTATAGTATGACATACAGACCTTTCCGGGTCCATCACATGTTTAATGCATGTTTAATCCATATCAGTGTCCCTCTAGCGAAACATGCAATTGCCACTCTGTAGCGTTTCACATATTCTAACACTCTCATTCATTTCTGGAACTTTGCTATACCCCATATATTCCATGTGATAATTTTCAGTGCTTGTACTTCCATGGATCCTGCCATTGCTTCCTAATTACTGCATGACGTATTCTTCCTGCAATGGCCTCCACACTCTTCTTATTCTTGGATAACAGTTTGGATTCAGACACTAGATACTTCCCCAGTAATAGATGCATATTTTCCCAATGAAGTTCAACATTCAAACTTCCAACTACCCCCCTCCGAAGGGGCATTCCTGAAAGTCTCACCTGCCCCTATGTGGTACAGGATGATGGCCCACAAGTACGGCCTACTCCACCCTTCTACCCAAATATAAATCTAAACTACTCATGCCTAAGTAAATTATTTAAATCATTTAGGACATTATCATTGTGGTAATTGCTTGATGTGTGACTATAAATCTAATACTAAACAATTTGATATAGTGTATACCCTAAAGGATCACACTAATTGCAACTCCGAAAATGTAATTTATGCACTATGGTGTTCCTGTAATCCTATTTATGTTCAGGGTCGGACTGGCCGTAGTGGGCACCGGGCATTTCCCCGGTAGGCAGCCAGGGTAGGGGCTAGTTTTAGGTCGTGGGGGCCATTTTTGTTACTGGCGGCCGACAATATCACCCTGTAACAACATTAGCCTTAATCAGCTGTAGCAAACACCTCGGCTGCACCCCCCTCTAACCCGTAGGGGGCTGGCCGAGAAGTTTGCCATGGCCGGTTTCGAGTCCCAGTCCGACCCTGTTTATGTTGGCCAGACTGTGCAAAAAGTAGAATCTCGTCTCTCACAACACAAAGCCGTATTAGGTGCTGCAATATGGTATCTGGGCTGGGGATATACAAATGATGCTGAATAAAGCTGAGTGTAGCTGGATTTTGAGGTGCAATAGCATCAACAATGGACTAAACACATTAGAAGAATGTAATTGAGTTGTTTTCTTGATTCACAATTGCAGAATATAACCTGGAAACTTTGTTAAGTGATTATAAATTTCACCTGAGGTATACAACATACCTAGATGAATTTTCTGGCCATGTTGGTTGTAGTTACTTATTCTTAGCAAATATTTGCTCTGAATATATGTATGAATTGTCTTTGTAAAGTCCCTTATTTATATTTTGAATGTTGCTTTGTTCTACAATGTTGTTGCTAATAGTTTGGTTTGGATTTTAAGTTGCCCTAAGTTATTATTGTATAATTTTCTTGCACAACTATATTACACTTGTGTTACACCATGCATTTGTTTTGATTAACGTATATTATATTGTTCCTCCTTGTGCATTGATGTGCAGAGCATAATGCCAAATGTTGGAGTGTAGCCATGCAGTTTAGGCATTTAAAATGCTGACCTTTGGGGATGTGCTGTGTCCTGATTGTCGGGCACATGCACAAAACACCCTTTTCCTTTCTTTTTTCCCCCTCCTACCTCCCTCCCTCCCCATCCTAACCCCCTCTTTTTTTCAGCCCCATAATTTTTTTCCCTTCCCCCCTTTTTTTCACTTATTCCGTTTTCCCCGTCTGCGTCTTTTCTGAATTTCTTTTCCTGTTGTTTTTAATTAAATTTGGTATTGGGTACTAACCGATGAACTATGTTTGTCAATTGTTGTTTTAAGCTGCATTAAGTCTTTTTTTCTTTTCTATTGCAGATGCAGCGTTCTATTTTTGATGATGCCTCACCTTCCGCTCTCACTATCCCTTGGTGATTCCAGCAGGCAGGTGTTAAATCAGACGGAGCATAAGCTAAATTCTATTCATTTTTGTTTAAGCTTTTGGCTAGTGTTTACTTGAATTGGGAGGTTAATTATACCTAGGCCATCTTATTGTTATTGATCCATATTTATTTAGTAGTTTGAGAACATATGGAATCATAAAATGGTATATTTCCACATTTATTTCACTGATAAACATGCACTCATAATTTCCTGACTGTCACGTTTTAGCAAATTAAACAGCCAAATATAGCAAATCACTACACCTTCAGGTAAATATGAGTTTTATAATACAAATAAGTTATGATAAACATGCATTTAGGGAGATCTCAACCTATGTTTAACTTCCCATGCTGCCTATCTGCTCAGCTGTTGTCCTAGAAATCACGAAAAACAGCATGGAGGGTCACCCACAAAAAGCACACTTTTCTGTATTTTTCCACATTTAAAAATAAATTCAGACAGGAAACACTTTGTTTTCTTTCGTTAAAGATCCGTAAAAATGGAAAACACTTTGTGTTCTTTCTTTAAAGATCCGTAAAAATGGAAAACCGTGAGCCCTAATTATGCCGTTGACCCTTTTGATTGTTTCTAGGCAAATTCCCTGTACCTACTTCGGACCGGCTATTTAAATTATTCTGATCCGTATTTTGAATTAATTTCTGTGGTGGACCATACCGTTGGACGGTGAGTTGTTTGTAGTGACTAACGCTCTGGGTAAGAATTGCTGGATAAGTAAGCAACATTTAATTCTTTCCCACCCCTTGTTTTCCTCCACCCCCCCCCACCCTGTTTCCCTTTGTGTGTTTATCTCCCTTGACTTTGGAGGTTGAGTTCACTGCTTCTCCTTTCATTTTTACTGATGACTGTTTAAGAATTTGTTTCTGACTGGTCATTTATGTGTACCGTTCCACAGAATAATTCTTTCTGGTTTTTCACCACATCAGAGGGCAGTGAGCCCTTTAATTATTTTTGTCTCCTCCTCTTTTCTTTATTTTTGATTAGCATGACCAGGATTTTGTTCGTGTGAGTTTGTTTGGAAGTTCTTACCACGTGGAAGGTCCCTAATACTTTTTGACCTTCAGTGAGTATATGTATATGTATATATATATATATATATATATATATATATATATATATATATATATATATATATATATATATATATATATATATTACCTACTGGCGGTCGCCAGTAGGTATATATAGTTAGGATTTTTTCTCTATGGGATTTTTGAAAATTCTATGTCTAATAACTTTGGCGTTTGTGGACGGAATTGGCTGAAATTTTCAGGAAAATGGCACATTTTGTTTCTGAGCAGCCCCTGAAAATTTGGGGGGGTTCGTCAAGGGGGGGCCGAGAAAAAAGGGGGGTCCCAAAACGCGTTTTTCCCATGTTAATTTCCATAGGGCGGTTGGCCTCACTTTTAGCTCGAACGGCTGAATGGATTTGCACGAAACTTGGCAAAATTGTAGGGACTGTTAGCCCGATGTGCCTTTGCTAGGTCTCAATATATGTGCTCCAGTGGATTTTGAGAAATTAACGTTCAAAAAAAGATATATATCTGTGACAGCGCTCCGGGCAGCGCTCCGGTTCGCGTACTTGACGCGTAACGGAACTTTGCGAAGCGAAGCTGATTGGCTCTCCGGTGTCTGTCAACATTCTAAACAGTCCGGAGCGGCCGCCATCTTGTCTCTCGGTAGGATCGAGAGACAAGAGGAGGCCAAAACAAAGGGGGAAATGAAGGAAAGAGGCAAGGTAGACCCCTTCTGACCCCCTAGGATTGATGAGGGGGATATTATAGAGACACGCGGGGCAAAAAAAAAAAAAACAATGCGATTTTTCGCCGTAGAGGCGCGTCCCGGTACGCGAACCGGGCAGCTAACTGGGCAGCTAACCGGCAGCGTAACGGGAGTCTGAGGAGAAGCTGATTGGCTGTTAACATTGTAAACAGTCCGGAGCGGCCGCCATCTTGTCTCTCGGTGGGATCGAGAGACAAGAGGTGGAAAAAAAAAGGTGTAAATGAAGGAAAGGGGTAAGGTAGACCCCTCCTGAACCCCTAGGATTGATGAGGGGGCTATTAAAGTTCCCCGCGGGGCAAAAGTAAAAAAAGAAATTGTGATTTATCGCGGGAGAGGCAGCGTAACGGGAGTCCGACATATTGTGTTTTTGGAGCGTTTGTTTGCATACTGGGTAGCGTTCCGGTAAGCGTAACAAGGGGAAAATCAAGAGAAACAGTAAAATAAAATTTAAAGGAGTAGATTTCCACCAAACTTGGCAAAATTGTAGGGACTGTTTGTTTGATGTGCCTTTGCAAGGCCTCAAGATATGTGCACGTGTGGATTTTGTCTAATTAAGGTTAAAAAAATATATATACATCTGTAAGCGTGCTCCGGCGCACTTACGTTACGGGTTTTGTTTGCGCTGCAGAGACGATACTTCACGGTTATGCGATGCGTCATGAGGCGTCTCACGGACCTAGGTGATACGTCACGTAATAAAGAATATATTTTACAGCTATAGATATTAGCTTTTAAAAAACCAATGAAATTCACTGAAAAAACCATAGGTTATAGACCATATATAGTTAGGAATTTGCATTTACAAAACCTTGAAAATTCACTGAAAAAACCATAGGTTATAGACCATATATAGTTAGGGATTAGCATTTACAAAACCTTATTTTACTCGCACAAAACCATTGAAATTCCATATATAGTTAGTTGCACTAACTATATATCGCGCACCCGCAATCCACTGCTAATGATGTCACATATTACATCATTCATGACATGGTCAGTGACATCACTGATGACATCACTGATGACATCTCAAATATATATATATTTGTTTTTTCCTATCATGACCATGCAAACACTCGGCTCCACATCCAATCAAAGCGGAGCGGCTAATTTGGATGAATATCTGGCAGAAGTGGTCATCAATCAAACTAGGGGACTAAGTAATTTTAAAAGAAAATCTCGAGTGGTTCCCAAAACACCCTTCGATGCCATAGATGTTTTCAGTGAGGCTGTAATTCTTGACCTAAAAACATTGGCCAATTGCAGAGATTTCAATATCCGTCAATACAATATGCCTACGAAACACTGGGAAGCTGTGAAATCTCTGGAAAAGGACCAAACCATTGAAATCAAACCCTCTGATAAAGGGGGGAATATGGTTATCTTAAAAAAAGATCAATACCACAAAGAAGCGATGCGGCAATTGAACAATGAAGATTGCTACATGTCGATAAACCTACCTGGAATGCATTGATGAGTACCATATTCTACTACAGCTTTGTAAAAATTATGGATTATTGAGCCAAGATGAATACTTATTCTTGTGCTGTGAAACACCTACAACACCAATGTTTTATCACCTTCCGAAGGTACATCAAAATGCAACCAATCCTCCAGGCAGGCCAATTATGGCATCCATTGACAGCCTCCTAGAAAACACGCCCACCTATAGCGACTCTTTCCTAGCACCCTTGGTGAAGGACTTGGCCTCGCACATCAAGGATACCCAAGACTTCCTAAGATTAATTGAGGGAGTGACCTGGGAACAGGACATGCTCCTTATCACCTTGGACATTACCAGTCTTTATACCTGTATTAATCATTAAGACGGTATAACAGCTGTGGAATGGTTTCTGAATAAGAGACCTATTAGGTATTTGAAAAACAATGAAATGCTTATACAAATGATCACTTTCTGCCTCACAAATAACATTTTTACATCTGCAGGACAATTGTACCGCCAGCTGCGTGGGACCGCCATGGGCATGTGCTTCGCCCCCAGCTACGCAAATCTTTTCATGGGCTGGTGGGAGAAGCATGTGGCCTGGGGGGAACCCAATGAACATTGGATTGACAAAACTATTCTGTGGGCAAGATACATAGACAACCTTTTCATAATACGGCGTGGCAGCCGCTCCTCGGCTGAGGAGTTTGTAGACTCTTTGAATAGTAATGAACTTAATCTTAGGTTCACATGTGATATTAGTAATACTTCAGTCACCTATCTAGATCTTGAAGTTTACGTGCAGAATGACACACTCTCAACCAGGTTGTTTAGAAAGTCCACAGCAGGCAATACGGTAAGCCATATGTGCTGTCTCTTTTTCCTGGCAAATGGGAGAAACTTTGAAGCTTTAATATATATATATATATATATATATATATATATATATATATATATATATATATATATATATTACCTTCTGGCGGTCGTCAGTAGGTAGTTATAGTTAGAATTTTTTTCAATGTTAAATCTCAAAATTCTATTTGGAATAACTTTGGCGCCGGTTGACGAATCTGCCTCAAAATTTCTTCAAAATGGCCTCGCGGCGTTCCGGTCCTTCCCTGAAAGTTTGGGGGGGATTCCTCAAGCGGGGGCCGAGATAACGCGTTTTCCCCATGTTAATTTCCATAGGGCGGTCGATTTCACTTTTAGCCCGAACGGCTGAATGGATTTCCACCAAACTTGGCAAAATTGTAGGGACTGGTAGCCCGATGTGCCTTTGCTATGTGTCAAGATATGTGCTCCAGTCGATTTTGAGTAATTAAGGTTCAAAAAAATATATATATCTATAGCCGCGCACTGGTACGTGCACCGGTACGCGCACCGGGCACGCCACGCGAGGTGCGCACGGAAAGCTGATTGGCTCTCGGGTGTCTGTAAATATTCGAAACAGTCTGGAGCGGCCGCCATCTTGTGTCTCGGTAGGATCGAGACACGAGAGCTGGGCAAAACAAAGAGGGAAATGACCATAAGGGGGCAGGGTAGACCCCCCCTTGACCCCCTAGGTTTGATGTGGGGGCTATAAAAGGGCCCCGCGGGGCATTTAAAATATTTTTTTTTTTCGTTTTGCGCGGGGGAAGCGCCCGGTACGCGCACCAGGTAGCGCACCGGGGAGCGTAAAATGAGGGAAAAAGATGACAGAGTTTATGAAAAAAGAAGCCTTTATTTAGAAATTGGAGGTAGTTCTAAAAAGAACTTTTTTTTTTCTTGTTTTTGTTGTTTTATATTTTTTTGTGTTTTTTGAACATTTTGCACTTTTTTTGGCTTTTCAAAACAGTTTTATATTTTTTTTGTATTTTTTAGGGGGAGAAACAAAAAAAGGGAATTGAAACTGGCTCAACTGGAGCAAAAAAACAAAAAAAAACCAAAAATGACTTCTTTTTGGGGCACTTGTGATTATCACCTGCAAGGACGATGAGCTTTACACTTTTTTCACCATAGGCGATAAGCTTGCCACATGCAGAACAAGTGATTTTAAAATCAGAAAATCTTGGCTAAATACAAGGCATCATCTCTGATGTTTCTGGTCCCGATGAAGTGGGTTGGTTTCTTTGGGAGGTGGTCCTTGACGACTGGGGGAGGTTACTGGCCAGTTCCCTGAACTTTGCACGAGAGTAGTTGTTTGGGTGCTTTCGGGTCATATGACGAATCATGGTATGGTTACCAAATGAATATTTTTTCTTTGGGTTGCCCCGTGAAAGTTCTTCATTGCAGATTAGGCAAGTTACCTTGGCCGCATTCACTTTTTTCTTGCCCTCTGGGATTGAAAAAAACTCCCATACAATGTGTGGCTTGGGTTTGTATGGGGTATTTTCTTCAGGCAGCCATCTTCTCCTCCCCTCCTCCTCTTCCTCTTCCTCCTCCTCCTGTTCTTGACCACCAATATAATCTGGAGCTGGTCCTGTTGGTGGTTGTGGTGGTGGTGGTGGGGCAGATGCACCAGCTGCTGCTGCTACTGAAGCCATTATTAAGATCAAAAAGGTACAGAGATGTACAAACAGGTCTTCCTCAGTCAAAGGACAAAGTCAGAATAAGGAAAAAAGGTGGGGTCTTTCATCATTTGGAAAAAAAACTGTCCTGCACCAATGAGAAGTGTTATTTTCAGGTCACAAGACCAGGGGCTTCATCATTATGAAACTAAAACTGTTATGAACCAATGAAAAGTGTTATTTTCAGGTCACATGACCCGACGCGCTTACGCTACGCGCCCCCGGGCGCGCCCGTGGGCGCTCCGGGTCGCGTAGCGTAAGCGAGTCGGATGTTTACGTTGCGTGATCGTATTCGCTCGAGTACTTCCGGGTGCGCTTACGCAGTGCGTATCACGCGGACGCGGCTACGCGATACGTCATGATCATGTTTTCGTTCGCGATATTGGCGCTTACGGGACGCTCCCCGGAGCGCGCCCGGGGGCGCTTTATAAAAGTACGCTTTTCGGGGCGCTCCCCGGGAAGTGCACCGGGAGCGCTCCAAAGCAAAAAAAAAATAAAAAATTGGGAAAAATTGTAGGGACTGGTAGCCCTATTCTTAAGTGGTTTTTACGAAAATTAACTTTGATAAAATATATATTGTGCTACATTGGGCTATATATATGCCAAAATGTAGCCCAAATGTAGCCCAATGTAGCCCAATGTAGCCCAAAGATGGCCACCAGAGACCAAAAAATGCTAATGTAGCCCAAATATCAGCTAGATGTAGCCCAACTGTAGCCCAATGACAGAATGTACTAGAGTGTTCTAAAGAACAACTAGAGTGCTAACAGTCTTATTTAAAAAGTGAGACTTATAGTTAGGAATTAGAATTTAAAAAACGTTTGAAATTCACTGAAAAAAACATAGGTTTCACACCAGTTATAGTTAGGAATTAGCATTTAAAAAACCAATGAAATTCACTGAAAAAACCATAGGTTTCAAACCAGTTATAGTTAGGAATTAGCATTTAAAAAACCTATTAAATTCACTAAAAAAAACATAGGTTTCACATCAGTTATAGTTAGCTGGAAGTTTTACTGACATAAAACTAATGAAATTCCACGTTGTAGTTAGTTGGACTCACTATAACTTGCGCGCCTGCAATGCACTGCTGATGACGTCACATATTACATCACTCATGACATGGTCAGTGACATCACTTATGACATCACTGATGACACCATCCTTGTGACAGAGTGACAGACCTCCTTTCAGTGTAATGTAACCATTGAAACACATATTCAAACAATAGAAACTAACATTTTCAAAAAAAATGGAGATACCCATGCCAGTTACAAAAACCAATTCAGTAATTCCACCATCTATATACACATCCACTCATACACCAACAGTTTTATATAGTCACTCATACATATTCTCACTCATCATATATAGTGAAACACATATACATCCTGTTACACACCGACAGTCTTACAAAAGTTACTCACACACATACTCACACATGCAAATAAACTATTGAACATCCATTTATTTGCATATACAGCTATACATACATTAGCACATTACTTCTAAGGAAACTTACACATACTTACTCTCTTAAACAATCACTTATAGAAACACATACTTATTTAAAAAGGAACTCTTTCAATCTCTCACTCTCACATATACTGACTTATATACATCAATGCTCATATATACAAGATTAAAACATATGTAGTTACTCATAAAGACACTAGTGAGACATGCATTCACTCACTAACACACACATATACACACTCATCCACCCATACAGTCCTGCACATATGCTGTCTTCAAAAAACATACAAACAGTGAGTCAGTCACCAACCCATGCAGCCACTTATACACAAAGTGAAACACTGATACATATATTTTAAAATATAAAAAATACTTGTTAATATATGTATTCATTAAGATACACTTAATAATGCAGTTAACCAATCAATTATTTTAAAAAAAACATCCATTTACACACTTATTTAACCATTTACTCTTCCATCGTCCTTTACAAATACAAATATAAAACATATTTATTTTTCATAAAGACACACATTCACTGGATGGTGTCATCAGTGATGTCATTAGTGATGTCACTGACCATGTCATGAGTGATGTAATATGTGACGTCATCAGCAGTGCATTGCAGGCGCGCAAGTTATAGTGAGTCCAACTAACTATAACGTGGAATTTCATTGGTTTTATGTCAGTAAAATTTCCAGCTAACTATAACTGATGTGAAACCTATTGTTTTTTTAGTGAAAATATATATATATATATATATATATATATATATATATATATATATATATATATATATATATATATATTCACTGAAAAAAACATAGGTTATAGACCATATATAGTTAGGAATTAGCATTTACAAAACCTTATTTTACTCACACAAAACCATTGAAATTCGCATATATAGTTAGTTGCACTAACTATATATCGCGCACCCGCAATCCACTGCTGATCATGTCACATATTACATCATTCATGACATGGTCAGTGACATCACTGATGACATCACTGATGACATCTCAAATGACATCACTGATGACATCACTGATGACAACATCCAGTGACTGTATGTTTCTGTAAAGTTAAAATATGTCTTACATATTGAAGAATGAGTGGATGTATAAGTGTCTGGATGAAGGATTTAGTAGGTGCATGACTGACTGTATGAGTGAGTGATTAAATGTGTCTCACTGAGTGCATGGGTTAGTGACTAAACTGTCTTAATGTGTGCATCATTATGTCTGTTGTTCTGTAAACTGCTGCATGTGTTGATCAGTAGCTATATGAGTAACTATATGGGTTATTGATTGGTTGCCCAAGTATTTGTATGGGAGACTGAGTGTTTGTGTGGGTGGCTGGGAGGTGTATGACTCTGTGCATAGATGTGTGAGCAGTTGATTCACTAGATGTATGGGTTCAAAAGTGCATGTGGAAACAGCTGTATGGGCGGTTGACTGTGTGCATGAGTGTATTGGTGAGTGAATGGATATCTCAGTGCTACATGTCAAAGTAAGTACATATGTAAAACACAGTACATGTGAGAGTAGACATATATAAATAACTGTGCATAAGAGCCAGTGAATGTGTGAGTGGCTGTATGGATCATTGTGAACTTGTATCAGGGATTGTATAAGAGAGTAAATGTGTTAGTATATGTTTGAATAAGTAAGGTGTGTATAACTGTATAGTTGAAGAAATGGAGGTGTGATTGATTCTTTGCATGACTGACTAGGTGTGTGAGTAACTCCATGGATGAGTGACAGTCTGTAAATGTCTGTGAGTGTCTGTTTACACTGAGTGTATCTAAGGTTATATTAGAGTCTGAAGAGGTTCATCGTATAATCACATGAATGATGTCATCAGTGATGTGATCAGTAATGTCAAATGAGATGTCATCAGTGATGTCATCAGTGATGTCATTTGAGATGTCATCAGGGATGTCATCAGTGATGTCATTTGAGATGTCATCAGTGATGTCATTTGAGATGTCACCAGTGATGTCATCAGTGATGTCATTTGAGATGTCATCAGTGATGTCATCAGTGATGTCACTGACCATGTCATGAATGATGTAATATGTGACATGATCAGCAGTGGATTGCGGGTGCGCGATATATAGTTAGTGCAACTAACTATATGCAAATTTCAATGGTTTTGTGTGAGTAAAATAAGGTTTTGTAAATGCTAATTCCTAACTATATATGGTCTATAACCTATGGTTTTTTCAGTGAATTTTCAAGGTTTTGTAAATGCTAATTCCTAACTATATATGGTCTATAACCTATGTTTTTTTCAGTTAATTTCAATGGTTTTTTAATAGCAAATATCAAAAGCTTTAAAATGTATTCTTCTTTTATAGGAAAAATATATTTTATATGTATTTAATATAATTTTTTTATGTATATACATTTTTTGAGGGAACGAATTTATCAACTATCATGCTGAAGAAGAGTGTGGGGAAAAAAACAAAGAGGAGGACTAAGAGGAAAGAACAATCAGTTCAAAAATACAATTGCTTTAAAGCATGAAGAGCTTTTCCACACATTTACATTTAAATAACCCATATTAGAACATACAAAATATCTACAGAGGAGACAGTGTACATTGAATTTTAGACTCTTCATTGGTACCTACATGTTGGTACTTACATCACCCACACAACACAACAGCTCTATTCAGAGCTACCCTACCTCAAAGCACTCTAAAATATTATTTTACTATTTCCCTTGGTTTTCCCCTTGTTACGCTTTCCGGAACGCTACCCGGTGCGCGGACGGGGCGCTAACCGTGAGAAAATTTGAAAAAAAAGGTTGTTTTTTTTTCGCATATATGGGCCTCCTCAGCCACCCTCAGAAAACCTAGGGGGTCAGGATATGTCTCCCGTGCCCCCTTATACCCATTCCCAACATTGTTTGTCCTCCATCTTGCGACTAAATTCGTCCGAAACACAAGATGGCGGACTCCCGTTACGCTACCGGTGAACTACCTGGTTCGCGTACCGGGTTGCGGTTCCACCGGGAAAAATCGAAATAAAAATTATTTAATTTTTTTGCCCAGCGGGGCCCTTTAATAGCCCCCACATCAATCCTAGGGGGTCAGGAGGGGTCTACCTTGCCCCCTTTCATTCATTTCCCCCTTCGTTTATTTCCACCTCTTGTCTCTCAATCCTACCGAGAGACAAGATGGCGGCCGCTCCGGACTGTTTAGAATGATGACAGTCACCGGAGAGCCAATCCGCTTCTCCTCGCGAAGTTCCGTTACGCGTCTGGTACGCGAACCGGGGCGCTAACTGGGACGCTGTCACAGATATATATATTTTTTTGAACGTTAATTTCTCAAAATCCACTGGAGCACATATCTTGAGACCTAGCAAAGGCACATTGGGCAAACAGTCTCTAAAATTTTGCCAAGTTTCATAGAAATCCATTCAGCCAATCGAGCTAAAAGTGAGTCCAACCGCCCTATGGAAAACTCAAAGTTAAAAACACGTTTTGGGACCCCCCTTTTTTCTCGGCCCCCGCTTGACGAAACCCCCCTAAACTTTCAGGGGACGCTCAGAAACAAAATGTGCCATTTTCCTAAAAAACGCCAAAGTTATTCAACATAGAATTTTCAGAAATCCCTATTCAAAAAAATCCCTATATTGTATATTATGACAATATTTTTGTTTAAATAAAGTTTTTTTTCTTTTCATTTTTGACTTTTGTGCGCTCCCGGTGCGCGTACCGGTGCGCGTACCGTGCGCTCCCCCTGCGAAAAACGCCCCAAAAATTTTTGGGGAGACCCCCGCGGGGCCCTTTAATGGCCCCCATATCAAACCTAGGGGGTCAGGGGGGGTCTACCCTGCCCCCTTATGGTCAATTCCCCCCTTTGTTTTTGCCACCTCTTATGACTAGATTTTACCGACAGACAAGATGGCGGCCGCTCCTGACTGTTTCGAATGTTTACAGACAACTGAGAGCCAATCAGCTTTCTGCGCGCAAGTCGCGTGGCGCGCCCGGTGCGCGTACCAATGCGCGTACCGGAGCGCGCCTATAGATATATATATTTTTTTGAACGTTAATTTCTCAAAATCCACTGGAGCACATATCTTGAGAAATAACAAAGGCACATTGGGCTACCAGTCCCTACAATTTTGCCAAGTTTGGTGCAAGGAGCAGCTGACCCGGGACATCCAAATTATACCAATCACATGTTTCTTTGTGTCTTATATGTGCGATGTCCAAGTGTCTCTGTATTTCTTATCTTATTATATCTCTCACCTTTACTGTTCTGCTCGAACCTTGTGGATTTTCCCTCTGGTGTAATCAGGTAGGCCCTTATGCTCACCCGGCCAATTCACCTTGTCTCTCTATATCATGTCCTGAATTTTGAGTCGCTGTCTCTGGTTCTTGTATGGTTTCGGTATCTGATGCTTGTAGTGTTCCGTCTGAACAAATTCTTACTCTGCCGGGACTGCTTCTATGTGCTTGCGATTTCTGCCTTGGACCCTTTCGCCGTTCCCGAGTGATGTCTCCCATCATGGAGGTCTTAGAGGATTGCCATGGATGGAACCTGTCAGCAACCCTGCATTCCGTTAGAGTCCAACCAGTCATTGGCTTCAGCTGCCAAATGAAAGAACAAGTTGTGGCCTGCTTTCTCCACTCTCAGATTGGCAGGGAACAGCAAGCTGTATTTCATATTGAGTTCACCGAGGCATCTCTTTATGTTAAGAAAGGTTTTTTCTTTGGTCCTGCAAACACTGAGTGTAGTCAGGGTATATTGATATAGGATGAGCTTTGAACAGCAGTGGACCTTTAGTACATGTAGACTGAAGGATCAGATCCCTGCCTCTGTAATTAAAGAAGCGGATGATGATTAGGCATGGGTGGAAAATCCGTTCCGCTCGCGGATTTTGCGGATTTTCGGGAAATCCGCAATCCGCGAGATTTGCGAATTTCCCGCAAAATCCGCAAATCCGCGAGCAGCGGATTTTGCTCGCACTGCTCGCACTGTTCGCGTGAGTTCGCGCCCCGCGAATAAGTGCAAAATTGCAGAAATACGATCTTAGCAAAACTGAAAGTAACTACTTACCAGGTTCAAAAGTTCAGGCTCATCATTAGTAGCCATTTCCTGTAGTGCTTCCTGAGGGGCCCCTCCAGAGTTCAGTTGCCAGTTGAAACTATTATGTGACCCTGCTCTGAACCTCAGAATAGTTACACATATGCCACAAAGGTCCTGAATTACAGCTAAGGGAGACAAGCAGGAGCCAGGCTGGAAGTTAAAATCCATTAATCAGCCCCTAATTCATTATTGTCAGTTGGGGCAGGGCAGGTGTTGTAACTAATTTTGCAACAATGAAAGCACTTAGCAAGTGCAAAAGATCACTAATCAGGGCGCACTAAGGAAGCAGGTGCCAGCTAAAAAAATATTCTGTGACACATTAATCAGCCCCAAATTAATTCAGGTCACTTGAGGCAGGGAAGGTGTGCTTTGCTTTGCCGAAAATAATGTACACTGGACAACCAGAGGGTGTGGTGATGAAACAGAGGGTGGCATGGGTGGGCCAGAGGGTGGCATGAGTAGTCAGAGAGTGGCAGTGGTGACAGAGAGTGGCAGTGATGAAGAAGAGTGTCCCAAACAGGCTGGACACGTAGAAACAACAAGTTCGCGAAACTTGCGACCCGACAGGTAAGTTCGCAATTTGCGAAAGTGTACAAAACCCTCGCGAACTGGCAGAAACACGGGCGAACACAAAAAAAAAAAAATCCGCAAATTCGCGGGAATTCGCGGATTTTGCGGATTGCGAATCCGCAAATCCGCAAAATTCGCGAACGCGAGATCCGCAAAATTCGCTCATGCTTAATGATGATAGCTCTCGGTGGGGCTCCCCATTTCAGAGGGGCCGTTAATGACCTATGTGCTCTTTCATTGTTGAAAAACTCTTGCAAAATCATGTCCTCTAGAAAAAGCTCAACCGAGGGGCCTTCCACTCATTCGGGGAAGCCCACCAAGCGTAAATTGTTCCTTCGGGATCCTCCGCTTTTTAAATAGGATTTTGCAAGAGAAAAAGAAATTCATATCTTCAATCACTTCAATTGCATTCCTACGTAAAACCAGTGCAAACAAGAATAGTAGTTCAAAGAATTGTCACTGCTTCTTAATGGTCGAAATGTTTAAGCCATAGGGACTGCTGTCCATGGCTTTCTCCGGGACCTTACCATACATTTCTTTGCTACTGCATTATTTAAAGTGAAAAATAATTATAAATATACATACAAATTGAGTTTCACTATACCCTCATTTTCTTATGCTGATTCTCTGTCTCTATCATTTGTATAGGACATCCATAGAGTACGAGGACTAGACCTCACCTCACGCGGCACCAGCTCCAGTCAATGAGGCCCCGCTCTGTCCGTCATTACCTCACGCTTGGACTAAGCTGGGAATGCAACTGAAGTGATCGAAGATATACATTTCTTTTTCTCTTGCAAAATCCTATTTTAAATATGCACTTTTTCTTTTTTGCACTGCACTTTCTAATTGGAAATATCCCCAGGGGTTGATTCAAATTCTAACCTTATTCTACTCTCTCCCCTTGTCTCCTCTAAAAGAAACCCAGCAGAGGATATGATTCACCCAATATTCCTTGATGAATAGTGAGGATAAATGGGAGGTTGGTGTTAGGCTCCTGCCCAACCCACACACTGCAGGAACGAGGCGTGTCCCAACCACTTCCCCGACTCACCGGTCACTCACTAGATGGTACAGATGAGTAAACCGATGAACCAGAAAAGGGGGTGGAAATAAAGGCACCAAACCTTCCACCCCTGTAGAGCGTAGATCAAAATAACACCCTCCTCCTCGCTTCCGCACCTGCATAGACAGGGAAACAAAAAGATACACCACACAATACCTTTCAGTCCCCAATCCTACCTTTGTAACAAAAGACCATATCCAGCAGTTCACCACACATGCACTTACCAGAAACAAATGCAGGGTTTGCTCCTAGGGGGTTTATCTTGCAAAAACAAGACTAGTTATTCGGGTGTTTAGGTTTGGGTGTGAAGGGATTTCACAGGGTAAAAAACATGCCAAAATAACGTGCATGAACAAAAAAACCCTGTGTCTCGAAAAAGGGAAGTGAAGGGGATAACCTAGGGTGTTGAGAAACGATAACAACTCGTCTCTCGGGAAAATGACCAAAAGGCAATACTCCAACGATTCTCACGAGCCCGTGAGAATCAGCAACAACCAACAACTTCACAGGAACCAAGATAGCGGGAACCCACAGGTTAGCAATAACAAGCAACGACACTATGGTAGGACTCCCTTTTATACAACTGGCGTGTCATGTGACGGCGAAGATATGGTCATCAAAAGAGGACTGGGGACCGAATCCTAACAGTACCCCCCCAATGACCCTCCCCACAGGCCGGGGCTTCCGGGGATGTTGTCTATGGAATAGCCTCACTAAACGGGGCACATGCACCCCTCCAGCTGGTTCCCATGTCCTATCTTCCGGGGCATAACCCTTCCAATCTACCAGGTAATACAACCTTCCCCTCCTACGCCTAGAGTCAAGAATGGCCTGTACTTCAAACTCCTCCTGACCATCCACTAACACCGGGGCGGGAGGGGGCAAGACCTGATCTGATGGAACAAAGGGCTTCAGCAATGAGGTGTGGAATACTGGATGGATCTTATATTTTGATGGCAATAACAGCTTCATCGCCACAGGGTAGACCACCTGCACAACCGGAAAAGGGCCTACATACCGGGGCTGTAGTTTGCGTGACCCCTGTAGTCGTAGGTTACGTGAAACCAACCATACTTGATCGCCCACCTTGTAACCAGGGGCCGAGACCCTATGACGATACGCCTGTACTTTCATAGCCGCCTTGGCTTCCTGTAGCCTACCCCTAGCCACTTCCCAGATGTCACTCAATCGTTTACACACTTCGTCAATGGCTGGCATGTGCCCAGTGGGTTGGATAGCTAGGGCTCTAGGATGGTATCCCATAGAACAAAAGAATGGTGTCATTCCCAGGGCCGTGTGCACACTATTGTTATAAGCAAATTCTGCTATGGGTAAGGCCATCACCCAGTCACACGACAGAGACGTAATCAAGCACCTCAGGTAGTGTTCCATTGTCTGGTTGGTGCGCTCTGTCTGCCCGTCTGACTGGGGATGATACGCAGATGACAAGCGTATATCCATCTTGAGCACCAGACAGAGCTCCGTCCAGAAATGGGACACGAATTACGCCCCCCTATCTGAGATTACTGCTGTAGGTAACCCATGTAACCTTACGACCGAAGTCATAAACTCCAAGGCCATCTCCCTTGCTGTCGGAATCTTTTTAAGTGGTATAAAGTGTGCCATCTTGGTGAACAAGTCTACTACCACAAGGATGGCTGTGAAACCGGACACCAAAGGAAGGTCAGTAACAAAGTCCACACTGATAGTATGCCAAGGGGAAGGAGGAACCGTCAACGGCTGCAACAGACCAGAGGGCTTACTATGTGAGTGTTTATTGATGGCACAAACAGGACAAGCTGACACATACCGCTGGATATCCTGGGCCACAGTCTCCCACCAAAACCACCTTAAGCACAACTCCTTTGTTTTACCCATTCCGGGATGTGCGACTAAGGAGGAGGAGTGGCACCACTCCACCACCTTTAGTCTCAACTCGGGTGGAACAAACAACCTATCACCCTGATATAACAACCCATCCCGGACCACCACCTGAGACAGCTTTAACCATGGGCCCAAATCCATCCTGCGCAACAGATCTTTCACCTTAGTAGCAAACTCTTCCACCGAAGCCACACCCACAATCCTCCTGCTATCAAGCATAGGTCTACTTTCCTTCCCTGATTTCACTTCCTCCGGATCAATATGAATCCTAGACAGTGCGTCAGATTTGATCTGCTGAGCAGCGGCTCTGTATGTTATGATAAAATCATATTCGTTGAAAAACAAGACCCATCGCATCTGTCTTGGCGTCAACGCCCGGGCTGATCTAAAAAACTCCAGGTTCTTGTGGTCCGTATAAATCGTGATCGTATGTCGGGCCCCCCACAGATAGTGACGCCATTCTTCAAAGGACAGTTTCACTGCCAACAACTCGCGTTCTGCCACCGTGTAATTGCGTTCGGCAGGTAACAATGTCTTCGAAAAATAGGCAATAGGATGCATATGGCCTGTGCCCTCCTCCTTCTGTGACAGTACCCCACCCACTGCACCCGCGGAAGCGTCCGTCTCCACAAAGAAAGGCAAAGCAGGATCAGGATGGTCCAACACAGAAGCGGTCGTAAAGGTCTTTAACAACAACCGAAAAGCGCTCTGAGCTTCCTGGGACCACACAAAAGGGACCCCCTTTCGCAACAACCGTGTCATCGGCGCCACGATATCAGAAAAACGAGCGATAAATCGCCGGTAAAAATTGGCGAACCCTAGAAGTACCTGTATGTGCTTCACCGTGGTTGGTACCGGCCAGGTCAAAATCGCCTGTATCTTTTTTGGGTCCATCCGTATTCCTTCTGCTGATATTAGGAATCCCAAAAATTCCACCTCCACCGCATCAAACTGGCACTTTTTAAGTTTGGCATAAATCCAATGTTCCCGCAATTTCTGCAGCACTTGTTGCACATGTTTATGATGTTCTACTCTGGTCTCTGAAAAGATAAGGATGTCATCCAAGTACACAATTACAGTTCTATCCAGGTACTCACTCAGGACTTCGTTGATGAAATACTGGAACGCCGCTGGCGCATTGCACAAGCCAAACGGCATCACACAGTATTCAAACAACCCGTGTTTAGTTTTAAAAGCCGTCTTCCACTCATCCCCGGGCCGCACACGGATCAGATGGTAGGCTCCACGCAAGTCCAGTTTTGTGAACACCGTGGCCTTGCGGAGTTGATCCAGCAACACGGGGATGAGAGGAAGAGGGTACCTGTTCTTAACTGTGGCCTTATTCAATGTCCGGTAGTCCACACACACCCTAAAGGTGCCTTCCTTCTTTGGTATAAAGAAGATCGCCGAAGACACGGGCGAAGAAGAAGGACGGATGAACCCTAGTTCTAGCATCTCATCCAGATATTCTTTGAGGTGTTTCTCCTCCGGTTCAGACAGTGCATAGACACGGCTACAGGGCAAAGGAACCCCCTCCACAAGATCGATCCTACAGTCAAAAGACCGGTGTGGTGGTAAACTCTGAGCGCAGCCCTTATCGAAGACATCGATGTAATCCGCATACTGCCTTGGAACCCCACTTTCTTCCATGGCTGCACAGAACAACGGAGGGACCTTCTCGCTGGCCTCGCTATAACAATGCCTCAAACAATAATGCGAATCTAGAGTCACTAGACGCTGCACCCAATCAATCCTGGGATTGTGCTCCTGGAGCCAAGGCACCCCTAACACCAAACCGAAGGAAGGCGCATCAATCAGATCAAACACCACTCGCTCCGAGTGTCCGTTGTCACATAACAACCGTAAAGGCACCGTCTGTCTGGTGATGTACCCTGATGACAACTCTGTTCCGTCGATCGCTCGCACAGGCTCCGGTTGTTTCTTATACTGGCAAGGTACACACAACTTCTCGGCTAGGGAGATGTCAATGAAATTGCCAGTGGCACCCGAATCTAACAGCACTGATACAGGTACCCGTCTTTGCGCGGCCAACAACAGCTGGGCAGAAATGACAAAATGTCTGGGCACCAAATCCACTGCCCCCAACACCTCATACTGACCCCTTATGTGCTCAGGAAGGTGAGACCTTTCCACCTGTACATATGCCACCTTTTTACCATACCCTCCGCCTGATGGTTTGACGGGACACTCCGTTGCGAAATGACCACCTTGTCCACAATAGAGACATAGATTCTTATCTCTCAGAGGCCCCCTTACTCCCCCTATTTCCATTGGTTCCGGTACAGACTTCGGTTCCCCAAGGGACTGTTTAACTTCAGTTTTCATGAAGGTTCCTCGGGACACCTGAAAACGTACACGATCCCTGCGTCGCTCTGACAGCCGATGGTTCAGTTTAACCACCAGGTCTATGAATGCGGCGCACTCCTCCGGTGGATCCACTACCTGTGACACCACATCCTTCAGATCATCATTAAGACCCTGGTAAAACAATGAGGTCCGCCTATCGGCTGGCCAATGAATCTCTGAGATCAACTGATTGAAGGTCGCTATATATGTCAGGAGGTCCTGTCTGCCCTGTCGCAATTTCAGCAATTCTGAGTCACTGGCTTGCATGAATGCATGTTTGGCAAATAACCCCCGCATCAACTCCTTGAAAGCATCATAATCATGCAACACCTGATCTTTGCCTTCAACTAAGGGGATAGCCCACTGGGCAGCAGTACCAGCCAAATATGAAAGCGTAAAGGCTACGTTTGCCGCATCGTCAGGAAAGGCACCAGGCCTACACATAAAGTGTAACTGGCACTGATTCATGAACATCCCAAATTTCCCACTGTCTCCATAGAATTGTTCGGGTTGAGCCCGGGGAACAGGAACAGGGGATGTCACAGTGATAGCAACAGGGGTACCGCCTCCAGGATTACTCTGTCCCGCCCCTCCATACTGGAACGTAGCCGGCTGTATAAGGGGTGTCGGACCTCTAGGTTGAACGGGCTCACGTGCCCTTACTGCCCCCAATTCTTGTCTCAACCCTACGTTCTCCTGTCTTAAATCCTGCACCTGGGCCTGTAAGGCGGCTAGGGCACCCATTATGTCAAGCATGGTGGGGGCTTCAGCCCCTGCCATGGCTCCTCCATCCACATCCATCCAAGTTCGGGCAGTGTATTTAAACGTGGGCTTGTTATTCTGTTAGGCTCCTGCCCAACCCACACACTGCAGGAACGAGGCGTTTCCCAACCACTTCCCCGACTCACCGGTCACTCACTAGATGGTACAGATGAGTAAACCGATGAACCAGAAAAGGGGGTGGAAATAAAGGCACCAAACCTTCCACCCCTGTAGAGCGTAGATCAAAATAACACCCTCCTCCTCGCTTCCGCACCTGCATAGACAGGGAAACAAAAAGATACACCACACAATAACTTTCAGTCCCCAATCCTACCTTTGTAACAAAAGACCATATCCAGCAGTTCACCACACATGCACTTACCAGAAACAAATGCAGGGTTAGCTCCGAGGGGGTTTATCTTGCAAAAACAAGACTAGTTATTCGGGTGTTTAGGTTTGGGCGTGAAGGGATTTCACAGGGTAAAAAACATGCCAAAATAACGTGCATGAAAAAAAAACCCCTGTGTTTCAAAAAAGGGAAGTGAAGGGGATAACCTAGGGTGTTGAGAAACGATAACAACTCGTCTCTCGGGAAAATGACCGAAAGGCAATCCCAGCCGGGATACGGCTCAAACGTCATATCCGCCCATAACGAGGCGGATCGGTTACCACAAGACTTGTATACAACATGAACGCCTAGCGTCCGTTACTTATAGGTCTTACAACGTCTCGGGTACAAAAGAAAAAAGACACCAAATAGTGTCTGACAAACAGGAGCCCCTGGATGTCGTTGGCGAATCTCTAACAAGAGACGGGGAAAACAAAAACAAGTAAACTAACTAACTAACTACAGGGACACGGGAAGGGGAAGCTAGGGAACAGGAGGGAGGAAACAAGTGGGTAACCACAGCGGGACTCAGGGCAAGGGGTAGGAAAAAAAGGCAATACTCCAACGATTCTCACGAGCCCGTGAGAGTCAGCAACAACCAACAGCTTCACAGGAACCAAGATAGCGGGAACCCACAGGTTAGCAATAACAAGCCACAACACTATGGTAGGACTCCCTTTTATACAACTGGCGTGTCATGTGACGGCAAAGATATGGTCATCAAAAGAGGACTGGGGACCGAATCCTAACAGTTGGTTGGAACCCCAAATGATGACAATGGTCACGGTAGTGAAATGATGGGTTTTCAATATTTCTGAATGGGTTCTTTCTTTTCAAAACTTTCTTTATAATCTTCTCTCCCGTTTTTAGCATTCCTTTGTGATTTTGAGATAATTTTTCTTTGCACTTTGTCCCAGAAATGTATACATTCATTTAAGCAGATAGTTTTACAGACCACAGATTATAAGCAGTTTTTGTGAATGCAAAGAAATGACCAGGACTAACTGAACTAACGTGGGATACAAGAAAGTCTCTGCACACACTTCCAAACATAGAAGTCATGCGCTCTAGGCTTGTTTTCCAATAGGCAGGAAGTGTGCAGGAATCTATTTTTCTCTCGGACGCTCCACGATTCACAGGTGTAGATGGAACTGTGCCTGCCCCTTGTTTATCCACATGTTCTTCTGACAATCCTTTCACGATCTGACGCATAAATCTAATTTAGAAACTGAACAGCCAACCTTAGCAGAAAAAGGCATCCTCTAAAGAAGGCAAAAACTTGGTGGTGGACAAACTTCATTATCTTCATTACCCATCCCGTCAGTGTAACCCAACTGATTACACTTAGTGGACTGAGAAGACACAACCCTACTGCCCTCTCACTTGCATGCAATGCCATACCTTGGCTGGGAGTGAAGTGAAGAGTATCATTGCGTACTCTGCAAGGTACAGAACGTGGCCAATCACTGCCTGCCTTCAAAGTAAAGCCATGCATTAATTTGCCATTGTTCTGTGAACCTACGGCCCCCACGCTGCCTTGTGATGGTGTGGGCCCTGGAGCCAATCCAGATTCTGTTCCCTTGCTCTCCAGCTTCCGACAACTGCGTGGGTAGGAGAAGCTTCAAGTGCACATGTTGGGCTGGCCACAGCAAGGCACCAGTCCAACCTGACATGCACACTTCATGTCAAGGCTGCTTCCCTGGAGTCAATGTTTCTACTAATCAAGCCCCACCCTCAACCTCACTCAGGCATAAATACACCTGGCTCATGATTTAAATAAAAGAGCACTGCAGCCAGGAAAATGCATTTAGTTAAAAGCACACCGATGAGAACTTCAAATTTAAAGTATGTGTCAGCTTACAGCGGATTGGGGGTGGTGCAGCGTAAAGATTGCCCACACTTTATATGCCACAGACACTTAAGAAACACAGAATGAAAATCCACTTAGAACATGATTTATGTATGGTTTAATGAACTAATATACGTGCTTCTCTAGACATTATTAAAGAGTGCCTTCGCTGTAGGATTAGAGGACTTAATCATGTAAATGTTTTACCATAACTAAGTGTGACAAATAATGAATCATTCTTACTTAGTAGATAATGTGTTCAACATAGAAATTAAATGTGACTCTTCAAATGTGTGTGCTATTTCACTAAAATAAGAATCAATTGTACTTGAGAACAAAACAATCCCCATATATTTGGAATGTATTTCTACTAGAAATGATATATTTATTTAATGAATATTCACATTTTATTCATTTGATTTAAATGTAGTTCTCAGTCATACAACTGAATATTTTAATGACAGATTAAATATTACATGTAGTATGAAACCTAACACATTAGAAGTATATACTAATGTGTGTTTAAATGTGCACACATATTTTAAATGTGCACCATTGAAATTAACATTTAAACTTATCATGAGTAGGCCTGTATTTTTTTATGCATTGATAGTTTAGGACAGATACATCAATTTACTGGAGATAGGGGGAAAAGAGCCTGAGAAAGGAACTTTAATGAAGGTACATGGATAAAAATAGCTGTACCTGAATTAAACGTTTGACAAAAAATTGCCATCTATGTGTGTCTGAGGGAGAGCTGTTCTTCCCATCCCTAGTGTGGAGCAAGCCAGCAATGTTGCAGTCTGGAACTTGAGAATTGGATGACTACAATGGACTCCTGATGGTGTGATCAAAGAGGTGTTGCCCAATGGAATATGCAGCTCTCTCACCGACCCCTTGCAGATTCCTTGCAGACACCTTCCCTGATTCCCTGCATCCTTGACTCCATGTTCCCTGAATGGTCTGTGAGATGTTTTATACCTTGGTAATTCTTTTGATACTTGCTTAAGTCCGGCTTAAGCAAAACCTTATTCGTGGCACATAGAGGACTTTTAACTGAGCTTCTGGGATGCTAAAGCTTCCCTATTTGATTTCTTTTTGTCTTGACATGACTTCCTTCATAGAACTTCACTGATTTGTAGGGTTTCATTTCCCAAACAACCCTCTGGACTTTGAAATTCTACATTACTGATGTGTAGGAGAAAGAGCCTTAGAATATTCTCTGATCACCAGATTTTAATGCTGTTGTTTTGCATTGCCGTTACTGAATTGTTTGTCTGTTCGATACTAATATGCCTTCATTTCTTTAGGCATCTGGGAATCCCAGTTGTTATTTTGTATCTTTACAGCATGTTTTTTTGAGTTGTTTATTTGAATTTGATAAAGAACTTGGAATAAAACTGGTTTGAACTTTACTACTGATTGCTGGTCCTCATTGTGCTGGCAAACAGGTTGCACTGTTAATTTGATTGATGCTAATGTTAACTCCCATCACCTCTCAGTCGGAGAGAAAGGTCTATCAGAGGACCAATGGTAAGCAAGTGGGCCTTCAAAATGCTGGATCAGGGGCAAACACCTGTTATGATGAAATGAATGCACTCAAAGTGATTTAAGAGGTTTATTCCATAATGAAATGAAGCACCACCGGCAACAAGACTGGAGGCTCCGGCTGGTTCTACACAACTGTCAGTCTTGATTCCAGGTCTGACCAGATGTTCTAATGTGGAACATACTGATCGTGCCAGGAATCAAGACTAAAAACACAACAACAGCTTGTGCATGCAAGCACAAGAAAACTACATGAATAACAAATGTAACATATCTACCCCTTTACCAAACAATAAAAAAAAACATAATTCAGTTAACAAATTTGTTCTTGATGGAAGCACCAAAATCAGACATCCAACTTGTTTTTTTCCTATGACGTTTACCAAGTTCTTCATTGTCATTAACACTTTCAGAAACAATTTTGGAGTCAGGTCTGGCTACAGAACACTCACCAGGATGTTCAGAACCTTCAGCAGGATCTTCATCATCTAAACCATCAACATGTCTAGATTATTTTCCATATTTAGAATAAACATTTTTGTGGCCCTTGAGAGCAGCAATTCTGTTAAGTTCCACACTTTGTTTTTGTCAAGTCTGACAGAATTCTTATGAACTTCTGCAATTTCAAATGGACCCATGAATTGGCTTTCCCCTTTTTTCCCTTTCCAAGGTTTCTTCACCTTGACTAGCATGCCAATCTTTACAATGGGATCATGAGCTGAGCCCTTCTTCTTATCAAATCTTTCTTTATTGATAGCAGGATTCTGAAACAAATTCCCCTTGACTCTCATGAGATCAACATTAGATAAGGTAGAAGGAGCTAACCACCCAGGATTACATTTAGTTCTGGGTACCCTACCTCTCATAATCTCAAAAGGAGAATCCCCAGTCATAACATTAGTCGAGGTCCTATACATCCAGACAGTTTTGAAAATTTGTAATTCTCATTGTCAACACCTCCAATTTGAACTGCACTCTTGAGAACCCTATTGAAGCGCTCAATAACACCATTCCCGCTAGGGTTGTACAAAGAAGTGGTGGCATGAACTATGCCAACTCTCTTAAAATATGCCTTGGCTTTGTTGGACAAGAACTGTGCTCCATTGTCGGTGATCAGCCGCACTTGTAAACCTTCCTCAGTAAAAATCTCATCCAGGAAAACCAAAACATTGTCAGTATCTACTTTATCAACAATTTTGACTACAGACCATATAGAAAATACATCAATAGCCGCTATGAAATATTTTGAATTTGGACCAACCGGTCCCATTATGTCCATAGCGATGGTGTGCCAGGGATCATCAGGGATCCCGTGAACATCTAGATTAGGCTTAAGAGTAACCAAGGTCTTGTCCGCATTTGCACAAGTAATGCAGTTCCTAACAAAGCATTCAATGTAATTGTCCATACCTGGCCACCCAAAAACATGTTTAACTTTTTGTTTTGTTCTAACAATGCCAGCATGTCCATCATGACCATGAGAAACAATATTGTGTCTGAGTTTACTTGAATGAATGGCTCGGTCACCCCTCTTGAGTATACTATTTACTAGTGAAAGTTAATTTCTTATTTCCCCAAAACACCGGAGATCAGAATTAATGTTCTTTTTCTGTGGTCATCCCTCAGAAATGCATTTACCAACTTCCCTTAGTAAAGAATCTTTCTTGAATTCTTCACACCATTCCACCTGATCAATAGGTGGGGAATCCTCATCATGAACCAAAGCAATATGAAAGTTATACCATTCGTTGTGAACATTCTCCTTGAAAGGTAACGGCATTCTGGATAGGAATTCAGCAGTTACATTTTCCTTCCCAGGAACGTAAATCACAGGGAAAATAAAGTCTTCAAGGCGCATGGACATGCGTGCTATACATGCTGAAGCTTTTAACAGACCTTCAGTGGTTAACAACTAAAGGTTTGTGATCACTTTTGACCAGACACACAAATACCCTAAAATGCTCAAGAGCCCACGCCACTTCCAAAGTTTCCCTTTCTATAGTAGAATACTTTTCCTCAGCAGACGTAAGCGCTCTTGAAGCATGAGCTATAATACATTCTTTCCCTGAGTCAGATTTTTGAGCAAGGACTGCCCCTAAACCCTTTGAGCTGGCATCCGTGGTAACAGTACATGGAAGAGAAGGGTCAAAACTCGAAAGGGGTGTAGACGCGCATATTGCATTCTTAACATCCACAAACTCATTCTCACAATCTTTAGTCCAGCAGAATTAATTGTCTGATATGAAACAGACGACAAGAGAAATTAGGTACAACCCTTGAATAAAATTCAGTATGACCTAAAAAAGATCTCACATCATCCTTTGACTTAGGATGAGGAGCTGAACATATGGCTTCAACTAAGACACTTTTGGGATTAATGCCATCCACACACAGCTCGTGCCCCAAATAGGTTACAGATTTCACACTGAACTTACATTTAGAATGTTTAACTGTTAACCCATGATCAGAAAGCGCTGTAAGAACATTTTAAAGAGCTGACCAATGTTCATTTGCGTTATGCCCAAAAACAAGGATGTCATCCTGTAAGCACACCGCGTTATTGAAATTTCTCAAAATGTCTTGCATGACACGCTGAAAAATTGCTGCTGCGGATGCCAAACCCGAATGGCATTCTATTATATCTGAAACACCCAAAAGGTGTAATGAATGCTGTGTAATCTTTACTATTCTCATGCAACTCAATCTGGTGATATGCTGCAGATAAATCAATAGTGGAGAAATATTTTGCTCCACCAACACTGGCCAACATTTCAGAGATACGTGGTAATGGTAATTGATCAATGGTGATATTATTATTAGGATGGTGTAGATCTATGCATAATCTAATTTTGCCATTGGCACGTTTGGCCACTACCATGGGCGAAACCCACTCCGAAGATTCAATTCTCTCTATTATGCCTCTTTTACTAGAGAATCAAGTTCTTCCTTCACTTCATCACGCACAGCTAAAGAAATATTGCGTGCCTTGTAAACCTAAGGACATGAGTCTTTTTTCAAACGTATCTCATGCTTGAAACTGTTTAGTTTTCCAATTTCAGTTCTGAAAACCATGGGAAATTTCTGTAATAGTAGATCACTAAACCCATTAGATTCATCAATGACCATAACAGGATTCGGACTATTAGGATTTAGCATGATATTTAACTTGGCTTGCTCAAACTATCCAAGAACAGAAGGTCTTTTTCTCAAGACTTAGAGTTTCGCAGTAAATTTTCTATTCTTGAATCTAAAAATAAGAGTTCTAAAACCAATGATGTCAATGCGTTCTCCTGAATAAACCTCCGGACTGATGACAGGAGGTTCTAAATCCTTACCTAATTTCTCTAGAAACTGAGAATTCCATACCAGTTCATTCACAATAGAATAAGGAGACCCTGAATCAGCATACATTTTTGTGTTAACTCCACCAATAACCATGTCACAAGCAGTCTCGAAGTACTTAGTCCGAAATTAAACCAAAGTAAAATAAAGGCCTTACTTTAGTGAGAAAACAACTTGCGTCCTTGTGCCGAAGAAAAATTAAAAAAACAAATATAGAAATACAATCCAAGAAATAAACGAGCTTTTCTTGTGTGACGAAGATAGTTAAAATGAACAACTGAGAAGAAAATGGCTGCTCGACGTGATACGTGGGACGCAGACGGGTAGCGTGAGACGTGCAGGTCGCGTAACTACGTCACTGCTGCAGCAAGAAGAGAAGCTTCTTCGAAGAATTCACTGAAAAGCCAAGAGCGTTCTCGCCGAGAATCTGCTGTAGAGGCTGGAACACATGAAGAGATAAAGAATCCAAAAGGGGTTCTGGTGAGTTGGACGTTGATTTATATTCACACCATAACAACCTCGAAAAAATGCTCCTTACTGTTAATGCACTGGGCCTCATTTATGAGCCCTTGCGTCACTTTTACGCCGCCGGTGCGTCACTTTTTGTGACGCACCAGTGGTGTAAAAAATACGTCTTGTTGCATCATATTTACAAAGTGACGCATCTAGGTAGATGCGTCACTTTGTAAACCCCTGCGCCACATTATACCTGCACCAGGTATTATGTATGCAAGGGGGGCGTATTGACGCAAGGAAGGGTCGTAGAAGTGACGCAGTGAAATCTATGAGATTTCACTGCGTCACTTTTAGGACACCGTTGCGTCAAAATCCTGCGCCTGCCTCACAGCAGGCGTAAGACTGAAGCAGGCCCTTTCACATGGGGCTTGCCCCATGTGAAAGGACGCATTGCTGGAGTTGCGTCACTTTTGTGACACACTCCAGCAATACGTCACTTTTGCACTTACAGATACGTCAGAAATACTGAGGTATCTGTAACTCCTTGCGACATGATGCGTCATACATTAAATATGACGCATCAGGAATGTCGCAAGGAGTGGGCACTGAGAAGTGACGCATTACTGCTTTCACGCAGTGATCCGTCATTTCTCATAAATGAGGCCCTCTGCATTTAATTTGCTCGGGACTTCCGAAACTCTGCCCTTTCCAAATGGTTAAAACAGGCACCAGGTGTAAATGTCCCCTTGTTCTGCGAAATCTCTCTGACAAATTAAAGCCATCAACAAGCTTAATTAGAAAGCTCGTACCTACCGATGAGATTATCCAACACTCTCCTGAGTGTGGATAAATTAGCCTTGAATGTAGTTCCTTAAAAAGACAAATTTCACGAAGTGGTATCCTGGAATTTTCCAAAAATACTCAGAAATAAATTTTCAGAAAATAAATCCAGGCAGTAGGTTCGTTCAAGATGAAGCTTCCAAGTATCGTCGCCAAATTGTTTTGAGGAAATGAAGTCACTCGAAGTGATTTAAGAGATTTATTCCATAATAAAATGAAGCACCACCGGCTACAGGACGGGAGGCTACGGCTGGCTCCACACAACTGTCGGTCTTGATTCCAGGTCTGACCATATGTTCTAATGTGGAACATACTGATTGTGCCCGGAATCAAGACTCAAAACACTACAACAGCTCGTGCATGCAAGCACGAGAAAACTACATGAATAACAAGTGTAACACCCTAACTCACCAAGAGAGAAATACCCCCTGCTCAATAGATTTTTTTGCCCAATCATATTACTAGAATATTTCCCACTGCCTTTTTCTTTCCCCTGCAAAAGTGATATAATACTGGAAATGGACAAAACTCCTCCACCTAGAAACAGTTATACTGACAAATATAATTTTCTTCCAAAACTATTATCCCCTTGATCCGGTGCACCATTTTCTACCTGTATATTCTAGTATAGTTGTCGTAGGGAATGCCTCACTGACCATAAGGACCTTTTTTTAATTTCATATGAATTTTGTTGAGCAATTTTTCAAAAAACAAAGAACAGAGAGAAAAGAGCCATCAAAGAATACATGGGTCCAGTTTAAGATATACAATTAAAGTGTGCAACATCCTGGAGGGTTTACCGTGATCTGAGGGTCTAAGTTGCAAAGCAAAATCCAGAAAACGGATGAAAAATAAGTGTACACAAAATACGGATATTCAAGAAACCCATATGGATCTTTTATTATCGACTGGAAGTGTATTAAAGGAGCTATCATTGGCAATAAATGTCAGTTACAGTGAAACAAATTTCACTACACAGAAATGATAGATAGGATGGTGTTCAAGCCATGAAGGGTTTATTAAGTAACATAGTCAGGGTGCAAGTCAATCAATTAGTAGATCACTTTATCATTTATCAGAGAATCATATATATCCATGTAGCCATGCAATCTAAATTTGTATATTATGAAGAAGAAGTTGCAAAATATAATTATATACAAAATGCAAACAGGAAATACATTGGGTCCATAAAATAACTATCTGGGCTAAATAAGGCATGGAAAGTGACGGGAAAACGTTAAGGTGTCAGCATCAGTCAAATCAAATTAGGAATAAGGGAAAAGGTGCAGGTGTTCAAGCATTACATTCAAGACCGCAAGCATGAGCTCAATACCAAGGACAGGATAAATCAGCAAAGTTCAGGAAAGGTTACCCTCAGCAAATCCAGGATAGGATCTGCTAAACTATGAAATACACAGTTAATATGGAAAAAAAAGGTTCTGGAAGCTTTATCCACCCAACTAGCCATGGATGAACCAATCAGGATATGCAGTCTTCTGGGATCAGGTAGACTCCCCAAATGTTCACCATCGTACAAAGAAGCACACAGCTGCATGACCTTGGAAAGTGTTGATCGCCCGGTCTTCCTCTCTCCCATCCCCACAGCCAGGGTTAAATTAGTGCTCCTTAATCAGACAGGGCCCGATTCAAAGAATGAACTTAAGACTCAATCCTAAACTTACTACTATTTTGGTATTCACAGTATGCACTTACTACTTTTGGTATTCACAGAAGTTAGGATTTTGTCTTAAGTTTGTCTTAAGACAAACTTAAGACAGACTTAAGACAGACTTAAGTAAGAATTTTGTCTTAAGTCTGTCTTAAGTTTGTCTTAAGTCTGTCTTAAGTCTGTCTTAAGTTTGTCTTAAGTCTGTCTTAAGTCTGTCTTAAGTCTGTCCAGAGTTTGTCTTAAGACAAACTTAAGACAAAATCCTAACTTCTGTGAATACCAAAAGTAGTAAGTTCATTCTGTGAATGCCAAAAGTAGTAAGTGCATTCTGTGAATACCAAAATAGTAGTAAGTTTAGGATTGAGTCTAAAGTTCATTCTGTGAATCGGGCCCACGGTTCCCCGCTAAACAAAAGACTTTTCTAACTAATGAAGTAGGGAGGATACTGGTAACTAAAAGGAAAACATGAGAACAGCCCAAGAAGAACATTGCATTCGAAGTATGAGAATGACTTTTAAAAGGAGTCCAGTCAAATTAAGGCCCTACTTGCAGTGGGCCTGTGGTCTCAATGTTGATGATCAATCCGAATATTTTAGAAGCTAAGTATTTGGGTAAGACTATGTGATTGTAGTACTTCATACATGTATATATTGCTACAGATTAACATAGGAATTAATGTTTCGGTGTATCGATTAATGTATAATTAATATTATTTTGGATCACTAAAATATGGTCCTCCACGCTTTTCCCACCCAAGCATACCGACAGAGTGGTCACGACAATGTGCAATACACTTGTCTGCCTTCTGTTCAGGCAAACTGCCATAGAAATGTCTGCCAAGACTTCTTCCCAAAAACTCAAGCACCATTGATAAGCCTCTGTCTTGGTAGTATGTCAGAGTAAGCCCACACTTCAATGAAACCACGTCAGCCTGTCGCTTTGCATCTGCAATGTCCAGGCTGTTGCTGAGCATCTGCACATCAGGTCTACCCTATCAAACATTCAGTGTACTGTCATGCAACTGCTACACCCTGACAGCCTGTCACTGCCCATCTGCAGTTTTCCAGCCCATGTAGCCTGTTAATGCACCTTCTCAATCCAGCGCACCACCAGTCACATGTTAATGCACATATCTCCTCCCAAGAAGTACCCACTCGAAGGCTGCCTCCGTCAGTGCACACCACTCGTTCGAAGACAGCCAGTCAGTGCACGTGTCCAAACCCAAGGTGGGGTGTACACTTCAACAGCTGTCTCACCCATGCTTCTCCTTCCCAGACAGCCTGTCAGTGCACATTCTGAAATCCTAGGATAGCTGACAAGAGCTCATGTCCAGGCCTCTTGTCAGTATGCAACCCTCGTACCTTTGAAAGAGGTACAGAAAGTTCTATATGCATGGCAATTCAAAGCAATGTAGTACTTAGCCAGCCTGTCAGTTCCCTGGTCCAAAACCAGAAAGTGCTCAAATGTCCATCTCTTGTGTCCAAGAATCAACATTTCAGTCCCAGTACATATCTTCGCAGCTGCTTTACCCGCCACCCTGTCACCACCACCCTGACCCAGGATTACACTGGCATTGAAAGAACAAAAGTGGTGAGTTTGAGTGGGCAGGGCACTGAGTACCTTGTCAAAAACATGCCTCCGCCTCTGACCTCTGCCACTTTCTGCTGCCCTGCAGCTTCACATCATTGTTCCGAAATGGCCAAATTGGACAAAAATATATCCTAAATTAAGATGTGCTAATGTGTCAGTGATGGCTGCGTCTCGCTCATTTGCATGAGCTGCCATCCAAGCCAGCCCCTGAAAGGACTTTAATTACTCAAGAGGCAAACGGATACTCTGAAAAGAGTTACTTCTGATTTACAGAGGGAGCAAAATAAATTTCAATTGAAGTAGATAATGTGATTAATCTCCGATTGTATAACACATGCATTTTTTCCCGGGGACAAGTTAATTGGAATTGCCGCACTGATGGGAACTCAGGCGTCACACTCCCTGCCTCCTCTTGCACGTTTATAATTTATCAGGATTATTGGTTAGTTTGTTTATTTATCCTAATCACCTCTGGAAAAGAGACTTTTTTCTGATCCGTATCAGGACATCTAACCCCACTGAACGTTGCATTGATTGCACCCACTGCAAATTAATTCTAGCTGCAGACCTGTTTTATGGGCATTAGTTATGTTCTGCAATGTGATGCTGGCTGTAAAACTACGTTTACCGCACAAAGGTCACCTCAAAGTACCAGGAAGGCAGCAGCCTGCACAAAAAAAGGCAAGCCTGCCAAGTTCAGTTGGGTATCATAGATTAGCTGAAACCATCAGGCATGGTTGAGCATTTATTTATTCAGTTATGTGTTTTATCGTCTTAAAATGACTTAGAAGCACTGTGTAAGAGGGAAAGTCGAGTGAAAAGGAAATCAAGCAAGAGGCTGAACTGTGAACTATTAAGGTCCACCAAGATGGAGTGACCTCCAGTACCTGACACTCTCGGAGGGTGTGCCTTGGATGGAAGGATTAATTGAATAATTTCTTGAAAAAGTTCCGCGCCTCTTCTGAATCTGAGATAGTTGGGCTCAGCTAGGAGTTAAGCATTCATAGCGTTCCACAGTTTAGGACAAAGTACTCCAAAAGAGATGTTCCCTGCAATGTTTCTGCCAATTCAAGGGGCTTGGATACCACTGGACAGATCAGATGTAGGGGTGCTCATGAACATCCCTGATAGGCATGTTGGGGGTAGGGGGCGGCAGCTGTTTCAAGAATGCCAGGCTTTGCTTCAGTAGGACTTCGGGTACTACAGAGTGACTTGAAGTTGATCCTGAACTATAATATAGACTCTTTCGTCGCTAATTTGGTGCCTCGGGCTGGACCGTTCCCATGAGGCACAGGGTCGAGACTGATTTGCATATAGCTGTGTCTGAACTGGGGTGAGGAAGCGAGCTAAAACGCGATGATGGATTCAACCCAGATCTGTGACTCCGTCCATCATCTCCTTGTGTTTGCTTTGTTCGCCATCAAACCACCCCAGGACCATTGTGGTTGCCTGATCAGGAATATTTAAAGTCAGCCCCTGACATTCTGTGTGTGTTACAGCAACAGAGCAACACATCTTCTTAGTATAATGCAATGGGACGCTTTTGTGAATGTGCAGCCTTGCATATTGATACACTAAACTACAGCTTTGATGTAATCGGGGAAGTAGAAGATGCTGTAGATGGAGTGAAAGAAGGCTTGCTGTTGTTTGAGTGGGTTCTTGCTTGAGGGCCGGTTGCATGCATGAGAAGTGGTGTTGGGTGCTCCCGAGACTTGATTTTCAGCTTTTTTCCATTTAGGTACTAACAGGCACATGCATCAATATTGCATTTTGCGATTGCTTAATTGCGAAAAATAAGGAATCGCAATTAAGGAATTGCAAAATGCAATGCATCAAGAAATCGCTATAAAAATAGCGATTTCTAAAAATTCCTTCATTGCGATTCTCTGATTGAGAATTGCAATTAAGGAATACTTCCCCATCCATTCCTATGGGCCTAGAGTCCCATAGGAATGAATGGAAAGACCTTCTTAATTTGCAATTCACCATTGAAAATTCGCAAATTAAGAATGCAATTTCAAGGGTGCAGGTGTGTCCAAAGGACACCCTGTTGCACCCCTGAAATCCTCTTAGGAGTACATTTTGCACACTCACATGCCCCAAGGGCATGTGTGTGTGTAAAATGGAACTTTGAAAAATGCACTTTAGTGCATTTTTCAAAGTTTTCACAAATTACCATGAAGGTCAACTTCATGGTAATTTGCTCCCCTTATTTGCGAATTCACAAATTTTTAAAGTTTGATGCATTGCATTTAAGGAATCTCAATTTGAGATTCCTTAAATGCAATCACAATTTAAGAAATCGCAATTTGGCGATTTCTTAAATTGCGAAACTTACTAAAATGTTAATGCATCCCAAAAATGGAAATTGCATTCGCAAACGGACGAATTTTGCGATTTGCACCGTTTGCGAATGCAATTTCCTTTGATGCATGTGGCTGTAAGAAGATTATTTTGGTTTATATCTTAAGCGTAATTACAGGACTGGACTGGATCAGCCTCTTGTGCCTCAATGTGTCACTGTTAGGCTCTTGCCTTCCCTTTTCAGAGCTCTCTCCCCTCACTTACTTTTATATATAAAATAAATATAAATTCAGGGGAAATAAATGAACTAAAGAGACATTCATTCCAGGATTGAAGGTCTAATTGATATTGAGAACATTGTTTGGTGGAGCGTAGATTATTCAAAAATGAATCAGGAACATTATGAGCAATGGTGAGTTTTGTTTGAAATCTGTGTGTGTGTGTGTGTGTGTGTGTGTGCGCGCCAGAGAAAAAGAAAGAGAGACAGACAGAGAGAGAGAGCGAGAGAGCGAGAGAGAACGAGACAGAGAATGAGTGAGGAAAGGGAGAATGTCTCCATAGGTTGATTCTGTCGACAGTGATATGGGAGGAAATATTGCAGACATCTTTTTTAGTAATGGATTTTTTAGCAGTGTGGTTTTCTGTAAATGAATCAAAGATAACATTTCAGTTGTGGACAAATCAGGACAATATTTTTCTTGCTTATTAACAGATGAAGGTGCGCTTGTCAATGAAAGACAGATGTCGCAAAAAATAGAGGCATGTCTTTGTTATAACACACGGGCCACGGGAAGCGTGAGACGTCAGGTGTACAGGTACAGCACTTAGAAATTAGTAATACTATGAGTGGACACGAAGGCAAAAAATGGGGGGAAAATTGAATTAACCATTTAAGAAACTCGCTAAGTAGCTGACATTGGAGCGCCGTAAGGCATCTTTATGCCAATTCTACGTGTATGCCAGCAAGCAACTCCCTGACCCAGTCAGAAGGATCTGCTGAGAAACATGAAATACCAAACCATTCCACAAGGTATGAGATTGTTCCAAAACCTTTGGCACTCAAACTGCAAATGGATCAGATCTTATCATGACTTCACATATTCAGTCACAATTTGTGCAGAAAAAAAAGACATGATGGCCTATATAACTTTACATCATACATGCACTTAAAAAAAGTTCTATGGTTGTCTGTGGGGCTTCAGAATGACATTCAATCAGTTTTTCGTATTCGTCACTCATTTGACAAAAATATAAGGATGAGACAGATCATTAAAACAAAAGGTTCAATCTTTGGAATGATGTATATCACACCGAGAACATAATAAAACGGTGAGCAATGGCCAGTTCAAAACAAGGCTGTTTTTTAATATGCCCGAAAAGCTTTGTGTTTTTTGGTGCAGTCCTTCAGAAATACTTTTTAGGTCGAGCCTATGCCATTCCGTACGGATGGTGGGCGAGATTTATAGTAAGGCTTCAGAAAAGTCTCCCCAAACTGCGGATTAGGTACAGTTCATGTGAGGGAGGTGCGTGCATATCGCCAGCCACATCCCACACCAAGCCTCGGCATCAGACTTCAAAGGAAGCCGCTCCCCCGCCCCCCACCCCCCAATCAGACTTCAAAGGAAGCCGCTCCCCCTGCCACCTCAGCGCAATGCCAGAGCTTGTCTTTAGAGTGCCCTGGCACATCTGCGTGCGATTGCAGGGAATTAAGTAGCAGCTGCAGGGGTTGGTTTAGTACTGGGCTACAGGCAAGGCAGAATCTTTGCTAACTTACGAGTCATACACAGTGCACTTGCAACAGATGGTATTCAGGAGCTTTACACAAATGAGTCAGTGCAAAATAGTAATTTTTTCTGCACACTCGTGTCCTCTTGTTTGCTCTCTCTAGCATCCCCCTCATCACACTCTCCTAACGAGTCTTCCTTCTCCCGCATGTGACTCTACTTGCACCCTCTCGGATCCATCTTCATTCTTTTCTGCTTTTCCTTGTTTCCTCCACACACTCCACTCCTTTGTGTCTCCTTTCTGGCCTCTTTCCTGCTTAACTTTTCATCCTTTCTCCTTTAGTCCCATTTCCACCTTCTCACAAACCCTTCGAGCACTGTTATCTTAACATTTGTGTTTCTCTCTGTCTTATGATGTCTGCCCTGCCACCATTTACTTCGGACCCTCACACACCCTCACCCTCACACCTCCTCACCCACACACACCCTCGCCTTCAACCATCCTCACACAACCTCACTCACCCTCACACCCTTACCCTCACAAACCATCACCCTCACCCCCTCACCCTCACACACCCTAACACACACTCACTCACCCTCACACCTTCACCCCCCTCGCCCTCACAACCCTCTCACCCTCACTCACCCTCACCATCACACACCCTCACACACCTTCACCCTCACACCCCCTCACACACCTCCACCCTCACACACCCTCACACCCCTCACCCTCACATCCCCTCACCCTCACATCCCCTCACCATCCCTCAAACCCTCACCCTCACACCCCCTCACTCTCACACCCCTCACCCTCACACCCCCTCACCCTCACACACCCTCACCCTCACACACACCCTCGCCCTCACTCACCCTCTCACCCACCCCCACCCACCCTCTCACCCTCACACACCCTCTCACCCTCACGCACCCTCTCACCCACCCTCACCCTCACCCACCCTCCCCCTCACACCCCCTCACCCTCACACCCCCTCGCCCTCATACACCCTCACACCCCCACACCCTCACACACCCTCACACCCCCTCACCCTCACACCCCCTTACCCTCACACCCTCACCCTCACACCCTCACCCTCACACCCTCACCCTCACACCCCTCACCCTCACACCTCCTCACCCTCACACCCTCACCCTCACACCCCTCACCCTCACACCTCCTCACCCTCACACCCTCACCCTCACACACCCTCACCCTCACACACCCTCACCTTCACACCCCCTCACCCCCTCACCCCCTCACCCTCACACCCCTCAACCTCACACACCCTCACTCACCCTCACACGCTCACCCTCACAACCCTCTCACCCTCACACCCCTCTCACCCTCACACACCCTCACACTGCCACATCCTCACACCCCTCACCTTCACACACCCTCAACCTCACACACCCTCACCCTCACATCCCCTCACCCTCACACACCCTCACACACCCTCACTCACCCTCACACCCTCACCCTCACACCCCTCACCCTCACACACCCTCACCCTCACACCCCCTCACCCTCACACCCCCACCCCCTCACACCCCCTCACCCTAACACACCCTCACTCACCCTCTGTAGTGACCGGGTTTTTGGTTCTATTTCTGAGTGATGGTGACTTTAGCTTGCTACCATCCTAGATCCCTATTCTTAGCTTGTTCTGGTCCTTTTCAGGCCTCTTTTCAGACCTAGAAGCATAAACTAGAGGATAGCCCCTTTATATGTTGATAGATCCCTTATTTCTGACTCTAATCCATCTATTGCCTATTGGCTTTGACATTATTATGTGTCCTTTCATCATTTTCAGGCCTGAAGACCTATAGTAGAGGGTGGATCCTGTAGTTCTGACTTTATATTACCTATTGGTAGGGTTTGTGTATGTACTCTGATAGAGCTATGTGTCTATTTCATCCTTTTCAGGCCTACAAGGCCCAGAACCAGAGAGACTCCATTTTGCTTTCTGCCTCTGCTGACTGAGGAGCTTGCAGGGGATCACTGAAATAATATCGACTGACAAAATATCGACTTGCCAAAATATCGTGGACAAAATATCGACAGTCAAAATATCGAGTTTGTATCTACAAACAGGTAAGTACAAAAATATCGAGTACAAAATATCGTTAACAAAAATATAGATGTAAAAAATATCGACTTTATTAAAAACAGTGTTAAATTAAATTAATATTAAATTTTAATTACTAAAATATACTTAAAACGACTTAAATTAAATTATAATAATAAAATAATAAATGAAAATAATAAAAATAATTTTTTAAAATCTGATTTGTTGACCCTGAACCCTAAAAATACCCCTTTACCCAAAAACCCCAAACTGACCCTGAACCCTAAAAATACCCCTTTACCCAAAAACCCAAAACTGACCCTGAACCCTAAAAATACCCCTTTACCCATGACCTGAAAACTGACCCTAAACCCTAAAAATACCCCTTTACCCATGAACTGAAAACTGACCCTGAACCCTAAAAATACCCCTTTACCCATGACCTGAAAACTGACCCTGAACCCTAAAAATACCCCTTTACCCATGACCTGAAAACTGACCCTGAACCCTAAAAATACCCCTTTACCCATGACCTGAAAACTGACCCTGAACCCTAAAAATACCCCTTTACCCATGACCTGAAAACTGACCCTGAACCCTAAAAATACCCCTTTACCCATGACCTGAAAACTTACCCTGAACCCTAAAAATACCCCTTTACCCATGAACTGAAAACTGACCCTGAACCCTAAAAATACCCCTTTACCCATGAACTGAAAACTGACCCTGAACCCTAAAAATACCCCTTTACCCATGAACTGAAAACTGACCCTGAACTCTAAAAATGCTCCTTTACCCAAAATGTATCAATATTATTTAATTACCAATTAATTATTAATTAACAATAACAATAAAGTAAATATATTACAACATTAGGTGTAATTATTTTAATAATTAATATTATGTTATCAAAATTAATTACTTAAAAATAACACAAAATTATATATATAAAAAATGTACTCTAATTAATGTAATTAACTAATTACAATTAATTAATTAACAATTATTTACTAATACAAAATATATTCAAAATTATATTAATTAATTAACTAATTAATATTAATTAATTATCAATTAATTAATAATTAAAAATATTAACAAACATATATTAATTAATTAATTATTATTAAATTACTTCCCACCCTATTCCCCTATAAACCCACAACCCGCTACAGAATTACATTACGCAATTATTATCAAAACAAAATTCATGTAATAAAATATTTAATAACATTAATACACACTATTCACACATATTATTACATAAAAATACACTATAAAATATTATATATTATTAAAAAATCGATATTTTTGCTATCTATATTTTATACAGTCGATATTACTTCACTTACCTGAAAAACGATATTTTTGTAGTCGATATTATGTCCAGTCGATATTTTGTCCAGTATATTTTAAACTCGATATTATGTCCAGTCGATATTTTGGAGTCGATATTTTGTCTCTATACCGCTTGCAGGGTAAGGGTAATGTTTATAGTTAAGCTTGTTGTGTGCTAGAGGAAAGCCAGCGGAGACTGGTTCTTATCGAAAGAATGTGTTTGTCTGTTGGGTCCAGAAGGAACATGCAGATGGTCACTGCAGTTGCGTGGAGAGCCTTGGAGCTGGCACAAGAATTCGGTGGGAGGCAGCTTTCTGTTGGAAATTTCCATGAGGAGAGAGCATTCTATATTAGCGAAGTGGAGAGAGGCAGAGTGTTCAGATGGTCTTTGGAACTGAAGAGAGCGGTCAGATGAATCTTGGAATGGTAAAGTTCAGATGGTCTTTGGAGCTGAAGAGAGCGGTCAGATGAATCTTGGAATGGTAGAGTTCAGATGGATTTTGGAGCTGAAGAAAGCAGTCAGAAGCAGTTGCAGTCAGAAGCAGTTACTTGTCGGAAGGAGTTGTGATCAGAGGGAGTTGGTCAGAATGAGATGCAGTCTGGAGAGGATGCAGTCAGAATAAGTTGCTTTGCAGTTGGAGTAAGATGCCTTGGAGACAGAACGAAGTTACATCATGAGAGATCAGTTGGAGCAGGCAGTTAACAGCTGGAATTTGGAGTGATACCTTTTGGAAGAGATTGAAGTTATATCGTGGATGAGTCTGTGGGAGCAGCTGGAGTGAGTTGGACATTGGAGCTGGAACAATCACAGAGTGAAGAAGCTAGTGGAGCAGATGGCTATTGGAGCGGCAGAAAACTATATCATTAGACTGAAGTTGGAAGGTGAAGACAGTTCGTGGGAGAGAGGAATCCAGTGCAGAGTGATCGGCGCAGATGTGTGTCCAAGAGTGCAGGGGAGAATCTGAGATGAGCCAAGGCACAGACGAGAGAGGGACCCAGATGACAGCTAGAACAAGACTTCATAATAATCAGGTGATATCTGTCCTGTTATATTAGGGCCCATATATATATACATTAATCATTTCCTTTATTTTCTAGGCTATATTCCCTACTGTATTGTTGCACTGAATAATCCCTTTTCTTTCAGCGGTGTGCAGTCCTGTTATAATTCATTATTCAGCTATATGTGGATGTGTTAGTAATAAAGCTTTATGTATTCCTTAGATATGTCTATTTCCCTTTACTTTTCAGGCTATGTCTAGAGTGCTAGTTATTGTGATGTTATAATTTGCTATTGTGTAATAAAGGGACCCCAGTTCTTAGTGAACAGCTGCGCAAGTGTTATTTCTTGACGAAACTAACCTTTCTTCTAGTCAGATGCTGTTATGTGGACGGATGTGTTCCCCGTCCGGGTAAGTGGTAACTGAGCAAGGGAGCAGGGAGCGCCTAAATCAGAGAATAACCTTTGCATATTGTGATTTGGCCATTCTTGTGTGAGAGGATTGAACTGTCTATCTACCACATAAAATATAATATTAAATTCCCAGTAGATATTAGATATATAGAGAAACTTCCCAACAGAGAGAGAGAGAGAGAGAGCTGAAGGTATTCATAGGACAGAGATTGCCGCTAGAGAGAGTGGCATTAGTGAGAGCATTGATTGTGATCAATGTGTATACCCGCATGATTGTGGCTTGTTAGAGCACCGGGAGGATACGGTGTGTAGTGAGATTTCCGCTAGAGAGAGTGGTATTAGAGAGAGCATTGATTGTGGTCAATGTGTATACCTGTTGGATTGTGGTTTGTGAGAGATTGCCGCTAGAGAGAGTGGCATTAGTGAGAGCATTGATTGTGGTCAGTGTGTATCCGCACCAGATTGTGACGGAAGTGAGAACACAGGAGGATACAGTGTGTAGTGAGATTGCCGCTGGAGAGAGTGGCATTAATGAGAGCATTGATTGTGGTCAATGTGTATACCCACCGGATTGTGGCTTGCATGAGCACTGATTGAGGTCAGTGTGTAATGGTAAATGATCAGAACTGCCCCCTTCACTATGAGGAGGAGGGTAGCATAGTCTGGGCCTGAGTTGCCACGAGACTATAAGGTATGAGTGTGGTGTGGAATATGGAATTCCTTAGTAAATAGTGAGTATTCCTAGTAATCCTATAGATTTAGTGGTGTTTTTGATGATATGAGCTTGTATATTGCTAATTCCCCATCCCCAGGAAGGTACCTAGGTACCGTGGTAAGTAGGCTCTGGGGAGGGAGATGGTTACGTTTCGGCTGGATTGGTGGTGTCTTGGTGAGCTGGTGATATCTGGTCTGGAAATCTGGTCGTTACACCCTCTCACCCTCACACCCCCTCACCCTCACAACCCTCTCACCCTCACACACCCTCACTCACCCTCACACCCCCTCATTCTCACACCCCCTCACACCCTCACCCTCACACCCCCTCACCCTCACACCCCCTCACCCTCACACCCTTACACACCCTCACCCTCACACACCCTCACCCTCACTCCCCCTCACCCTCACACCATCACACCCCTTCACCCTCAACCCCCTCACCCTCACACCCCTCACCCTCACACCCCCTCACCCTCACACCCCTCACCCTCACATCCCCTCACCTTCACACCCTCACTCACCCTCACTCACCCTCACACACCCTCACTCACCCTCACAACCCCTCACCCTTACACACCTTCACCCTCACACACCCTCACACCCTCTCAGCTTCACACACTGTAACAGGCGCAGGAGAAATGGGCAGGATGTGAGTTCTCGTTAAAGAGGGTTTTATTGATGCAAACAAGAAAAACGCAAGTCTTCCTGGAAGGGACAGTTCGTCAAGGGGACCGGCTTCTATCAGACCTTCGGCTTATGGGCTTGATCGTCTCGCTTCTCCTATACCCTTCGGTGCTTCACCGGGGTGGATCCTCTTCGATGTCCGTCTTGCCTCTCGGTGAAAACAAACAAGACAAGTTGTCAGGGAAGTGCCCGTACTATATACAAATGTCAAGGGGATGGGAGTGAGGAAGCAAACCTGTGTCACACACTCTGGACGTCCGTCTAGCGAAGGAAATCGGTGAAGAGGGATAGGGTTACCGGGATAGGGAATACCAAGGATTACGCGGTGGACCAGCCCTTTCTAACAAACCCAGCACTTGATCTTGCTTCGTACCTGGGCTAGCCACACACCTCCCCCGGGTGTGTGGCAGGGCGTCTCGTGGGGACGTTGGCCTCCAGGCGTACACTCGGTCTCAGGCACCGCTTCTCCTCTGATCTCTGCTTCCTCCGTTCGTCTTCCTGACTCCACCAAACTCCTCTTGTCGCTCTGCTCCTCTTCTGTCTCTCTCCACACACCAACACTCCGGGTGAACAAGCACACCTGATTCTGCGTTTCTTCCGTATTTGACGTCGAAGCGTCCTCGGTTAGGCCCGCCCACCCTTCATTTGACTGAGAGTTAAAGGGCCAGTGTATTCCATCCTCGTCTGGCAATCCTATTCCGTAGTCAGCCTCAGGAATGTCGTTCTGTGGTGGGCAGAGAAGAGGGGGGGGAGTGGTGAAAACCCCTCGAGATTCCCAAATTCCCGTTTCAGGGGGTTCTGCCATTCTGCCTGATTACACACACCCTCACTCACCCTCACACCCTTACCCTCACACCCTCACACACCCTCACCCTCACACCCCCTCACCCTCACAACCCCTCACCCTCACACCCCCTCACCCTCACGCTCACACACCCTCACTCAACCTAACATAGCATAGCAAAACAAAACGTATAATAGCATAGCAAAATGTAGCACAGCATACCAAACACAACAAAACATAGCATAGACTAGCATACCAAAACATAGCATAGCAAAACCAAGCATAGCATAATAAAACACAACAAAACCTAGCATAACAAAGCATAGCATAGCATAAAAAAGCATAGCATAGCAAAACATAGCATAGAATAGCAAAACATAGAATAGCATAACAAAACACAGCATAGCATAGCATTACAAATCAAAGCATAGGATAGCAACACATAGCATAGCATAGCATAATAAAACAAAACATAGGATAGCAAAACAAAACATAGCATAGCATACAGCATCACTCAGCACCACCACAGTATCACTCAGGGGCACCACAACATCACTATGCGTTACCACATCATCATTGAACACCACAGCATCACTTGTTCGCCATTACATCACTCAGCACCACCACAGCATCAATCTGTGCAACCATTCAACAACAACTGGTTCAAATATGTTCTCTCAATGTTTCAAGCTTTATTACAAATGTAACAAAAAGATGTTAATATTTCCCATCTGTTCTTGGATTTTCGTCACAATAAAATACACTGAACATAATCTTCACAAAAGTTGTTTACAAAAGTTTAAGCTATTGCCATTATAAATTACAATAACCTTTATTTAAGTATTAATTATTAAAAAAAATTAAAAGCCATTGTTATTTGTAATATCAATACATGTAAGTCACGTAAATACAACACATATTGCATTACAAATGCTATAGGTGTCACATTTGCAAAAGTTATAACTATTGGCATTGTAAATTGTAAATTGTAAATTGTAAATTGTTGTGTCTTGTAAAGCGCACTGCTACCCGGAGGCCTCGTAGCGCTATAGACCGCTGGGGAACCCGTCCTGGCTTTCCCTGTGAGATAGTCCCTCCTGGGGGTCTCCAAGGTGAAACCAGGCATCCCTGGCGTTTGTGTGGGGCCGTTGTGGAGATGAGGCAAGCTAATGCCCAGAGTTGCCGAGTGTGCTCCCTGGTCGGAGTAGGCACCGATGCGAGAATTATCAGTCCGCAGATCCTGGTCCAAGACCCTGCCGCGTCGGGAATCGAACCCTGGTCCCGGGCCGTTCTCTGCACTCGGGTCTGCCGCCTCTAACCAGTGAGCCACACCTCTCCACTGCTATTAACGCCGCTATTTTCAAAACAAAACATAAATAAAAAAATTGTCATTTACAATACCAATAGCTCAAACTTTCCTAATGCGAGACCTATTGCATTGCAAATGCTTGTTTGTGTTCTGGACTGTCAGGAAAAGCTTGGGTCATTTCCAGTTTGCTTTTCACAAACAAACGCTTACTGTAGGGTTTGTTCTTGCAACCTCCACATCAACAGATGCACAGAAGGTAATGAGATTCCCCGGAGGCAGGCAGGGATCTCATGATAAGGTAGATCCTCATAGATGGGTGGTATTTAATTAAAAAAAATTATAAACAGGTATCTTTGGAGAGACTTAATGACTGCGAAGAGTCATATGGACGATTATTGGCCTAATCTCCACGTCCAGGGGCAACCAGGACCTGCAGGGCAGTACCTTTCTGGTTACTGACATTTATCACTGCTATCCCAGTGCCGAATGCAATCTTTCATAGCAAAAGGATAGCAAAGACTATCTGTAAATGGGATTGGCACAGTGATTTAGCATTCTAAAATTCCTGGAGGGCTTCTAATACAATGAAAAAAGGCAGATGACATCCCTTTTGCAGTAATTCTCAGCCACCATTGCAAAGTGCTACATGGCTGCTGCCTTACCTACTATTAATCAACACGGTCCACCTCACGTAAGGTCAGTGTGTATCCTGTTGTTGATGGAATACACAAAATGTGTAAAAATACTCCTCAAACACCAACAGGGCCCTTGGTGTCATGCTTCATCATCGGGGTCTTCCAGCCCGCTGCGGGATGGGGCAGTACTGCGACAAGCGACTACGCTGGAGCACCTTTTTAATGTAAGTGCTATGTGAGTGAATTGGAGTGAGTGTCAGTGGGGTCAGGGGTGATATAAATAAGTGGTGTTAAAAAATACCTGGCCTGGTGATAGAAAAACTATTTAATAAACACTGGCTGGTATTGTTAAAAATTGTGATTCGGAAAGATAAAGCGGATTAATGGGCTTACTTTCCTGTGCGGGTCAACATGTTTCGGGGCGCCATGCCCCTTCGTCAGGACCGGGGTCAGATCCCCCTGACACTCACTAGTGTCTTTCCACAATAAAAAGATTTATTAAGGGGTATGTACAAAATAGTGTGATGATACTATTTTTATCAATGTGTATAGACATATACTTTATATTTATACACTTTCCTAGCTAATACAGAAATTCTGATGTAGTATGCTTAGGGAGGTAGGAATCAGTGCCCCATGAGCCAACACTAGACAAAGGGTTTTTGAGGGTCCAGTCAACCCCCAGCACGGTTGTGCCTCCTCCTTCGTCCGTGGCTTCCGTGTTTAAGGAAGTTCTGACCCTTTCACTGAATTATTCAATATCCAAATATAGATTATTCAAGCGGTCAAGGCTTGCTTCAGGAGGGGTTAAATGTATGGGTCAAGTCGAGTACGACACATTAATCGCACAATATAAAAATCAAGTCCCATTAGTGTAATTTCTTTAAAAAGAAATACCATGGGGGCATATTCTGAAGGAGGTATCGCTGAGATATCGGCACCTTATAGGAGCCAAAGTCGCGATAAATTTTTCACCCCATTTACAGGCAGGTGCTTACAGCCAATAGCACCAGTTTACGTCGGATAGCTGCCTCAAAAAACATCGCCACAGATGACTCCCGCAACTATCGCTAATGAGATGCAGAGTAGGCGTTCCCGTGCCAAAAGCCGCAACAACACTACTCCACATCATTCTCAATGGACAGACATATCTGAGATAAGATCACAAAACACGTGATAAGGCACGTTAGCAGCAGGAAACTAACACCTGCTCCTACCTGGTGCAAAGTCAGACCACAGCCTGCACCACAAAAGGGAGACCAGCCCACAGCCACATCTGAAGGGCAGCCGATGCCATGGAGCCACCCGGGCCGGACACCCAAGAGGGTCACAACACCCACCACCACCACCCCCCGGGCACCACCTGGGCACACCCCACCACCATTGGACCAAGACACTGTATATCAACGGCCCAGAAACCTGGAAAAAAGCACCTGCCTGATGTTGCACTATTGCAGCAATCAACACACATGTGAGTACAGAAATTCTGAGTCATTCATGCACCATTAATAGACCAAACCAAATGTCACACACTAATTTGTCTCCAAACAACTATTGTGAAGAGTCATGGTGGGGCATCCCTGGACAATTTGTGAGTCCCAGCCTGCAACACAATATCAAAGATAAGAAGGTGTGTCAGGCACTCAGCAAAGGATAGGGAGAGAGAGAAAGAGAGAAAAAGAGGGAGACTGAATAAGGAGCGCAATGCCAATCATGACCTTGGCTCATCCAAACATGCCAACAGCTGCATGTGTCTCGAAATCCGTACACCCCAAATCACAGGCCTGGCATCAAAGTCAGCGTAAAGGCCACATCACATCTCCGAAATGCAAGCAATAGTCAGACCAAAATTATGAATATTAGCTCCTTTGTCCACTCCCTACACACAGGGCGGAAGGCCAACTGACCCTCCGACTTTGTTCCTGAATGCGGCTGGCACACCCTGCATGAGATACTAAACCAGCCTCCGATTACTCCAACACCACGAACAGCACTAATGAAAAGCCAATGAGCCCACACCCCACACACACTTGTCCCAGCACGACCTACACCTGCAAGGGATGGCTTTGAGACATTGGCCAAAAACTACCCATACGTCCAAACGTTACACACACATATAACTCATTGCCCAGAGCTGTGGCATGTCGTCCACAGAATTGCCGCCGGTCTGAGGAGTGCCAGTGCTACGAGACCAACAAACGCAATGGCAGGCATTCCCGGGCACATGCACAACCCCTGTCACGTGGAACTCTACCGGGCACTAATGCTGCATTGGGATCACTGCCTATGGCAGTGCTGCAAATCAATTACCGTCTGAGTTTCCGACTTGCCTACGTCACCTGCGACCAGCCCTGGTTCCACTGTCGATCATGCACATTCAAGTGCCCAATGGAGGTATGCCTATCCAATGCAACAGTATCTGAATTGGATTATGACCTAACAGAGCACCCCCTGCCGGGCCCACGAACAGGAGTGCCACTGGGATACCCTTGCATTGGACACACTGATCATTGGCGTATGTGCTGGCTGTTAGGAATGGGGGATTGCACAACTCCTCATGTGCAGTGACCACATCGAGGTACTACCCTATTGGGCTGTGTTGCAGATTGGGGTAACGGTGTGGACTGAGCACACTTGCCCAGACCAGTTAATGCATTGGCTGACCTGTGTGTTCCTTGAACACGACAATGACGTACTCTTGGAACACATTGCCCATGCAGCTGCCCTCGCATTCATGGACAAGTAACTATGTTCCTGCAGCCACATCAGATTGTCACCCACAGCACAGCTCCCAAACCCTTGGGGAATGCTCACATATCCCACCACAACAGTGGACATGTCTGCCTTCATCTGGACTTGGAATGCATGTGCGTGGAACTACCTGTGTGTATACACACTTGTGCAAGGTGAGGCACTTCAATGATCGGATCTGCACAGCGTCGTTTGGCAACGTTCCCAAATAAGACATACTGATGGGGGGGAGTACTCACATGCCAATGTAGCATGACATGTGACCTTGTTGGACCCTTCCACCTGATCACTGTCAGCAGAGCGGACAGTCGGTGTAGTCCGGTGGCAAAACTCTTTGCAGACCTCATGGGCTGTGAGTCATAACCCCTGGCACAGGGCAATGGGCAGACGCCAAGTACCACATGACTCAACCAGCAAGGCAAGGTGGGCTGAGAACTTTGCCATCCTGAATGATTTAGTGTACTTCTTTGCACCGCCATGTCTTTCACCTGGATCACTGACATAATATCGAGGGACATAATATCGAGTACCAAAAATATCGGCGACAAAATATCGACAGACAGAATATCAACTTTGTATCTACAAACAGGTAAGTACAAAAATATCGAGTAAAACATATCGGTTACAAAAATATCGTTTATAAAAATATCAATTTTATTAAAAACAATGTTAAATTAAATTAAATTAATATTAAAAATTTACTAAAATATACTTACAAATATTTAAATTACCTTATAATAATTAAATAATTATTTAAAGTTATAACAAAAATGTTTTACAATCATATTTGTTAAAACATATATATATAGTAACATAATATAATTAAGATATATCCAATATTAGGATAGCGGAAGTATAAAATTACTATTCCCACTCCAGAGAGTGCAACAGTAGATAAGGCGTTGGATAGCGTAGAGGTAAAAATTACTATTTCCTCTACAGAGAGTGCAACAGTAGGGAAAGCATTGGATAGCATAGGGGTAAAAATTACTATTCCCACTCCAGAGAGTGCAAAAGTAGGGAAGGGGTTGGATAGCGTAGGGGTAAAACTTACTATTCCCACTCCAGAGAGTTCAACAGTAGGGAAAGCATTGGATAGCGTAGGGGTAAACATTTCTATTCCCACTCCAGAGAGTGCAACAGTAGGGAAAGCTTTGGATAGCGTAGGGGTAAAAATTACTATTCCCAATCCAGAGAGTGCAACAGTAGGGAAAGCGTTGGATAGCGTAGGGGTAAAAATTACTATTCCCACTCCAGAGAGTGCAACAGTAGGGAAAGCGTTGGATAGCCTAGGGGTAAATATTACTATTCCCACTCCAGAGAGTGCAACAGTAGGGAAAGCGTTGGATAGCGTAGGGCTAAAAATTACTATTCCCACTCCAGAGGGTGCAAAAGTAGGGAAAGCGTTGGATAGCGTAGGGGTAAAAATTACTATTCCCACTCCAGAGTTTGCAACAGTAGAGAAAGGGTTGGATAGCGTAGAGGTACAAATTACTATTCCCACTCCAGAGAGTGCAACAGTAGGGAAAGCGTTGGATAGCCTAGGGGTAAAAATTACTATTCCCACTCCAGAGATTGCAACAGTAGGGAAAGGGTTGGACAGCTCAGGGGTAAAATTTACTATTCCCACTCCAAAGAGTGCAACAGTAGGGAAAATTTTGGATAGCGTAAAGGTACAAATTACTATTCCCACTCCAAAGAGTGCAACAGTAGGGAAAGCGATGGATAGCGTAGGGGTTGAAATTACTGTTCCCACTCCAGAAAGTGCAACAGTAGGGAAATTGTTGGATAGCGTAGGGGTAAAACTTACTATTCCCACTCCAGTGAGTCCAACAGTATAGAAAGTAGATACTTCATATATTATTTAAAAAGATATATATATATTAATATCTATAAAACATTTAATTAAAAGTAATTACCACTTTCATATAATATAATAATTAATTAATTACAAATACTAATTTAATGTAATCATTACAAATAATTATCTATTAACACTAATTAATTACAAATTAACAATTAATTAATTAGTAATTAAACAGTTACTTGACAATTAAAATCTAATAAATACAAAAAAAATTAACATATGTAATTAGTTATAATTAAATTACTTCCCACCCTATTCCCCCATAAACCCACAACCCACTACAGAAATTAAATTACTTAAATTAACATAATTATCAATTAATCACTTAAATAAAATTATTTGGCATTTAACATTTAATTAATTACCCAAAAAAAATATTATTTAACAATTATTATAAATGAATACCAATAAATAAATTATAATTATATTACACTACATAAATTAACATATTTGATTAATTATAATTAAATTACTTCCCACCCTACTCCCCTATAAACCCACAACCCGCTACAGAAATTAAATTAGTTAAATTAACATAATTATCAATTAATCAATTAAATAACATTAATTGGCAATTAAAATGTAATGAATTACTAAATAAAAATTCATTAACAATTAATTATTAACAAATACCAATAAATACATTTACATAGTTCATTGATTATAATTAAATTACACCAAACAAATTAACATATTTAATTAATTATAATTAAATTACACTACATAAATTACCATATTTAATTAATTATAATTAAATTACTTCCCACGCTACTCACCTATAAACCCACAACCGGCTACAGAAAATAAATTAGTTAAATTAACATACTTATCAATTAATCAATTAAATAAAATTAATTGCAATTAAAATGTAATTTTTTACTAAATAAAAATTAATTAACAATTAATTATAAACAAATACCAATAAATAAATGTGCATATTTAATTAATTAAATTACTTCCCACCCTATTCCCCTATAAACCCACAACCCGCTACAGAATTAAATTACGCAAAATTTAAATAACATTAAATTTATTAATTAAATTACATTATAACATAAATAAACACTTTTAACACATAAAATACACTAAAAAAAATTTGATATTATTAAAAGTTCAATATTTTCTTAACCTATATTATGTACTTCGTTATTTTGACTATCTATATTTTAGAATTCGATATTACATTACTTACCTTCAAAACGATATTTTTGATGTCTATATTCTGTCCATTCGATATTCTGTCCAGCCTATATTTTGTTCTCGATATTATGTCCATTCGATATTTTGTAGTCGATATTTTGTCTGTTTACCCTTTCACCTCAATATGTTCCCATGCTCCGTGTAATTGTCCCTAGCAAGTCCCTGCATTTTGTGGCTCTTGCCTTGTCCATACTGACACGCACATGCCAATAAGGTCCCTGCAACTGCACTACTGTCCAACTGTGATGAGTGTTGATTAGATGTACGAATCATGTGCCAAAATGTGCATTGTCCTCACATAGGGAGGGACTGAGTAACGCCTGTACAATAGGGGTGGGTCCCTTTTGACTGCTCCACCTCTGTGTGTTGGGACAATTGCAGGCAGGCCTGTTCACTTACGTGTTTCTAGCAATGTGATTATGGTTTTCAACCTCTGACCATGTGAAGCTATGCCATGAATCACAACAGAGTGTGTCCACACGGTGCACAGACATAATATCGAGTCCAAAATATCGTTTGGACATAATATCGAGTAAATAATATACACTGGACAAAATATCGACTGGACAGAATATAGACTACAAAAATATTGTTTTGAAGGTAAGTGAAGTAATATCGACTGTATAAAATATAGATAGCAAAAATATCGATTTTTTAATAATATATAATATTTTATAGTGTATTTTTATGTAATAATATTAGTGAAAAGTGTGTATTTATGTTAGAAATAATTTTATTAAATGATTTTTGATTTTATAATTATTGCGTAACGTAATTCTGTAGTGGGTTGTGGGTTTATAGGGGAATAGGGTGGGAAGTAATTTAATTATAATTTATTAAATATGTAAATTTATTAATTGATATTAATTTGTAATTAATTGTTAATTAATTTATATGTGTCAATTAATTTAATAGTAATTGCAAAATAATTATTAATAATTGATTAATTGGTAATAATGTAAATTTTACTAATTTAATGCAGTAGCGGGTTGTGGGATTATAGGGGAATAGGGTGGGAAGTAATTTAATTAAAAATAATTAAATATGTAAATATATTTATTGATAGTAATTAGTAATTAATTGTTAATTAATTTATATGTATTAATTAATTTAATAATAATTGTTAATTATTTTATATTAATTGATTAATTGGTATTATGTGAATTTTACTAATTGAATTTCTGTAGCGGGTTGTGAGTTTATAGGGGCATAGGGTGGAAAGTAATATATTAATAATTAATTAAATAATAAAAAAATACACGTTATTTATTTGGAAATAATAGTGAAATAATTTTTAATTATTAAAAAATTAATTGTTTATGTTTAATTAATTTGTATTAATAGGTGAATAAATTAAAGAATTATTGTTATTTAATAAATGTCAATTATTATTTATTCTATTACATAACATTTTTATTTAATTTTTAATAATTATTATTAGATATTTCTTGTTAGATTTTTGATTTATATATGAAAGATTTACTTTCCCTAATGTTGTTTTTTCTGGAGTGTGAATTGTAATTTTTACACCTACGCTTACCAACGCTTTCCTTACTGTTGCACCCACTGGAGTTGGAATACTAATTTTAACCCCTACGCTATCAAACGCTTTCCCTACTGTTGCACCCACTGGAGTGGGAATAGTAATTTTAACCACTACGCTATCCAACGCTTTCCCTAATGTTGCACCCACTGGAGTGGGAATAGTAATTTTAACCCCTACGCTATCCAACACTTTCCCTACTGTTGCACTCTTTGGAGTGGGAATAGTAATTGTAACCCCTACGCTATCCAACGCTTTCCCTACTGTTGCACTCTTTGGAGTGGGAATAGTAATTTTAACCCCTACGCTATCCAACGCTTTCCCTACTGTTGCACCCACTGGAGTGGGAATAGTAATTTTAACCCCTACGCTATCCAACGCTTTCCCTACTTTTGCACCCACTGGAGTGGGAATAGTAATTTTAACCCCTACGCTATCCAACGCTTTCCCTACTTTTGCACCCACTGGAGTGGGAATAGTAATTTTAACCCCTACGCTATCCAACGCTTTCCCTACTTTTGCACTCTTTGGAGTGGGAATAGTTATTTTAACCTCTACGCTATCCAACGCTTTCCCTACTGTTGCACCCACTGGAGTGGGAATAGTAATTTTAACCCCTACGCTGTCCAACGCTTTCCCTACTGTTTCACCCACTGGAGTGGGAATAGTAATTTTAACCCCTACGCTATCCAACGCTTTCCCTACTGTAGCACCCACTGGAGTGGGAATAGTAATTTTAACCCCTACGCTATCCAACGCTTTCCCTACTGTTGCACCCACTGGAGTGGGAATAGTAATTTTTACCCCTACGCTATCCAGCGCTTTCCCTACTGTTGCACCCACTGGAGTGGGAATAGTACATTTTACCTCTACGCTATCCAACGCTTTAGCTATAGTAGAATTCACTACAGTGGTTACAATATTTGTTATTTATTTTGCTATGCTACGGTAACATTATTATATATGTTTATTTAATATAAAAAAAATTATATAAATATATAGGTATTCATTTTTTAGATTTATTTTTAATTTAAAATAAATATTTATTAAGTCAAGTCAAGTCAAAGATCTTTATTCGGAATTAAAAATATCCATAAAAGTACAAACAAAATACATTTTCAGACAATAGCAGTGCAATACAATAATAATACAGCTGGAAACAAAAAATTCTTTAAGGCTAGTAAGTCAATGTCAGTTCCATTTTCACATTTACATACAGATTGTCCCTTTTAAAAACACATTATATACAATTAAAAGAGGTTTTAAAACATAGTTTAAAAGAAGGTGAATCAATGGGTAGAACGGCATCATCAATAAGTCCATACCTATAATGTACAAACATCAGCAATAATGATGTGCAAATTAGCGAATTTCTAAAAGTGCATAAAGAGTGCAAATGTGCAAATCTTAAACATCGATAAGTAAAGTGGCTCGTGATCTAACGGCAGCTTTGAGAAAACAGCTCACCCTGAATATTACTTCATCTGTTCTCAATAACAAAAAGGACCTTAAAGCTATTCTGAAGCTAGTCAATTTCTCTTTTCTACAATAGGGCATTAGGTAATGAGCGGAAAGTTTTTTGTAGAAGCCACAGAAGAACAAAAAATGCATAAGGCTCTGTTTCATGTTAGGGTTACATGGACAATTCAAAGTTTCAAGGTGTCTGTTGTAGCCCAGAGGGAAGTTTAGTAAATTTACTATACTCCCATCACGAAAACGAAACAATAGGCTCCGGTTCCATCTGCCAAGATGCAAGCATAAATACCTGTATGGAGGGCCTGGATGTTTAATATGAGGTTCCGAGTAGCCCATGTAATTCCTAACAGTGCATTTAGATAGATTCTTCATTTCTCGCTCTTCTCTATATAAAAAATATAATGCCCTGAGAATAATGGTCTTATGAGAACGATTTATTAGGCTAGGCGAAGTAAACAATAAACCATGTCCTACACTATCGAGGCAATCTTTTACCGCCTTTAACCACGGTATAAGATGTGCCCTATCGCACTTTAAGCAATCTAAAATAATATCGCGGGTCAAGGTGGCAGCTGGGTTTATCCATATCTTTAGCCAGAAGAGTGCTGGTCTTGATTTTACAAAATCTTCTATATATGAAATATTAAGTTCATTATGACATACATAGTGTGGAGAACAAATCACCCCACCCAACACCTTTCGGCAAAACCTATTTTCTTCTGTTTGAAGACCGATGCAATTAGTGTAACCCCAAACCTCGGCACCATAAGTGCCAGTTGGAATACATTGGGTTTGGTAGATCTTAACTAATGGTGTTATTACATCGGCATGGTTGGGTTGTTTCAGGGAAGTAACGCTATTTATTGCCTTACCCAACTTATTCCTGGCATAAGATACATGTGCATGCCACGAGCCGCTATTTGAGAAAAGCAGCCCCAAATAGGGGAAGGTGTAAGTGCTTTTCAAAACATTTGACCCTGATTTGATCTCTGCAATTTTATAGTTTTTAGGCCCACAACTCATAATTAAGGATTTTTTAAAATTAGTGGTCAGGCCTAAATCAGCCATAAAGAGAACAAATCCTGAAATTAAAGTGCGAAGTGCCTTTGGGGTGCGGCCCATAAGGACCGCATCATCGGCATAAAGAAGGGTAGGTATGGGGACTCCGTTTACATGTGGTACATCTTTTGTAATGGTGTTCAACAAGCTACTCAGATTATTGATATATAAAATAAAAAGGAGGGGGGCCAGCACACACCCCTGTCTGACCCCCCGCCCTATTCTAATATCGTCAGAAACTTCGCCAGATTGGTTTATACGCACATGTGCTCTTAAATCGCTATGTAAAAAAGCTAAAAAGTGGACCAGATGATCATCCAAACCATAATCAAGAAGGGTGGACCATAGGCGGGAACGGTTAACAAAATCAAACGCAGAACTTAAATCCATAAAACCAAAATATAGAGGGGATTTCTTAGCAATATTGTATTTTGCCATAATTAGATTCAAGTTCAGGCATTGTTCCACCGTACCAACATTGCTACGGAAACCAAGTTGACTTGGGTGCAAGATCTTACTCTCTTCAGCCCACGTTCTAATTCTTTTGAAGATGACCCGCCCCAAAACTTTCAAAGTGTTGTCAATTAACGAAATGGGGCGGTAGCACCCTGGGTCTAGCCTGCCGCCCTTCTTGAAAATGGGGACGATTGTACTGCAGGACCATGTTTCTGGTATGTGTTCGTTTGTAAGATTGTTAAAAACATTACATAGTAATGGTGCCCAGAAATCCGGCTCACACTTTAATTGGTCAATTGAAAGCCCATCAGGGCCGGGTGCCTTATTTCCAGCGCTTTCGGATATGGCATCCTCAACCTCAGACACAGAAATATTAAGAGGGCTTAAGGGGGGGGGGGTCGGCGCAGGGTTGCTAGGTGTAGCATAAGTTTTAGCAAAATGTTCAACCCAAATAGGTCCAGTGATGTTACAATTAATTGCCGTTAAATTTGAACCTATAGATCTTATCTTCTTTACCTCCCTCCAAAACCCAGTGGTGTCTTTCAATTCGGCTGAGCGTGCCAGGGAACCCCAATGGGTTTTAAGCAATTCATTTGATCTGGTTCGCAGGGTAGATTTATACTCTGCTCTTAGTAGCCTTATTTGGGAGATGTCCCTGGGTTCGGCTTTTAGGGCAGCTCTCAACTTCCTATTTGCCTTTGAACAGGAGGCATCAAACCATCTAGGTGTTTCCTCAGCTTTACTAGAAGCAGGTCTGGAAATCTCACCTTTTATTGCAGAGCAGAGTTCAGTGAATGATTTAATGATATTAACCCCTTGACCAGTGCTGTTAAGACAATATTCAATGAGAACGGGGTGTTTTTTGATAATTTTTGCTAGTGTTCCCCTATTATCTACGCCCCGCCAAATTACCCTCAGTTTGTCAGTTGAAGCTTCAAGGTTCCTTGCACCTATTTCATTTCGTGGGCGCTTACCCCTCGGAAGCAGTAGGTGAATAATGATCGGGTAATGGTCGCTGTAAATTTTACATACAACTTCTGCCTTTATTAGGGCGTTTGCGATAGGGGGTGAAGCAAAAACATAATCAATTGTGGTTCCGCTCCCATGGCCAATAAAGGTTGGTAAAGGTGCGGCACTAGATCCTATACCAGCATATTCCATACAGTTTACAAGGTCTCTAGTTGCAAGGAGATTTGACAGTTCTGTACCCCTTCTGCAAGGGGGATGTCTTGGGTATAAATGGGCATTAAAGTCCCCTCCTAGACAGATACCGTCAAATTTCCCATACTTCTGTCCATCCATGATCCCGTCAATAAAATCAAATAAAAGAATAAAATTACGGTTTGGTTGGGACAAAAAATCATTGTTATAGAAATTGATCAAACATAGCCTTATCCTTTGGGTGTATGACAGTGCCATAAAGCTAGGGCAATCGGTTTGGAGTATATCAGTTTTAACATCAGCAGATATTTTGACCCAGATAGATAGTCCCCCACTGGGTCGACCAAATGGGGGGGCAAGAACAGTCTTATTATAGCAACTGTACCCCTCAAACAGCAAGTCATCAACACACCACGTTTCTTGAAACATTAATATATCATGGCAATTGACCCAGTCCTTCCAAGAGCTAATTTCCAGCTTGGCCTTCAGGCCAGCGATATTCCAACTAAGGATTGACAGATTCTTATCTTGCTTCTTACAAGAACCCAGGTCAAATTCAGGCGAGGATGTTAATGTAGTATGCCCCTCTTGCTCACATGATATTTTTGGTGCAGAAGTCTTAGATAGTATTTCCACTGGCTGATCTGGGACAGAGTGTGCAGAAGCAGGTTCTTCGGTGATGGAAGACAGTCAATCCAATGTTCCAAAATCTTGGAATATTGAGAACCTGTTGTGCAATGGGAATACAGGTGGGGGCTGCATCATTTTGTGTGGTGGCCGGTAAAAATAATTTAACGGTAGAGGGGTCACCACAGTAGATGGGCCGTGTTGGACAAAATGTTTGTTCAACAGAAATTTTGCAGTCCCCGGGTTCCTGAAATTAATTATAATGCAATCCCCATTAATGTTTTTGAAAAGAGGACCTACCCAGGTTACTCGTCTTGTGGATATGATCTCTTTGGAAATATCATAACCCACCCCCTTATGCTTCGTCAGCCAGTCGATACACTTGTTGTGCAATTGGACCCATGATTCTCCTTGCCCTTCCCTGAGAGGTGGGATGCCAGCCAGAACCAAGACATAAGGACACGCCTCAGGTGGGAGATGTAAGGCAGGGCCTTGATGTTTGATAGGCCTGGTGTCTTCATGTGAAGTCTTATTATGGCGCTGGATGGAGTTCGTAGAGGCCTTCTGTGTTGTAGTGCCTGCTACTGGATTGCTTTTAGGATTTTTCATTGGCGCATTAGTAGCAACAGCATTGGGAGGGGAAGAGGATTTAACCGGGGAATCAGGAGCACTAATAACTGCATTAGACTGCGGGGAGGATTTGGGCAGGGAGTTTGTCGAAGTTCTTCCTCTTGCGCCTTTAGTCGATGTAGATATATTAGTTGGTGTGTTGGTGACAACCTGTGAATCCTTAGCCTTGTTGGTAGTTTGGTCACTGCAAGTAAGCACACGGGTGGTGGATTCCAGGTCTTTTAATAGACGTTCAACTCTTAATTTATCCAAACACGCTGTACCCTTTCTCTTGGCATCATCATTTTTGATTAAGTTTTCCAGTCTGTCCAATCTTTTAAAAATGTTATTAAATTGTTTGATCATTTGACCTTCGAGTTGCTTAAAAATTGTGTCCGTAATGGTCTCGATGAGATTTCCCTCTGATTTGGAGTAGTTGCTGTTTATGTTGTTATGCAGCTCAGTCTGAGTGGAAGTAGACACTGAGACTTGAGAACCATTATTTATTATTACTTCTGCATCACCAGGATGTGATTGATCCTGTGCGGATACAGTCTGTTGAGATGGTTTCTGTTTCTTTCCCCTACTCCACATACTTTGTGGTGTTGGTTGATTCGCACTTCTAAGGGGCTGCCTCCTATTGTTGCAAGTTAGTTTTACTGAGCCCCTTTTACGTTTAGCTCCTGTATTCTCTGTGACCTCAATAATTACGTCAGTAGTTGGTATTGAGGAAGCAGGGTCTGGTGCTATATAATTGACGGTATTTTCGTCATCCAAAACAATGGGCACATTAACAGGAGGATGTGACGGCTTAACCACAATAACTTCAGGGGTTATATGTGTGTTTCCAGTTATGCAACTTTTACTGCTTGTTACACTCGGTTGATTGGTGTTGAGCGAGCCCATAGAAAACCTCCTCTCAGTCTCCACAATTTCATTGAATGCAGTTTCTATCAATGTCTCAAAGGATGTAATGAGGGAGACGGAGGTATCGACATCCTGAGTTAATACATCAGTATTATTGCTGATAATATTGCAGTCGCCCATTTTAATATCCAGATAAAGTGCTCACCTTTACGGGGAAATGTTAGAGGGGTGGGCCGCCCGACCACTGATGACCTCTGACGGCCTCAGACGGCCCGCCCTCTGCCCGGGCTCTGCCCGGCGTCGCCCGCGCGCGTCCCACGACGCGGAGGGGAAGGCTGTGCTTTGTAGCGCCTCCGGGCGTGAAGACAGCGGGGCACAGGAAGTCAGCGCAAAGCCCGCTGGGAGCTGTAGTCTCCAGCCGCTCCTGGATGGGCGATGGCGGCGAGACCTACAGCGTTGGCAACCCAGGGGCAGGAGCTGCGTGCTGGCGTGTGGTCCGGTAGGTGCGCCTGCTGTGGATTGACCCCCGCTCCACCGAGGGGAAGGCTGTGCTTTGTAGCGCCTCCGGGCGCGAAGACAGCGGGGCACAGGAAGTCAGTGCAAAGCCCGCTGGGATCTGTAGTCTCCAGCCGCTCCTGGATGGGCAATGGCGGCGAGACCTACAGCGTTGGCAACCCAGGGGCAGGAGCTGCGTGCTGGCGTGTGGTCCGGTAGGTGCGCCTGCTGTGGATTATTAATATAACATTATTTAAATAATTTAAAGTAAGTTTAGACTAAATATATTTATTACTACATTAGTATTAACTTAATTTAAAGACATTAAAAAAAACGATATTTTTACAGTCTATATTTTAGTAACTCGATATTTTAGAGTCAATATTTTTGTACTTACCTGTTTAAAGATAGCCAGTCGATATTTTGTCCATCGATATTTTGTCAACGATATTTTGTCAACTCGATATTTGTGAGGTCAATATTATTTCAGTGATCCGTGTCCACACAGATTTGTGTGAGTAGGTATGCAAAGTGAACTTCTGGTGTGACATGTGATGTAGGACACCACATCTGGCCTGCTTCCGATTTGGTCATTCCTACACACATTCCTACATATCCAATACATGGACTTGTGCCTAAGTTAGGGAGTAGCGAGATTGCGCCAATGTGCAACAAGGACACAGCTAGTACTCACCTTCACAGACATACAACTGGCCATGTGGCCCAAGGTTCAGCATGCACATTGATGTAATTTACGAGGGTGTATCCTCTTGTGCATTCATTGTGCATTCATACATACATACGATCACACTTGAGTGCACATAGTCATGACACATCTGTGTGATTTAGAATGTTTTATTCACATTCTGGTGCATTCTAGAGCTGGAGTTGTACATGGTCATGCCAAATCACATTACATGGGAGCCCAGTGGTGGGCCTACCACAGTCTTTTGGGGATTGGTCAGTGATTTGGGATAGGGAGAATGCAGTCCGCTGTGTTTGCCAACCTTTGAAGATATGCCAGTCCATGTCAGAGTCCAGGTGTATGTCGCAGAGTGTTCGGGGGTCAGTGGAAGGTGTTGTCCCAAGTCATGATGCATAGGGCAGATCCAGGCAGGGACAGGTCATATGGTGGTGATGAATGCTACTACCTTCCTCACATAGTAATTAGCATCCACATCTTAGTCCTCTGACACTTCCTCAGTGTCCGGTGTGTCCGGTGTATGTGGCGGGGTAATGGCTGCGTCACTGGGTGCCACTGACACATCAGGGTGTGATGGTGGTGGGACTGCATCACTGTGTGCCACAGACAGATCAGGGGTCAGTGAGGTGTGTGTGACAGTTCCCGCTGCAGTCATCTGGGACCGGCTCAGTGGCAGCAATGGCAGGACGATGAACTGCAAGACATGGAAGATCCCAGCTACATCTCGCTGGTGTTCAGCCGTGGCAGCCATACTTCCAGCCTGAATCTGCTCCATGGTCTCAATTGTCGTGCGCATCTATGCCAACTCTGTGCTGTCATCGCTGGTGCCTGTCTGACTGCACAGTTCTTGTATCCGAGAGATGGCCCCAGCGATGTCAGCCTAGGATTGCCAGTGAGCATAGTGCGGACAGTGTGTGTCTATTAGGGACTGTAGGTCGTTCCTGATGGGACTCAGACACCCACATATGGCATCGAGTTTGGCTGCCACGAGCTGGAAACCCAACGCAGCTGATTAGCCAACTCCACCTGGCAAACCAACACATGGCGCTGGAATTCCATGTGTTGCTCGTGGGAGTCCTGGGAGACAGCTGTGGTGGTGTGTGTTTCCTGGTGTGTGGTCTGTGCAGGTGGTGGGGTCACCTCGGGGCAGCTGGTCTGCCCTGCTGCTGGTGGTGGGGTGAGGAAGCTGTCTATTAGCCATTGGAGGGTGTTTAACAGATGTGCAGGTTGTTCTCTTCATCATCACTGATGAGATTGGTGGTCTGCTCTGCAATAAGTGTTGTTTGTCCTCCTGCAATGTTAAGGGGAGATGCATATTAACAGAGGTTCCCATGTGTGTTTCCGTTTTGCAGATGTTTACATGCAGACTGCATGACAATGCACATTGTGACTGTTATAATGGAGCTTGCTATTTAATGGCAGACAGTGGGTTTCCCGGTTACATGACGGATGTGTGTTAGCACCCGTACATTGTCATCGCACAGTGTCAGGCAATGCCAGATGTGAGTGGCCAGTTACTCAGCAAAAGCGGAACCTGTTGTGTTCTCTGTCCCACATTGCCGTCATTGGTGATGTTCTGTAGTTGCTATGTGTGTGTGCAGCATTGTGGGGGGCAACCCTGCTGCTCTGATTACCTGGACATTTGTCTCTTTGAGGTGGTGTGCCTTTGAATTGTGTGCTTTTTGGGGACTGGAATGTTTGCGATTTGAGTCATTTGTGCTCTTGCACAGAATCTTTGTCCTTGTGCATTGTTTGTCTGCTGTGTGTATTGGACGGCATGGGTTGTAGGTACACGTGAATGTGTCAGTGTGATCTGCTCCTTTATGGATGTGATCCACACTGGGCCACCTCCAAGTCGAATCGTGCACAATGTAATTTATTTATGCTGCTGCCATGCTATGGGTCATGCAATGTAACTTGCTTTGTCAGTGTGGCTCACACAGCCGCTGCTTTTCTGGTTTCATCACATGTGTGTGGGTTGGTAGTGTAGTTGGTTCTTTGGAGGGGGCCCATGTGTGCACATGGTGGACGGGGCCTACTTGGTGTTTGTATGTGTGCTGTAGTGTGACAAGGGTATCATGGACATGTTCCACTGTCATTGTGCATGTGCGGTGTGCTACACATGATTGTGCATGTGTGCCATTGTGCCCATCTCCCCGTCTCCCAGTTCCTGGTCATCACTCACCCTGTTGCTGTTGGGTCAGGTCTTATCATGCTGTGTCCAGGCCCTGACTCCTGCCACCGTCTCCACACTGTTGACTGTGGCCACCATTTCATCAAGCTCATCCAGCTCGTCGTGTGGCACAGGTCTCCCACCTCCAGTCGCCGTTGTTGCCTTCCTGTTGGCGGTGAGTTTCTGTTTGGTCTGGCTTTGCACATATTGCCAGAGCCTCTTGACCTCCTCCATTGACCTCCTCGCCACACCGACTGCATTGACGTTGGTGGCGATGGTCTGCCATATTTCCATTTTTGTTGCCAGTGCCGCAGTGAAGGTGATGAACAGTTGTTGGTAGTGTCCCACCTTCCCTGTGACGATGATCCGGTCTTCCTGCGGACTGAACCTCGTCTTCCTCTTCTCCTTGCCCTTACCCGAGCACGTTGTGCTGCACATATAAAGCACTAATTAACTCTTTCAAGTGACTAATGTCGTATGCTATTTAATGTTGCATTCAATGCTCACATAACCTATGCTCACAATATTTGCTTATATTCGCTTATAGCTCTGTGCCATTTGTCTTTACCACTGCTTGAACATTATATGGATGTTTACACAAACAACTGTGCCCGGTATATGTACTGGTTTCACGTGCTAATTTTGCTTTTTCTAACGAGGCATTACCTACATTACCTTATTGCTTTCATGCTTTTAAGGAGGTTTCTCTGTACCTATTGCATTTTCTTATACCAATGCTTAGTTATTAGTACAGATTTATAACCCATTTTGCTTCTGCTTTGATAATATGTGTTCTACTGTGTTATTTATTTATTATACTCTTTAAAACACCGTTGTTTCCTGTTTTGCTCTATCAAATGGTGCTGCTGCTCATTAATCTTTAGTGCTTTCTGATTTTCTTGCTCTTGACACTCAATTATACTTACAGTGAATAATTTCTTTATGGGGAGGTTGCCCAAGGACTTACACAAGCCTTCCCCCCTTACACAAAAGTCTTTGGTTCATACAAGTTCCTGCTACTAGTGCCTATCAATGGAAGACTTACCTGACACACCATCTTCTAAAGGATCCTCAGCATCTTCCAATCCATCAACATCTGGCACTGGCAAAGGTTCCGCTAATAGACTGAAGAAGGATCCTCCTTCTCCTCCTAAATAATCCTCCTCCGCTACAATGGATATCTTACTAGATGAGATAAGAGCCTTGCGTCCTTTCATTGAGGAGACAAAATCTACACTACAAATGGTTTCGGATAAATGGTCAAATGTTGATGATCGTGTCACCACTTTAGAATGAAACGTTGCCTTCACTTGAATCTTCTGTTTCCAAAGTAGATCCGATATGCGCACAATTTTCAGTTCTACACAAACAAATTGAAAACTTGGAAAATAGAAATCAAAGAAACAACCTTCGAATTCATGGCCTTGTGGAAGGATCAGAAGGGTCTGACCCCATTGCATTTTTCAAATCCTTTTTGCCAAAGATTTTGCAATTACTAGAAGACATCACTCTTAACATACAGAGAGCACATCGTTTAGGCTCACTCCCCGGTGTGACATCTGCTCTTGCTAACAAGAGATCACGGGGCGTTATCCTATATTTTCTTGAATACACTGACTTACTTACAGTTTTTTCTGCTGCAAGAGCCATGAAGCTTATCACTTGGTCAGGGAACCCTCTTTACTTCTCACAGGACCACGCCAAATCAACAGCAGATTGACACAAAGAGTTCTTGTCTTTTCGACCACAGCTACGCTCTATGGGAGCACGTTTTGGGCTCTTCCATCCTTGCTTATTCGAAGTGACTTTCAACAATAAGACTACCACTTATATGATCCATTGAAGCTAAAAAGCTTTCTCTACTCCCACACTGTTGACAATATGGATATCGCTTCTACTTCAAGTTCTAAGCAGTTCTCTCTCAATGAAGGTTCTTCAGTTTTACAGTTTTGTATTTGCTGTTCTGGCTTGCCACTCATGAGTAACATGTTATAATGCATGCATCTTCTATTTTATTGTTCATTCCCTTGCTTGTATCTCATTGTCTTTTCTCTTCATACAGATTTTCTCCCTGCGCGTCATTTCCTTCTCTCCTGTTTTTGGAGTCCGTTGAGATCGTCTTTCCCTTCCGTTTTCCCTCATGAGCTTTGGACACATCATTGTTCCTTGTGACCTCCACCCTCCCACCCCTTATATGTTCTGGATGTTATGTAAGTTAATTATTCTTACCCTTCTCTTCATATCTCCTGTCATTCTCTTCTTTCTTCCTCTCCTGTTTTACTCATGTCTCTTCTTCCACTCTCTTTCTCTTTCCCTTTATGGCTGAGATACCTGCCACCCCCTCTCAACACAATCCCCAAATGAGGGAAACCGGAAACGGTTCTTGAAGTTTTTGGAAGTGGGAGGGAGTGACCCTCCCGGCCGTATTTATTAAAAACAAAAAATTAGAACATTTAAACATTAATGTACAATTTCATACCACACTGCGATGTTTGGCTAACCTTAACAAATTCTCTAATACAGAGGTTCTCCTAGCCGATCTAACATCCTACAAAACATTTACTTGAAATATTGAAATTGTACATCCTAACGTTTAAGGGCCAACGGCAAGGTCGTAACCGGTGTCAAGATCCCTAACCAGACATACCCCCCCCACTTGGGAGGGGCGACAGCACTGAGGCGTACTCACGTGCAACTACTACAATTTCCCTTGTCTTGACGGGGGCACTTATCAACTCGACGCCAGTTAAAGGTCGTTCGAAGACTCGTGTGAGGTATCTAGAAGGTATCGTAGACCTCCCCCCAACCCCACACAACTTACCGCATCTGCCGTCGCAGATGTCACCGGCCCCGGGAAATTCCCCAGGAGGGGGCTGTAACCCCTCCTACACAGGAAGGGGCCTTGACCGCCTTTCCTCTTCTTCCGGCGACCCATCCTTAGAAGGGACCGCCTCCATGTTGAGGGGCCAAAGGCCACCTCCCCCGAGCGCTCCCATCCGTGTTGGGTGACGCCCACTCATAGGGATCTTCCAATTAGTGCTCACCGATCATGACCTTACCGCCTACCGCCTGACCGAAATAAATACGACAAGTGCTAACTAAACGAAACTACATTGGCCACTATGACCGAAAAAACTGTGTCTAAATGGACCTTAAATCCGACATTTTTCAATCACCAACTTGTAACATTATACCAATCTTTATTACACATTAAATATCAACATAACATCAAAACAACCTGAAAACGAAAATAGAATAACTGATCAACTTTATTAAAACAACTAGCTGTCCTCAGGGGCTGGTGGGTGGGTCAAAATTGGCTCTTCGTTCCGTCTCGAGCTCACGCGCAGCGGGGAGGTGCAGCTTCAGAGCACAGGAACAAGAGGATGTCTTCTGGTCTTGCGTCTCTTTTTATCCATCTTCAGGGCGGGCGTAAACCCGCCCCTGCCTGCCCCGAGGGCGTGGCCGGCGGCGTCCGTGTCTAGGCCAGCCCACTCAAGGGCGGGAAAAAGCGCGCCCCGGCTACGCCGCTTTGGGCATACCAGCCGAGACGCGCCTCCCGCCCAAAAATGTCTTCCCGGGGGGATCGAGGCACTCTGCCATACGTTCGGGGGGACCGAGTGGTCGCCCCTTTCCATATGGCTGAGATACCTGCCACCCCCTCTCAACACAATCCCCAAATGAGGGAAACCGGAAACGGTTCTTGAAGTTTTTGGAAGTGGGAGGGAGTGACCCTCCCGGCCGTATTTATTAAAAACAAAAAATTAGAACATTTAAACATTAATGTACAATTTCATACCACACTGCGATGTTTGGCTAACCTTAACAAATTCTCTAATACAGAGGTTCTCCTAGCCGATCTAACATCCTACAAAACATTTACTTGAAATATTGAAATTGTACATCCTAACGTTTAAGGGCCAACGGCAAGGTCGTAACCGGTGTCAAGATCCCTAACCAGACATACCCCCCCCACTTGGGAGGGGCGACAGCACTGAGGCGTACTCACGTGCAACTACTACAATTTCCCTTGTCTTGACGGGGGCACTTATCAACTCGACGCCAGTTAAAGGTCGTTCGAAGACTCGTGTGAGGTATCTAGAAGGTATCGTAGACCTCCCCCCAACCCCACACAACTTACCGCATCTGCCGTCGCAGATGTCACCGGCCCCGGGAAATTCCCCAGGAGGGGGCTGTAACCCCTCCTACACAGGAAGGGGCCTTGACCGCCTTTCCTCTTCTTCCGGCGACCCATCCTTAGAAGGGACCGCCTCCCCGTTGAGGGGCCAAAGGCCACCTCCCCCGAGCGCTCCCATCCGTGTTGGGTGACGCCCACTCATAGGGATCTTCCAATTAGTGCTCACCGATCATGACCTTACCGCCACAGGCCGGATAGTTGACCGGCTATCCGGACCCCCCACAACACTCCTACCTAAAGGTCATGTTTCAAAGATTTCAACCATGCTAAGAAATCTCCTAAGAACAACTCATTCCCCTCCCAAGACAAATGCACACCATCCCCCGAATACATCATGTCATCATTAATACAGCTATGAGAAATAGAATGCAATGTCCTGGAACGGAACAACCTACTCACTTTATTGTTAAGCTTCCTAACAGAATGATTCAAAGCAGGTATAGAGATAGCCCCCGCCACACCTTTCGTGGAATCAAATGGGACCATGCAATCGTGCACCCCGGAACTCTCCTCGCCAACCAACTTACAGTGGAAAGCATTGCCTCCAGGAGTAGTCGTCTACCGATGGTGACCAAATCATTGCCGCCAACATGCACTATAACTATAGACGGCGGTGACCTTGTCCGCCCTAACAAACCCTCAAAAAATGTTTGAAACTGGTCAATACAGAGACCGCCCCTTCCGTAGAAGGACATCCTGTACCCGTATTCCCCAGCTACGTGAATCATGTCACCTGCTTTGAATACGTCTGCGGCACGCCTCACGTATGAGTGGCCCACGACCCACACCTCCTTTTTCACAGCCGGTGATGTCTGACCGCTGGCCCGGTGTAAGGTCGACTGCATAGTCCGCCCCGCCTCGTAGGCTTGCGTAACTGAAACCAAACAAAAACAAGAAGCGTGAGTACAGAGTACATAATTACAGCTTCACAACATGTGCAACCGCACATATCTTTTATAACAATTGGAGGACCAACGCCCCATTCGTTTCACTTGCTCAACATTAAGACCCCTGGCTGTAGCTTCCGTAGCAGCCCCTATCCGAAAGGAATGGGTCCCAAATTCGCCCGGGTTCAAGCCCGCAGCGGCAACTGACATCGCAAGCACCCGCTGAAACTGAAATTTCGTCAGTGGGGTGGCGTCCGCGTGTCTTAACAAAGTCCCCCCCCATGATGCCACCCTTCGTGCTAGGTAATCCTCTAAACACTTTACCGGACATATGGAGGACCCAGGAATCCTGCGTATGATGACGCAGTCACCCATCCCATCCTGGTCAGTCTTAGACCTCACAAAGGAGACAGTCATTGTTTCTCCCCTGATCTGAACGTGTTCCCGGCACAACCCCCCCGCCACATCCAGTTTGTTCCTTGCAACTAGTTCGCCTACCCGCATTGCTCCGTGAAATGCCAGCGTAAATGCGGCTCGGAACAGTACTGCCTCAAACTGAGATGAACATGTGGCAGGAAGTGTAGCCAACAACTGGGACAATCTATCCAAACCTATCGGGCGCCTTTCATCTACTCTGCGACCCTCAAGGCGTTGCCACCCACGCAGCGCTTTCTGTACAACGAAGGACGCTGTTGGGTCCTGGATAGCGTGTGCTCTGGCAACAAAGGAAATGGCAGCACGATGCCTCTGGGCCGTAGCCACCGATTTCCCAGCCCTACGTAAAGACATCAGGAAATTCACCACCCATTCCTCATGACCCCAAAGTCGCTCTCTATCACTCCCCAAAAAGGCTAAATAGGCCCGAAACGCCCCTTCATATGCCTTCCTCGTCCTTGGTGCTAGACTCTCTCCCACGAGGTGACGAAGTTCGGGGCACCGAGAGACCAGAGAGCTTCGGTAAAGGGTGCCGGCTCCGGGTCCGCTGAGGGAAGGAAACCCGAAAAAGCCTGCATTTGAAAACGAGACAGTGCGTCAGCTGCCTGATTCATCACCCCTGGCACGTGTTTTGCTCTGAATAGCACGTTCAATTTCATACATAGTAAAACAATTTCTTTAAGCAGTCTTAAGATCAGTTTACAACGTGCTGCCTGACTATTGATGCACTCGACCACAGTCATATTGTCCGACCAAAATATGACCGAGTGATTTTTGAACCCATCGGGCCATGTTCTCAAGGCCACCAAGATGGGAAACAGTTCGAGGAAAGCAATATTACTCGTCAGACCCTTCTCATGCCACCAAGTCGGCCATCTTTGTGCCGACCATTTAGTGCCGAAAATGGCGCCAAAACCTATGCTTCCCGCCGAATCTGTCCATAGCCCCAGCTCCTCAGAAGACACGGCTGGTTTGTTCCAGACGATTCTACCATTGAAATCCGCCAAGAATGCTAACCAAATACGCATGTCCTGGCGGATCTCGGCCGATAGTCTCGTGCGATGATGGCCTTCTTTAAGGCCGACCATCGCTTGGGCAATTGAACGGGAAAAGGGCCGGGCCATCGGTATCACCCTCAGGGCAAAATTCAACTGTCCCACCACTTGCTGTAATTGTTGCAGCGTAACTTTTGATGCATTTATACATAGTTGCAGCGTAGCCCTGAACTTCAACACTTTCTCGGCTGGCAAACGGAAACACCCCTCAATGGAGTCCAACTCGATCCCCAGAAACTCGAGGCAAGTCGTAGGACCCACTGTTTTACCCGGCGCCAATGGCACGCCTAACTGTTCCATCAACACACAAAAGTCGGCCAAGGCCCGGCCACATTCAAGACCCCCGGCTGCCCCAAGAAATAAGAAATCATCAAGGTAGTGCATTACATCTTGGAAACCCGTTTTCTTTGTGAAAACCCATTGTAGAAAACAACTGAATTTCTCGAAATAGGCACAGGATATAGAACACCCCATTGGCATACACCTATCCATGTAATAACAACCCTGAAACATGAAACCTAGGAGACGCTGGTCGTCTGGGTGTACCGGGAGCAAACGGAACGCTGACTCGATATCTGACTTCGCCATCAGCGCCCCGGGCCCCAGGCGATTCAAAATGGCTACGGCCTCATCGAAGGATGCGTACCGCACCGAACACACTTCTGGATCGATTGCCTCATTTACGGAAAGACCTCGTGGAGCTGATAAGTTATGAATTAGTCGGAACTCTCCAGGGTCTTTCTTGGGGACTACCCCTAAGGGAGAACACACAAAATTCTGGACTGGGGGTACACTAAACGGGCCAGCAACCCGACCTCGAGTCAGCTCTTTTCGGATCTTTTCCTGTACTACGGTTGTATGCTGCAGGACGGAAAGTTGGTTTTTACACTTATCCACACCCTGAAAGTCCCCTACCGGGATGCGGAAACCATACGAAAAACCGTTTCGCAGCACCCCAGCAGAAGTACGATCCGGGTAATCACTGAGCCAAGGGATCATTGCCAGGGTATCAATGGGAGTGGGTAAAGGCGCCCCTCGGACTATATTAGACCTGTTTGGCACCTCCTCTCCCCCCGTTATCACCCGTTCTGGCTCTGCACGAGGCCTCAGGATGGGATGACCCACAACCACTACATTCATGTTTGAATTTACACGATCCCTGCGGTCTCGTACATTTTCCTCTGTTGTAATTAAAACAGAAACCCTTTCTTCCGGTATTGCCGGTAGGTTTCGAGTGATCGTCGGCCCCCGAACCTGACCGAAAGGGCGTCCCCGCATATTGTCGGGAGGATTCACCCACATTACTTCCCACCAATGGCATTTTTAACATCCCTGACTCCTTCATTTTATCCCAGGTCAAGGCATCATAACAATCCCAGGTTAAACTTTTATTATGCTCCTTTTCTTTTCGGAACATATTATCGTAACAAAACCAATGATTCCCCTGATGCGATGTCGAGTACCCCATGATTCGTGATTGGTAGATTGGGAACTCGGAAAGCAACTCAGGCCTACGTTCGCCCAGGATTGATGTAAAGATTCCCCAGGCATTGCCCCAATTGGCGATATTCTCATTCACTTTAAAGGCGGCCATTTTTGCGCGCCAAACACTCGGATGCATTAAGTCCTTCTGACTCTTTACATGCTCCACCTCATAGTGATCAACAAGTAACGAAAAAATGTTCACATACTCCCCCGCCCAAATCTTTTCCTTAATTGCCAAAGGAACATGTTGCCCCAACTTTTCTCTCCGAGAGGGTGTTGACTCATCCCTCGCAATCGGCAATGGCCGCTTACCTGCACCTGACGCTGCCTCTGTGGTCGCAACCGTCCCTGGTGTCTTGTCCCCCACTGCAGCCGGCACGGGCACCTTGGCTGCTTCCCGCTTCTCACGCAATTGCTTAACCAGCTCCTGCGCTTCGACAGCCGTGGCGCCCTCGTTACCTTTTCCCAACCACGCTGCCAATTGTGCTGCCAACTCGGGCGGCATATCATCCTCGGACACGGGGGTGATCGGATTCCCCTCCTCTGGCACGGGCGTTGGAGCCTCGAGCGGGGCACTGGGACCGGGGATCTCCTCTCCCGCTGCCCCCCTCCTGGGCCTCTTGTTTTTCCCTCCCGGGGCTGCTCCCGCCAAAGGACGTTTTGGACCCCTTTCCTCATTCATATCCACCCGCTTCCTTAGCTCGGACATCTCCTTCATGAGAGCACGCAGCATCTGGTCGGTATTCATGCGCTTTCCAACCTTCTTCGGCATTCTCCAACAAAGTAACTGAAAAACAAACAAGAACGATTAAAACGCTCAAAATTGGCTCTTCGTTCCGTCTCGAGCTCACGCGCAGCGGGGAGGTGCAGCTTCAGAGCACAGGAACAAGAGGATGTCTTCTGGTCTTGCGTCTCTTTTTATCCATCTTCAGGGCGGGCGTAAACCCGCCCCTGCCTGCCCCGAGGGCGTGGCCGGCGGCGTCCGTGTCTAGGCCAGCCCACTCAAGGGCGGGAAAAAGCGCGCCCCGGCTACGCCGCTTTGGGCATACCAGCCGAGATGCGCCTCCCGCCCAAAAATGTCTTCCCGGGGGGATCGAGGCACTCTGCCATACGTTCGGGGGGACCGAGTGGTCGCCCCTTTCCATTCTTCTTTTACTTTTTTCATTCTCAACTCTTTTTATTTTTCTACAGATGGATAATTGTAAACTTTAATTCTTGTTATTTACAGATATACTTTAACTGGCTTTTGATGTACTTTTTCGGTCTTTTTATATGCCTTTAAAATTGTATCTTGGAATGTTAGAGGTTTGCGTTCACCTATTAAGAGACAGAGAGTTTTAACACACCTAGTCAAACTCAACGCAGATATTGCTTGTATACAGGAATCACATCTTTATGCTGATGAGTCTGATAAATTGAAAAGAGGTTGGGTGGGGGAGGTTGTCTTTTCCCCAGGTGATGGTAAACGTAATGGAGTCCTTACTTTATTTCGGAAATCCCTTTCTGTCAAAATATTAACGAACTGCATGGACCAATTAGGTAGGTGGGTACTGGTTAAATTTATAGTAGATAATGCTCCCATCTCCCTTTTGAATATATACGCTCCTACAACTGGTGACGCCTCCTTTTGGACCTCCTTAGCTCCACATATTACACAACATTATGAAGATAACTGTATTTTAGCAGGCGACTGGAATGACGTTTTTGACCCTTTTTTAGATAGACATTCCTCCACTGCATATACTTCTCACAAATCACACAAATCTTTTACTCACCTTCTCACTCAATACAAACTCATTGATGCATGAAGGCTCTGTAATCCTACCCTACGGGAATATTCATTCTATTCACCGCCTCATCCAACCCAATCTCGATTAGATTATTTTTTCATTTCATATCACCTTTCCCAATCACTTGTTGCTGCGGATATTTGTTCTATTTTGATATCTGACCATGCACCAGTCACGATACATTTAAATATATTACAAAAACCTACCCTCACTCGGAAATTGCGTTTCAATAATTCTCTCCTTCTAGACTCAAACTTTAATTCTTCCTTTACTTCTTTTTTTCATGAATACTTTTTATTAAATTACTCTGATGATATTTCCTTTCCTGTAGTTTGGGATGCATTTAAGGCGTCTGCTAGAGATTTTATTATTACTTTTGTCTCCCATAAACGTAAAAAAGCACAACTAATAACGAATGACCTATTGTCTAAAATTAAACAATTGGAACATTCTTATTACAATTCTAAGTCAAAGGAGTATTTAACTGAACTCATTGACGCTAAACTCCAATTTAATAAAGATACTACCAATAATGCCTCAAATTTCTTAATAAGATCTAGTGCTAAAATTTACAGTGGTCAAAATAAGGCTGGAAAACTATTGGCAAATTATTTAAAAGTGAAACAAAATAAAATCAATATAGATTCTATTTATGGCCAAGACAGTTCACTGAAACATAAAGATAACGAAATTTTACAAAAATGTCTTGAATTTTACAAAAACTTCTTCTGTTCATTCCATCTCCCAATTTTTATCTAAAATCCAATTTCCTTCTGATTCCCTTTCAGATCTCTCCTCACTGGAAATAGACTTAACACAAAAAGAACTCCTTCTTGCACTAAAGACTCTCAAAAAGGAAAAAGCTCCGCGCCCAGATGGATTCACGGTGGAATTTTTTACTCACTTCTCAAACCTACTTATTCCCTAATTACATACTCTTTTATCTACCTTTCTTGGTTCAGGCACATCATCTGGCTCCTTCTCAGACGCTCACATCTGTATCATTCCTAACCAAGGTAAAGACCCACAACATTGCAAAAATTATCGACCCATTTCCTTAATTAACATTGATTACAAAATCTTCTCCAAAGCTTTAACCCTACGTTTGGATTCCTTTTTACCTGACCTTTTAGGAAAAGAACAGTCTGGTTTTGTTAAAGGCAGATTGCTTACAGATAATACTCGATTATTTTTTGACATACTTTCCAAAACTTCGCATTCCTCCCATTCCCTTGCAGCCATAGCTCTTGACGCAGAAAAAGCTTTTGATAGAGTCGAATGGCCCTATCTTTTCCATACCTTGAAGTGGTTTGGTTTTGATCCAAAAATCTCTACATTGATTTCTCTTCTGTATTCCCATCCTAGAGCGGCAGTTTCAGCAGACGGTGGCGTATCATCTTATTTCTCCCTTGGTAGAGGAGTACGACAAGGATGTCCTCTCCCTCCTTTCTTGTTTAATCTTGCCCTAGAACATTTTTTTATTGTGGATTCGCCAGAATGATAAAATTCAGGGTTTCAACTTTCAACAAACCACTGTCAAAATGGCTGATGATGTTCTCCCATTTTTATCTCAACCCACATCGTCCCTTCCCGCTTTCTTGGATGAGGTTAACTCCTTTCTACAAGTTTCCGGTTACAAATTAACCCCTTCGATGCTCATGACGAGCTCAGCTCGTCATGAGGTACAGTGGAGCTGTGCTTATGACGAGCTGAGCTCGTCATGAACAATGGGAAAAAAAGAGAGCCAGCACAGGAGGGGAAAACCATCAGCAGCGATGGTGTTAAATAAAGACAAATGCGAAATTTTACCCCTCACTAAATCTACTTATAAAACTGATTTCATTGAATCGGGTCTCACATGGAATCCTAACTCTAATAAATATTTAGGTCTCCATTTTACATCCTCCCTTTTGGGTACGGTCACCAGATGTATGGAAGACTGCAAACAAAAAATAACCACTTTAACCTCGAAATGCCATCCTTTATACTTATCTTGGTGGGGTAGATTAGATACAATCAAAATGATCCTTTCCCCCATAGTTCTGTACACAATATCTAATATCCCACTCTCTATCCCCTTAAAGCATTTCAAAAAAATTAACTAAATCCTATCTCTCTTTTTATGGGGTCATAAAAAGTCACGTATGTCACTTTCTAGACTGCTTCGCCCTAAAACAGAGGGAGGGGTGAACTTTCCAGACTTCCCTCTTTACCACAAATCTTTTCTATTAAATCAAGCATCAATATGGTTTTCTGATCCCTCTATGCCTTCTCCTCTCTGGACTACCCTGAAACAATCTTTTATTTCTCCTTTTTCTTTCAAAGAATATCTCTTGTTCTCTCGCAAACCGCAAGCTTTATCTACTCCTATCATTAAATACACCTCTAATATTCTCCTACCCCCTCTTTTATCCTCTTTTTTCGAGCAACCTATTTGGCATAACACTTCTATTTTAATAAATAATAAACCAATTTTTGGGAAATTTTGGAGACAGCGTGGCCTTATTTGGGTACATCAATTGTATCAACAAGGCCAGATTATTTCCTACTCACTAGTTGCTACTTCTTTTCATTTTCCTCCCACCTTTCGTAATAAATTTCACATGCTGACACATGCACTTCAATTCGCCCACAATGCCCAATTTACTTCCCCTCCTCCTTCGTGTCCGGAGTCTTCTACCATGACTGCATTACGACCCTTATTACTTAATTGTACCAGAACCTCTAAGATTTACATGCTTCTTCACGCTTCCTCAACACCACGGGCTAAAAATCAGACAGAAAAAGCATAGGAAGAGAATCTGGATGTTACCTGGCCTATAAAGTTATGAGACAAATTATGGATAAAAATACACAAATCCTCTAGAGCTGCAAACACCACTCGGACACTATTTTTTAACTATAATCGTCTTTTATTGACACCACTTGTTCTCAGTAAAAGACATTCTGATGTCTCAGACAAGTGTTGGACTTGTTCAACATCATCTGCGGATTTACTCCACTTGCTTTTCCATTGTACCCTAGTTCGTACATTTTGGGATAAAGTATGGTCTCAAATCAACACTATTTTTTCTTCCAATCACCCTTTTTCCATTTCTAATATTTAGTGTTTCTCTTATATGGGATCATTGCACTTTTAACATCAGAATAATTGACCTCCTACTACCAGTAGCTTTTTGAGTGTTATTTAGTAGCTTTTCTGCAAATTACAACATTTTGGAAAGACTTCTCCAAATTATCTTATCAGGCATGGTGGTATGCTATATGTTACAATCATAGACTAGACACAACCTTTGTTTATCCACCAGCCCTGGCTCCAAAACGAAGAGAACTATGGGATCCTATTACATCATTTTTTTACATGAGTGCTCGACGTTCTCTGTCCCAATCTCCTTTACAACAAGAAGTTGCTAAACCTCCATAACTTCCTTTAGATTGATTTATCGCTTTTTATTATTACTCATTTTTATTTTATTCAAATGTTCCTTATATATTTTAATTATTATGTATTTCATTATTTGCCGGTTATGTCTGCATATTGTTCTATTATTCTTTTATTTAGTCCTTTATTATTGATTTACTCATATTGTTATGTGTTTTTCTCGACATGAATATTACCTTATTCTGTATGTTTATATCTTGTTTGCATTAATAAACTTTTTCTGAACTTAAATAAAATTCTGATCCCACCAGAATCCGAGTCCTACAGAACATCCTGTTTTTTTGGCTGTCAGCTGTGAAAAGGAGACCAATATTGCCCCCATTTTTATTATTCTGTATCCTCGGTTCAATTCTGGGGTGCTTTTTTAACTTGTCTCTAGTTCATTGCAAATCTTACCGTTACTTATTCAAATTGTGTTAGCTTTGGCTTATTTGCAATGCAAGCTTTATCTCAAAAAGTTGCTGTAACAAGCTGCAAGTCCGCTACGGAAGCCCAATCATTTGCTAATTATTTTCCACATAAGGTTGCAAGACCATAAAGTGGAGTATTCAGGATTTTGAATAGTTTCTTCTTTGAAGATGTTACTCTCACCTACGCATCCCACTCCTCTACTAAGGTTATGAGTGACCTGGCACCCGCCTTTCAGAGGTTTTTGCATCCACCCAAGTCAGTCTGGCCTGGCACTGGTGCGTCCCAGCCTGGCACACAATGGGTGATGATCTCCACACCCCCTACTAGACCCCAGCTCACTACTGTTTGTCTGTCACTCACCCCTCACCTCCCTGGCACTCATCCTGAGGCCTGGCAGTCACTCCTCTCACCTCTCACTCTCCCATGTCCCTCTCTGGCACTCAGCATTGACTCTTCGTGACACTCAACTGTCACCACCCTGACACTCAACTGTCACTTCCCTTACCCTCACCCATGTCCCTCCTGGCATTCACTACTCACCCCCTTGGCACTCACCTTTCACCTCCATGGCACAAGCCCTTCATCCCCCTGGCCTGGAAACTACCCTTCACCCCTTGCACTAACCCTTCCCCTCCGTGGCACTCGCCCTTGACCCTCCTGACTCTTACGTCTCACCTCCATGGCACTCTACCTTCATCTCCCTGGCACTCACCCTTCATCCCCCTGACCTGGCACTCAACCTTCACCTCAGTGGCACTAGACCTTCACCCCCCTGGCCTGGCAGCTACCCCTCACCCCTCAGCCATCAAAGAGTGCTGGCCGAGAGGGGAGCCTGCTGGGACAGCAGGAGGTGTGCTTCCGAGCTGCCCCCACATGCCGGCAAGCCAGGGTGCCCAGGTGGGACTGCACTTAGGGGCACCCCTAAGGAAAAAAAAAGGGGAGAAGCATGGTGCAAGGCTGTGCATCAAAAAAAGGAAAAGCTGCTCTCACCGGCACAGAGGGGGAACGGCTTAATAATATTCACTGCTCTCTACGGAGGGAGTGCCCAGTATGCCCTGAGGGGCTAATTTACTTATTTTTCTGTTTATGGTGATGACTCCAAAAGAGTACGGGCTCCACCACCTCCTGGAAAATGTTGTGGGTGCTGAAAGTCTTCCAGCAGCCCCCCTCGCCACCCAAGAAATAAAGACATCAGACTATGCTTTTGGAGTCACCAAAATTATCACCCCCCAGGACATTCATCAATTTTTAAGCACTCCCCAGGCTGACACATTTGCTCCACAGCTGAGATTGCAGCACCCTCTATGAGCTGGCTCAATGGCTGCATTTTATGTGGCCCAAATAAATATAAAAAAGACACGGACATATGTCATGTGTTATTTCTTTACTTCAAATTGATTTTATAGATTTTTCAAGAAGGAATAATACAAAATGAAAATACAGTCATAATAACATAAGAAACATTAATACTGATTATATGATGAAACCAATGAAAATTATAAAAGAAGAAAAAAGACATAAAGTTATCCATGTACAGTGCAATAGGAAATGTGTATTTCCAATGTTTTTTGTCTCTTTATGCTTACAATGGTTTTGATCAATATTCAAATCCTTTTTTGGCAATGTTTTATTGACAATAACAATTGAATTTAGACATGTTTAATGACAATAGTGAAAAGTTAATGATGTTTAACATATGGTTTGTTTGCCATTTTATATGGTGCACCTTTGCTGAAGACAATAGGCTTTTCTTATATGCTGAGATGACGTTTGATGAAGCCTATTGGCCTGTTTTATCTAAAGTGATATCCTCTTATATTGTGATGTGCTATCTGTTATAGACACTGAGGGGTCCATTATGATGTCGGGTGGATTGCCTCCGCCATGCTGCCGGTAGCCACCCAGGGCCGGACTGGCTACCGGGCAGTTGTGTGTGCTGCCGTGCTGGGGGCTAATTTCGTTGATGGGGCCCTGCATGTGCAAAACGAAATTCGTTTTGCTTTTTTTATTTCAAATCGCAAGGTCCCCATCAACGAAATAAGCCCCCACCACAGAAAAATTAGCCCCTAGCTCGGCAGCACACACAACTGCCCGGTAGCCAGTCCGGCCCTGTAGCCACCGCCGGCCTGGCGGAGGCAATCCGCCTGACACCTATGCCTGGATTCCCCCCCGCCTTGCAACCGCGGCTGTAATGGAATAATATGGTGGCGGTGTCCAATGGACACTGCCAGCCATATTACAATGGCCACATTTAGGTGCCTTTCCGCGGCGGCAATGCCGCCACGGAAAGGGAGGCGGTGTTTGCTGTGGCTGCCCCCCGCGGGGCCAACAGGTGATGCCGGTTTAGGGGGAAGACAGGGGGGTACCTATGGTGCCCCCCACATTTGCATATGCAAAGCAGCAGGCACCGCGCGGTGCCTGCCGCTTTGCACATGCAAATGCGTTCACAAGTGTTTTGCATTGTGGCGGGCGGTGCGGAGTGCACCGCCCGCCACAATGCAAAACATGGAGGACGTGCCCGCCACTGTGGCGGGCACATCCTAATTCCCCCTATGGGACCCCCGCCCTTATGGCAGGCGGTCCCGTTCTCCGTTAGGGTGGCAGGATCCTAATGAGTCCCTGAGTTTGTAGGTTTCAAATATGATTTCATAATGTAACATAAGGTATTATTAATCTGCCGTATGTGCATGATTGTAAATTAATGTATAGTATTTAGTAGTGCGTGTGTTTAAAAAATTACTTTTTAATGAAAAAGCACAACTATTAACCCAGTTGCCTACATAGGGGAACTGTATTTGATATCCTTTCTCTGCACACTACTTATGGTTATGGTCTTCCACAGGAACCTATCCTTTTACTACCTAAGGAGGTCCTTTGCTTTTGGAACATTATCGTAGCTCTTTCTGAGTTGGGAACCGTTTCGTTCAGGTAAAATTCCTTTGCAAAACCCCCCAAAAACTGTGATATTATCCAATATAGTAGCAGGTGCTACTGAGTGGCTATCGTTAATCACATGCAAAGTGGGATCAACTCACTTCACATATTCAAACCATCCATGTTTCATCTTAAAAGTAGTTCACTAAATAACACTCAAACAGTACAATAAGAATCAAGTTCGGAAAATAGTTTTCATAAGAAAGACAAATATGCTGAGAACAGTTTTTAAATTCACCATAGTTATTCAATTACATATATTTGTATCTCATGGTCAAGAAAGCAAGGACTGGTATTTGCCCCTCCCCCCACCTTCTGAAATTTAACAGACAAAGGAGGTACATGTTTCTCTAGGACTCTCTCAGTAGAGAACAATAAATGCTAAATTGGCAATAAGCATATCTAAACATTTTTAACAACGGATCACTGACATAATATCGATTACACTAATATAGAATTATACAAATATCTAGGATAAAATATCAAATAAAAAAATATCGAATTACTATCTACAAACACGTAAGTACAAAAATATTGAATCAAAAATATTGTTTAAAAAAATATAGTTAGTCAAAATATCGAATTTTTGTAAATGTCCTAAAAATAGTTTATAATTAATGAAATATTAAAAATAATTAACTAAAATATACTTAAAAATACTTAAATAACCTTAAAATTATGAAATAATTAATTTAAGTTATAAAAAACCATACAATTTTCTTTTTCAAAACATATATATATTAACATAATATTAATAAAAAAATATACAATATTTTTATCGTAGGATAGCGGGAGGGTAAAGTTTACTATTACCAATCCAGTGAATGCAACAGTAGGGAAAGCGTTGGATAGCGTAGGGGTAAAAATTACGATTCCCACTCCAGTGAGTGCAACAGTATGGAAAGCGTTGGATAGCGTAGGAGTATAAATTACTATTCCCAGTCCGGAGAGTGCAACAGTAGGGAAAGCGTTGGATAGCGTAGGGGTAAAAATTACTAATCCCACTCCAGAGAGTGCAACAGTACGGAAAACATTGGATAGCGTAGGGGTAAAAATTACTATTCCCACTCCAGTGAGTGCAACAGTAGGGAAAGCATTGGATAGCGTAGGGGTAAAAATTACTATTCCACTCCAGTGAGTGCAACAGTAGGGGAAGCGACGGATCGCGTAGGGGTAAAAATTACTATTCCCACTCCAGAGAGTGCAACAGTAGGGAAAGCGTTGGATAGCATAGGGGTAAAAATTACTATTCCCACTCCAGTGAGTGCAACAGTAGGGAAAGTACATACTTCATATATATATATATTTTTTTTTTTTAAACCTTTATTTATGAAATGCACGTTACACAGCGTCTGCCTACAACCCCTCAGGGCCGGCCGCTATGACACATATTGAAAGAATAAAGCAGGACAGTACACTTTTGAGACGATCACTGAGCACACATTATAGTGTGGAGCATAAAACAGTACTTAAAGGATATCAAAGGTTTGATTTTATGATTTTGTCGAAGATAGACAACAAACACAAACACATGGCATCATACTGGCAAGGGTCATAAGAGGGGGGGGAAGGGAAGAAGTACATATAGGAAGGAACGAATCTGACGAGGGGGGGCGATCATGAAGGAAGAAAGGATACAGGTGATATGGGAAACAAAAACGGAACGCCAATCATGGGGAGGAGGGGACAGGAACCTCATAATCGAGTGGAGGGGAACAAATATCACCACGGTACGAATTCCACTGTGCCCAAACCCTGGACCATTTTCTGGGGCGACCCCGTGCCTCGTACACCGTCTTTTCTCGAAACATGCACCAGTCCATGTTATCTTTCCAGGCACTGAGCCGTGGTGGCCTGGCGGAGCCCCAGAGCTGAGCTATGTCCCTCTTGGCAACCATGTTGCCCAGAGTGACCCAGAACATCTGAGCAGCAGTACAGTCCGTAAGCTCCCACACATTGAGCAAGCAGCGCCGTGCCTCAGGAAGGAGGGGGACTCCAGTGACACGTCCCATCACATCATGCACCCTGGACCAGAAGGCCGAGACAACTGGACATTCCCATAGAACATGAAGAAAAGTACCTACCATCCATACCACACCCACGCCTACACCGTCCATCCGTCGCAAGCCCCATTCGCAAATTTCGCACCAGTCGCATACCAGTTACATACACACGGTGGAGGATCTTTAGCTGGACAAAACAAAGTCGGGCCGGAATAGCCACTTCCTTACGGGAAGAAACAGCCGACTGCCAATCCTCATCGTCTAATTCAAGCCCGTCAGCCGTCCACGAAGCACGAAGTTTCCCCAGCTGGTCAGCCCTGTTGTTAATGAGCTTCTTATATATTAAGGAAATCGTACTATCGGGGACGTGGCCGTCCAGGATACGATCCTCAAGTGGAGAGGATTGCGGAATATCAGTCCCGGGGGGAAAGGCTGAGGACATGGCATGTCGAACCTGCATATACCGAAAATGCTCCCTATCATCAAGCTGGTATTCCAGTTTTAGGGCTTCAAAGGACTTCACAGTGCCCCTGGCCCTAAGATCCTCCACCTTACTGATCCCAATCATGTCCCACCTGTCAAACCCTTTTGTCTGCCAAAGGTTGCCCAATCGATCAGAGTCGTACAGTGGGGTCATACGTGTCAGCTTGCCACTCCAGCCCGTAGCCACAGTTGCATCCCTCCAGGCCCGCACCGCACACTTCGTAGGACCCGTAAGGAGACGGATTGGTGACTTCGAGTACAAAGCCCTATTGAAGTTGCCACCGGGCAGTAAAAATCTGTCCAGGGCAAAGGCAGGAGCGGGTTCCGATGAATACGTTACGTGATTAATGGCGCTCAGGTGCGAGGCCCAGTAGTATCGTTTGATATCTGGCAAAGCTATACCGCCGTCGTACCAGGGAAGGGTGAGCTTAGACAGCGCAATACGGGCACGACCGTCCCAGATCAATTGCCGCTGTAGACTTTCGATCTCGCGGAAGTAGCGAGCAGGGACCGGGTCGAAGAAATTCTGCAACGCATGGAGAAATCGAGGGAGCGACATCATTTTAAAGAGCGCTGCTCGGCCCAGCGGAGACAAGGGCAATTCACGCCATCGCCTCACATCCTGTTTAAGACGACGGAGCGGAGCATAAAGATTCCGTTCATAACGCACCGCAGATACCGTAGAGACATAGATCCCCAAATATTTAAAACCGTCATCCGCTACCAGAATTGGAAACCTACGGGGCAACGGCGGCAGAACCCCGGCTATGACATAAACACAGGATTTGGTCCAATTGATGACCAATCCGGAATTCTTACCGAAGGATGTAAGAACGTCAAAGAGCACGTTCAAGGACTTTTGAGGGGAAGTAAAATAAAGGAGGATGTCGTCGGCATACAGTGAGACGCGATCCTCCAGATCTGGCGCCCACCGGATCCCTTTAATCGAGGGTTCCCACCGGAGCCATGCCGCAAGGGGTTCAAGCGCCAGCGCAAACAGAAGCGGGGAAAGCGGACATCCCTGACGGGTGCCGCGTCCCAATGGGAAGGGGTCAGAACTTCTGCCATTCACCACGACCTGGGCCAGAGGTTGTTCATAAAGAAGCTTGACCCACGCAATAAAGTTAGGGCCAAAGCCGAACTTGGAGAAGGCCGTCCAAAGATAAGGCCATTCAATGGTGTCAAAAGCCATCGTAGCGTCCAGGGAGGCCACCACCACAGGCTCCGTGAGAGTAGCAGCTCTTGCGAGAACACCATGAAGCCTACGCAGATTAAGGGCCGTGTTCCTATGTGGTATGAAGCCGGATTGATCCGGATGGATCAGGTCACAAATCACCGTCAACAACCGATTGGCCAGAACCTTGGCAAGGATTTTAGGTTCTGCGTTTAGCAGGGAAATGGGGCGGTAGGAGGTACAGCGATCACGAGGCTTGCCATCCTTATAAATGACCACTATAGTGGCTAGGCGCTGTTCAAGCGGAAGGACTCCTGCCTCGAACGCGTCTAGAAACATGTTGCGCAGATGGGCGGCCATCTTGTCTGGACGAAGTTTGTAAAGCTCGATAGGCAAACCATTGGGCCCCATCGCCTTGCCCGAGCGCAGGGATCTGATAGCAAGGGCAATCTCATCCACCGTAAAGGGAGCCTCCAGAGCCAGACCCTCCTCATCCGAGACACAAGGAAGAGCTATATCACGCAACAGTAAACGGGAATCAGCCTCATCACGATCACTCACCGGGGTATAAACCTTCCGGAAATAATCAACAAAACAGTCAACAATCTCACCGGGGTCAGACACACATTCACCAGACTCACGAACAATGACAGGTACAACACTATTCGCTCTTTCAGCCTTATCCAGCCACGCTAGGAGTTTGCTAGCCTTGTCACCCACATCATACAGCCGGCCCAACTGATTCGCTCGCATCAACCTAGCAGCATCGGTCACACAAGCCTTGTAATCCGCCTGTTTCAACTCCAGAGTATGTAAAAGCGCAGGCGTGTCATCCCCACCCAGCTCACTTTCAAGTGCTGTAATTTCAGTCTCAAGGGCCAGCACGGCTCACGTCTCAAGGGCCCTCTTAGCCCTCCGCTCAGCAGCAATAAGAGACAGTGCGGATCCCCGAATGACCGTTTTAAGGGCCTCCCAGAGAACCGTAGGGGAGGTCACCGAACCCACATTTTCATCGAAATAACAGTCAATAGCCTTCACCAAGTCTGAGCGGAGCCGGGGGTTCCGAAAGTGCCAGGGGGGAACAGGGGGAACTCTGTTACCAAAAAGACCACCCACAGAGATCTTAATCAGCAAGGGGGAATGGTCCGAGATACCCCGGGGGAGATGACGAACTTTCCGTACCAAGGATAAGGTAGAAGCCAGCATAAAGAAGTAGTCTATCCGAGAGAGGCTGCCATGTGCACCAGAGTGGAAGGTATACTGCATCTGGGTGGTGTGCAGCGAACGCCAAACAACCACCAGACCAAAAGTTTCAGTCATATCATTGAGCCACATCTGGGACTGCGGCAGAACTCTAGGGGGCAGTCGATCACATTCACCAGACATCACGGAGTTAAAGTCTCCACCCATGATCAGCAAACCATCGGGGAGACCAAGAAGAGTCTTGCCAAGATCGGCGTACGTGGTAGCCTGCAGCCCCGGGGGGATATAAACAACCACTAACACAATTGGCTTCCCTTCCCATCTCCCCGAGACAGCAGCATATCGTCCCCGATCATCTAGGACAACATCATCAATCTCAAGGGCCAGGGAGGATTTAACCATTATACCCACTCCCCGGGAGCCGGAGGTGAACCTAGCGTGGGCGGCCAATCGGTAGCCCCGACGGTCAAGAGCTTTACAGGCATTACCAATCAAGTGGGTTTCTTGGAGGAACACAACATCAGGGGCATGACGCCTTATAAATTGTAACACAATGCCGCGTTTAATCCTGTCACCCAAACCATTGAGGTTCCAAGAAAGAACCTGCATCTCACCCCCCCCCATCCCAGGAAGAACGATCCAACCCAACCCCCTCCCATAACCACAGATCCAGAATGCTTGCAATCAGTAATATACCATGAAAAGAGAAAGATAACAGAAAACACACAACACAACCAAGTCCCCACCAACCACCCCCCAACCAAGAACCGGTTACAACGGCCCCCACCCTGCACCCCTGCTGACTAGAAAGCCACCCCAAACTGCAGTGTGCCTGTCGCCCCATCTGATCTACACAAAGAAACCCCCGAGGAGGAAAGGAGAAACCACCCGTACCCGCACCACCACGGGCACAATCATAAGGCATACAATATAAGTTACTCTGCAAAGTTCACAGTCTCAAGTCGGACTTCTGGGGCCCCAAGTTAAACCTGGGCCGTTGCACCACCTTCTGCGCCGCCGGGGCCTCCGCTCTCGGTGTCATCTTTTGGCAACGAGTCCAACCAGTCACTAGCACGATCAGGCTGATCGAAAAAATAGGCACGTTCTCTGTACTCAATCCGCAAGCGAGCAGGAAACAGCATTGCGTATTTCAGTTCCAAATCACTCAGGCGACGCTTCACTCCAAGGAAACCAGAACGTTGCCGTTGCACTTGGGGGGTGTAATCAGGATAAATCGAGACAGAGTTATTATCGTACTTCAACGGGCCGTGTTTACGAGCGGCCTGAAGGATAGCGTCTCTGTCCCGAAAGTGAAACAGTCTAGCGATGATAGGCCTCGGAGGGCCCCCTGGCTTCACCTGACCACCTGGGAAGCGATAGGCACGCTCGACCGCAAAAAACTTGCTGAGACCTGCGGGAGCGAGTTTAGCGACAATGAGTTCCTCGACCAGTAGATCGATCGAGGCGGCACCATTGTCTTCCGGCACTCCGACCAAGCGTATGTTGTTTAGCCGGGCCCTATTATCGTAGTCTTCCATGCGCATGAGCAAAAGGTCGTGCGAGGAACGCAAATTCCCTATCTCAGACTGTGCCTCCGCCATGTCCGTCACCAAACTCGATGCCTTTAAGTCCAATGCCTTGACCCTCTCGTTCGTCTTGGCCAAATCGGCACGAATAAGAGTAACATCCACCGCCACCGTGTCTATCTTGGACACGATGGCCTCGTATTGTTGACTCATATCGGCCTTGAGGCCTGCAATGGCGGCCAACAGGTCTTGAAGGGACACTTCTGAGGAAGACGACATGTCTGTCTTCGGGTCCTCAAAGCCACGACTGGCAGCGCCGGGGGAACCTCTCGGTTGGGTATAGCGCTCGATCATGTTGGACTGGATCGACCCCCTGCGAGTATTGGTCGTCCTGCGTTTCTCCGCCTCGGGTTTCGTCGCCATGTTGTATTCAGCACCGGCCAGGGACACCCGGGTGCCACTGAGTGGTGACGAGTCTCGAACCCCAAAAGTCTAGTTTCACGAGAAAATGTCACGGGCCACCTAGCCGGCACCGAGAGAGAAAGCGTTCACAGTGAGAGCAGTAGACCAGGATGAAGTAGCAGGTCCCAAGGAGTCCGAGACGAGAGGGCTGGAAACCGAAAGTGGAAGTGGCACACCACCGGTGGAGCAGATGCCAGGCAGCCGTTGTTGTTGCATTACAGCTCGGCCATACTAGGCAGCAGAGACCCCGGTCTCGTCGGGGGTTAGGCCAGAAAGTTGGAGACGATGCAAAAATGGTCCCCGAGGTCCGATCTCGTCCAAAAAAGGATTGATAGTATCAGTGAGAGTAGCACTTCAAAAGCCCGTCGAAGTGACCAGGATAACTGCAGGATAAATCAAGAAGGGCGGCGCGGGTCTCAGGAGCTCTCTGCTCACGCGACCATCTTGGATGCCCGCGTAGCTCCTCCCCCCCATACTTCATATATTATAAAAAAAAATATTAATACCAATATAAAATCGATTACAAGTAATTACCAATTTATTATAATATAATAATTAATCGATTAAAAATACAAATAAAAATATTAATACAAATTAATTACCAATTACCAATTAATTAATTAGCAATTTAAAATTAATTAACAATTAATTCAAAATAAATACCAATAAATAAATTAAAATATTTAATTAATGACAATTAAATTACTTCCACCCTATTCCCCTATAAACCCATAACCCACTTCAGGAAATACATTTATAAAATTAATATAATTATCAATTAATCAATCAATAAAAATATATTACCAATTACAATTTAATTAATTACCAATTAAAAATTAATTAACAATCAATTCAATATAAATACCAATAAATAAATTAAAATATTTAATTGATTGTAATTAAATTACTTCCCACCCAATTCCCCTATAAACCCACAACCCGCTACGCAAAATAAATCAATAAAATTAACATAATTATCAATTAATCAATTAAGTAAAATTAATTGGCAATTAAAATGTAATTAATTACCAAATAAAAATTAATTAACAATTAATCCAAAATAAATATCAAAAAAGAAATGTAAATATTTAATTAATTATAATTAAATTACTTCCCACCCTATTCCCCTATAAACCCTCAACCCGCTACAGAATTAAATCACGCAAAAATTAAATAACATAAAATTCATTACTTAAAATAAATTATAAAATAAATTTACACTTTTCAGACATATACTAACATACAAAACACTTAAAAAAATTCGATATTATTAAAAATTCGATATATTTATTACCTATATTATATACTTTGATATTTTGAATTTCTATATTTATGAAATTCGATATTAAATTACTTATCTTAAATTCGATTTTTTTGTTGGCTATATTCTGTCCATTCGATATTTTGTCCATTCTATATTTTGAAGTCGATATTTATGTAAGTCGATATATATATATATTTTTAATTTTTGGAAGACCTTTATTTATAAACGGTTGTACACAAATTCCAGCAAAAACAGCCCTAAGGCTTAGCAGTACAATACGTAGCAATGCGTCAGTGTACAGAGAATTAGATACATAGTTACTGAGGTCAAATTTTAAATTTTAGTTCGTCAGGATGAATATTATCAAGTCACTTTAAATCAGAACATTAGCTCCAACGTCAAAGAATCAGGAGAAATCAGTACACGTTTCGCTTACTACACCAATACCGCAGCTATCCTCAAAGACGGAAACATCAGAATAGACATTAGCACATACCGTTTAAACATCGGAAAACAAAGAATCAATCCACTATATGGCTTTGAGGAAAAAGGAAAGAGAAAAAGAATAGAAGGCCCATAGAACAAAAAAAAGGAGTAAACAAAAACCCCTCCAACCCCCCACCCTGCACCCCTGCAGCTGGCTACGGCCTACCCCCCCTAGCAGTGTGCCTGTCGCCCCAAAAAAGAGAACCCCGAAATATAGAAGATAAGAAAAAGGTCCTAATCTATAACTACAATAAGAGTAGTGAGAAGCGGAGAGAAGCCCTCCAACAGTCCCCCGGCATCTCCCTCCCACCATTTCTATATCATCACGGGGTGCAAAATCCAATAGCGAGAACCATTACTCATTACTATCAAAAAATTTCAAGGCACATAATCGGCATACTACGCTATCAGGTAAATCAGCACGTCGCACATCCGTCTCGGCCATCGGCTAAGGAACTATCAGTATGGAGTAGACATCGTTCATCCTTGTCCCGTCTTATCTTTCCTGCCAATGCTCACCAAAGTATCAGTTCCCAATTCAATCGTTACGGGGAGTCGAAGTGCCAAGGCGGGCTCGAACAGCAGCACAGTAGCGTCGATTTGATGCAACCGGACATCGCAAAGGCCCTTTTCCCGCTGGTCTGTTGGCCCCAGCCAGGCCCAAAAACACATCTTCCACACTTTATACATCAGAGCAGGGCCCCCTGGGTCACTGGAAACATGGCTTGGAGCAAATACTCCTGTCGGGATTCCAATCCAAGGTCTACACATCGTCCCAGGCATTCGACATCATCAACAAGAGACGTCCCGGGGTTAAGGATCTCAAGCCCGCCGGTGTCGCTTAGGGCCGCCATCTTGTTACAGCCGGGCATAGAATGAGGCATTTCGCTGTACATCTGTTGACCAGCCGTTCTCGATTGCCCCATTGCAAAAACGACCTCATCCATCTTACTCCCCAAGGTTCAGGCAGATTGCTCCAAGTTGTAACGAAGGGCAACAATAGCAGCCATAAGATCGCCATAGTGCAGATCTATCCCGTGTCCCCCCTCGATCGTGCCTCCCTACTCCACACGTCCACGATCACTTTGTGGCTCAGTCTCCTCGAGGCTGCACTCCGTCTTGCCCGTTGTGTTCACGGACAGGGCCACACTGAATCGGGGCCAAGTTGCATGCAGAGGGGCATTGGGCATCATTTTACCGCCTTCGTGGCCGCCGAAACCAATATAGTGCAATGAACAACTGCCAGTGAGGAAGTAGGCCCTGCTGGATATTAGGTGAGCAGAATTTCGGGACCCGCCCGCCGATAGCGGGACAATGCGCAAACAGCTTTCCAGCGGTGAACAATCGAGACTCCTATGATCGTGTAATCCACCCCAAGCACATTGTCGGGCAAGCCTTGCATTCACACCCCTAGTCAATCAGGATATGCATTTCGGAAGTCGGCCGTTCCTCGCCACACATGATCCGACCGGCACCTCTCAGTCGCTGGCGCATGCTGTTGTTCTCTTGGTGACCAGCCTCACTGTCTACTCGAGGCCCCGGTCACAGGGCTGCTGCGGGCCGCAAACTGTAGCTGGATGTTTCTCCAGTTTTAAAGCAGGCGCGAGCCTCGGGATTTCGCCGTCGGTGGTCGGAGGTTTTGGTTTCCCCAAATATGCCGTTTTGGTGCAGGATTACAGGCAGGATGCAAGCGCGGAGGAGACGGTCCACGGAGCCGAGGGACTAGGCAGCCATCCCGGTCGCCATCTTGGCTCCTCCTCCAAGTAGATATTTTTAACTCGATATTTTGTGTAGTTACCTTAACAACACATGTGTCAAGCCAAAATTATTCATACATTCCGGACTGACGTCTGGGGGAGAAGCTAGCTCATATCTATTCCAGACTCTTCCTGTATATGTCCCAGGGAGTTCCTGTACTATTATATACAGCTTAACACTCAAGGGGGCATATTCTTAAGAACGTGTGATAACCATCGCAAAAGTAACTTAACGCAACTTCCAACATCGCAGTCTATCGTGAGAAAATGACGCTGTGTTAACGAAGCATTCTCAACACGGCGGTACCATGCCATAGTCTCTAGATAACGCGTCAAATGTCAACCTGAAAATCAACGCCACACTGCAAAAATGCAACACAGGAACGCAAAAAATCTTGCGATGAGAACATTGCCTATTGATGACTGAGGCTTAAGCCGGGCGGTCACCTTCATATCTACTTTTAAAACCGTTTTTAAACTTGCTGTATTTCTCCTTTGATTCCTATCCCCCCCGCTCCTGCGCGCGGATTTATCGCGCCGTTTGTCTTCACCGATTGAGGGTGGAGGCACTCATCTAATTTCACCATTTTTAAATATTAATTAGATTTACTGAATTAAGCGCTGCACTTACAGCTCCTCTGCCTCTCCCCTGAGCGACCGGCCGATTCAGGGCTGTCTCACCTGGGGCACGGGCGGAGAGACGGCGGCGGCCATTTTGGATAGGGCTAGCCTCCTTTATGGCGAGAGGCGACACTATAAAAACAGTTGTAGGACTCCACTCGGGAGAACATTGCCTATTGACGCCTGAGGCTTGAGCCGGGCGGTCACCTTCATATCTACTTTTAAAACCGTTTTTAAACTTGCTGTATTTCTCCTTTGAGTCCTATCCCCCCCGCTCCTGCGCGCAGATTTATCGCGCCGTTTGTCTTCACCGATTGAGGGTGGAGGCACTCATCTAATTTCACCATTTTTACATATTAATTCGATTTACTGAATTAAGCGCTGCACTTACAGCTCCTCTGCCTTCCTCCTGAGCGACCGGCCGATTCAGGGCGGTCTCACTTGGGGCACGGGCGGAGAGACGGTGGCGGCCATTTTGGGTAGGGCTAGCCTCCCTTGTGGCGAGAGGCGACACTATAAAAACAGTTGTAGGACTCCACTCGCGAGAACATTGCCTATTGACGCCTGAGGCTTGAGCCGGGCGGTCACCTTCATATCTACTTTTAAAACCGTTTTTAAACTTGCTGTATTTCTCCTTTGAGTCCTATCCCTCCCCGCTCCTGCGCGCGGATTTATCGCGCCATTTGTCTTCATCGATTGAGGGTGGAAGCACTCATCTAATTTCACCATTTTTAAATATTAATTCGATTTACTGAATTAAGCGCTGCACTTACAGCTCCTCTGCCTCCCCCCTGAGCGACCGGCCGATTCAGGGCTGTCTCACCTGGGGCACGGGCGGAGAGACGGCGGTGGCCATTTTGGGTAGGGCTAGCCTCCCTTGTGGCGAGAGGCGACACTATAAAAAACAAACGGCCATGGCTCCGCGCAGCGGACGCGTACAGCGTGCGCGCCGCATTCGCGCCGGAGTCGGGCCAGAGTCCAGCCCGTCTGCGCCCGTCCGCGACAGTACGGGACACGGGGCTAGTGGCCATGCTCCTCAACCGAGGCCCTCAAAGGTAATGTCATCCGACCAAATAAAATCTTTGCGCCCCACCCCGAATGTCAACTGTACTTTGCTTGAAATCCCTCGTTTGGGTACTGCCTCCTGTCCCCATTGCAGCTGTACAATTTCATCCTTTCAACCCTACCCCCCTCGCAGAACTAGACGTAGTAAACAAGTAAAGCAATCACTCCCTACTAACGAAAACCACCTGTTTTACAGTTTAAACTGTCGCTCCCTACCCATGCACAGGTTAGAAATTTTTGTTCTGCTCATGGATGACAAACCTAGTGCCTTGTTTCTTACTGAAACCTGGCTACATGCAGGTTCAGGCCCTGATATAGTTATGGCCCTCCCTCCCAACTATGCGATTGCCAGAATGGATAGAACCCGCAAAACGGGGGTTGGTATTGCAATTGTTTATAATAAAAAAATTTATATGTACATTTGAACCGTTAGTCATACCAGAATGTGGGGCTACATCTTTTAAAATATGTCTAAATCCCAATTTCACGCTGTCTGGTATCCTTATGTACCGGCCTCCCGGAAATGGCACTAAATGGGCTACTGAATTAGCCAATCATATTACTCCTTTTATATTAGCATCTAAAAACTTCTCTATCATCGGAGATCTAAATCTTCATTTAGAAGATAATTTCAACACAACATGTACGAATTTGTTGGTAGATCTCATAGCACTTAATATTCATCTTATTAATTCTGGGCCCACCCATAGGGCAGGACATTTACTTGACCCGGTATTGTCGAATCTCCCTTCACTCACCTGGATGGATACTATCCCTGTATGCTGGTCAGACCATTTCTTAGTTAAATTCAACCTTACTTTACTTAGCACCTCCACTGACCAAAGCATGTCATTGCCTTCACTAAGGAAAAATTGGAAATCCCTAGACGTCTCCAAACTCAATTTGGAACTTAACACACACCGCCTAATAAAAACCAAAATATGGAAAGCATTGCCATGGCCACTCAACAATGGCTTACTAATGCGGCACAGTCCTGTCTACCCACTACTAAGACCAAGGGTAATTCACATCGTCCCCCGGCCCCATGGTTTAATGACTCTCTTAAGGAAGAAAAAACAAAATGCAAGGCACTTGAAAGAGGATGGCGTAGAGATTTCGATCCTGATAAAAAAAACAGGTATCATACAGCTAGAAATCTCTACCACACTGCATGTAAAAAAGCATGCGCCACATATGTAGCCACAGCTATTATTAGAGCTGCAAATAAATCCAAAATACTGTTTAATACAGTTAAGGACCTTGCGGGGGCTCAAACTACTGCTCCAACGCGATCTTTAAATATGAAGCAATGCCAGGATTTAGCTCAATTTTTCTCTGATAAAATTGACAATCTAATCATCGAAATAGACAAAAACACTCCGGCAACTGCCTCTAAGGAAGAGTGGGAGTATACTCCGTCCATAAATCAGACCCTCCAAAAATGGCCCCCCATTACAACTGATGCTCTCATTTCCATTATGAAAACGATTAAATCTGCCTCTCCAAAGGATCCTATTCCCATCAACATAATAAAATTATTAGATACGCCCGCCCTGGAAATCATTGCAGACACCTTAAACTCATCTTTAGAGCTTTCCACAGTACCAACTATATGGAAACATGCTATAGTGACCCCACTGCTGAAAAAACCTACAGCAAACTGGCCAACTACAGGCCAATTTCACTTCTTCTCACTTCTTCCAGCCTTTTCCAAATGCTTGGAAAGACATGTGCACTCAGCCCTGACTCTTTTCTCAGAGGAGAATGCCCTTCTTCATCCCACCCAGTCAGGTTTCCAAGCGGGTTTCTCCACAGAAACTGCCCTATTGGGTATTTCTGAAACCATTAGGAAACTCCTCGATGATGGACAGACGGTTGCGCTTATTTTACTTGATTTAAGCGCAGCCTTTGACACTGTGTCGCATACAAGGCTACTCACCCTACTGGAAAAAAACGGAATACGTGGAAATGCACTGCAATGGATTAGATCCTTTCTGAGTCAATGGACTTTTCAAATAGCATCGGCTGCTGCATGCTCGGGCAATTTCAATTCCCATCATGGAGTACCTCAGGGCTCCATCCTTAGCCTGCTCTTTTTCAATCTATATCTTAGACCTCTAGCGGATCTTGTGGAAAAAGCGGGTCTTACCTTCATGTCGTATGCTGACGATTCTCAGATTGTTTTTTCACTGTCTGAACCCCAAACATCATCTTCATCTCTCCTTAAAGATGGCCTGCTGTCCATTTTCAACTGGATGTCAACCAACCAGTTGAAATTAAATGGAGACAAGGCAGAGATTCTCCTTCTGGGCAAGCAGCCAGAGCTCTGGAGCTCATTACATTGGCCTGCCCAGATGGGAAATCTCCCTACATCAGTGCCTCATGCTAGAAACCTGGGTGTAATTCTGGACAATTCATTGTCCATGAAACAAGAGGTTAATAAAGTAGTGAGCTTCTGCTTTACCATCATGAGGCGGCTCAAGAAGATCCTTTGGATGCTGCCTAGCTCCATGCAGAAACGGTGGTCAATGCCTTAATTACATCTCGGCTTGACTACGGAAACATCCTGTATCTAGGTGCAAACAAGGCAGTTACAAAGAGACTGCAGCTTGTACAAAATGCGGCTGTTTGACTCCTTTGTAGCATACCTAAAAACAGCAGAGTGTCCCCCTTCCTGCGCAAGCTGCACTGGTTGAGGGTTGAGAATCGCATTAGGTTTAAGGCCTTAAACTACATGTTTAAAATCAAAGCAGGTACTGCTTCCAAATAATTGCAGGCACTAGCTTCTCCCTACATTCCTAAAAGAAACCTACGATCTAAATCAGCGGAAAAATTCTGTGTACCCAGATTCAAGCTGGCCAGGATGGGAGGAAGATCTTTTGCCCACCTGGGTCCTGTCATCTGGAACATACTCCCAATCCACATACGAAAGGAGCAAAGTTTTCTCAGGTTTCGAAAGGAGATAAAGACCTGGTTGTTCGACCGGTAACCCTGGACGACCTCTGCTGTATACTCCATCTACCGTGCTGTGTTCAAGGCACCGGGAAACCCTTTTTGGGTAGCTGTTTTGCGCCATACAAGTTTATAAAATAAAATAAATAAATAAAATAAATCGCGGCACAAAAAGCAGCAAAAAACAGTAACTGGACTGCAAATCCCACGTGTTTGGCAGGAAAATGCACTATAAAAGCTGAGTAAATACACAGTGAGATGACAACGTGTGAGCACAACCCCACAGCTGTGACACAGAACAAATGACCATTGTCCAAATCAGATAAGCACTTCCCCACAAACAGCCAGAATGTACATTGACATGCATTCAGTATGCAACCTGCGCCAATGCGGAAACAAACATGGTACACACCGTGAAACTGCATCTGCCCTCACATTGCAGAGGGACAAACAACACCCCCTACACACTGACGTGCCATGTCCATGATCAAACAAGAATGAAAGCACAGACTAATGTAGGGGCAGTGACTCCCCCTTACATTCATGTTGCCCATGTCGTGGGACATGAGACACAGGGTGCATCCCTTCATCATGGCGGCACAGCAGCAGCGGTGACTCTGGGGAATATTATAGGGACAGTCTTTGCAGTTCGGAGTGATGTGTGGTTTTTTATTAATATCACATGAATAGTATTGCTTTTTGGGCATTTGTTGGTCTGTTGCTGGTGTTTCCCGAGCTGCGAGGGATGGCTGGAGTACATCAAAATCAATAATCATATGGTTGATTATGGCGCGCTTTTGGACTTAATTGCCTATGTTCAGATGGGACGCTCAGCTTGATATAGGATGCATTGACGTTTTCAGCGCATTTTCTAGCAGAACGTTCCGTTTCCCTGGCATGAAGTGTGTTATAGCCTGCTTTTCGAGGCTTCAGAAGTCCACCTCTCCCAACCCTCTGGGGTAAAGACCTGACTTTGGTCTCAAGAGATTCTGTAACCGGCATGCCATATAGTTTAAAGTGCTGAATTGTGATAACTATTGCGATTTTGTGTGAGTGAAGCAGGTTGTGCGTGGACCTTTACCCTCTAGGACGGTCTTGACAGAACAATCTTTCCCCCTTCTGAGGCGGAAGCCGGGAGGTCTATCTCTCACTTTGCGCATTTTAAAATTGTGCGTTTTACATTTGGCTTGATTTAATAAGCTTTTAATTTTTTCCTGTGATTACTTTGTGCTGTGACCTCTCCCCCCCCTCGCCATCGGACCGCTCTCGGCCGAGCATTGACGCTGAGAGCTGGTTCCTGGTCTGGCGAGTGAATGACGGCGGCCATATTGGGTGTGGGCTATTGCTGAGACGCGCTCTAGTTGTGCTTAAAAGGGGCTTAGGGAGCCCGGCGTTTGTCTTGACAGAACGATCTTTCCCCCTTCTGAGGCGGAAGCCGGGAGGTCTATCTCTCACTTTGCGCATTTTAAAATTGTGCGTTTTACATTTGGCTTGATTTAATAAGCTTTTAATTTTTTCCTGTGATTACTTTGTGCTGTGACCTCTCCCCCCCCCCTCGCCATCGGACCGCTCTCGGCCGAGCATTGACGCTGAGAGCTGGTTCCTGGTCAGGCGAGTGAATGACGGCGGCCATATTGGGTGTGGGCTATTGCTGGGACGCGCTCTAGTTGTGCTTAAAAGGGGCTTAGGGAGCCCGGCGCTTGTCTTGACAGAACGATCTTTCCCCCTCCTGAGGCGGAAGCCGGGAGGTCTATCTCTCACTTTGCGCATTTTAAAATCGCGCGTTTTACATTGGGCTTGATTTGATATGCTTTTAACTTTTTCCTGTGATTACTTTGTGCTGTGACCTCTCCCCCCCCCTCGTCACCGGACCTCTCTCGGCCGAGCATTGACGCTGAGAGCTGGTTCCTGGTCTGGCGAGTGATTGACGGTGGCCATATTGGGTGTGGGCTATTGCTGGGATGCGCTCTAGTTGTGCTTAAAAGGGGCTCAGGGAGCCCGGCGCTTGTCTTGACAGAACGATCTTTCCCCCTCCTGAGGCGTAAGCCGGGAGGTCTAGCTCTCACTTTGCGCATTTTAAAATCGCGCGTTTTACATTTGGCTTGATTTAATAAGCTTTTAACTTTCTCCTGTGATTACTTTGTGCTGTGACCTCTTCCCCCCCCCCCCCTCGCCACCGGACCGCTCTCGGCCGAGCATTGACGCTGAGAGCTGGTTCCTGGTCTGGCGAGTGATTGACGGCAGCCATATTGGGTGTGGGCTATTGCTGGGACGCGCTCTAGTTGCGCTTAAAAGGGGACGGTCATGCCTCCGCGCAGCGGACGCATACAGCAGACGCGCCGGACCTGCGCCGGAGTCGTGCCCATCTGCGCCCGTCCATGCACAACCGGGCACAGGGGACTATCCCCCTGGCTGTCGACTGATATCTTCCCCAGGAGAGCTACACCAACTAGATTCTAGTACTCATACCCTAAGCTCAACCATTCTGGACAAGCTAAAAGAGACCGGCATCCTGTGTACCAATAGTAGCATGACTTTGAATCATCCCAGCCTGAAGTTAACTAGCCTGAATGCAAGATTGTTACAAAAACATAATCTTGAAATTTTTACCCTCCTCCGGAATGAGGACATAGATGTCCTAACTCTCACAGAAACGTGGCTGGGCGACAGCTCCCTACCAGATATCATAGCCGCCCTCCCAAACGAATATGACGCTATGTGGCATAATCGTGCAGACAACAACAGGGGGAGGGGGGGTGGCAATACTGTTTAAAAATATCAAACAGTTACCAAACTAATGGCAGAAACAGTCGATCTAGCTGATATACGTGGGGTGAAGATTACTTTAAGAAACACTTGCCTTGCTGTTCTTACAGTCTATCGTCCCCCCAAATCTACCCCTCTGTTTAATGACTTACTGGCCCCCATTATCTCAGATATTTGTACACGCTACCAAAAAGTCTTAATAACGGGAGATTTTAATGTCCATTGGGACAAAACGCATAGAGATGTGGCAACCCGACATTTGAAGACCACTATGACCACACTTGGGCTCCAACTACTAGTAGAGGCACCCACATATAATAAAGGCCATACCCTCGATCTTATTCGGACCTCAGATCCGGATGTAGCTCTCAGAGGTATCCTACCCTGTATATGGTCAGATCACTACTTAATAAATTGTGATATCCCAAAAGATGGGTATCTGTCTCAACCACCACCCCCAAAAATTAAAAAAAGTACGTCAATGGAGGAAAGTTGACTCAAAAATACTGACGGACACCCTCCTTAAAAATACACAGTTACCTGATACTCATGGTGATCTAGATCAGGAATATGTAAATATGATGCAAAATCTTACTCAGGCCATTGATCAAATAGCCCCTGAAAGGAAACAGAAGATAAATAGAGCAGTAAAAGGGTCTCAGTGGTTCAACCCTTATTTGAGGGAACGCAAAATAAAACTCCGCCATTTAGAGAGATGCTGGAGGAAAACAAATGATCTCACAGGTCGGGATCATTATAAAGCATTTCTTAAGCTGTATAAAAAATGTTATTCTGTCAGCAAAAGCATATTACTATGAATCCCAAATTAACAACGCTGAGAATATCCAGAAAGAAACCTTTAAAATTCTAACAGAGCTGAGCAAGAAAGCAGAAAAATCAGAATCCTCGATAGATTGTAACACCTTTCAACACTATTTTCTTGATAAAGTAAAAGTTATTCTCTCTGACATCAAGAACACCTCCAGCAGTCACCCTCCATTACTGCACTCTCAACCCCTCCCCCCCACACACAGAACATACCATCTCTAAGTTTCCCTTGATAGATTCTACAGTCCTAGGGCAGCTTATGAGTCGAACCAAGTCAGGCTCACCAGCAGACCCATGTCCCCCTAGTATTTTTCGACTGGCGCTCCCTACTTTAGAGAGTCATATTGTCTCCTTATTGAACAATTCATTAGACACTGGCCATTTACCTTCCAGCCTTAAAGAAGCACGAGTTAGGCCCCTAATAAAAAAGCCTGGGGCTGACCCTGCCAACCTAAAAAACTATAGGCCAATATCCCAGTTAACTTTTCTGTCCAAGATTTTGGAACAACACGTTTTGATGTCTCTTTCATCATTCCTGGATTCACACCATCTACTCCAGGAGCGTCAAGCGGGGTTTTGGGCGCATCACAGCACTGAATTGGTGATGCTTTCAGTGCTGGATGAGCTCAGAAGTGTGGCTGACAGTAAGAAGCTGAGTGCCCTGATATTACTAGATCTGTCAGCGGCATTCGATACTTTCAGCCACACCCTGCTTCTGGACAGACTGGCCGCTTTTGGGATACAAGACTTAGCCTATCAATGGCTAAAATCCTTTCTTTCTGGGAGAACTCAAAGGATTCAACTGGGGGACTGCACATCAGAACTGGGTATCCTTGAGTGTGGAGTCCCTCAGGGATCTGCTTTGTCCCCACTCTTATTAAACCTTTATCTGCAGCCCTTAATTGACTCTCTGGTAAACATGGGCTGCAGAACTTTCAACTATGCCGACGACACCCGGTTGTTACTTAGTATTGACAACACAGCATCTGCACAGATCCAAGCCCAAAAAATTCTCAGACATACTGTGAGTTGGATGACAGCGAACTCGTTGAAGATCAATCCGGACAAAACAGAGGTCCTGGTGGTTTCAACTGCTGCTTCACCTTGGGGTGACTTGTTTTGGCCTCAAGACCTTGGCCCCACCCCGAAATCATGTTCCAATGTAAAAAGTCTCGGCATAAAGATTGACCATGAGCTGTCAATGGCCAGCCAGATTTCCTCCGTTGTTGGGACTTGCACAAAAACCTAATTAGACAGCTACGTAAACTAGTACCTCTTCTTTCCCCTTCCACGCTTCGTACAATTGTCTCTGCTACAATAATTTCAAGACTGGATTATGGGAATGTCCTTTATTTGGGTTTGCCTAAAACATTGACCAGTAGGCTGCAAGTGGTCTTAAACGACGCAGCTAGGCTAATCTTTAGGCTACATAGACAGACTCATGTCTCCACTGTTGTGTAGGTTACACTGGCTCCCCATAAAACAAAGGGTGGAGTTCAAGAGTCTATGCATTGCCCATAAAGCAATCTATGGCCAAGCACCTGCCTATATCCAAGAACTCCTTGGGGTTTATAACCCCACATGATCATTAAGGTCCTCTAACATTCAGCTGCTGTCCTGTCCCCGTTACAAATTGACAACTAAGGGAGGAAGATCGTTTTCTGTGTTGGTTCCATAGATCTGGAACAAACTTCCAGAGTCTCTCCGCAAAGAATCAAATTTGTTGCATTTCAGGAAGTCTCTAAAAATGCTCCTGTTTAGGGAAGCCTTAAGTACCGCTTAGTGCCACGGCCTCACGCATCTTTTTCTTCATTTACTTTGCTGTTGCTACTTCTTTCTGTCATAAGCGCCTAGAGACCTGACGGTGAGTTGGCGCTTTTAAGCTTCAGTTAACAATAACAACAAGAACAACAATAACATATCAGAGCACAAATGAATCCCTGTTGTCACTTGTAGGCCACAAAGGACAGCCAAAATGGAATGAATTGGGACACATGTGAAACACCGAAGAGTGTGATACCTTAACAAGTGTGATACACAGAACTGGCAGTTCGAATACGTGACACCATAAACAGCCACACTGCACAGAGTTACACACCCATCATCCATTAACAAATCCTTCAATTGACAGCACAACATGTCACACCCACACTTGTCTGAATGAAGTGTCTGTACAGATGAGTGACATGCACGCAGGAAATGTGTATCGGAATGCTTTTATTTGCACATGCAGAGCCTGTGGTCAGTCAATGTACTGCGCCATTATTGCTAAGGACCTTCACAATGTGACGTCAACCAGAGAAGAAATTGTAAATGATATAGTCCGTACAGGCTATTCCTGCTGTGGGTGCAGTGGGGTGTGGTCCACCTGCCTCATCTTCATCATCATTGTTCGGCGCATCTGGCACTCATATCCTTGAGGCCTTGCTGCATACACATATGTTGTGCAACACACAACATGCAACGATCATCTTGCACACAAGGTCTGAGCTGTACAGGAACTTACCACCTGTGTTGTTCAGGCACCTGAAACGTGACTTCAACACACCAAATGTGTGCTCCACAATGCCCCTGGTGCATTTGTGGGACACATTTTACTGCCTCTGGGCCTGTGTGATCGGGGTTCGGAGGGGTATCATCATCCAAGCACAGAGTGCATATCCTTGGTCACCTGTGACAGAACAGAACGACATGAGTCAAGACTACATACTGCATGATGTGTTGGCAGGCTCACTGGGTCATTGGTGTGTGATATGTGGGACTTAGTGATTCCTTTATGACATGTACTGTGAGTTGTACATGAACCACATCACTGTGTACTATGTAGCCTCACTACTGCACCTCCCCACAGCACATTCACTAGTGTGCGCAGTGGGATTACATCACATGCACACCTACGGCACCCAATGACATGCCTGTCTGCACATGTCTAGAAGCCTGAGCACGACACAGTGATGATGCTGCACACATTGTGGCCGGCCAAGTGAGTGTAGGCTCATTGCAAGGACAGGGCTGACACAGATATAGAGCACCTGCCTGGCTGAACTCGACATGCAGTTGAGGGTACATCTTTGGCTCATGCTGCGCTAATAACGACACACACAACCATTGGCATGTGTGATCCCTGACCCCGAGTGGGCATGCTGTCCCCCATGTACCCATTCAGCCGAGAACGCACACAGGGGGCATGCCACATAGCAACACTGTTGATTGCGTGACAGGTGGCGCAGACACTACAACAGACACACACACATCAGCCACATCCTTGGCAAGGCCCACACTGAACCACACCCAGAGTTGGAAGAGGATGCAGTCTGCAAAGAGGCCTGTACATTGACATGGACTCTGGACTCTGCCATGCAGAGGGCAAAACTCAGTTCAAAATGTGTGACCTACTCCACTGCAGTGTGTGCCGGAGCCAGTGGTCATCAGGGGCCCACAGCCACGTGTGGTAGGCATGCGCTGCACAGAGTCAGTGGCACCAGTGCAGTTGTTGTTGTGTCCCATTACCTCCGTAAAGGTGAGCCTTTTCTCCTCCGGACTGAAGAGTGTCTCCCCCTTACTCATCTCCTTGCGTACTGTGACATGTACACTGCCATGAAAATATCAAGACTCAGTTCCGGACGGAGGCTGCGGTCAGTGGGGGTTAACCGCTGTCCACCCATCTACTCCAGGATCTCTAACACATGACGTTGGAATTGCATTTGTATTAGATTTGTGGCTGATATAGGTAGTGGGACCAGAGCTGAGTGGGTGTTTAGCCAATGACGATGCCGTGTCCTGCCTTTGATGGACTGCATTGGATTGGTGTGAGGCCTGCAGGACTGCAGTGTAGGCCGAAGGCCACAGTCCGCAGGAGCCCACAGACATGTTTGGTGCGAGTCCTATGCACAGCTTTGGTGGCACCACATTGAAGGGAGTACAGTGACATAACCTCAGCCTTAAATAATGTACTCTGCCATAGTTTAATCAAGACTCAGTTCCAAATGTGTGTCCTACTTGTCCGCTGTGTATGCCTGTGGAGTATGTCAACAAGAATGGAGTTCAGAGGACCTGTGACACGGAGGCCGTGATGCACCCAGGAGGCTGCCAAGGTCACATGCCTTGAGCTAGGAGATTGCATCGGCACATGGTGGGCCCTCTTCGACACACGCCGGTGTCAGCAGGTGGACATTGAGTCCTGGGGCAGGCAGGACGGCTTTGGGGTCCAGCATCCCGGGTGCAACAGGCGCACAGAATCGCAGGCAACACCTCTCAGGGCGTCCGCCTGGCAGACACGTTGGGCATTCCTGAAGAGGACCACGCCCAGAGTTTTGTGCCTTTTTTTCACACCCCTACGCTGGCCTGGCGTACGCCGGGCCAGCCCACTCCGCTCACGCTTACCATGGGGGACGTAACAAGCTACATTTCCTTGATCTCCCCCACAGGGTGGGTTGACATGATTGCGTCCACTGTCCACTACACTCCAAACACCAGCAGTATATGTCGACATGGGCATGTCTGTGGTCTGCAAACTGCAGTCTGGCCAGCACATCCATGCCACACTTTGTATTGTGTACATTCTCATTCGTGGGTCACTTGCCTCCTTCAAACATGCCTGGTTCCTATCTCTCTCCCACAATCTGCTATTGTGTGGCTGAGGTGCCATGCCGTTGATGACTTGTGTATATGGCTAGCACAGGTTCCCACAGTAAGTTCTGCTGTTGTGTCTGGTAGGTGGGCATGTTGTTTGGCATGTTGTATCTGTGTTTGTAACATGTGCATTCCCAGAGTTGTGAGTTGCATGATTGTGAAGTTATTGGGGCCGTTTCACAGAACTAATCTGAGACAAAATCCTAAAATTACTACTTTTGATATTCACAGAAGGCATTTAGTAGTAGTAAAGTTGGGATTTTGTCTTAAGTTTGACTTAAGACAGACTTAAGACAGACTTAGGACAGACTTAAGACAAACTTTGGACAAACTTAGGACAGACTTAAGACAGACTTAGGACAAAATCCTAACTTTACTACTACTGAATGCCTTCTGTGAATACCAAAAGTAGTAAGTTTAGGATTTTGTTTCAGATTACTTCGGTGACTCGGGCCCTAGGTGTGTGGTGTGTTCATTTGGTACTTACCAATACGCAGAGCCTTTCCGTAGGTGCCATCCTGGAAGTGCCGGTTGATGATGGACTGTGGCAAGATGAAGGAATCATGCACACTGCCTGGGTAGTTGGCAACAACATTGGTGAAGAGTCCGCAAGGGTCCACTATTGCCTGCACATTGATGGAATGTGTGTGCTTTTTGTTGCGACAATTGTGTGCAGTGTCAGCAGGGGGCTAGGAAATGTGTGCAGTCTATTGCCCCCAACACGTGAGGGAAGCAAGCTATGGCGTAGAAACCTTGCTTGGTTTCCAGCTGTTCCTGCACAGTGTGGGGGAAGTATAGGCACTGGGGTACCAAGCTGATGATGGCATCCAGGACAGGTTTGAAGAACTTTGATAGGGCTGGCTGTGAAACTCCTTCGACTCTGGCATTTGTTAGTTGGAAGGTACCAGGTGCCGCAGAGCCAACAGTTTTGTATGAGGTGGGATGTTGGTTGTCCCCTGTGTTGGTACCGTCAACCTATGGGTAATGATGTTCAGGATGTGGAGGATGGTTGTCCTTTTGAGCATGTAGTGGGAAATGACATTCTCTGGCGTTAAGTCTGTTAGGCTGGTGCATTTTCTGAAGGTCCGTGGTCTGTGTCTGCGCTGCCTCTGTGGTGGTCCGGGGTGGATGGAAGACAAGATAAAGAAAGAAGCAGTAATTTTCTCTGGCTGATATGATTAGTCAGCAGCCATGGAAGCTTTAGATTTAAGGTCTCCTGATACCGCTGTTGGAAATACCGCCGCTGGTGAAAGCAGATAGAGTATTACTTTAGGCTAAAAATGAAGCACCATGACAATATAATCCTAGACAAGTGGTACTCAGTCCCATTACAACTGCATTAGATTTACCCTGATCTAAAAGGAACAATGACTCACATAAAATAAGGCTTTCAGGGGGTGGGGGATAATAATACAAACTATTAAGCATGAGTACCAGAATCTTGATTCCTGAGGACTGTGCGTACTATCATTAGTCGTTGTAGCTGAAGACGACATGTACTCTTTGAAAACACATGCGGGAAGTTAATGATATATTAGCTCTGTCAGGTGGCTTGGATTAATTCAAATAGTTACTAAAGACATTCAAAGTTTTGCTTGTACTGGCAAGGTCTTATTAAGTTTGTCACCTTCACTCAGCCATGCATCGCTGGATGCCACTCCATGCACTTCACAACAACGCCAGCATAAAAAAATGATCGCAGAGCTGCGGCGATTTTTATCGCAGATAAACCTTGGTATTACAAAGGTTTATAGCAAATGCGATAAAAATCAGCAATAATGCATGAATATTGCTGAAATGTCCGCAATATTGATGCATTACCGAGCTAATGCTCTTAGCCATGTTATCCACCTCCCATTGGATAACATGGCTAAGAACTGCTCAGTGGCAGGTGTTAGCTTTTGGAGATATTCGCGCTTAGCGCGAATATCTCCAAAAGTTGGTAATAGGAGATAGCGATGTTAGCGACAGTTTCCAGTCGCTAACATCTTGGCACGCCCACTTTGCATGTCATTAGTGATAAATATCACTGACATGCAAAGCGGGGCCCAAGATGGTCGCTATCTCCTACTAGCTGTCGCTAACGACAGCTAGGTAATAAATAAGGAGATAATTTTATCTCCGCTTTCTTGGCTTTTAAAGCCAAAAAAGTGGAGATAAACCCCCTTGATAATATGCCCCACAATTTGTGGTAAGGGGGCTTGGGTACAGAGTATTTTACAGGATCAATGGTTCCTATCAAGGAAATGATTTGTAGAAGAGATTTTTAGATAGAGATACAATGATAATGATCAGTAGCTGTCCAACGGGATATGATCAGTTGGGCAGCTACATATAGATATCATTGTATTGCTATATACAAATTTCTCCTACAAATCAATTCCTTGATAGGACCACAGTTCACACTGTGGCTTTTCGATTTTTGCTGACATTTTTCTCTATTTTTCACCTGATAGTCTGTCAACTCTGAAACTATTATTCTATTCTGTACTTACCAGCAGAGATATGTTCTAATATCAAGGGAGCACTTCCCTTGCTTGTCCAACAGGAGACACCTTAGTTTGTGGCAGCCTGTTGTGGGGTTCAACAGGGCCCATGCACAAAAGCTTCCATTTTCGCCTTACAAGTTTAAACCTGACATCTTTTTTAAACAAGACTTTTTACATGCTTTGCACATACATGATAACATACTCCAAAGGGGTTCTGCTTGCCACCACATTTATTCGTAGGCATTTTATCATGACACTTGTACACTCTGTCCAAGGTTAAAGAACACAGAGCAAGTTTTTCCTGCTTGTTGTTGTCCAGTTAGAGACAGCTCTGAATCAGAAAGACAAACAAGTGCATCAGCATTGCTCCTCTGACCAGGTCCTGCTCTAGAATGGTGCAGTCAGTGCTTTCAAATGTAAACGCACTGCTGCATCTTCTTTGCCCCCAGCCATTTCCATGCAACAATATAAATGTCATGATTACTCTGGTGATTGATGAGTCTGCAGGCGAGAAATATTAGTTTTTTGTAGTGGATGTTTTGACTCATCATAAGGTAGTGCAGAGGGTTATTATGCCTTCTGCAAGGACGTGTACCGTACACATCACAGACTGCATATAATGGAAATAGTTCAGTGGGTTAGTACTTTTGTCACAGACATCTTTTTGTTACTTGCACTTTATGGGTTAACATCTTAGTGTAGAACAGTGATTTATTAACTGTCATCAAAGAGCTGCATGCAGACTGTAAGGTATAGGTTAGAACGTTATGTTTTCTTACCCAGTCTTTCATTATCCTAATGTCACCATAAGGGGTTCATTTGGGTAGAAATCAGATTTTATTAGTAAAGATAACCCTAAACAATGGTGTTACATTTTAAATTCTGAGTTTATGCTTCTGCAGGCCAAGCAGTCTTAAATTATATTGTCTACCAGTATGGATGACATGTGTCTCCTACACCTTGTAGTCCTCTGTCGTATGTAACATTTCCTATACATTGATTCACACTTGTATGATTCATTGTCACTGTGTAATGTGAGTGTGATGTAAAGCGCTCTGACACTCTACACTGGCTTGAGTGGCTCTATAAAACAAAAGAAATGCATGTGAGAGTGGGTATGGAGAATTGAGGGGCCCTGTTAAGTAATGAGGGAATTAGTAGGGAAGGAGGCCATTCAGGGCTCCAACAAACATTGTCGGGTGCCACCAGCGCTAAAGCTGGCCCTAACTCCAACACAGTGTGAATGGAACCAGGCTTTGATTACATAAACTAAGTTCCTCAGAGCAGCACTTATTTGGATGATCCTGAACCACTGTGACTGAGGTTCATCCCTGCTGAATCCAATCTTTATCCGTCAATGGACATTTGCCAGTTTTACACAAGACTTGCTTCCTGACACATCGTACATAGGTATGGGGCGTTGGCTTGTCCCAAGCGATGTGGAAGAAAGTACTCTTACCATGGTGTTGATATGATAGGTGGTATTGGGTAGGAGTATTAGTATGACATAGATTCATATATTCATATAATCACTGTAACGTTATAATGGTTGAACTGTTTTTCACCAATCTTGTAATGCTGGTAACAATGCTGTGTTTCCTCCTGCTAATAATTGCCGTTCATATTTTTTACACAAGAATAGAATTGCTTCAATAAATGTTTGAAATGCCTATTTGTGTATTTCTTTTGTCTCCCTTTTGGCATGCCTCAGTAATAACAAAAGGGGAGATCTGTTTCAACTATTTCCTTGGGGAAAATAGAGTGGTCATGTTCTAAAGTTGAAAACACCATCAGGTGCCCCGTTAGGTTAGCAGTCCAGATGGTGCACAGTGAGCTAGTCAAGAATTGGGCCAACATACTCTGATTATATGAGTTGACTTAGTCCCCATATTCTGACATTTATGTTGTCCAAAAGCACATTCCTACTTAATTAGTAGGAACCATTTGACAAACCTGTCAGATTATTTGAACAACTGTTTGCTATATATTACTAGGGAGAAGACACTGAGTTCGAACACACCATCGGTTGTGATGGGGCCTCGCCGACAAATGCACCATGGTTCATCATTTAGGATGGATTTTACTGTTTGGTGGGTTGTTCAGTGAAAGTGCTATTGCCTTGCCCTGTGAACTACCATTTGCGGTGCAGCAGGCATTTAAAAAAGCATGTTACACCCTGACGGGGTTGAGCAGATACAGCGTAGCCCGCGCTTTACTTCTGGGTTGGGATCAACGGCTCGTCATGTTGGGTGTAGCAATGCTCAAAGGTGGCAGAGGATGAAAGGTGTCAAAATCCTTCTGTAGGAGGGATTTTATAATATTTTGTGGTCTTCATTTCTCACACGGAGAATGGTAGAAGAATTCCCTTTGTTGATTGGTGATTGATGGGATTTGGTCATGGTAAAGCAGATAAGCTGCTGAGTATTTTCACTGACACATAAAACTGATCATGATAGATTTGCGAGAAAAATTACGATTGAAGGAACATGAGAAGACTTAGGGCCTGATTTTGAGTCTGGCGGTCTGATTTTGAGTCTGGCAGTCTGAGAAGACTTAGGGTCTGATTTTGAGTCTGGCGGATGAACCACTGCCACCATGAGTCACCAGACTCATGGTGGCAGTGGTTCATCCGCTGCATTACGACTTCAAAAAGTGGTTGCAGCTGAGTGTTGTATTTATGCTTCTCCTGAGCTAGTGTGGTCCTGGATGGTGGAATCTTAGGGTGATGTTCTAGAGCTCTGGAGTGGGGATTCTAGGAGTGATGGTTGGAGGAGCTCAAAGAGGTATGTGGGATGCTTCTAAAAGAAGACTAATAAATATAGTTCTTACCTGAACCTTGGTACATGTGTTTATATGTAACACAGAGGACTGCCGGCCGCACCAGGTAACATTTGTTGCGATTGCAGAGGTGCGCCACAATGTAACATACTCAGTGGGACTGGTGCATTCCTGCTGAACATATTACGAGTTCCTGCACCACCAGCCATTTCATGGCAGGAGACCTGCCTTGAAAAGGCTGGCAGTGCAGGAAAAAAGGGGGCCTTACTGGGCCCCAATGTCCCCCACCACGGGGATATATTCAGGGGACACAACATGTGGCCCCTTGTCTGTATTTCAACCAAAGTTCCAGCATGGCATGGATGTCACTGTCAATGGCATGCTGTAACTTTTTTGCCGTTCCCATTATGGTGCCTGTTTTCAAGGCACCACCATGGAAAAGGTGAAGGACCTGTCTGCCGTACATAAGTTCAACTCATAATATGGCGGGCGACACTTGTCAGGTTTCGCTCAGATGTGCAGGCAGAGAGCTGACGCAACTGCAACTGGACCCATGTCAATGACACCATCAAAATCATGAACACCATCCGCTCTGGTTCACCATCCGACCCCTACGTGCACCACATTTTCAACAAAGTTAGCTCCACCATTGCACTACATCTCTGCAAGATCATCAACACCTCCTTCGAGACCGCCATCTTCCCAGAGAGCTGGAAGTACGCCGAGAACAACGCCCTACTCAAGAAACCCAAAGCTGACCCCAAGGATCTCAAGAACTTCCGGCCCATCTCCCTCTTCCCGTTTCCAGGGAAAGTCGTCGAGAAGATCGTCAACAGGCAACTTACCGCCTTCCCCTAAAAGAACAACATCCTGGACCCCTCCCAATCCGGATTCCACAGCAACCACAGCACCGAAACAGCACTCATCTTCGCCACTGAGGACATAAGGGCCTTGATGGACAATGGAGAAACTGTGGCCCTCATCCTCCTGGACCTCTCGGCCGCCTACAACAATGTCTGCCACCACACCCTCTGCACACACCTCCACAACGCAGGGATCACAACAAAAACCCTGGACTGGACCACCTCCTTCCTCATCGGTAGAACCCAGAGTGTCCGCCTTCCCCATTTTTCTCTAAAGACACCAAGATTATCTGCGGCATACCCCAAGGATCATCCCTCAGCCCGACACTCTTCAACAGCTACATGGCACTGCTCACGAACATCGCCAGATCGCACAACCTCAACATCGTCTCATACACTGATGACACCCAGCTGATCCTCTCCCTCACCAAGGCCCCCATCACCGCCAAAACTAACCTACACAAAGGAATGAAGCCATAGCCGAATGGATAACAAACAGCCGCCTGAAACTGAACTCAGACAAGACAGAGGTCCTCATCATCGGATCCACCCCCTCCGCCTGGGACGTCTCATGGTGGCCGGGCATACTGGGAGCTGCACTGACACCCACTAACCATGCACACAACCTTGGAGTCATCCTGGACTCCGCATTGTCAATGACCCAGCAAGTGAACACCATCTCCTCCTCCTGCTTCAACAGTCTCTGCATGCTCCGCAAGATCTACAGAGGGATCCTCACCAGTACCAGAAGGACAGTCACCCAGGCCCTCGTCAGCATCAGACTGGACTACGGCAACGCTCTCTACACAGGAACCTCAGCCAAACTCCAGAAACGACTACAACGCATACAGAATGCCTCTGCACGCCTCATCCTCGACATCCCCCGCCACAACCAAATCACAGCCCATCTGAAAGACCTGCACTGGCTCCAAGAGGATCACCTTCAAGCTCCTCACCCACATTCACAAAGCTCTCCACAACACCGGACCAGCATACCTCAACAAACGTCTCACCTTCTACACCACGAACTGCCATCTTCGCTCCTCTGACTGCGCCCTCACCCTCGCCACCGTACCCCACATCCGTCAAGCGACTGCCGGCGGCAGATCGTTCTCTCACCCCGCCACAAAAACCTGGAACACCGTCTCCATCCGCCTACGACAGACTCAGGACCTGCTGACCCTCAGGAGACTCCTCAAGACTTGGCTGTTCGAGCAGTAGCAGCACCCCCCCCCCCCCCCAGTGCCTTGAGACCTGCACGGGCAAGTAGTGCGCTCTACAGATGGATTGATTGATTGATTGAACTGCCCCACTCTCATAATCAGGTCTTTAGTTACTGCATCATAAAAACATGCATATTAAATGTAGGATAGATGGAAACATATTCTTTAAGTACTATAAGTTCATAGTTTGGTTGATAATTCAATGTGTATTAACTAGAAGATAAATGTGGTGTATTTAGATGTTTTTATGATTTCTAAGCATTCTTATCAAAATAATGCTTTGTATGAAGAATTTAATGAACTCTAGCAATATTTAGAGATTTTTATGAACGATTACAGCCTAAGTTCCACGTTTTGCACATGTGACATTGTGCTCCAAGTGAGAAAGGAGAAAAGGGTGCTGCCCGTTTATACTATATTCAAATGCTCTGAAATTTTCAGAGAATAAATTTCATGCTCTTACCAATACGAATCACTAGAAATTATATTAATAATTTATGTTTTGAAATAATTTTATACATTGGTACTTTGAAAATGCAACAGTATTTAGAATTCCAAAGAATATGAATGTTAAGTACATTTCCATTATTTTATATGCTATATTTCATGAACCAAATTCAATTTAGGACATATTTTCCTTACTTTGCTTGATTCTGCTCTCATGAAAAGGCTTCATAAACCTGCAATGTGAAAAGAAACTATAGCGCCCATTACGACGTTGGTCAGACAAGCATCTAGCCAACATCGTAGTGAAAACGGGACCGCCCAACAACGAGGGGGTAGCCCCGCTTCCATTAGTGTATTTTTTCTATTGTGGCTTGTGCTGCATAATTCAGCACAAGCCAAAATAGAAAAATACACATTTAAAACATCCATCCACCTACACCCAGCAGCGCGGGGATGGAGGCCCCCAATGTCACATTCTGACAGCCATTTCCATGTAAGAAAGGACAACCTGGAAAGGCTGTCCGAAACGGACATCATAATCCCAAAGTAGAGCCTGGGCAGGCACCACCACCATTTTGGGATGATCTGTAAAACCCATGCCGCGAAGAGAGATCCGATCCCGTCAGAGGCATCAGTCTTTCCCCCAAGCCTAAGTGGCCTGACCAACTGCATCGTAATGCAGAGGTCGGACCATTGAGTCTGTTGGTGGCGATCTGCCCGACATTGTAACAGGCCCCTAAGTCTCATAGGGAGAATTCCCATTCACCCTCTAGGACTGTTCGCAATAAGTTTGCTACTTTTTAAACATCTTCCATGGCAACTGTCCTCTTGAATTCACCCATGAGCTTTTTGCAAAAGGGACTATGTTGAAAGTTATACACACTGAATAATTCGATAACTTATGTGATGATCACCACCTTTTTGCCATATGTGTCTTCCTTATGCTGCATGACCAACACCCTTTACGAACTGTCCAAAGGACTGAGTGGTCTGACCAGATGAGAGACCCAGGAGAAGTCACACCGGAACTTGAAGAATATGTTATACATTGATGGGACAGAAAGGTACGCACATCTCTGTCTTGGACATTCTATGGCACATCGCTTCTCTTTTCTTTGGAACTTCCTTGTGGACTCTGCTGGCTGATATTTCTTTCCCTCTCCTGGGAAAGTGATTTTGAACTTTCATGGTTCATGTCCCGTCCTGAACTTTCCTGAGCTTTGGAAATTAATGACCAACCCAAAACTGATTTGTCTAATCGCAATTTTAGATGTTAGGGGCACATGCATCATTGAAAACTGCATTCGCAAATGGAGCGAATTGCAAAAATCGGCCGTTTGCGAATGCAATTTGAATTAAGAAATCGCAAAATTGCGATTACTTAAATTGCAATTGCATTTAAGGAATCTCAAATTGAGATTCCTTAAATGCAATGCATCAAACTAAAATAAATTGCGATTTGGCTAATAGGGGGAGCAAATTACCATGGAGTTGACCTTCATGGTAATTTGCAAAAACTTTGAAAAATGCACTAAAGTGCATTTTTCAAAGTTCGATTTTACACACTCACATGCCCTTGGGGCATGTGCGTGTGCAAGATGTACTTATAGACAGATTTCAGGGGTGCAACAGGGTGTCCTTTTGACATCCTGGCACCCTTGGAATTGCATTCTCAATTTGCGATTCTCTAATTGAGAATCGCAAATTGAGAATGTCTTTCCATTCATTCCTATGGGCCTCGAGGCCCATAGGAATGAATGGGGAGGTATTCCTTAATTGCGATTCGCAATTTGCGAGTCGGAATTAAGGAATTTAAAGAAATCACTATTTTTTAGCGATTTCTTCATGCATAGCCATTTTCGATTCCTTATTAGCGAATTCTTATTTTTCGCTAATAAGGAATCGCAAATGGCAAAGTTGATGCATGTGGGCCTAAAATGCTTAATAGTGATGGCAATAATTCTTTAATGATTATGCTAAAATTTACTATCCTCAAATCCTGTTTCTGTCTGTCCATGATTTGTCTCCAATAATTGATTGTGCATTCCATATGGTTTAGTAATGTTTGGAGGGAATTCTAATAGAGAGATCTCTGGACAGCAGATACTAATGTTGTTATTCTGCATTGCTTTAACCCCTTCGACGTTCATGACGAGCTCAGCTCATCATGAGCTACGCCTGTCGTACGCTCATGACAAGCTGAGCTCGTCATGAACCACGGGTTTTTTAAAAACTCAGCGCACAGCGGGAAAACGCGTAGCGCGCATGGGGTTAACTTAATTACTGGTTTATATGATCCTGTTCAGAGTGAACTTCTTCAGGAGATGTGGTCCATTAGTAATAATACTTTACTTGTAAAGCCTAGTTCTGAGGGTTATATGTAAATAAATCTAATTATAAGTTAGTAGGTCAGTTGCCCAATTCATTGTCTGCATTTGATATCTGGGGATGGATCTCTCATGTCTGACCCCTGTCAGCATGATTCATGATCCATCGGAGGTAGCCACGGCCCTTGCAGATAAGAGCAGTGTGGCAGTGGGCCTGGGTTGGGGAGATTCTACAAATGATTGCTCGGAGGACCAAATGAATGAGAATCAGGGACATTTCTAAATGATAAAGGTAGTTTATTACAAAGGGCCCAGAGATCAATCATAACTATTTCAAGAAGTTACTGTCAGTCAATCAGGGTTCTTGTATAGTGTGGCTAACCACCTGTGGGGGTTTCAAAGCACAGGGGGGTTCTACAGTTCAGTTGAATACCCCTTCACCTTTCTGTATGTGGGCACCAACTTTTCTTAAGAGCAGGCAGTGGTCTCACGGACCACTGCCTACTCTTTCAAAATGAAAAAGAAACGTGTAATTTTTCTTTTTTTAAATGAATCCCGCTTTCTTTTAGGGAAAACGGGCTGCATTAAAAAAAGGCTATATGTAAAAAGCAATTACAGCCAATATGGGCTGCTGACCTCAGCAGCCCACCATCCATGTGATTACAGGCCATTCCGAAGGTCGCAATATGTAATGAATATTGATGAGGTAGGTCATTTGCAACCTTACTGGGAATTGATAAATGTTTCTGAGACACATTAGTACATTTGGTTTTGTGAGTTTCTAATTGCAAGTCACAAAAACATTGCAATTAGAAAAATTGCAAAATGAAATGGCCCTTTTAGATCACAAATATAACCTGCCATATAAAGGAAATTCTGATTCAAGCGCATTCTGAAATAAAATAGTAAAGTTGTCTCCTCACAGAGATTATAAATCTTATGCAGTGTGTAAGCATGCATTCCAGCCAAGGGTTTATTCTCTCAAAAATAAATTGGGGAAGAAAGGGCCAACAAAGAAAAGGTCCTGAAAGTTACAGTTTTCTTAAAACTACACCAGTAGGAGGACGACTTTGTCTGGTTCAGAAAGTCTGGCAAAGAAATGTCATGGATGCATGGTTGTTGAGCATTATCAGTAAGGTTTATTGAATACACTTTCTACAAAAGCCTCCAAATACAGGAGTGAAGGTGACTCATGTCAGGCCCCAAATGATTGGCTTTGCTGGGAGGGGATTACTCAGGACAAAGACAATTATGAAGGTACCCAAAGAGGAAAGTGGAGAAGGCGCGTACTCAGCCCTTGTCTTGTCCAGAAACCTTCAGGAGATTACAGGCCAGTGGGAAGGTGAAGTGGGTGAACTCCTGGATAAGAAAAATCCACTTTCAAATTGTGACTTTGCACGCAATTCTCCCATTGATAAGGCCAGGGGTTTAGTTGATATAAATAGATCTAGAAGATTCTTATCTTCACCTGCCAGTAAGGAAGCCATAGCAAAGGTATTTGTGGTTACACTGGAGAAGGATCATTATCAGTTTCTAGATCTTCACTTTGGTCTCATATCTTATCCCATGGTCTTCACCAAAGTGTTAGTTCCACTTGTGGCTCTTCTTCATTACAAGGGAATATTTGTCTATCCGTGCCTCGACAATGGATTGATCCAGGGTTCATCGGAAGGCATGCTATTGTCTCACACAGGCAGAATGTTGGAAATTTTGCAATCTAATGGGTTTCTCATAAACTGGTAAAAATTCAATCTAAAACTCCCATTCCATACTCTAAAAGGAACAGCTTTTTTACCTCTTCAAAGGATTGCCAAGATTCAGAAGTATATTGTGGAATTAACTCACAAAGGTTCAGAAGTGTCAAGGGAATCTAGCCTCCACAATCTTTTTGGTCCCTCTGTCCCAATTACATCTCCAAACTTAGTTGCCTTGATTTTGGAACATTGGTATCCGAGTCCTCAGACTTTTAAATAATGACTTCCGATGTGTCAACAAGTAAATGACTATCTGGCATGGTGATGTACATGAGCAATTTACTGAAGTGAGTTCAACCGAGTCCACCAGAGCCCTTAATAGTCATAAAAGATGCCAGTTTGTCAGGTTGGGACGCATAGGGGGAGTTGATATAGCTGCAGGGGTTCTGTTCTCACAGGGAGGTGCTGAGATCCTTGAATTGGAAGGAGTTTGAGGCAGTGAGATGGCCTCTGCTAGCATTGAAAAGTCAACTAAGAGGGAAAGAAGTGTTGGGTCAGATAGGCAATATAACCACCAATTCCAATGTGAACAAGCAGGTGGGGACAAGTTTCATGGCTCTGAACAGGATTGCACACAATCTCTTTTTTTGGCTGAGGGGGTTTGGTTTCTCTGACAGCAATAGATCTTCAGGGAGTGTCCAATGTAATGGCAGATATGCTCAACAGGGACATTGCGTCGTCTCTGGATTTTACCTTGTATCGATCAGTATTCATTCTGGTGACTTGTTGATGGGGTATGCTTGTGATGGATCACTCATAAGACAATGCCAAGGTCCACACGTTTTGTGTATAGATAAAGGAAGAGCAGGCCTAAGTGTTCTCTGGTGCCAATGACTGGACTGCTAAAATCATCACTCCATTTCCCCATATCAGGCTGTTTCAGATAAGAGTGAGAAGAGAATGAGCGGATGTGATTTTGATTGCTCCTTGCTGCCCACGACCAATTGGTTCCCTCTTATTATGCTCATGAAGGTGACGCCAAAATCTGACAATTGGTTTCCTCTGTTGATGGTCATGAAGGTGACTCGAAAATGGCCACTTCCACTACATCCATCTCCCCTCAGCTTTCTGAATCTTCAAATAGAGTCATTGCAGCAGCTCCGCTTAATTGCTAGGAAGTTGAGAGAAGGCGATTGAGGAGACAGGGACTGCTGGAAAACCTGGTCCTCACTTCACTGGCATCTAGAAAGTAATCGACTCACTGTTCAAATAGCAAGCACAGGAGATCTTTCTCACAAGGCTATGACAGGAAAGGTTTGGATCCTTAGTCTGTGGGTTGAATCACGAGCAAAGGATTTTTACATGAGGGATCAAGGTTGGTATTATCAGTGGCTACCCTGAGAGTGCAATCCCTAGCTTCCACATCCAACTACAGCCTAAAACACAACTCAGCCCTGCCAATCCTTGACTGACTCACCCTGTTCCTACTGTAAACCAAGGCACACCCCTGAATAATCCTTCACTGCAACATTCTAACCCTTTATTAACCAAAGCAGTCCTCTTCACAACCCCCAGCTGCCACATACTAACCCACCCCTAACCTCAGAAACAGTCTATACAATGCTTGCCTCCAAAATCCCACCTTGCCGCATCCCCTAAAACAGTTTTTACTGGAATATTCCCATGTTCTTGTACAGAAGGCACTCCTTTCTGCATGGACACTGTGTTAACACAGGTACATATATTCATCTTTAAGGAGTAACAGGTCCGGACCATAGAAGACTGATCATACTGGACCTGGTTTACAGTAACTGGAAAATCTTTTATCGACCGTCTTTCATATTTGGGCAATATAGATTGTGACAGCGGACAGTTTGTTTGAGTGGGGCATTTCCCATTTCTCCTTGTGTCATGTGATTTTGTGTAAGGTAGGCTGTAGGTTTGGGGACCTAGTCTTCCATCTTTATTTTTGCTTTACTGTTAGTTCCACGTATCCCTCAAGTTGAAGTCAAAGAGGGAAAAGGCAGGGACAGCAGTTGTAGTCCCATAAGGGCCGAGGGGCAGTTGGTTTCATTGGCAAGTGCAGACAGCAGTCAAAGGGCGAAGGCTTCCAAGCACCCTCTTACATGTCCATTTAAGTGATCCTGATGGGATTCCCTCCAAGTGAATAAGCTGGAAGGTCTGGTGACTGATTATGAAAGTCTTCACTGATGCGTTGTCAGCAAGATTTGCTATTGTAGTACAGTAACTCTGAGAGTTATACTCTCTGCTCACTTATGGTAAGCACCGACATTCCTATAAAATGGCGTAAATCTAACGATCTGTAATCCCTGCGATGTAGTAGTCATGACGTCCTGCAGTTCTTGAAGGATGGATTCTCTTTGTGATAGATTCTCTCGGTTCTGTTTCTACAGTGGTGTTTCTCATCCTCCAGCTAACCCGTTATTTATAGGCTGCGATTTCCCCCTGGTTTTCAGAGCTCTGCATGGTCCTCCCACTGAGCCACTGACACCAGTAGTTATTAGGGGAATAATTTACAGTTTAATGAATGAGCAACTAAGCTGCTAAGGTGGCTGAGGCCTTGTCTCTGCCAGCCTCTCAGCAACCTGCACATAGGTTGACCAATCGTCCGTAAATTTCACGGACCGTCTGTAATTTGGACCTCACGTCTGTTGTCTGGGACAATCCCTTTTTCGGACGCCTTTTGTCTGTAATTTTGGGCATTGGGAAACAGGACTGTTCCCCTGCAAGAAGCCTCAGCTCCCTGATGGGGGTGCCCCCCGCCAATTGCTATTCTGTATGCAGATGATTGCCACATACAGAATGACAATGGGCCAGTTTGGGCTATTTTAGCATGTGGTGGGCTTCTCTTGCCTCGTTCTAGGGCAGGGCATTCAGTTCGATGGAAAAAATGTGCAGAAATGCCCATGTTGCTACGTGAGAATCCAGTTCATGAAAAGACAGCGGTGAAACGAGTTAAAAAGAAGAGGTGATAGTTCTTTCACTGTCTCATCATTTTAGAACTGACGCAGTTTCAATATTATATTCAGCAAAGCCAAAATTGCTGCTTTTTTATTTTATACAACCAACAACGATTGACAAAGCCAATAGATCTGGCTTGTTGTAGGTTCAACCTTACTTGTTGTATTATATATCTGGATGCAATGGCAGAAGCAGCAAAATACCAGTCGGAAGGCACACTACACTAAGGACAGATTTTTAGCTTAGATGTCTTAAGCTATGCCCTTTATAACATCTAACAGCCCCTTTGGAGAGACCCTGAAGTTTTTACATCCCACCATGTCACAACGCCACACGTCCTGACACTGTGCATCATGTATGACTCTTTACTTCCACGTTTTCAGATTGCCTATGGGCAGGGACATCTTGAATCCTCCCCTCACCCCACCCCTTGCTTTAGGAACTACAGAGAGGGTAGAATTTTTGATGGGTCTCTTCTATATGCCACTCTGCAGACAAAGGTTCAGCTCATAATTAATGTGAAAATGTGGGTGAGTGAGTAAGTGAAGGGATGGGTGGATGGCTGGAGGGATTAATGAAAGTGTGAATTGATGGATGTATCGTGGGAGAAAGGATGGGTAAGTGAGTGAATAGAAGGATGGAAGAGAGAAAAGGTGAATAGATGGATGTATGGGTGAAAGGGTAGATGGATGTGTAAAAGGATGGATGGATGAGTGAAAGAATGGATGGATGGATGGATGAGTGAAAGGGTGGATGATGGGCGAGTGAAATGATGGATGGATTGATGAATTGATAAGTGAAAGGGTGAATGATTGGACGGATGAGGGAAACGGTGGATGTAAGGCTGGATGAGTAAGTGAAAGGGAGGGTAGATGGACAAAAGGATGGATAGATGAGTGAAGGAGGGAAAGTGTGGTTGGATGAGAGAAAGGATGGATGGTTGAGTGAAAGGATGGCTGAGTGATAGGGTAAATGGATGCATTCATGTGTGGATGAGTAGATGGATGGGTGGGTGGAAGGATGGATGGCTAGGTGAAAGGGGATGGAGAGAGAAAGGGAGGATGGATGAATGAAAGGGTGAATGGGTGGAAGGATGAGTCACTTGGTAGATGAATGAGTAAGCGAAAGGATGGCTGGATGGATGAAAATGTAAATGGCTGGATGGGTGGAAGAGTGGATGGATGAGTGTACAGATGGATTGGGTGAAAGGGTGGATGGATGGATAATGGATGGATGAGTTACAGGGTGGATGGAGGGATGGATGGATGAGTGAAATGTTGGATGAAAGGATACATGATGGATAGGTTTGTAAATGGTGGAATATTGTTATAAGTGGGCACACAGATGGAAAGACAGAATGAAGGATGAAAGACTGAATAATGGATGAAAATATGATTACACCTTAAAACCCCCCATTATCTTAAGAAACATTTCATATACATTGACTTTCACATTTGTATGAGTCGTTGTCTCTTTATATTATGTGTGTGATGTAACACGTGACAACATTCTTCCCTACAAAATTGGGATGAGTAGCACTATAAAGGAAATCAAATCCACTTCAGAGAGGATCTATGTGAAGATGAGGGGCACCATTGGAGGGTGGAAGCCAGGACAGACTGGCTGGACCAAGCATCGGGTATTTCCCTGGGAAGCTGGAAAGGTGGAGAGGCACATTTATAACTGGGGGCGGGTATTGCAAAGTTGTATATTCAGCTGTTATCTGGCAACAATAAAAGGGCATCACTTATAGTCTGGTGACTAATATACCTGCTTGAGCGAGATGGGAGTCTTGAATCACCTAAGGAAGCACAGAGGGTTAACATGCCAGCTGCAAAGAATGTGCACCATGCATATCAAGGAATAGTATTTTATGTGCAGATATCAGCGGGTTACTACTTTTGTCACTGAGATTCTTTTGTTACTGTGCAGTTTATACGTTACATACTAAATCTAGCACAGTGAGCTATGAACTGCCATCAAGGAGCTACATGCAAGCTGCATGGTACAGGTTACAAAGTTATGTTTTTTCCCAGTCTTTTATTATCCTGATGTTGATAAAAAGGGTTTGTTAGGGTAAGAATAAATTCTTATCATTAAAGTTAACTCTAACCACGGTGTTATCTTCTGAATCCTGAGTTTGTGCTTCTGCAGACCAAGCACTCTTAAAAATTCAGTGTAGGAGACGTGCATCCTATCACTTTGGAGCCGCGGCCCATGGAGGGAGCTCTGGTAGGGCAGAAAGGCGGGGCAGGGGAAGGGGAAATTTCGTACCGCGCCCTACCTCCTATCGGAGCTCTCTCCACGGGCCGCGGCTGGCCCTTTGCCTTATGTAACATATTCTATACTCTAATTTACACTCATATGATTCATTGTCTCTGTATTTGTGTGTGATGTAAAGTGCTCTGAAATCTCATACTGGTATGAGAAGGGCTTTAAAACAAATGAAATACTTGTGAGAGAGGGGCTGTGGATAGATGAGTGGCACTGTTGGTGACAGTGAGGGAATCATTGAAGAGACCCATCAAAGAATGTTGGACACTGGTGCACAGTAAAGTTATTATTTTCTATGCTTTAGATGCTTATACAAATATGTTGTAGATGCACCAGGTTTTCCCAAATTTACTTGGGGGTGCGAAAACAAAGGCTGTGAACAGTCAGTGTATTTGTAACATACAACTACTTTTAAATATCTGTAAATAAATTGTGGAAATGTTTCAAAACTTATCATCAGTTAGGAAACCACAAATGGACCACTTGTTTGTCCTGCAGAAGTGTGCTGTAAACAGCATTTTAATAGGATCAAAAGAATCAAGACCCTTTACTGGGTGATGTTCCAATGATACATATTTGCTGAAACCACATTTCTTCACATTAGTATTTGTGCACTATATAGTTTTATCAGTAATACTGCATATTGGCATTTTGCTTCCATTCAATAGAAAATATTCTGTATGTAAAAGACAGTGTCTCCTACTGAAATACATTAATGCCTCAACACCGTATACAGTTCTAGTCTGTAGCGACACTTGACCCTGGTTAAGCTGGTCGCTCCCCACGCCGCGCAGCTCCACCTGTCTGCGCCCATCTTCCTCTACTACTGCTGCCCAGTGCGGCGAGTGTTCGAGACCCCCTGGGCAGCTGTTTCTTTGCTGTTAGCTGCTGACTGTGATATAGGATCTGTCCTGTATTGTATTTTCTGCACTTTTGGGTACTTGTGTACTTTTCCGCCCCCTGCTCCGCTCTCGACGTACTTTCCCCGCCGCTGCCATCCCAGCGGCCCTGCCCCCTCGCTCTCTGTTCCTTTGCCGGTTTCCCGCAGCTGCTGTCCCCTGCCGCCCCGCCCCCGGCTCCCATTCGCTGGTCTCCCACCCTCATCCCTCCCACCTCCCTACTTATGGCAGCCAGAGGCACGCCAGAGGCACGCCAGAGGCAAGCCCGTCCGCGCCCGTCCGCGCCTGGACCCCGCGAATGCCACGCACCAGAATTCAATACGACGCCAGCATCCTCCTCGCACTCAATGCCGGCCGAGACAACACCTGCTTCCAGGCCGCCCAGAAACGGACCCACGGACCTTTCACCTGCCGCATCTGCAGCTTCACCTGCAACAGAACCTCCAAACTTCCCAGGACCGGACCCAACCACCTCCGATGCATACTTCTCAGCACCCGCTCCGCACGCAAACACGCCGTCGAGCTCTGGGACCTGCTCGACACCTCCGCCCCAGACGTTGCCTTCCTGACCGTAACCTGGTGGTACCACTCCTCGGCACCCGACATCACCATAGCCATCCCGGACGGCTACAAGATCACCCGCAGGGATCGCGCCAATAAAATCGGAGGAGGAATATCCATCGTCCACAAGCCCAACCTCAAGGTCTCCTCCCACGCAGACGACACCCTCAACTTCGCCGAACACCTGCACTTCCTGATTCATACCGACCCTAAAACCACCCTCAGATGAACACTCATCTACAGACCCCCCGGACCCTGGGCACAGTTCTACGACTCCAACGCCGACCTCGCCAGCAACCACGCACTCGCCACCACGGACTACATCCTCCTCGGCGACCTGAACTTCCACCACGAGAACAACAACAACTCCAACTCCACCACCCTGATTGACAACCTCGCCAACCTCAGCCTCAGACAACTTGTCACCGCACCCACTCACACCCCCGGCCACACGCTTGACCTCATCTTCTCCACAAGCACCCACGTCTCTTTCAACCACACCACCGAACTCCACTGGACTGACCAGCACTGCATCTGCCATTATGCATCTAGCCCCTAAGAAGATTTGTGAAAAGCTGACGCCCCTCATTAATCAAGTACTGACAACAGGATCATATCCGGCTTGGTGGAAACAAGTGGCCATTTGGCCTTTGCTTAAAAAACCCAACCTGAATCCGGAGGTACTAAAGAACTACCGTCCGATTGCAGGACTACCCATGGTGGCGAAGGTTATTGAGAAATCACTGAACAAAGTGCTGAGTGACTATTTAAATTCTTACAAGCTGATAGACTCAACCCAACATGGCTTTCGCGCCAGTCATTCCACCAATTTGGCCTTGATTGTTGCAACTGAGGAAATTCGGAGGGTGGTTGACGAAGGGGGCAGGGCGGTCCTCATACTCCTAGACCTATCTGCAGCATTTGACACCATGAATCACACGGTGTTAGTGCAGCAGCTGAAGGATTTGGGGGTTGAGGACACCGCCCTTGCCTTGCTCGCCTCCTTTTTGGAGGATAGGGAACAAAATTTGGTTTGGGATGGACTGGAGTCTAAGAGTTTTGATCTTCCATGCGGGGTCCCACAGGGTTCATCTTTATCCCCCACATTGTTCAATATATATGTCACCCCGTTAGTGAGGCTCATCAGAAGACATGGTTTTGCTTTGGTATCTTATGCTGATGACTCACAGATTGTTATTTCCATCTGCAAGCAGCCTAAGGTCACAGCTGCTAAATTCCACGCCTGCCTATCCGAGATCATTGTCTGGATGAACCATAATTTTCTGAAGATTAATACAGACAAAACAGACGTGATAAAATTTGTAGGGGGATCCCCCGTATGGAATGACTCATGGTGGCCAGCTGAAGCTGGGAAATGTCTGGTTCCTGTCTCTAAGGTTAGGAACCTGGGGGTCATCTTCGATGATAAGTTACATTTCTCAGCCCAGGTCAATAGTTTGACATTGTCCTGTTTCTTTCTCATAAAAACCCTAAGAAAGATTTTCCCATTCATCTCACGTGACCTCCAGAAGACGGTGATGGTTAGTCTTTTTCTCTCCAAATTAGATTACTGCAACTCCCTGTTTATGGGCTTAGATAAAACGCAAATGGGAAAGCTCCAGTCCCTTCAGAATGCAGCAGCAAGGTTGCTTCTGAACATCCCAAGGGGTTGCCCAACCTCAGCTGGCATTAAATCATTGCATTGGCTCCCAGTACAGCAGCGTGTTGACTTTAAGGCCTTGTGCCTGGTTCATAAGTCACTCTATGGAATGGGTGCCGATGAAGTCTCTAAACTATTCACGCCCTGTGTTCCCTCACGTCATCTGAGATCTACTAATCTAGGGCTACTTAAGAGGTTCAGGGTTAAACGGGCCAGATGAGGAGGTAGGACACTATCCAACGGGGCAGTACACCTGTGGAATAGACTACCTCTGGATATGAGATTCCAACCAGATATGAGGCTGTTTAGGAAGAACCTGAAGACGCTGCTTTTTGTAACTTAGGCTGGCATAAGTTATAGTTTTTGGATCTGTATTCACACACACTAGCGCCAAGATGCCACGGCAATCGAGCGCTTTATAAACCTTTTATCCTATCCTATCCTATTTCACCTTCAAGAAACCAACCACGCACCACCACACCCAACAGCTGCCCTGCCGCTACTGGAGCAAAGTCACTGAAGACCAGCTGTCCACCACCCTCGCTCAGAACCCACCCACCGACACCACCAACCCAGACGCCGCCGCCCGCAACCTCAGACAGTGGATAGCCGAATGCGCCAACACCCTTGCCTCACTCAAGAAACCCTCCAACAGTTACTCCAGCAAGAAAGCCACCTGGTTCACCAACGAGCTCCAGACCTCCAAACGCGCATGCTGAAAACTGGAGAAGAAATGGATCCATGAACGCACGCTGGACAATTACGCAGCCCACAAGGACGCCACCTGCAGACATCACCAACTCATCAGATTAGCCAAGAGATCGTCCTTCAAAGACCGCCTGGATAACAACGCACATGACAGTAAAGATCTCTTCAGCATCGTGAAGGAACTCTCCAACCCCAGCGCCAACGCCAACAACATCCCGGCCTCACAAGCACTGTGCGACTCGCTGGCCATCTTCTTCCACCGCATGATCACCGACATCCATGACAGCTTCAGCACCACGACTGCCTCGACCACGCCAGACTCCACCACCCCCATGAACTTCATCCGCACCAACCGCCTGACCTCCTGGTCCAACGTCAACGACGATGAGACTCGCAAGGTCATGAACTCCATCCACTCAGGAGCACCATAAGACCCCTGCCCACACCACATATTCAACAAAGCAGATGCAACCATCGGACCCCAACTGTGAAAGGTCATCAACATCTCCTTCGAGACAGCTACATTCCCGGAAAGCTGGAATCACACCGAGATCAACGCCCTTCTCAAGAAGCCCAAGGCGGACCCTAAGGACCTCAAGAATTTCCGGCCCACCTCCCTGCTCCCGTTCCAGGCGAAGGTCATCGAGAAAATCGTCAACCCGCAGCTGACCCGCCACCTCAAAGTCAAAAACATCTTAGACCAGTCCCAGTCCAGTTTCAGACGAAACCACAGCACCGAGACAGCCCTCATCGCCTCCACAGACAACATCAGGCGACAACTAGACAACGGCGACACCTTAGCACTCATCCTCCTGGACCTGTCAGCTGCCTTCGACACGGTCTGCCACCGTACCCTAAAGACACGCCTCCAAGAAGCCGGAATACAAGAGAAGGCCCTCGCCTGGACCACATCCTTCCCCTCCGGCAGAACCCAAAGCGTCCGCCTCCCACCCTTCCGATCCGAAGCCACCGACATCATCTGCGGCATCCCCCTGGGCTCATCCCTAAGCCTGACACTGTTCAACATCTACATGAGCCCACTCGCACAAGTGACCCGCCAGCACGACATCAACATCATCTCCTATGCCGACGACACCCAGCTCATCCTCTCCCTCACCAAAGACCCGCACACCGCCAAAACCAACCTCCACGAGGGAATGAAGGCCGTCGCCGACTGGATGAGGAGCAGCCGCCTGAAGCTGAACTCAGATAAGACGAAGGGCCTCATCCTCGGACCCATCCCCTCAGCCTGGGACGACTCCTGGTGGCCGACCACGCTGGGAGCAGCACTGACACCCGCCGACCACGCACGCAACCTTGGATTTATCGTCGACTCCTCCCTCTCCATGTCGAAGCAGGTCAGCGCCGTCTCCTCCTCCTGCTACAACACCCTCTGCATGCTCCACAGGATCTACAAGTGGATCCCGACCGATGAGAAGAACGGTGTCACAGACCCTCGTCAGCAGCAGACTGGAATACAGCAAGGCACTCTAAGCAGGAATCCCAGCCAAGCACCTGCATCGAGTGCAACGCATCCAAAACGCCTCCGCCTGATTAGTTCTCACATTCCCCGCCGTAGTCACATCACTTCCCACCTGAGAGACCTACACTGGCTCCCCGTAGACAAGAGGATCACCTTCATGCTCCTCACCCACGCACACAAAGCACTACACAACCCCGGACCAACCTACCTGAACACCAGACTTCTACACCCGCACCCGCAAGCTCCGCTCCACGAGCCTCGCCCTCGCCGCTGTCCCCCACATCCAACGTACAACCTCCGGCAGCAGAGCCTTCTCTTACCTTGCCTCCAAGACTTGAAACACCCTCCGTACCGACCTACCGCAGCCCCAAGACCTACTCGCCTTCAGAAGACTCCTCAAGACCTGGCTCTTCAAGCAGTAGCAGCACCCCCCTACCCCCAGCGCCTTAAGACCCTCACGGGTGAGTAGCGCGCTCTACAAATATTTATTGATTGACAAATATTGATTGATTGATTGATAGCACACTTCTGTGCATCAATGAGAATCTGCAGTTTAAATCTCACTGAAATAAAATGGCCCAATCAGTATACTATTTCCAATGTACAGCTACAATAAGGAAGACTGATATATGGCTCGCCAGGGCATGACAGAGCAATGTCAACTCCTATCTAACAGCTCTGACCCACAAGAATACCATTACACTCAGCAGTGTGCAGCCAATTATAGCTCATGCAGGCTGGTTAATATTTAACTCCCTTTTCCGGCTTAATGCTCTTGCCTTCATTGAACACTTGTCGCAATAAATTGTATCCACCACTCAGCCCAGTACCAGCCCCCATACCAGTCATCACCAGCTGAACAGAAATAGAATTCCTGAAGTGATTTGACACATAAAGCTGGTGACTCGGAGGACTGCACTCTTGTCCAGCACTGCAGGTCCGAATTAGCTGCATCCTGTGCGTGTCGCTTTACATCACACAATGTCTCTCCCCGAGTAGATCTTCCCGTCCATTTCTCTTACTAAACATGCATGCTCAGGGCCATGAATTGTAAACAAAGTATCAGACTGGACATCCAAGTGCAGTAACCATATAAAGAGATTATTATCATATGAAATACCACAAAATGACCTCCACGGTTGCTCAAGGCTGCGCACATATTGAACAACGGTGAAGTGCACAATTGTCTCAACCTAATATAAACTTTATTTTAACTTGTACTTAAGTGGTTTTCTATTTACTTACTTATATACTATTGCGCGACCCGCCACTGATGCGTCTGTAAAACTTACCTTTACCCCGAAGTTTTGGCCGAATTTTTGCCGTGAATTTTTACACTCACCGCCCTGAACTTGCACCCCTGCCAGTTGGTCACCTGACCTGCACGCCAGTCTGGGAGCTCCATACTGCACTAGCCTACAATTTTGCAACAAATGCTCCGTTTAATATGGTTGGAACACTTTTGGAAAGACTGTTAAAATGTTGGCTGCGCTTCATATGTTGGTGTGACACAATTGCCTAATCTTGCAGGGGATCCTGCCTCTATGTTAGATGACGGTGTTCTGCAGGCAGTGCGTCAGTGAACTCTGGGGCATATTATCAAGGGGGTTTATCTCCGCTTTTTTGGCTTTAAAAGCCAAGAAAGCGGAGATAAAATTATCTCCCTATTACCAAGCTGTCGCTAACACCAGTTAGCGACAGCTAGTAGGAGATAGCGACCATCTTGGGCCCCACTTTGCATGTCAGTGATATTTATCACTAATGAGATGCAAAGTGGGCGTGCCAAGATGTTAGAGACTGAAAACAGTCGCTAACATCGCTATCTCCTATTACCAACTTTTGGAGATATTCGCGCTAAGCGGGAATATCTCCAAAAGCTAACACCTGCCCTGAGCAGTTCTTAGCCATGTTATCCAATGGGAGGTGGATAACATGGCTAAGAGCATTTGCTCGATAATGCATGAATATCGCTGACTTTTCAGTGATATTCATGCATTTCGGCCGTTTTTTATCGCATTTGCGATAAACCTTGTTAATAGCAAGGTTTATCTGCGATAAAAATCGCCGATGTGCGGCGATAATTTTTGTCTCTAAACAAGTTAGAGACAAAAATTATCGCTAGTTGTTGGTAATATGCCCCTCTGTTTCCTAATAAAGATTTCTACGAGCTGAGCTATTTTGGACTTAGGTGGATTTCTGGTAAACCTTTTGCCTCATTCAGTAAGGCTGGCGAGTAAGAGGGGTGTCAAGGATTTCTTTTGCCTAGCCTAATTCTTCTTTCACACAGTACTTAGGGCCTCTTCCCTCCGAGGGAAGACATGTAAAAAGCACTTTGCAATCACAAGGCGGATTGTGATGGACTTGTATGTCTTGAATCAGCCGACCAAAGTCAATGACGTCAATTGAAATTGAGGGGATACTTTGGTTTTGCAGCAAAGGTACTTTTTTGGAATTGAACTCCATATTTTGTTAGAACTATGACACTAAGGAAAAATAGAAGATGTTAGCCAGTATTAATGTCTTCATTAGCTTTAGTTGATATTTAACCAGAAATACTTTTCAAATGTCTCTTTCCAGAAATTACAGCATACAGTGAACTCGGTTGGACGACGTCATTCTCTCCTGCCTCCCGTTTAGTGCTTTTATTAGTTTTCCCTTCACATGAAAGCAAAATCTTTGCTGCTCGCCAAAAGGCCGTCTTTCACAGGCTTTCCCTCAGACTTCTATGCTGCCTCCTACATAGTCTGGAAAATTGGTCCATCAATTAATTGTCTCTGTCATCCCTTCTGCATAATTTTAGTAGATATTTCCCTTTAATTAGACCATGTTTGTTTACGTAGACCTTTTGCTTTACCCTTGGTTGACCTTCTCCCTAATCAGCAGTTCTCTCTTCCTTTCTTTATACCAATTAACTACCCGGCGTAGGTTTGAGCTTGACCTTGAGATGTAAGAGGCCATCGTCTGAAATAGCCAGGTCACCACCTACCCATCTCTTTTTTTTTAATAATTTGGCTATCAGTATGCATCATTATTCAAGTACTTTGCAACCACTCATGACTGTTCTTAGCATAGTAAGGAATAGATTCTTCAGAATTGGCACTTAATCGTTTATTGACTGAAAGCCCTTGGGATCGAAGAAAGAACGTGTGTGATTTCTTCTCATAATTAGGACTGAAGCTAGAACTGTTTTATAAATTTTCCACTTACATTGTCTTAGTAAAACATATTTTCTACTTCCCCACCCCATGCATAGGTTGGGGTAATTATTATTTAGCCCTTTTCCTTTCTCTCACGTACGCCTCCCACTCCACCTAACAATAAATGTAAAGGTTGTTCTGTTTTTTAGACGATAGACCATCATTTTCCGTATCAAAACGAAATTCTGTGAAACACCTCTTCTTTTCCTTTTATTTTGCAGGGATGTTCTCAGGTCGTGGACAGAAACCCTACAGTAGAAGAAATGTACTAATTTAAAGTTCATCGATGGACAGCACCCTTCACAGGACACTAATGGCATTCCTATACTTGACTTAGTCTACTTAGCATTGCTCATGCCAACCGTATAAGCAAGTTTACTCCCGAAGTGTTTTTACTCCTATTTTTTTCTACTTTAGCCCTCTGACAAACGAGGGCTCGAGGGTTCGATTTTGGTTTCACATGTCCTTTTTGAGGAATGCATATTATTTTGTGGGAACCCCAAAGTAGCTTTCCAGGGTGGCTTTTTGTCACAAAAAAGCATTATAGCCTATAGGCCCTATGGGCATGTGTGTGAAAAGAAGTATGCCAGTCTATTTATTGTCAGAGTAAAATGTTAGCCGAATGCTTGCCTACGTCCTAGCATCTTTCTCCATCATTGTAGTAGTCCATGGCAACAGGGTGCACCTGCCACCATCTGTTGTCAGAATGAAGGATTTTCTGCTATTCTTAATGTGTTCTTTATTTAGTGAGCAGCCAGCCTTCCTCTTCACGTGACTGAGCTAGCACAGGAGAGTAGGCTGGATAAACAATGTAGTTGTAAGAATGACAGAGATGGCCACTTATTGGCCGCCGTAATTACTAGGCTTTCTAAGCTCGTGGTCGCTGGTAATTTAAAGGTGGTCCCTCAATTGCTTTGCTCCGTGTAAATCATGCGTTTCCCCACATCCGACTCCTCAGTTTCATAATTCTCAAATATGTTTCACATTCCTACAACATTCTTAAATTGAGGCAAATTCCCTCCATACACTAGGAGCACATAGTCACTCAAGTGATGACAATGATTTCGCAGTCATTTTGCATGTGTGTAAGACCCCATCCATTAGTGATTTGGGGCACGGGGCAATGTCACTGTAGGTTGACTCACTTCAGAGTCATCGCGCGGATCACAATCCTTCACAGCACACAGACCCCATATTTGCATCACTTGATGTATTCCTGTCCCGAAACAGTAAGTTAATGTACTTTATTACAACTATCAACCGCAAGACAAATTAGCCTTCTTCAATCTTGCAGGACCGCCAGGTGCCACTCACCACATTCCTGCATCACTCAGTCCACATACCATAACTGCATAAGTAATTATTTGCCAAAAACTCTACACAGGCTCTGGGAAACAAATGCTACATTAAAAGCAAAAGTCCGTCAGAGGAAAAATCATGCAGAATAATCACTAACCCGGGGCGAAGCACTACGCTACGCTCGCGTAATTTGCGAAGTTTGCGCAACTTCGCACTATGCGTGCTGCACGTAGCACAGTGCGAACACACGTAGCTTAGTGTAGCGTAGTGCAGTGGTCATTATTTGCTTGCTCGCGAACCTCAACAACAAGTTGGTGACCGCGAGCAAGCAAAATGAAATCTTGGCGAGACTTTTCCCCCGTTCGCGATCAGCAAAATCAAGTTGCCGATCGCGAGCGTGGAAGATAAACCTCCCTGCGAGAGTCTCAAAGCGGGGAGGTCTGTTTTCTCATTGTGAGTGGTCACGTATGCTCGCGACCTCTCGCGATGAGAAACTACCAGTCCGAGTTGAGAAAGCTACAGCTCGAGGAAAAATCTCCTCGAGCGGCTGAAAACTACAGCTCGCACTGTGCAAGATGCCGTTTTCAATGATTGCACAGTGCCGGGTGCTTGTCTGCACTGTGCCATCATTGAAAACGGCATCTTGCACAGTGCGAACATGCTACTATGCAGTTCGTGTAGTGCTACGCGAAGCTAGCGAAGTGCAAAGTGCACTTCGCATAGCTTGGCGAAGAGCTACTTTAGCGAATTATGCCCAGCCCAAATAATCACCCCCCCAAAAAAAGCTTGAATTGTCAAGGATCTACAGAATGAATGGAGAATATTTGGGCAAATAAGGTTAATTTAAGTGAAAGCAATGATTCTTTCATGAACAATGTGTTGGTAGACGAATTACAACAAAATTTAAAATATATTTGTTGGACGAGTAGTAAAGATCGAACATATGCGGGCATTTCCTTCATGAATCTTGTGGTTGAATTATCCATGCATTAAAGTGTTTTCGGTTTTTCCACCTATGGAACATCAATGTCTCTGATCATAACAGTGCAATCCTCTTCCTACTGCACTTCTGTTCTGCATGCCTGATCATTTAAAAACAAGTTGCTTTAGACGTGGATGCCTTGTTTACTCTTTCCTCCCAACGAGTATCGGACTGTCGGTGAGTTGCCGATGGAGATTACACCCTTGCCTCAAGAGGTTTTACTCGGGAGCTTTAAAATAGGAAGCTGGAATATAACGAGAGAAATGCAGATTTCTACCCGGTATCACAGCAGAGTGATAAGGGCGCGTCATCAAAGTGCATGCCCATGCACCACAAGAACGCTTGGTACGAACCTAGAATTAAGGGCCAGTTTTAGCATTGGTGGCGCCCGGTGCGACATCCTTTGTTAGTGCCCCCACCCCCAATTACCTGTTTCTTCACAGATTCCCTCCCTACCAACCTCCAACAGTGCCCCTCGTCTCTCCATAGCCCCTTGTTCACATTCCTTCCATTTGTTTCATAGCGCTACTCAGACCAGAGTAGTATCAGAGCACTTTAAATCACACATACATTACAATTCGAGAAAGAACCATCCCTTTGTTAAATCAGTGTGTAGGAAATGTTACATAAGACAATGAGGAAAACACCATGTAAGAGTCACATGTCATCCATATGGCCAGGTACTGTTTTAGAGTGCTTGGTCTGTAGAAGCACAAGTTCAGGATTTGAAAGTAACACTGGTTAGGGTTGGCTTTACTAATAAGAACGTATTTACACTCAAAAAACTCTTTTTACACCATTAGAATAATTAGAGACTAGGGAAATCATAATGCATTAAGCTATAATTTGCAGTTTGCATGCAGCTATTTCATGCCAGTTGATACCTCACTGTGTTATATTAGGATTGTGACTTGTGAACTGCAAGTAACAAAAAGATCTCTGTGACATAAGCAGTAATGCACTGGGCTACCAAGTTTTGTGATCTGCAGAGTGCACGTTCTTTACAGCAGGCACGTTTACCCTCTGCTTTACTACATTTAGATTCAAAACTACCACAAGACAAATTTCCAATCTCCTGATTTCTCTCCAGCAGAATCATTAATCACCAGCATTATCTTGACATTTTCATTGTTGCCTGAAAACGGCTGGTCAGACAAGGAGCTCTGCAGCAGTGTCTTTTAAACCTATACATTATTTCTAAATGCAGATCCCCCGAATGTCAGCACCAGGTGTGGCGCCACCGTTCACATTACTGCTCGAAGTCTTTTGTATGTTCCAGGTACCCAAGCAAATTGCCTGTTTTAATCCTGCATAACGAGGATGGAATTCACAAAATCTCAACTTCTTTGTAAAACTACTTCTACCTGTGTGATTTTAACCTATGATGGTATAATATCAGTTGTGGCTGCTGCCAACATACAATGGCGGGGCTACCGGGGGTGGGGTGCGGGCCAATAATAAGAAATTTAAAAAAACACTTACCTGATTCTCCTGGGCGCCTCGCGCCTCAGTGCTCCTCTGCTCTCCTACTGCTGGCAGTCCCTGAGACACCATCACAGATTCCACATCCAATCCAGATGCTGCTCTCATGCTATTATGAAGCATGATAGCAGTGTTGGGATTGACTTAAGAAGGCTGGTTTGATGCTCGCTCAGGCACAGGAAGTCTGTGCCGTTTCTCCACTCAGCTGTGGAACACAGCTCGTTTGGAGAAATCTAAGTCTTCATGTCCGTTAGGCCATCTAAGACAGCCGGCCGAACTGACATGCACACTTACAGTGCCCACCCCTTCTCCTCCCTGCCATGGCCTGGATCTGCCCCTCCCTACACACTCATGACTCACAGGCTCAGCCAGTCATTGAAAAATAAAATGATAATTAAATTGTTTTGTTACTATTTTATTTTTCAACAGTTGACGTTGAGCAGATGGGTGATGCTCCTCTGCCATTATTAAGGAGCAGCCGCTGTATGATATTAATACCTGCATAATCCTACACCAAGGGTGAGAAGCTGACATTTCAGGGCAGGGTGGTGTGGAAATCTGGAAACAACCACCGACACATGAGCTTGTTGGCATTCATAAATATGCTTAAGACCCATTCTCACCCAGGAAATTGTTGGATATTGTGATAAATTGGGTTGTTGGTTGAGGGGGGTGTGAGCCATTCCCAAGCAACAGCAACAATCCTTGTCAAGGTGAACCAACAAAAAAGTCACTAAATTAGCGAGCGCTTATCCCTCTGGTAGCTTGCCACAAAAGCAGTCAGGCTTAACTTAGAGGCAATGTGTAAAGTATTTATGTGGTACACAAACAGTAATAATGCAAAAACCGTACACCAGAAAAATCCCACACCAATTTAGAAAAATGGAGCAAAATGTAATAAATTATTTGACACCAAAACAACAAAATCAGATCAGTAGAACTGGAGCAATGCAATTTTAAGTGGTTTTGAGGAAAAGTAGTGCTTAGAAGCAAGAAGCACCAATGGCGGCTATCTAGTCTCAGTAGACCGGGTCCTAGTCACAAGTTCAGGCTATGTCCGTTGGAGTGTGGGCCAGATACAGGACTGAGTTCAGTCGGCTGTAAAAAGTACCTTATGTACTGGTGCTTGCTAAGCCCTTGTGTTGACCTGCGCCTTGTGAGCATCTAGGAGCCTTTGACAGGAGCTGCAATGCAAGGTACTGCATCAAAAAGCATTGTGCTGAGTTGTGGTTGCTGGGGCCATCACGTAAACTTGCTATGTGGAGATGTGAAGAGCTGGGTCAAGGTCTGTGAAGCCTCTGGTGCTTTGAGGACTTGTGCCAGATGTATCAGCGGTGAACCAAGATGTGTTGAGCTGGTATGGTTGGTGGCCTTGAGATGCGTTGCGCTACTTCATTGCTTATGAAGCAACTGATCAGAAAGTGTGATGCCATGTCTTTGAAGTGCATCAAGATGGTCAATCTGGGGATGCTTCTCTGCGTCGATATGTGTTGAGCTGGGTCAGTGCTTAGAGGCCGCCGAACTGGAGCTGCATTGCATGGTCCTGCGATGAGATGCTTTGAGTTGCATCAGCACAGAGATGCCTGTTATGTCTCTGTAGCTCAGAAAAGGGGGACAGCTAACTAGCCCTTGGATAAACTCTGATGGTCCTGGGTTCAAGTTGTAAATGTAGTCCTTGCTCAGGCAGTAGGGAAGCAGAGTAGTTCCAAAAGCAGCAGAGCATCAGAGCAGTCCATCTGCTGAGTCTTCCACAGGTCCGAAAGTGATGTAAGGAGTTGAGTCTAAGGGTCCAATATTTATACTTGGTGCCACCTTTGAAGTGGGAGATGCTTCTGAAGTTTCCTCCTTCAGAGGTGTCTGGAATTTCCTCCCTCCGTGCCCATGTCCCAGTCTATCTGCGGTACAATAGGCAGTGTGAATTCCTTAGTGTGTGAGCTAAGCCAGTGTCTTTGAAGTGCAAGTGTGGTAGATTACAGCTTCCCTCACCTCTATCATGTCAGAAATGGCCCATCCCGCCCACAACCGGACCCTCCTTTGTGATACTGTCTAGGAGGAGTACACAAAGTAAAAACTGTAAACTACATCAAGTCACGTGACCCATAAACAGGGTGCAAGCACCAAATGGTTAGGACAAGAAAATGTCAACTTTCTAAAGGTTTTCAAACAAGGTTGGGCCTGTAACTAAACCTAAGGCTAGACCACGTCAATAGTATAAGCAGCTTGTATTTGCCATGAACCTCGGTTTTTCTTTCCAAATTTTTAAATTCTTTTGTGCAAGTTCCTTATGCCAAATACATTAGATCACATAAAACAAAGGTATCAGGGGCCCTTGGGCCCTAGATCAAATCAATGTTGCATATAACACATTCAAAAATAAGTGTTTCTTACATTTAGATTACACATAACACAACAATTTCCCACAATGACATCTGTTATCAAATACTTAATTAACACAAAAACTAAATAAAACTAAAAAACAGTCTTACACTTTTAAGGACAAGAAAAAGAGTCGATATTAGTTTTACTTTTTTGAGAATTTTCTGCAATACCCAGGGGCTGTATCAACTAACAACTGTCAAGGGTGCCTATCACATCCCTTTGTGGAAAAATTCGACACATTTCGACCTACTATATTTCGAAAATAAAAACCAAGGCTCATGACAAATAAAATCCTGAAGAACCGGGTTTTTCAGAACCCAGCGGCGGCAGGGACACGCCCGAAGTATTCGAGTTCACCTGTCTTGATATACAGAGACACGGAATACTTCTAGGTGGCGTCAGAGATCAAATTTATTAGCTGCAGCTAGTAACAGTAATCCCAGCAATACAACACGGTGTACAACTCAAGAAACTGTTCAATTTTCGTAGAGCAAGACATCAGTATTTATCCACATTTTACTAATTTGCAATGCACACCCACTGCAACAAATTCGAACGAATCAAATACATTTTCCCATGCTTCGTCATATCGTAAAACACTCACTACATTGTACCAACCCACAAGTTAATTATTCGGAATGTCACAAATTCAATTTCCACGAGCCGGACAAACCCATAATTGAAAGCACTAACCATGTAACGAAAATACATGAAGAAAGAAGTAATTCCGATATTGAGTAGGATAAGATATGTGCAAGCGAACTAAAAGTTAACGATATCCTGAACAGTGATTGGCAATTTCAGACAACTATCAGCCAGGGAAATTGGCCTCGCAAAGGGTCAGTTTCAGGTGACGAGGTCAGCGTCTTACAGCCCACTCGCAAGTCAGGAAAGGCCTAGTTAATATGTACATGAACAACGAAGCCCATGCAACTTTGTTCGTTCGGTCACCTCTCCGGCCTACGTGAGGGCAACACAAAATGGCGGCACAAACAAAATGGAACCCATATTCAGAGATAAAGTCTCTGAATACGTAATTAACTCGCTAGTTAACGCGACAAATTCATTCCATATTAGCCGTACTTACTAGATACGTTACAACATCACTAAAATCGTGACGAGACCATAACCTCACAGGACAAGGCAGAATTTTACAGAACCTCAGACCTCCTTTTGCCATTACGTAGGCAATAACCTAAACTCACGTCAATCTGAATCCAGGTCTATATCTATTCTCATCAGGTCATCAAGGTGTTGCTGTAACATCATCCTATTCTCCTTCACTTCTCTCGAAACGGGTCTCACACAGATCGTAGCACAAAGACTACAAATGGCGGGACCACACTGGATGCATAAGCAACACAAGAAAAGGATAGCTAATGTCGTACCAAGGAACATCAGAACCTTCCATCCCAATTTGGAAAACAATTCTCAAATCCATCCTGTCAATGACCAGTCCCCTTTGTCTACGTGTATAGACTCAGCGGACTTACGTAACCTAAAGATGGCATGGTACACTGTCTGGGCATTATCTGGTATGAAAACGCAGCAACTAGATCCAATCAATTTACATACCCCACCTCTATCTGCGAGTATGATGTCTAGAACCATACGATTTTGTAACGTCATAAGACGATCTGCCTGAAGCTCCGCTGTAATACTGCTAAGGGCACCAGCAGTCTCATTAATAGTGGCCTCGACCACTCTCATAAGCTGACGAATATTCCTGCTATTGGCCATAGGACCCCAAAAGGGCACGAAACCCTTAAAGAAGTCTCCAGCTTCTTGTGCGACAGTATCTTCTGCATCGATGACACCTCTACCATATCTTGTCTTGTGGTAATCGAAAACAGCTGTGTATGTAGGGGGAAGCAAAAATGCCACATAACATGTGCCGGAAAAATCAGATGGCAACCATGTATATGCTCTATCATGACAAACAAAATACGTGCCTTTAGCTGGCACGAACGGTGGAGAATTCTGGGACGTATAGACATAGGTGTGAACACACACACTATTACCAAACTGAGCTCTCGGATTCTGACCATTACCTTGTAGACAGAAAAGACCTCGGTGGGGTACAATCCAAATAGGGGGATACCTTTTTCGTCTCTCCTTCTCTGTCAAACTAATGCTATACTCTGTCTTGTTCCAACCAACATATGCTAGTACCTCATCCTTAGGGATAGCATTATATGCATCGATATCTCTGATCATATCTACTATTCCCCGTATCAAGGCATTATTACTTGCATCATCTTTGACGGAACGTACAGGTGTTGCTTCATTCGCATAAATAAACATTGACTGGAGCACCCAAACTGACCCATTAGGCGAAAAAGGCAAAACCAAATATGGCATTCCCTTATCTTTCGTACGTGGCATAAGTCCACATACCCAACAGTTTGTGGTATTTACAACTAGCTGGTGCTGATGCAACAACTGTATAAACGAGTTGTTAACAAATTCTGATCTTCGTATCTGTTCATGTTCAGGCAACGTATGAAACTCATGTGGAGAATCAGTAAAGGAAGAAAGAGTAGGTTGGGACGCAGACGTAGGCGTATGTTGTATGGCATAGAAAATACAACCCACACAACCCAGCATAATATTCAGAAGCATTAAGAAACACAATATTAAAAAACATTTGCTACGGACCAATATTTATATTTTCATTTTGAAACCAATTTCCTCAACACTCTTATCAGACCCAAAAGACTCCATCCTCTAACGTGCTGCTCATGGCTATTACCTTCTTCACTTAAGTGTGCGTCAAGATCGTACTAACGACCATGAACCACAGACTTTTCGTTAATTCGTGGCTCACCCCTTAAGAACTTCCTACCGTGACCCTGCAGCTGAGTCCGGATGGTGACTCGAAAAAGGAAAAAGGAAAAAAAATCTCTCGGTCTGAAAAGATGTAACTCAAATTAACAAAATTAGCTTTATTAGTCCTTTTTATCTTTTCTCGGTATCAAATTGTAACGTTCTTTGCCAGGCACAGTCTGGTCATGAAACAAAGTTTCTGGATCCGTCGTATCAAGTCTCAATTCAGGAGGCACAGCAGCTTGTAAGATGTCATCATCTGCACGTTCTGATTTGGTCCATTCCAAATGTGCATCACTAAAAGGCACGAATCTAGGAGTTTTTTCGCATTTAGAATCGCCAATACCTCCCCTCACCCACTCGTCATACGGTAAGGGTAACAGAACTTTTTTACAATGGGTGGCATGCACCCAATTTTTTTTACCAGCTACTCTAACAGCAGTCCGAGTTACTAACAAGACTAAATGCGGTCCAATCCACCTCGGCTCCAAATTTTTCGATCGCTGGAAATTCTTTAGCAGAACATAGTGGCTGGGTTGGATCTTGTGACCTGGACCTGCAGACGCTGCCGGCAAACTGTCATAGACCTGTTGGTGGAGAACACGTAATTTAGCAGTCAAGTCATGTAAATAATCTACCAACATAGGGTACTCGATGTCACTGTACTTTTTGGGACTTGGGACACCCCAAACATTGGCCGGACGACCAAACACAATTTAATAGGGACTAAGTCCCATACGAGAATGTACTGTTGTCCTTGTTGACAAAAGAGCCAATGGCAAGGCATCTGGCCATGTAAGACCAGTGCTCGCTTGTCTCTTAGCCAATTTCAGCTTTAATGTGCCATTGTAACACTCAACAAGACCAGCTGACTGGGGGTGATTCACAGCGTGGAACTTCTGATGGATACCCAATCCCGCACACACTTTCTTCATGACTTGGCCCACAAATTCACTCCCATTGTCACTCCATACAATTCTCGGCAATCCATACCTAGGGAAGTACTCTTTGAGCAAAACCTTGGCTGTAGACAAGGCAGTATTATCCTTTAGGGGGTAGGCCTCTATCCATCTGGAAAAGGCCCAAACAACCACAAGGACATACTTCAAATTGTTACATATCTCCATGTGAATATAATCTAACTGTATCACCTCAAACGGATACATCAGAGGAGCAAAATGACCAGCTGGATTTGGAGTTCCCTTTCCTGGATTGTACATCAGACAAATCATACAATGCTTCACCACATTCTCAACACATTTAGGAATTCCAGCATTCTGCCATACTGGAGCCATCAACTTGCATATTCCTTTCGAACTTATGTGAGCCATTCCATGAGCCATAGTAACCACTGGGAGCACAGACGCATCAGGCGACAACCATCGCTGGTGCTCCGACAACTCAACCCAACAACCTGTCGAATCCAACATACCCGTACTTTCTCTCCACATACTCACTTCCTTCTCAGTAGCTTCAGCCTCAATCAACTTCAAACTTTCTATTGTGTCTTCACACATTCCACTTTCCACAACCCATCTTGTGGGGCCTGCAACATACATTCGACTCGTCATATTCCTCGCCGTTTCTTTTGCAACTTCATCTGTAAACGCATTTCCTTGACCCACATCATCCACAACCTTTTAATGCGCACTGTACTTCACAATTGCAATCTGTTTTGGCAACGTAAGTGACTCAAGAAGTTCATTTACCAAATACCCAACGCATACTGGCTATCAGTGTATACATTCACTCGCTTTCCTTCTTACAACACACACGCTCTTGTCAATGCTATTAGCTCTGCTGCTTGAGCTGAATTCTGCGCAATACGTGCTGTTTCAACAACTGTATGTAAAGTTGTGACACCATATGCTGCAGTCGTTCCTCCATTCGGAAGCTTAAAGCACGAACCATCTACCCATAGGGTACCATCAGCATTCGAAAAAGGAGTATCTTTTAAATCAACTCTAGCCTTTGTTTCTTCCTCTGTCCGAAGAAAACAATCATGTTGTTCCTGAACATCTGTCTCTACAGAAATCGGCAACAACGTAGCTGGATTCAACACATTGCATCTTTTGATGTGTACATGGCTAGCCAAAAGCGTCAACTCGTAACCTGACAAACGAGCTAGTAAGGTGCTGTGTCTTGGTACTATTCAATAAGGTATCCACTGCATGTGGGACCATCACAATCAATGTATTATCCAATACCAAACCAGCAGACTGTCGAATAGAAACAGCTGCTGCCGCTGTAGCTCTCAGATAACTCGGCAACGCTTTAGCTACCAAATCTAACGTCGATGAAAAATACGCACATGGACGCTGCTTATCGCCAAATTGCTGTGACAGAACCGACAACGCACAACCTTCTCTCTCGTGGACATACAATGTAAAAGGTTTACTGTAATCGGGATTACCCAACACCAGAGCAGAACACAATGCATCAGGTTATTCAGAAAAACTTTTCTGACATTCATCAGACCAAGGGAGAGGATGCGGAGTATCTTTAAGAGTTTGTGCCTACAAAGGTTTCGCCCACAAAGAAAAATTGGGAATCCATTGCCTACAATATGAAGTGATACCTAAAAATGCACGCACTTCTCTCTGCGTGGATGGCACACTCATTTGCGCAATCGCTTGAATTCGTTCTGGGGTCAATCGCCATCCCTCCTTCGACAAGAGATGACCTAAGTAGGTCACTTCTTGGCGGCAATACTGTAGCTTAGAAGGTGACACTTTATGGTGAAGGTCAGACAAATGTCGTAACAAAGAAAGAGTAGCTTCTTTACAAATCTTTCCATCATCAGCAGCAATCAGTAGATCGTCAACGTACTGAATAAGAGTAGCACCAGAAGGCAACACAAAATTATCAAGCTGAGTTTTCAACGCCTGACTATAGATCAAGGGACTTTCACAATAACCATGAGGAGCTCTCTTAAACCGGAATCGCCGGTCTCCTAAAGAGAACCCAAAAATATCTCTGCTCTCCTCAGCAATCGGAATACTGAAGAAAGCATTCTTCAAATCAATAACCGAAAACCAGGCAGCTGAAGCAGGAATCAGAGTCAATAAAGCAGTGATATCCGGAACAACAGGAAACTGTGGCACAATAATCTTATTCACTTCTCGAACGTCGATCACAAACCGATACACAGGTAGCTGAGAAGCATCAGTACGCTTAAGGACAGGCAAAACAGGACTGTTACACACGTTACCTCTCGTTTCTTCAACCACACCCTTCTCAACCAAATCATAGATGATCGCTAAAAGGGCTCTCTCGCCATCACTCGAGATCTTATATTGCGGAATACAAGGTAGCCTAGCATTCGACTTGAGAGTAACAACATAAGGTGGAATCTACAAAAGACCAACATCATTGGGACCTGTAGCCCAAAGTGTATCAGGAAGAGAACGCAATTCCAGTGGAAGACAATCTTTAGACAAATACATTGGAGAAATCACTTTCTTACCCACCGTAAGATGTACTCCTTCAGGAGAGCAATGTAATGTCGCATACAATCTTTTCAGCAAGTCCAAACCCAACAGATTCTCACCACAACCAGTCGTTAAAATAAGGGGAGCTTCCAATTCACAAGGACCGATAGAAAGAGGCAAAGGACTAGAAACCGGATTACGAACTGGGGCGCCAGAAAATCCTACTGAAACATTGGTCAAGCCAGACAAAGGTGCGCCAGGAAGTTTAGAGTGCATAATAGAACTCTTTGTCGCACAAGTATCCAAAAGAAAAGGTTCTGCCACACCTAATGTAACCACTTTAACATAAGGTCCACTCCGGTCTACTGGAACTGACACTACTCCCTCTCTTTGCCCATGGCTATCCTAGCAATCATTATAACCAGCACTCTCGCTCTCAACACAGTAATCAATCGCATAGTACTGAGCAGACTGAACAGTCGGAACATTCTGTCTGTCAAAACAATTCGCAGAATTCTGAGGGGGAAAGGAACGCTCATTCCGAGGAAACACACCACGTCCCCTACCCCTAGGAGCTTGCTGAAAACCACCACGACCTCTCTGATCCGATACACCATTCGTATGCTGTAAAAGAACTGGGCAACTATGCTTAAAGTGACCTTCTTCCCTACAATAAGCACACTGATTAGTGCCTGGGAAAAATCGCGGAGGAAAATACTCGGGCTTCTGTAACAATCTCTGAAACTGTGGGGGTTGCTGATACTGAGGCTGATTCGTACGAGGCGGATAAGCTTGCTGCAAAAGAACTTTCGTATTTAATTCTTTAGTCTTCCTCTCTACTTTATCCTTCTCATCTTTATCCCTGTTCTCGTAATATTGTGCAGTAGCCAATATCTGGGCCGACGAAGAAACAGCCCATGAACTCTCAGAATCTTTTAACTTATTAGAAAGTTCGGGAAGCGAATTAAAGACAAATTTGTCCACGAACAACCTTTGACCACCTTCGGTGCTCATATCCTGACCACTATGATCGATAAACGTTTCTTCAAACCTAGTGAAGAAATCAGACACACTTTCATCTTTCTTTTGTTTACATGCTGCTAACTTATCCCAATTCACTCGTAAGGCAGGCATCATAGTTTTAATCAAATTAATAATTCTACCAGGTAATTCTGCAACTAAAGGTTCAGGTTTGGCACCTCCTACCTGCCGACCATCCGCAGCAACAATATTAGCCCACGTATCTCCCAATTCTTGCACATGATTCTCATGACGAATCTTCGCCCACGAAGGTTGAGGGACTACATTACCCATCAACATATCTATAGCATCTAAATTCATAATACACGCTTCAACTGTCTGAGACAACTCTTTGTAATAAACAGCAGGATTTTAACGTGGATCAGGTAAGGTCTGCTTAAGAGCCAAAACCTCTGCTCTTTTCCAAGAGACATGCACCCGTACTCGCTGAAAATTAGCTGGCTCAGCTTGAATACCATTATTAACATCAGCCTGAACTGCATCTCTCCATACAGGAGGAACTTCTCTCATGGGATACTGCTTCACTTTTCTCCTAACGGAGGAATCAGGTTCATGCAATGTCTGAGGCGGTAGCCTAGACCTGAAGACAAGTATCGTCTCTACAGCATCTGTAACATCGGACTCCACTATCGTCCCTTAAGCAAAATCTGACTGGACATCAAGCCCTTCCTGCGGAATCGGACCCAACTCGTTATTTTCCCATTCCTGATGAAGAAAAGTACACATCATATCAAACACATACCTTTGCTTCGGTGGTTCCCACTGAAAGAAAACATCCATAATCGCTTGCAAATTATACCTCGAAGCATTTAAAACCCATCTTCGAGCCAAAAGATCCAATACTACCCGCTCTTCGGGACTAGGAAACTGACTACGACTCTGCCTACGTTCCGAAACAGGGGTCAAATTCAATGACCCAAAGAGTGGAGACAAAAGATTAACAACAGTCTCAGTCATTCGTTTTTGAGCAGAAGGAGAAGAATTAGCCATAAGAACAGGAGAAAGAGTATTTTGAGGCAAAAGAGGCGTAGGAACAAGAGGAGCAGGAGTCGAAGATACAGAAGTGGAAGGCAAAGGAGTTTGAGGCAAAGCAGATATCAAAGTCGGAAACCCTGGAGGGGGTTGCACCGTAGAAGGGAGAACCATCTGTGCAGCAACAGGTGGCTGAACAACTGCAGGGGGCTGAATAGCAAGAGGTGCAACAACCGGGGGTAATGGAGGCGCAGTAGCACCCTGCACATAAGGAGGTGGTAATCTCAGTAAATTAGAGATCAAAGGATCTTTTTCAGGGTCTTCATTTACTTTTGAAAGGGAAGGTGACAAGGCCAGATAACATTTATCGATAGCCATGCAACACTGTCTATCTAAGACTTCACTTGCACGCTCTTCTTCATTTTCCTTGAACTGCCTAGCAGCTTGTAGCACTGACATATTCTTATCTTTCCTATCTCTCTTTGCTTGCTTAATTTCTCGCTGTTTGGCTTCCTTACGCCAAAGGCGGAAAGAGTCAAACATCGCCGGCCCTGCTTTCTTCTTAAATAGCGCAACTTCCAGATTATCTAAAATCTCTATTTCGAAACTACCATATTGGGGCCATCGTGAAATACCATATTTCCTAGTATAGCAGACCCATACTTCATTATGCGTAATGGGACCCACTCCGTGTTTTGAATAGAGCTCGTAAGTCGGAGTTCCAACCGGAGGTATCGGACACGAATCCTCCAATCGGGAATCCCTGTTGCAACCACAACCAAAGCATTTCCCAATTTTGCTAAGACCAGGCATCTTATAGCTCACTAATCTAGCTTCAAACTTCAAGGGGTTATCAACTATCGATACACTCGCAAATATACGAGCCCCTCAGCTCCAGCTATTGCAATATCTGAATCAAAATCAAGGACCAAAACAAAGATCGTGGGAGCGACCCACTTATACTTAACCAAGGTATCTGTCACGCCACCAGAAGACTGTCTATCATCTCGCTCTACAAAGGATGAATCAAGGGTCCAAGACAGGGCGACAGTCAGGGCAGCAGTCCTTCGTAGCCGTCGGAAAGCAGGAAGCCTCGCAGCAAAAACCTTCAGACCACGACGACATACAAGGGTCGATGAAGTGGTTGGCCTTCCTCCAGAATTTTCTCACGTGGCTCCTCACGATCCTCGTGCTTGGACCGGTACCGCTGAAGTCGCTCCATGTTGGGCGCCAACTGAAGAACTGGGTTTTTCAGAACCCAGCGGTGCCAGGGACACGCCCGAAGTCTTCGAGTTCACCTGTCTTGGTATACAGAGACACGAAATACTTCTAGGTGGCGTCAGAGATCAAATTTATTAGCTGCAGCTAGTAACAGTAATCCCAGCAATACAACACGGTGAACAACTCAAGAAACTGTTCAATTTTTGTAGAGCAAGACATCAGTATTTATCCACATTTTACTCATTTGCAATGTACACCCACTGCAACAAATTTGAACGAATCAAATACATTTTCCCATGCTTCGTCATATCGTAAAACACTCACTTTACATTGTACCAACCCACAAGTTAATTATTAGGAATGTCCCAAATTCAATTTCCACGAGCCGGACAAACCCATAATTGAAAGCACTACCCATGTAACGAAAAGACATAAGCAAAGAAGAAATTCTGATATTGAGTAGGATAAGATATGTGGATTCGAACTAAAAGTTAACGATATCCTGAACAGTGATTGGCAATTTCAGACAACGATCAGCCAGGGAAATTGGCCTTGCAAAGGGTCAGTTTCAGGTGACGAGGTCAGCGTCTTACAGTCCACTCGCAAGTCAGGAAAGGCCTAGTTAATATGTACATGAACAACGAAGCCAATGCAACTTTTTTCGTTCGGTCACCTCCACGGCCTACGGAGGGCAACACAAAATGACGGCACAAACAAAATTGAACCCATATTCAGAGACAAAGTCTCTGAATACGTAATGAACTCGCTAGTTAACGCGACAAATTCATTCCATATTAGCCGTACTTACTAGATACGATACAACATCACCAAAATCGTGACGAGACCATAACCTCACAGGACAAGGCAGAATTTTACAGAACCTCAATCCTTAACCCTAAACATTAAAGTTGTTAAAAATAATTCCAGCCAAGGCAAAACAAAACTTTCTAAAAGTGGCATTATTGGAATTATGACTTCAAATTCGACTCTATCATGAAGAAGGATTTTAAAATACAAGTTTATTTGAATCCAAGCTTAAGATTCCTATCTACTCCTAATTAAAGGTTTGCACTCATTTGATGCAATAAGGTATCCCAATATTATCCTATAGGAGAGATAGGCCTCCAGTAGTGAAAAACAAACTTAGGATGTTTTGACTAGCAGGACATGTAAAACTTGAAACCACATGTCCTTTTCAAATACAATGCACCCTGCTCCAAGCCCTGCTCCAAGCCCTGCTTTGCGGCTACATTAGAGGTGAATTATGTGTTTTAAAAAGGAAGGCTTGGGCCTAGCAATAGGTGTATTGTGCCAGGTTAAACGGGCATTTTAAAACTGCACTACACTGCAGTGGCAGGCCTTACACATAAAGGGCTACTTAAGTGGATTGCACAATGAGTGCTTGAGGCCCACTAGGAGCATTTACTGTACAAACCCTGCAAATATGTTGTTCCATTTTAGTAAGGACTTGTAAATAAATTAAATTTGCCAATCAGGTGTAGGTCATTTTTTTACCTTGCTTTTGGGAGAGAGCACAAGCATGTTAACACTTGCCAGCATTTGTAAAGTGCACAGAGTTCTAGAGCTACAATGCTCCAGAAAACAAGAAATGTTAGGGGGAAAAAGTATGGGGAAGACCACAACAACATCAACATGACAGGTCTAACACACAGTAATTACTGCGGATTTGAAAATATTGACAAAAATTTTGAGAATTTCTGAGCAAATACTTAAGTGGAAAATGGTACTGAAAATGAAACGTGGATGTCATTAAAATTGACATGGTCTCATTAATATTTGTCTGCTGCAAAATAAGATAAGATCCAGTTTTCTGAAAGAAGAAAGAAACCAACAATCAAATTCACCTGAAATGTCCTGAAAGCTTTGAGTAATACTGAATGGAAGCAAATTTTTGCTACGAAGAATTTTCGTGCATCCTCAATGCCAAACGTTCTGAAGAATGGAATGTTGACACGGATCAAAGTAGAATGGTAAACATACAGGGTTTCCCATTTTATGCAATTGTTTGCGGAGACATTTGGCAGTGGCCCGGTCATCAAGTCTTAATTGCAAGGACACAAGTTGAAAACTGTGGGGGATATGTACAATGAAGTGGTGGAGCCTGTCGTTGGCCTCCTGAGCTTAATGACATGCTCCACCACTTCGGAAATGCAAGGCTGCACCATATTTACAAGAATGTGGTGCAGCCTTGCATTTCCCACTGCGATGGCGCAAAATTTAACAACTTAGCACCAAAGCAGGCACCCTTGCACCATAGGGCAAGGGTGTCTGTGTGCAGGGGAGGATTGGTTATGTGTAGGAAGGTGTCCCTTCCTGCACATAAATAATCCTAAAATGCCATTTTGTAACTATGTGTGCTGCTTCATGCAGCACACGTAAAAGTTACAAAATGGCATTTTTTAAAAAGGTTTTTTGTTTATGTACAGGAAGGGCACATAAACAACCATGGCATTTTGCTTTTTCCATGTGTGCTGCACAAGGCAGCACACATGGTAAAAGCAAAATCAAGGAGAAATAATGCACTTCTCCTCGTTTTGCCAACTTAAGACCTGGATTTTCCTGGTCTTCATTTTGGAACTGCCTCCTATGTACACCACCCTTGTACGTAAGGCAGCACCAAATGCAATGGGTGTTGCAGTGGAACGCCAACAGCAACACCCACTGCACGCCCCTTTCACGCTAACCATAGCGTGAAAGGGTGCCTTATGTACAAGGCAGTGTTAAGCCACATTAAGAGGCTTAACGCTGCCTTGTACAAAAGGCAAGGCCCCTATCGCCATGAGTACATCACAAAAAGTGAAGTTCCCATGGAGATAGGGGCTTGTACATATGCCCCATGTGTGTTTGAACAAGTGTTTGCTAATGAGCTCATGATCATAGTTAATAAACTTGGAAGCACAGTTTCTATTATCCTGAGACTGGGAAGAAATTACTATAGTCAGATATTAGAACTGATGACGTAAGGGAAAGTAAAATAAAAATTTCTATGAGAAAATTGGTGTCAAGAATAAATGGCTATTTGGATAGTGATTTCAGATGATGACAGTTTGAGCAGGCACAGGGTTGCATATGATATTTAGGAATTACATTCTTTGGACAATTGGTGTAGATTGTGAGTATTAATTTAAATCAATTTAAATCTAGCATAAAATCTATTGTAGAAAGATAGAGAAATGTAAAAATACATCTCCAAGAGAACCTAAATATTTTTAATAATGCATATCCTCCAAGATGTCGCCAAACTGCGATTAATATTTTAACCGGCATAAGTAAAACCCAATATAAACAAATTTAAAGGGGTTAAAGACTCAACTACTCTGTGGCAAAACACTTGTATATTCTTACCCTAACCATTCCTTTCTAAGATATATATAGTACAAATATCAGTCTATCCACAATAAACAAATTATCTTAAAAGAATATTGTGTACAGAATAGCGACTACCACAATATCATGATTTAAGTAAAAACAGATAAGTTTAATTAAACAATTCTTAAATCTGCATCTACATACCTTGAAAATATATGTAAGTTAATACTTATGTACACATATGTTGACAATATTGGAGGACTCAATAAACTAGATAAAATATTTTGTACGACGATATGCAAAACTTGATATTCTGGTAGTTCACCCTCAGGCTCAGAGTGCATGCTAATTACATTTATGTACCTCAAGGTTTTATCCATTCTCCAATCATCTTCAACCTCTTCAAGGACTCATCGACTCTCTTGGACTCTCTTAGCATACTTCTTGCTGCCAAGAATATCAATATCCATCAGTATACTGATGACACATCACACAGTGATGTCAGTATGCAGTAACGTCACTAACCTGAATGAGTGCCTTGACATCTGGTCATTGAGAGCCAACCTCAATAGAGTGAAAACAGAGTTTGACCTGGTTGGTAGTGAAAACAGAAACTGAGAAGAACAAGACTGGTCATTATTAGAGTACCTTGAAGGTTTCACTCCTGAACTTTGAGATTGCTCCACATGTTTCAGTTTTCATACCAACAGCAGACTCAGCTTCAATATCCACAACACTAAGAAGACCCAGATATCCTGGCACCAGCTCCACTTCAGCTATAAAAATGAGTTATGCCACCTAAAGCCTCACTACTGACCTGTTGTTTAAGGCTCTGATTTCGTCATTGGAGGGTAGCAATGCTCTACTATCATGAATCAAAGTCACTCATTGCAGGAAAGTGCCCCTTTTTGACATGGCCACCACCACTTTGTGCCCACTGGTACTGAAGACTGGATGTGCACTAGGTTCCTGCTAAACAGGCCCCAGTGCTAGTGCCCTTTCCCTGAAAGCTGCAACATTCTCAATTGTATCCCAATTGGCAAGGACTTTAGCACCCCTGTAAGTCTTTGGTATATGGTACCTATGATACCTGGGGCATGGGTACTAAATAGGGTCCCTATGGGAGGCAGCATATATTATGCCACCCAAAGGGACCCACACAAAAACTGCATGCAGATTGCCATTGCAGGGTGAAGCCCTTCTGAAAACATAATATTGCACACTCCCTGTGTGTAATGCCCAGGTACCCTACACGTCCAATATGTAAGTCACCTCTACAGCGGGCTTAAGAGTACTAAGGCAGGGTGTATTATATTACTGATGTGCCCTGTGGTGTGCAGTTACATTACTAAGACAGTGCAAGTGATCAGGAAGCCATCTTAAGCATATGTACTGGGCACTGATCATTACGAGTTACCCAGGTACATAACGGCATCACTGAAAATAATGGTGTTTGGTACTAAACACCTTGTCCCAATACATCTATACTGATGTCAGTATTAGATTTATTAGGACATGCAGCAATAGGGCACCTGAGAGCTGCCCTTGAACACCTACTAGTCCTCTAGCATGCAGGCTGACTGGTACCACAGACAAGTTTCTGATACCACGAAGGTGAGAGCCAACTCTCTCACAGGCCAGAACAATGCCTGCTCCGGAGGAAGGTGTTCACATCTCCTCCAGCAGAAGGACTAGTGGTTTAGTATATCAAGCAAGGAGGTTTAAAAGCGTCTGCCACCTTTGATATGCAAACCTGGCTTCTCCCCAGATGTGAGGAATGCCACCCCCTGCTCTGAGGCCTCTTTGGCATGAGAAAAGGTGGGGAAATGTGATAGCTAGTAGGCATTTTGCACTTTCAGGCTAGTTGCACCCTTAGGTGGGCCAACTGAAGTGAACAGCTTAGAAAGGGTTTCACCATATTGAATTTAGTGAAACTAGGAACTCCTGGTCAGGAATATACCCACTGTCCACGGGAAGTGGTCATATAGAGGTGTAGTTGCAGGGGTAAATAGCCCATTGGCTAGAACCCTACACTCCCTTGAATGCCTCTAAAGTCAGTATTTAGGGAGCCACATAATACCAGGAAGGCAGATTTGTCTACCTGAGAACTAAAGAAGGAGCAAGAAGCACAACATATCAAGAACTGTGGACCAGCTCTGCTCTTAAATTGGTGCCAACCCCTGCCTGGCTGCTGTTGTCAACATCTCCCTTGGGTGAAGGAGTCACTCTTCTGAAGCTGCAGGCACCGACTGCACTCGAATGGCACTCTGTTTAGCTGACTACCGGGTCCACGGAGAGAGCGTCTTGCCAGGAAAAGCTTTTCCTGGTCCTAGGAGTTGAGTCTCATCCCTCCAGCGACTTGAAATGCCAGACCCACTAGGAGCCTCCCAGCACCAATACCCTAGATACCTGAGCCTTTGCCAAAACCAAGGCTTTTTGCGTCTCCAGCTTGGAAACCAACAGTGCCACAGCCCATCTACTGATGAGAGATTTTAGGATCAGTGAGGCCTGCACCAATAGTAGGACCTGCTGTCCTGTTTTCTTCCCTTCTACAGGTCATCCACCTAAAGTGTGACCCTTGCACAAAAGACACCCGCTGGACAAAAAACCTCTGCACCCATGCCCACAGCCCAAGTTCACAGAAATGAGCAGTGTCCCTTTGCCCCGGAGACCCTCAAAAGCTGAGCCGCCCTTTGCGTTCTGCCGTACTTGACCCCAGGCCCCCACTTGCAGCCTTTCTTTTACAGTTACCCTTTCATTGACTTTAACACATAGCCTTCGAGGTTGCCAATGTGACTGGCACCTCTGCATCCGGACTCACCAGGGAAGATAAAACTGAACTGCTGGTTGTTTCTTGGACCTTAGCCCCTAAGACCATTGATCCCAAAAGGCACCCTCCAGAAATGCTTGCAATTATACGAAGGCAGTATATATTTCTCCCATATTATAACATTACTTGAACATTTTACTGGTTTACTGCAAAAATCCTACCATCATAATTCCCTACCTGAATCTGATAATCTTGGTATTTAAGGTTATACAAAAATCTGTGTTATTTTTCTAAATTGGTCTCGGAAATACTTCTCGAGTGTGTGCCTCATTTATTGACTCCTGGTGTGCAACAATGCTTAACACTGCCCTCTTCATCAAGCCTAAGCTGCTTGACTCAACTACCACAAATGGAGCACTTGGGATTACTAATTTTAGTCATGTAAACCAATAAGAGTTCTCTGTACATTTTGCATTGTGTGCCCTTACATTGGCACTGCTGCATAAAAAGCCAACTTCCTACACCCATCCTGTACCAGAGATGAGCATTCTCCATTCAGTTACTCCACTCGTCAAGAGACTGAGACATCACAGCAGTGCTTCAGAAACTTCATGGTTCCACAAGCATCACGCACCAACTTCAAGATCACTTGTGCCATTTACAAGGCAATTACCTCTGACATGCCAGCCAACCTGCCAGCAAAGTTATGAGCTCTGGTGACCAATACAGCGCTAATGAAACAGTCACATTGTCAGGATTGTGCCCAAAAAATGTAGGGGGTTTGGTATGAACAGTCGCGGCTCCTCCGCTATGGCGGAGAAAGAGTCGCCCCCTGCTTTCTCGAAGTGCGAGCAGCAAAAACATATATTGGTAATAACTTTTAGGTATTACCATTTCATGAGTTTGTTTGCCGGCCGGCAAGTGGGTGGGGCAGCTCTGCTTACAGAGCAGGGTAGGGGAGGAGTGGTTTGTCCACTCCTGAGAGCGCAATGACTGTTTGGTCAGCACTCTTGGGCCGCCCAAAACAGTCATGAGCACTCCCATCTTCTCAATGCAGGCTGCATTGCAGCCTGAATGGAGAACATGCCCACCCTCCAGCCCCTGGCAGAGCGCCATGTCACAGGTTCAGACCAATCACTATATTCCTATTTCTCTGTCAAAAGATCAAAGCGCACCTGCACCACAAGCACAATCAAAATTTAGCTTGATGAAGATGTAACTAATGGAGTCAGCGCTGTTCACTTTAGGCGCAACAGGCCAGGTGACACCTGCAAAACCCTGAATAGAAATACAATCTCTAGCTTAGTAAAGGTACTGCTGATCAGGAACCCCAACACTCTCTCGCTCAGAAGTCACAGAATTGCAACAATTTGGTAGGGGCAACAATATATTTTATACAGGGAAAAAAGTGAGGGAATGGGATAATTTACAGAAAAATAAAAAACGTGCCCAAAAATATCGAAATATTGGGTAAATAAGCAAACGAAAAATAATCATGGCAATCATTTAATTGTTGCCATAGGTCACAGTTTCCGGACACTAGCCTCGGAGTTGGCAAAATCAGTGCCTTGAACACAAGGACAGTTTTGCCTTCCTTATTTTCTGTCCATTTTTCATTATACTAATAGTGAACAATATTTTACTTTTGACTATTAGCGTAATTAAAATGGAACACACACATTCGTTGAACTAGGCTCTTTGGTGGCAACTGTAGTATGTAAAAATGGTTTTAAATGTATATTGTGTGCATGCTTTCGGGTTGAGAGTGTGTTTATCTGAGCGAAAGTGTGTGTGTATGTGCGAGCAGGAGTCTAAGCATCTTTGTATGAGTGAAAGTGAGTAGGAGTCAGTGACAGGTAGGTGAAATGTGGAAATGCATTTGTGTAGGAAAGAGAGAGGAGAGAGGGGCGGCGTCCAAGATGGTGGAGTGAGGATGCTGGTGGGTGGTAGCTTAGTTGGAGGCTCCACTCCTTCGCTGACGGACTTGTAGCATACCAAGATGTATGCAGAGAAAAGGGAGATAATGAAATAAAATAAAATCAGCGGAAAAGAAGAAACTTACTAGTCGGGTTGCGGCTGTTCTTTTCTGAGGCGGAGGCAACACTGGTCATCCGGGCAGATGCTGTGGCTGTTTTTGAGTTCCTTATCGACTGCTCGCCGCATGGCTGCGGGACGGGTCAGTGGATCGGCGTTCGGCTGGTCGGGGCTGTGGCAGCGATTCTTGGCCGTTTCGACCTCTCTCACAGGCACGCACTCTAACACGCAATCAAACACCGGAGGGATGGCACCGAAGATTGTGCTACAGAGTGCTCGGGTAACGAAAAACGTGCTGGGAGCAGTTTCTCCCTCCACACCCGTTGCAGCTCCAGCGGTGACAGCATCTACATCGGCTCCAGCTCTTTCTATGCCGGCCGCGACTGTGAGTGAATCCATCAACGCGGCAGGTATGCCAACTCCTGCTTCACCAGTTGCCATATCCGGAGGAACTGACCCATTGCCCACGGGTAAGCCTGTGCTACGCCCACCAACCCTACTAATTGCAAACGACCTAACTAATCCAAAGGCAAACGGTATGAGTGGCATAACCAATTTAAAGGACGGTACTGTTATTTCTGGGGGCAGAAAAGAGGAGTTGAAAGCGCATAAGAGTGTCAATTCAGCTGCTGAAGGCGGATTGGTGTCGGTGCCAGCAACAGAATCCGCTCCCGTAGAATTATTAAATCCTGGTGATTTAGAAGCTGCTGATTTGTCTAAGAGTGTTGGGGGTGATGTACCTATTATGGTTGAGGAAGGCATGGAGGAGATCGGGGGGGGGAGGAGGAGGAAGAGGGCTCTAATGGAGAATACGTAAAGGACATTGATGTTGAGAAAGTACTCACTAATTCCACCTCAGGCACGGCTAAATTCTTGACAGGCAGGAGGAATAAAGCCAAATCTAAGCCCAAGTCCAAAGGCAAAAATAAAAGAGGGAAAGCTTCTGCATTAGCCATTGTTACTACACCGGCAAAATTAATCCCTCTACGTCTGCTGCGAGGAAGTCACGTATTGAAAAGAGCCCTCTTAGGAAGTGGATCCAGGCTACGGGACTTGTGAAGAATATGACTTTACGCTTATCAGGCACAAGCCCCACTGATTCTGAATGTATGAATAATTGTCCCAACTCCATGGAGGATCCCTCTATCAACCTTACCCTTGATACCTCCCCGCTGCCTTCCACTAATACTGCCACTCTGTCACCTTCACTCCTCATGCCTTCTCCTCATGTTGGTACCGAAGTAGGTGAAGCTGCAGCGAGTCACACCAATAATATTTCTACATTGAAAACCCCTATTTCCTCTGTCACAAATCTACCTGAACATTTACTGGTGTTGATTCCTATATCATCTGACTTACCTAACGCAACTATAACTGGGATACATGCACAAAAAGTTAATTTCTCCCCGGTAGACATTATCTTGCAAACTTTAACAAATCACTGTGTAGAAGCTCAAGGACATTTTTTACAGTTACCAGAGGACAACAGAAAACTACAGAACTCTCTGCAAGAAATGACACTAAAATTAGGGGGGTCTCACACGATATAGAGGAACTACAACAATATAGAAGAAGGATCAACTCGCACTGAATTTGTTGTAAGCCAACATGATGCTCAGGTTATTTCCTTACAACTGAAGGTTGAGGATTTAGAAAACCGACAAAGAAGGCGAAATTTGCGACTTTTTGGGGTCCTGGAAGGCTCTGAAGGGTCAGAACCTAGGTCTTATCTGATTAAATTGTTTTCAAGGGCTTTCCCAGACCTCTCCGATTGGGATTGGGATTCCAAACTCCAAAGAGCTCACTGTTTACCACTAGTGCAGAGGAACAAGGAAAGAAAATTTCCACGCCCCATTCTTATTTGCTTTGGTAATTTTTTACTGAGGCAAGAAGTATAATTGAAAGCACACCCTAACTCCCCGGTTAATTTTGAGAATCTTTCTTTTTTTGTTCGTTCTGACCTTAGTAAGGCCACAATGGATAGACAGTGGAAATTGCGTAAATACATTGATCCATTTAAATCTAAGGGGGGAAAGTGTTCTTGCAAGAACCTGCTCGCCTCAAGGTTATTAAAGGCGGCCACATATATTTCTTCACCGATGAAAAAGAAGCAGAGCAAGCACTTGCTAAATTTGCTTAATTGTCTTTTTTTTCTATGAGTGGGGAGATAAGTTTTGATAAGCTTTGTTAAAATTACATGAGTGACCAAGGGGGATGGAATTTAAAACTTTTTCTTCTTTCTTTTTTTCTGCTTAGGAGAATGGGTTTTTTCTTTTTTCTTTTTTCCGTCAGGGGGGTGGAGTGGTTACTCCTTGGCTACCAACCCTTGTTGCTGCCCATCCAGCGGCAGCAGAAGTTGGAGCGGTGTCCCCCGTGGAGGTTGGGGATATGGGAGGGCGGAGGGGGGAGGGCTCTTTAGGCTCTCCATCGGGAGGTGTTGGGATTGGGGTAAAAAGGTGTCGAAAAAAGACAACTTAAGAGGGAAACATGTTGGAAAGGTTGGGGGAAAAAATACAGATATATGTACTTGTATTTGCTCAGAAGCATTACATTCTTTTTTATTCTTTTTGAACGTATAAGTTAAGATGTCTGGCATGGAACGTTGACGGGTTAAATAGCAAAAAAAAAAGGTGCCTAGTTTCAGAAGAGCTAAGATTGTACAACCCACATTTTGTGTTTTTATCTGAAACCCACATTGCTCACAAAAACAAAAAGCTATTAGCCCAACTCGGCTATGATGTCATAGTTAGTTCTGCCTTGGGTGCTTCAATCAGAGGGGTCGCGATTCTTAAGGACAGACGATGTAGAGCAGAAGTTCTCAAAATTGCTCATGATAAAGATGCAAGATGGGCTATTGTGCAACTAAGTATTGAAGAATATAAATATGTGTTTTGTGTGATATATGGACCGAATTCGGATGAATCTACTGTTTTTGATTGTTTAAATGTAGAGCTTCTGAACTGGGAGGGGGACCTTATCATAATGGGTAATTTTAATTGTATTTTGGATTATCAAAAGGATATTATAAAACAAGAGGCTTTTTAACGTATGTGTAAATCTAGGGCTTCAATATTAGAATGCAGTATCCATAATATTAGGGACATTTGGCGCAGTATTTATCCTACTGTTGAGGGCTATACATATTATTCTGCGCCCCACAAATTATGTTCCCGCATTGATATGGCTATGGCTTCTGATAATGTACTGAAAACAAGCTCTATTGAGGCATGCCCCCGAGTTTCCTCCGATCACAACCCCATTTTACTTACATTTACTACCCAACAAATTCATCCCGGTCCGAGATTATTTTCTTTCCCTAGATATCTATTGTCTGATTTTTCGTTTGGAACACAACTCAAAGCTCATCTAGCAGCATTTATCAATTACAATCTTGACTCTACTTCTTGTATAATGGTATGGGATGCCTGTAAGGTCAGTATTAGGGGGTTCACTCAGGAATTCATATATAGACAAAACTCAGAAAATCGCAAAAAGAAAAAACTACTGACCTCGAAAATTACATTACAAGAAGTATTGTTGGCTGATGCACTTAAATTCCCTGGATACTGTCGAGATTGTTTTGAAACTGGGACAGCTAAAGGCAACTTTAAAAACAATATTGCTTCAAAAAAGCAATGCTAAACTACACAAATTTAAAATCAATAAATACGAGAGTGGAGATAAGATCGGAAAAATCTTAGCCTACAAAGTCGCCGAAGATAGAGCTAACACTCTGATCAAGAGTATCCGCGGCTCCGATAATATTATATATCACCAACCAGCTGAAATATTAGAACAGTTTGTAGATTATTATTGCACTTTATATACTCCGGAGACCTGCCCCTGTTCTACCATGATACAGGACTACATTGAAGAGAATATTACAAATACCAGAAATACCTCGGAAATAGATCAACTGTCAGAGAATATTACCTTACTGGAGATTAGACATGCTATTATATCCTTACCATCTGGTAAAGCAGCTGGAGAAGATTCCATCCCAGTCGAGGTATATAAAATATGTATTGAGGAATTATCACCTTTACTGCTTCACGTTATTGAATTTATTGGGAGAAATGGGAAAGCTCCTAATTCTTGGAATATGGCCAAAATAATTTTTTTTCTTAAAAAGGGCAAACCTACCGAAGATCGTAGTTCATATAGAACCATTTCTCTCATTAATACTGATGCAAAAGTGTTTGCAAAAATTTTAGCTACCCGTTTGGCCCCACTTATGCCCCAAATAGTTAACCCGCAGCAGCATGGGTTTGTGACGGGTAGAGACACCACAGCCCACATTAATATGGCCATAACAGCGTTTGATATAGCACAGACAACATCCACCCTACTCGGTATGATTTTATTAGATGCCGAGAAGGCTTTCGTCCGAGTTGGGTGGAGTTATCTTTGGTCCGTTATGACAAATTTGGGGTTTAATGGACAATTTGTCACATGGATATGGGCTTTGTATGACAACCCTATAGCTAGTATCAGTTATGCGGCGTTGACTTCCTCCATGTTTACTATTTCTTGAGGGACCCGTCGGGAGTGCCCTTTATCACCCTTATTATTTGCTCTTTCGATGGAGCCCTTCTTATATGCTTTACAGACTCAATCCCGAATTATTCCCCTTAGTTTTGGATCCCAATCTTTAAAAATTACGGCTTACGCCGACGACATTGCTATCTATTCGCCCGATGTCGAAGCAGCATTACAAGGGATAATGTTTGAAGCCCGTAGATTCGGATTGGTATCCGGGTACAAATTAAATATAAATAAAACACAAATTGTTGCTAACTATGAACCAACGACAGTGGATTCTGGGATTTGTAAAGCTGCTACTTATTTAGGTGTTAAGATCACTTCTAACATACATGACATAATTTCTATCAATTATGATGCTTTAATAAGAACAACTACTTTTTCTTTAAGAAAAATGGCATAAACTTCCACTGAATATAATTGGCAGAATTAACTTGATTAAGATGAAAGTTCTCCCCAAATTCCTTTATTTATTTCGATCTATCCCTTTAGCACTTAGCAATCTTTTTTTAAAGAAACTAGATGGGATATTTAGTAGCTTTATTTGGGGATATAAGAAAGCATGTAGGTCTATGTCTTTACCAAAAAATTATTTAGAAAGTGGGGGGCTTAGTTTTCCTGATTTTAAACTTTATTTTTGGGGTACTTTTTTAGGGCGTCTACGATCACTGCTTAACTCGGATAATTCATTGTACTTTCATTTATTTATGCTAAACTCTGATTCTTAAATGTTTTTGTTAAGACTCAATGACCCTAATTACTTTAGGAGGGTGAAATTCAAGACTGCTAGAGATATTGCTAAGATATGGTTTAATATTATGGCATTTTGTAAAACTTTGGTTTTTCACCCTAAATTACGGCTGTGGGGAAACCCAGCCTCCCTGGAATTTTTAATGATGGTATGGCCCATATTTGGTTTGTTAAAGGTATTAACACACTGGGGGAACTGTATGGCACCCAAGGTCTTTAGATTTTGAGACACAAAAAATTATATATAATTTGACAGAGTCAATGAGATTTAAGTATATCCAGATACATGACTTCCTGATACGTAAGACTAAATTATGCGAAATCTCTGATTCTGAAATTTGAAATTGTTTATATTCTACTAAGTATAAATATTTAATCAGCGAGGGCTACGGGTACCTTAGTACTAATAAAATGAATGACTGTCAGAAGTTAACGGAGAAATGGAGCACGAAGTTGAGCTTGAATATAACCTCAAATCAGATAGCTGCCTCCTTTAGTAATATCAACAGACTTGTTCAATCTTCCAGTCTAAGATTACAACAATTTAAAACTACTTGTATGCTATATCATACACCTGAAAGGATTTCTAAATGGGCCTCAATATATCCTTCAGCGATCTAAATGCCCTAAGTGTGACCTAGTAGCCGCAGATCTTGAACACATCTTGTTTTCTTGCCCGGTTCTGAGGGAGTTTTGGTTGGTTATCGATAAGGTAATGAAAATCAAGCAGATAAATTCACTCTCCCTTACGGCCTTAACGGTATTGTTAGATATACATCCTGCCACGATACCTCCGCAATCCCTGGCTACGATATTACTATCTTGTGCAAAATTGCCGTAGCCAGAACATGGATTTCTCCCAAACCCCCACATATTATGGAATGGTGGTCATTAGTAAATGAAATATATATTATGGAATCAGCTCTTGCTAAAATAAGAGGTTTATGATCATTAATGAAATTTGAAAGAATATGGGGTAGTTTTATTTGAATATTCTGCAACATTCTGTTTCTGCGTTTCTACGTATCTGTGTTATATCATTTTTTTGTTGTGTTTTACACAAATTCTATGATCTGTTTGTATCCTCATTTTGTTATATGGTCTAAATGAATTGTACTATTTTGTTTTTTTGTTTTTCTTTTGTCCTCATGAGTTGTCAATAAAAAAAAAGGAAATGCATTTGTGTAGCACTTACTGCCCTCGGCAAGGCATTAAAATGCTTTATGGTGAGTAGAAACCCACCTGTGAGTATTAAGTTAGTGATCAGTCCCATTGGTTATTGGAGTTAGTCATGCATGCTAAGGAAACCATCCCATGCATTGCAGTTTTTTGTGTGGCACATTTGTGCTAGGTGTGATCATTAGAGGGGGCCATCTGGAAAGCAAACAGATGCAGGATTTAATATTGTTAGGAATTTTAAAAAAAGTTTACAATTAATAGGCATAAGATTTAAGGTAGAGAAGTTTATACAGACAAAAGGAAGGTAGAAGGTAAGCATTCAAAATAAATAAAGGAGGAAAAAAGCTAATTTTATTCAAGTTCAGTTTTTCAGGCAGGGTTTTAAGGCATATGTCAGGTGGAGATATTTTGCGATAGCATGCGAGCTGTGGATGTAACCATGTAGAAAGAAACAGTTTTACAGTTTTAAAGGAATGTGGCTTTTAACAGTCCTTCTAAAGACCATTTTTAAAGATGTGATAGATGCTTTCCTCTCTCTAAAAGCAAGACCAGGGCTTGTTGAGACTCATTTGTAACCGACCGCAAGCAGTGCAGCATTTAGCCAAATCCCAGTACTTGTAATTAGAATTTTACACCACCTTCACACCACTGCATGCAATGCAAGCAAACCCAAGTGTACCTACTACAGAAGTATATCAATACTGGGGAGAGGCGGAACCCGCGGAGTTTTACTCCACAGCATTCTGCAGAGTTACATTAAAACTCTGCGAGATATTCCACCCACACCTAGCATTTACCCAACACGCCCACAATATTAACAGTTACTATCCTAAAGTTCCATCCTTAGCCGGAGAGCCTTTCAGTGGCATTGAAAAAAGCACACAAAGCTACTGATGGGGCCCAAATTATTTAAAATATGCATTGTTAGCAATGATAACATAACACTGTGGCTCAGTTCAAAATGTAGTCAGGTCAAAGCAAGTACAGAATGCCCTGGCAGGCCCATGCCCGATGAAGATGCCGTGCACACAGCCAACTTCTTAGTAAGCAATTCAGCACCTGCTCAAAATATTCACCTCTGTCATTCAAAGTATTTCCGACAGCGTCAGTCACTGCCTGCAGCAGAGAATGTGCTGACGTCATTGTAAGTTTGTAACACCTAGGAATATTAACACGATAGCAACTGAAAGAAAGCTTTGCTTAAGTGTATAGTTCACAAATTCAGAACACCAGTAGCACCCAACATAAAAAGACAGGGTCACATTTATGTTACTTGATCTAAATGTCCAGTCCCTGACCGAAACCGGGCTCAATTCAGTGACAGGTGGCCTCCCGCGTCCCCGATCTTCTTGAGGCCACAAGTAAAAGGAGACCCTGTGACAAGACTGGAGGTTTGTAATGTCAAAACGTGATGATGTACCTCTATTCTGTGCACGCTGCGAGCGCAGCCCACCACCTTCATGTTGTGCTGGACAAAGAGCCGGGCCACCACTGCTCCAATGCCGACAGAGTGCCTCGTGACACCTACACCTTGCCCTTCAGACACTCCATGGTGGGTTCTCGATGTGAGGATTGTGGGGCATGGGGGTTAGACAAGAGCCGGGAAGCGGAGGAGAATAAATATAATACCTCAAAAGTGCCAGAGTAAATAAATTCCTCTCGACACAGTCGGAGCCAGCAGCAGCTGCACCACGCCATCACCGCTCGCAGAACACCCTTGTTAAACATGTGTGCTAAAAAAAATAGCCCCTTGAAAGAGGTGCTGGAAAAAGCGTACAACTCTTTATACATTGTGAGCCATGCTTCTTGTGCTCGGGTGACTGGCACATATTGGTTGCCCAACAGCGCAGAGAAAGAGGTATATTAGCGTCCGAGATTAGACATTACATTGTAAGTAAGAACATCTATCTACTGTGTATAATCCAGAGTAAAGACAATATTCAAATATATTTGTTGTTTTGATAGAAATAGCCTGTGGTGGCAATGCATGTTAAAGTTGTGCTCATCCCATGCCATGATACACTCTTTTCTTGGGTTTCAAGTACAAACAAAGGCTTTCCATATTGACTACACCTAGAATTTAAAACATGTTATGTAAACACTCACCAACTTAAACTAGAACAATTCACAAGATAAACATATTGCATCAACCATCATTAGCATATTCAGTGCATGCTTATGTGACCCATTCACTACCTGCTTCAGAATGTGCTGTCCCCCTGTGGCCACCACCTGAAGAGGGCCCCCACTGAACAGACACCATGTCCTGCCAAAGAGATGTGTCCAGGGTCACCTTGATCCTTCTGCATTCACCTTGCTACCTAGTAGGGCACACCTAGTACTAGACAGTGAGTGAGATTTGTGAGATTGAGTGTCAGTAAGTATAAGTGATTGAGTGAGCGACTGAAATTAAGAGTGACAGCAACTGAGTGAGTGAGTACTAATAAGAATGAGTGTAAAGGGGTGTAAGAGAACATGAATGTGAATGAATGAGTGCATTTGAGTGAGAGAATGAGTCTGAGTGAGTGAATGTCAATGTGATCAAGAATGTGATGTGATGCATGAAAGTTTGTTGCTGGCCATGGCATACTGAGGGTGTTTTAATTGTATAGACATCCAGGGCAAAATACTGGTGCCGGCTTTTGTAACGTGCATTGTTGCTTTGCATCCTTACCCTAGCTACCTGTTCCCTGCTGCTCAGCCAGTATGAATGTGATGTGTGAGGAATTTACAAAGTCTGATGAGGTAGTGGAATGCTGGAGTTTCTGGTGGAGTGGAGAAAGAGGTAGTGGAGTGTGTGGGCTGGGCAGCAAGGATACTGGTCCTGGTGGGGTTTAACCTATTATCCTACGTACCATCCTATAACTAAGATTAATAAACCTTCTACTTATAATCTACAATATGGCTACTTCTGGGCTTCCTTTGGATTGCAATACCGGCCTACTTAAGGTAACTCTTTGTGTGACACACACCTCTGAGAACACATTGGCACTGGCACATTCAGGGTAATTCATGGCATAAAGTGCACCAGTGGTAAAATACTGGCATGCTGGAGGTAAATCATGGGGCATCACATGCCAGTATTTTTCCATGGGTGCCCTATAAGACATGACATGCGGATACCAGTGGCAAAATACTGGTACTAACACACTGGAAATAGTTCTTATGGTGATGGTGCACTACCTCACATATGGGAGGGTGTCAGCCATGACAAAATGCTGGCCCTAACAGTCTGAGGTCATTTTTGATATAAGGGTCACCTAAGATATATGGATGGCATAAATTGCAAAATTCTGGCACTGGCATATTTTAGATAATTGTTTTATATCAAGGGTCAACCATGGATTATCGGGTCACCTATGACAAAATGCTGGCCCAGGAACAATGGCAGTAACTTATGACATTGGGGGCACCCAAAGCACATTTTGGATATAACAATCAAATCCTGGGGAATGTCAGGTTTTATTGGCTTGAAACACCATGAATGGATTTGAATTTTTAATAAGCGCCTTTTCAGAGCCTATTGCATTTTAGCAAGTTTATGTCAAAATTGTGCTTTAAAAAAAAGTTATATTTCATCCAATAGGTTTTCAATTTTTCTCACTTTGCTCCTGCACTACAGATCTTTGGACTGGGGTGAATGTGTGACATTGATCCACATTCTGTCCATCACCTGTTTTGTTTGCAAATTCCACCCTAGGTGCACTGGGGATGCTCAGACGTGGGTCCCAGGCACTCCACACCACTGGAGTCAAGCTAGCCGGGCTGATGAGAGGTGTTACCTCGAAACCGGTCCGGTCCTCGGATGCTTGATTCCGTTCTGGGAAGGACATGGCTTTTGTAGTTCGGACTGGACTGTTCCCATGGGGCACAGGGTCAGAGCTGATTTGCATATCGCCATTGTCTAACCCAGGGTGGTGTGGAGTGCAAAAAAACGATGTATTTGGGCTCAGATCTTTGGACTGGGGTGAATGTGTGACATTGATCCACATTCTGTCCATCACCTGTTTTGTTTGCAAATTCCGCCCTAAGTGCGCTGGGGATGCTCAGACGTGTGTCCCAGGCACTCCACACCACTGGAGTCAAGCTAGCCGGGCTGATGAGAGGTGTTACCTCGAAACCGGTCCGGTCCTCGGATGCTTGATTCCGTTCTGGGAAGGACATGGCTTTTGTAGTTCGGACTGGACTGTTCCCATGGGGCACAGGGTCAGAGCTGTTTTGCATATCGCCATTGTCTAACCCAGGGTGGTGTGGAGTGCAAAAAAACGATGGATTTGGGCCCAGATCTTTGGACTGGGGTGAATGTGTGACATTGATCCACATTCTGTCCATCACCTGTTTTGTTTGCAAATTCCGCCCTAAGTGCGCTGGGGATGCTCAGACGTGGGTCCCAGGCACTCCACACCACTGGAGTCAAGCTAGCCGGGCTGATGAGAGGTATTACCTCGAAACCGGTCCGGTCCTCGGATGCTTGATTCCGTTCTGGGAAGGACATGGCTTTTGTAGTTCGGACTGGACTGTTCCCATGGGGCACAGGGTCAGAGCTGATTTGCATATCGCCATTGTCTAACCCAGGGTGGTGTGGAGTGCAAAAATCGATGGATTTGGGCCCAGATCTTTGGACTGGGGTAAATGTGTGACATTGATCCACATTCTGTCCATCACCTGTTTTGTTTGCAAATTCCGCCCTAAGTGCGCTGGGGATGCTCAGACGTGGGTCCCAGGCACTCCACACCACTGGAGTCAAGCTAGCCGGGCTGATGAGAGGTGTTACCTCGAAACCGGTCCGGTCCTCGGATGCTTGATTCCGTTTTGGGAAGGACATGGCTTTTGTAGTTCGGACTGGACTGTTCCCATGGGGCACAGGGTCAGAGCTGATTTGCATATCGCCATTGTCTAACCCAGGGTGGTGTGGAGTGCAAAAAAACGATGGATTTGGGCCCAGATCTTTGGACTGGGGTGAATGTGTGACATTGATCCACATTCTGTCCATCACCTGTTTTGTTTGCAAATTCCGCCCTAAGTGCGCTGGGGATGCTCAGACGTGGGTCCCAGGCACTCCACACCACTGGAGTCAAGCTAGCCGGGCTGATGAGAGGTGTTACCTCGAAACCGGTCCGGTCCTCGTATGCTTGATTCCGTTCTGGGAAGGACATGGCTTTTGTAGTTCGGACTGGACTGTTCCCATGGGGCACAGGGTCAGAGCTGATTTGCATATCGCCATTGTCTAACCCAGGGTGCTGTGGAGTGCAAAAAACGATGGATTTGGGCCCAGATCTTTGGACTGGGGTGAATGTGTGACATTGATCCACATTCTGTCCATCACCTGTTTTGTTTGCAAATTCCGCCCTAAGTGCGCTGGGGATGCTCAGACGTGGGTCCCAGGCACTCCACACCACTGGAGTCAAGCTAGCCGGGCTGATGAGAGGTGTTACCTCGAAACCGGTCCGGTCCTCGGATGCTTGATTCCGTTCTGGGAAGGACATGGCTTTTGTAGTTCGGACTGGACTGTTCCCATGGGGCACAGGGTCAGAGCTGATTTGCATATCGCCATTGTCTAACCCAGGGTGGTGTGGAGTGCAAAAAAACGATGGATTTGGGCCCAGATCTTTGGACTGGGGTGAATGTGTGACATTGATCCACATTCTGTCCATCACCTGTTTTGTTTGCAAATTCCGCTCTAAGTGCGCTGGGGATGCTCAGACGTGGGTCCCAGGCACTCCACACCACTGGAGTCAAGCTAGCCGGGCTGATGAGAGGTGTTACCTCGAAACCGGTCCGGTCCTCGGATGCTTGATTCCGTTCTGGGAAGGACATGGCTTTTGTAGTTCGGACTGGACTGTTCCCATGGGGCACAGGGTCAGAGCTGATTTGCATATCGCCATTGTCTAACCCAGGGTGGTGTGGAGTGCAAAAAAACGATGGATTTGGGCCCAGATCTTTGGACTGGGGTGAATGTGTGACATTGATCCACATTCTGTCCATCACCTGTTTTGTCTACAATTCAGGTCAAGCATCATGCCCCAGAACATTCAGAGATCAAGCCAGCACCATAATATAGGAGGTAAAGAAAACAGAAATTTGCTACATTTTTATATTACTCATGCAGTTTTTGAGGAACTCCATTGATGTCAATGTCTATGATCTTAGGGTTATGCGACCTACTGTTCTGGAAAGCATCATGGTCAGAGGCCATATGATGTCACATCTTGTGATGTTAATAAGGTCAAAGGGTATCATTTTCTCAACCACCGATATTTGGGTGAATCGACGCCCATTAGAATAATAAAAATCATTATTAAAAAAAAAGAAAATCATGTAGATGAGAACTGTTTGAACTTAATATTTAAAAATATGTCCAGCCTGACACCTAACACTTTAGTAAGGGAAAAATAAATGCAATCGGCAGTGGAGTAAATCCGGAGGAGCACTGAACTCAGGTAGGAGACTCCTGTACAGTGAGAACCTAATGAGGTGTTGTAATTCTCAAAGCGTTCCTCACTTTGCAGAGGCTCCAGCAGTCAGTCTCCAGTGAGTACGGTCAAGAGATCCGGGAAGGGATGCCCTTGTCCCAGGGTCCCTTGTGCCCAGATACTGTTTTAACACACAACAAGCATCGTTCCTTCACAGGCACCACACCTGCCACCAGTGTACGGCTAGGACAAATAATTAGGACTCGGCACCAAAATAAAAGTGGCCCACGTTAGCGAAGCATAGAGATACAAATGTTGTAATTTGAGGGAAATCAGCAGCACAAAAAAGACCCACCTGGCCGTAAAACCGGCCCAAAACTGCTTAAAAAAGGGCCCACACACTGATCTGTCAGACCAGCCCATCAGGCGTTGCCTGAATGCCCTATAGGCCAGTCCGACCCTGTCTGTCACTCATGACACAAGAATCAAAACGGAGATAAACCATCGAACAAAATCTGCGCTCAGTCACTTTCTTATGCTCGCTTAAAGGAAGAGGCAGGGAGCATCTTTCATCGACCCGCCTCCAACAGATGGGACACCGAGGCCAGCGGGTGTATCCGGGGTGAGATGGGGCAGAGCTAGCAGGGCATAGATTCGATTTGAAGCTGTTGCTTAAAACGTTAGCATGTAGTCCGGCAACTCTAGAACACGAAAGAGCTTTTTCCTGGAGCTTCTAATAGCGCCATTAACATTCTGCACACGGCGCATTTGGAGATTTTGCGCCTGTGTTCGACTGAGCAACGTGCAGTCTAATGTCGGTAATTATTTGTGAGGTATTGCCCAGTCCAACAGGGATAATGTGTGCATTCAACGAGTCTTGTATAATATCCCATGTCTGCTGCAAAGCATTCTCCGTGTGGGAGCTCGGGTCTATTACAGAAAGGGCTCATTGTTTAGAAAGAGGTCATTATTAGACACGTGGCCTAGGGCTAATGCGTCCTGCAGGCTCTCGAGAGCCTGCGACCTAAACTCCCCAGAGCTTTTGGGAGGCAAAAGGTTTGCACAAGTTCACACAGTTACTGAGTCTACTAGGACTGAGCCTGTGAATGCAAACCCAAAGCTGATCCACTTCCGTTTCTGGGGAGGCAGAAGATTGCGCCGTTAGTTAAAAATATCTCACAGCACGCTCAGTTTGAGGATTGTATAGCAAGCGGCATTTGCAATGCCTGTGTGCTTTTTACTTTACCTTTTACAATCGTGTTACTGCCGTCCCACGTGTCTTATCGCTATAAAAGCAATATTTAAAAATGTTTAACATAAGCTATGGGGGAGGATGTGGCATACCGCCTAGAGCGGTCAACCTCGGATCAGGGAACCCGGGGGCATATTATCAAGCCTGTGCGCTAAAATTATCGCCGCTTTATCGGCCGAAAACGGCCGATAAAGCGGCGATAATGGCCTTGATAATATGCTCTATGGAATTCCAATCGAAGCACATGTTAGATGTCTTCACATCTAACATGTGCTTCGATTGGAATTCCATAGAGCATATTATCAAGCCCATTATCGCCGCTTTATCGGCCGTTTTCGGCCGATAAAGCGGCGATAATTTTAGCGCACAGGCTTGATAATATGCCCCCCGGTTCGAGTCTCGGCAGGGATGCTCAGCATCCTGTGTTTCTGTTCAAATGACGTTAATCTTCCCGTGCCTAGCAAAAACAAGCATTTGCAATGCAATAGGTCTTGCATTTACACGAGTTTATGCTATTGACATTGTAAATGACAATGCCTTTTATTTATGTTTTAAAAACGAAAACAACGATAAAAGGTTTTGTTATTTGCAATAGCTCAAAATCCCGTAAATGCGAGACCTATTGCATTGGAAATGCTTGTTTTCTAAACCAGGGTTCCACATCAACGCAATTTAATTACTGATTGCGTCCAGAAGGCAGGGTTAGATTGGAGGAAGGGGCTTGTCAAGAAACAGTGAAGCCTGTGTTTGTGCAACGTCCTGGAAGCATGGCCACAAAATACTGTCACACAGAAGCAGGAATGATAAACAGCTCTTGAAGGGAGTTGTTGTTTTAAAGGTGTTGGGAGCGTTTAAGGAGGGCATACATCTAGATTAAAAAACAAGAAAAGGCAGTCTCCTTGTGAAGCCTAAAATCACGTGAGGCACTTAGGATGAAAGAGGGCTCTTTCACTGGAGGAGCTCGAGACTCTCACAGGGTGAACTGCGCCAAGAACATGTCTGGAGCGGGTGGGTGAGATCTGTGATGAAGACAGCCACCAGAGGTGAGCCGGGGAGACAACATCCCTGTGGTGCGAGAGAGGTTCTTGTGACGACTTTCATGGTGAATAGTCCCCATGTGGTGGGGGGCTGTCTCCTGAACCCCTCACTAGAAAAGCTCCGGGAGAGAAATTTCCCTTGGAGAGGAGGGGTCAGGATCAGGGAGAACTATGTCCTGGAGGGGGAGGGATTCTCGACAGCAACAGATATTTTGCGGGTGTGTGAAGGTATCTGAGCATAGGGAGATGTGAAAAACAATCCAACGATGGCGATTGCCAAAGCCGGCTGAAAAAGAAATAGCGCTACTACTAAATTAAGGAGCCAGTGTACACCGCAAGTAAAAGATCAAGTCCTGATGGGCGGTCACAAAAGGAGACACTAGGAGGGACTAAGAAGCCTCATTTTCAATATGAAGCCAGCGTTTACCATGTACAATGCCACCGACCAATGAAAAATATGGACGGGGCTTCCACGGGTCTTCCACAACACACCCTACTACAATATGCCTCACAGAGCGAGCAGCACATGCGCTGCAATGCAAGGCTCGACCAAAAAAATTAATGTGTCCATCTGTAAAGCAGCAGGTGCTCATGTAAAGCACTCTGATACCTTCAGATCTAGTTCAAGCTGTATAAAACTCCAAAAACCAAAATAAAGCTATATACATATATTACCTACTGGCGATAGCCAATAGGTATAGTTAGGACCAACTTTTCCCATAGACAAATAATTTTCTGTTTCCTAATAGCTTTGGCACTGTTTGACAAATCTTCACAAAATCTTCAAAACTAATATGCAAGTTAGTTTAGCTGCTGAACTAGGCTCAGAAAAAGGTTGGTGCCAAAACGCCTTTTCCCCTTGCAATGTCTATGGTGATTTTGAAGTATTTAGACATTTCTATAGCCCGAACTGATAAACAGATTTACACCAGATATGGTAGACAGCCAGATCTTGGTCCAGAAAGACTGCTTTTTGATCAGCAGTTTATGAGATTGGGGCAGGAATCCGTCATAGATCCACTCGCAGGGAAACCGTGGATCTGGACGAAAAGCAAGGCCCTGATTTGCTAGCCAAAGCATGACAGGAAAGTCGTGGCCACCATTTTCTTTGTCGCTTGGCCCATGGAAGGGAAATAGAAAGTGCAAAAAAGCATTTGGGGTTAGTATACAAGTATCCTGACCCCATAGGACACATAGGTGGGTCCTTTAGGGGCCCCTCCCTTCATGGGCAAGAAATCCCCCAAACATTTTTTGTAGCCATTTAGCAGATCCCTGGATCCACTGCTGTGCTCATCGCAGCCCCCAGTGTAGCTTTGCAATGGATTTGCAGATCCAAAGCACAATGAAGCACAATGAAATACAAATACACCCCATCACACAACAAACCTAAGCCACGCATGCAGGGGGTTGGCTGCAGGGCCTGGCCTACCGCATTTCTATAGTTTTGTGAGGGTAAAACATGCACCTAACTATAACATCCCTGTAACCTTTACTTTATCGAATTTTTAAAGTATTATATATAACTTGGCTCATTTACTGAAATTGTTTGTTAAGGCATGTCATGCAATAACTTTGATTCATGCCTTTATAGAATGTGTACTCAAATATGTCTTGATTGTAGTTGTATATTTGTAGAGCATTTCAAAGATGGCACTGATGTCAATTGTTACAATATCTGTGGCCCTTCATTTATGTTTATGACACTGTTGATTGTTTGTTAGTCCGTCTTCACATATGACGGATACACTTTACTAAGAGAACGTTTGTTCTCAAAACACACTGAGTGTTTTGTTGTTAGTGCAGTAAATTCACTGGAAACTACTCACCTGGAGTGTGCATACTTATCTTTAGTATTGGCAAAGGTTTGGAGATTGTGTGATATATATATATATATATATATATATATATATATATATATATATATATATATATATATATATATATATATATATATATATATATATATATATATATATATATATATATATATATATATATATATATACGCTCAAAAGTCCTAATTTCTCCAAAAGGACTACAGCACTCCGGGGGTGGTAATATTCACAGCGGTCTTTAATGAAAAGTAAACGTGTTTCGGAGTAAGCCTTCGTCAGTGTCAATGACACTAAGCACATGACCCAACTTAAATCTCCTACGTGGTAGTAGACTTCAGCAAAGGACTAGCCCAAAGGTCGAATATCGAAGCCATCTTGTAACAAATAGAGTCTAAGACATAATATATGTAAATGCACACTGTGCAAGACAATGGTACCGAAAATTGGTACATATACAAGAAGTATAGGCATAAATTGATAAATTATAAATTATAACAACATCAAGCCGTGGATTGGCATGAGTCCTTTAACAGTCAGTCTACCCCACCAGAAGCAAAACATGCGTCAGCGAGACATTCATTAAAAGCTAATACATAGATGTACAAACAAATGGCCATCAAAAAAGTATGATATCATTAAATCATGTGCTCCTAGGAGCAAGCGAAAGATGACCATCTTATGCCATATCATATCTTAGAAAAGGATTAATCAATGCACCCCTGCAACCGTCCCACCCCTGAAAAGAAATAAGATAGAAGAAAAAGAAAATGAAAAGTGAGAGAAAAAGGAAAAGAAAAGGAAGAAAAGAAAGAAAAGAGACAAAAAAGAGAAAGAAACAATGGAAGAAATGAAATTAATAATTCAATATGTACATACAATTAATGAAAAATGAACTGTGTATAATAGAAGCAAAAAATCATCATGAAACATCCAACAAGCCCCTAGCACATATTCGCTATGCAGACTTTTCCTGAACACTACACATTAGACAGCCGCACCACCCAATCACCTGATGTAAGTCACTTCCCTAAATGGACGGCCATTTCCTCCCCGCTGTTGAGACCCCCAGGATGTTTAGTTGCTAAATCAATGATGTACCTCGATTCTAGCCATCTGAGTCGTCTCAACTTATCTCCACCTCTAGCATTGTTAGGTATACAGTCTAGCCCAAAATATTGCAGTTTGCTACGATCCTTGTTATGATATTCTGCAAAGTGCCGGGCTACTGGGTAGGAAGAATCTACCTTGTCAATAGCCCAAAGGTGTTCTAGCACCCTCATTTTCAGCTGATTGATGGTGCTCCCAATGTAGCGAAGGCCACATGGGCACACCAAGCAATACACTGCACAAACAGTACTACAAGTCAGACATTTCTGAATTTTCATCGATCTTCCTGTATCTTGATTTTCATAATGGAGAACTCTCTTACTGGCTGCGCAGGCTTTACAGCGGCCACACGGGTAAAACCCACTCATTTCCTTAAGTGTATTAGACTTAATAGTGGGTTTGTCAAAATGGCTTCGTACCAACATATCCACTAATTATCTACTTTTACTGAAGGTCACTAGAGGATGTGGGGGCAGGTCTTCCCTCAATGTACTGTCCGTGCGCAGGATGTGACAATTCCTACGCATCATAGCCTTGAGGTGGTTAGCTCCTAAAGAATAGGGTGTGATCATCCTGAATTTACCCTTGTCTTTAGTAGTGGTGCTCGTCGGCTGTTCTTTCTCTAGCTTTTTGAGCAATTCTGCCCTGGGAATTGTCCTGACTCGCCTAAGTGTGTTCTGCAGTAATACATCATCATATCCTCTAAGTCGGAAGCGTGCCAGGCACTCAAGGGCTGCCCTCTCAAACTCCCGATCCTGTGTGCTGTTTCTACGGAGTCTAAGGAGTTTCCCATAGGGGATGCTCCTAATGAGTTTGGGTGGATGACTGCTTTTGGCAAACAGGATTGAGTTCCCTGCTGTCTCCTTTCTGTATAATGAGGTGTGTACCTGGCCCTGATCAATATGCACCCTCAGGTCCAAGTAGTCGACTGCCACCCTACTATATATATATTCACTGAAAAAAACATAAGTTTGAGGCCTGATATATATATATATATATATATATATATATATATATATATATATATATATATATATATATATATATATATACAAAACACTTGGTATCCTTCTTCGCTTGCTCTGCGCTCGGGACCCACGCCTCCACGCCAACAAAGAAAAGGAACGGACCACAGGAAATCAGCAAGATGTAATTTTATTTAGTCTCTCACGGAACCATCAGCGACGCGTTTCGAGTACAAGTACCCTTGATCACGCTGCAACTGACTAAACATTCACTGTCTTTTTTTATACATTACTACTCCTCTGTTACCACCCCCTGGTGGTAACCTCCAGTATTGTGTCAAGAATAAAAAGTGAGGAAAGACTATTGCTGAAAAATAGGCATAATGCACATGAAAAATAAAGTTTTTGGTTAAAATCCAACAATGATGGGAATAATGGCTAAAAACACTCTTACCACACTACAATACAACTAGGTTAAAATCCAGAAGTAAAATTAGGTCAATAAATCCTAGTAGTGCAAAATTGCAAAATGCCTGAAGGTTGGAGTGATTAAGATCAAAAAACCATCATATCACAATAGAAGGAATTAAGTTAGCATGTGCAAAATAGCAAAATTGAAATAGCAGCAATAGATCAAAAAAGTGCAAATAATTATATAAAGTGCAAGAAGTGAATACGAGGAATTAAGTTTTTCATATGCAGGAAGAAGCACATTATTATATGGTTTGAATATACTAAACAGAATATAAATGCATCCTAACCTCAGATCCCTGAGTTAGTGAACAATATACATCATAAATAGTAACGATGTAAAAATCCCATATAATAAAAACTAGTATCGAAAAGAATTGCTTATGTAAACATTAAAAATGGGTGTATATCTAAAAAGCATTATATCCCATATGTAAATTCATGAATGGCACCGTACAAAATACATACAAAATATACAAAACATTTAGAGCTGAATTAATAAAGGACAACAAGATACAGCATACTAAGAAAATATACTATCAGCATAAACTCCTAAAACCAAAGCATTGTAATAATGCAGATCACAAATAGGGAACCTAACTTGCGAACTGCTGCTATGGTACAAATACATAATAATATGATAAAGGTGGACTTGTGGCTATGCAAAGGAAAGGCTCTAGTGTGTTATTCTAGGAAATGATGTAACTCTTCAATGTTATTGAGCCCGTTGGGCCAACGACTATCGAGCTCTAGAATGAACCGTGATTCCAACTTTCTAAGTGCCAGCTCTCTATTGCCACCTTTTCTCAGCACTGGAACAGATCCGATCACAAAATAATTAAGGCAAGATAAGTCTTTGTTATGAAATAAATTAAAATGCCTTGCGACTGGATAAGCTGAATCATTATGCAGTATAGCCCGCAAATGTTGTAAGATATATATATATATTCACTGAAAAAACCATAGGTTTCACACCAGTTATAGTTAGCTGGAAATTTTAATGGCATAAAACCATTGAAATTCCCACGTTATAGTTAGTTGGACTTACTATAACTTGCGCGCCTGCAATGCACTGCTGATGACGTCGCATATTACATTACTCATGACATGGTCAAAGAGTCCAAAAGTTATAGTGAGTCCAACTAACTATAACGTGGTAATTTCAATGGTTTTATGTCAGTAAAATTTCCAGCTAACTATAACTGGTGTGAAACCTATGGTTTTTTCAGTGAATTTAATTGGTTTTTTAAATGCTAATTCCTAACTATAATTGGTGTGAAACCTCTGGTTTTTTCAGTGAATTTCATAGGTTTTTTAAATGCTAATTCCTAACTATATATAGGGCCTCAAACCTATGAAATGTAATATTTTTTATAATGAATCCTATATTGTACATTTATATAATACTTTTTTTTTTTGCCCTGGTGCGCTCCCGGTGCGCGCCCCGGTGTGCGCACCGGAAAGCGCACTTTTCTGGCGCGCCCCGGGGCGCACACCGGTGAGCGTCCCATTAGCGCTATTGCCGCGAACGAAAACATCATCGTGACGTATCGCGTAGCCGCGTCCGCGTGATACGCACGGCGTAAGCGCACCCGGAAGCACTCGAGCGAATACGATCGCGCAACGTAAGCATCCGACGCGCTTACGCGACGCGCCCCGGGGCGCGTAGCGTAAGCACGTCGGGTCATGTGACTTAAAAATAACACTTTTTATTGGTTCAGGACAGTTTTGGTTTCCAAATGATGAAAGCCCTGGTCATGTGACCTTAAAATAACTCTTTTCATTGGTTGTTATCCGTTTTTTTTTACAACTAATGAAAACCCCACCCATTTCCTTCATTTCTTCTTTCACTTTGGAGACAGCAAGACCTGTTTTTTTCTGTCCTACCATTTTGTGGAAAGAATGGCAGCTAGACCATCCAGCAGTAGTGAGGACTCTGATGGCTTCATTGAGGAAGAGCCTCCTCAGCCCAAGATCAAGGAGCATTTTATTTGGAATTTTTTTTCAATACCTGAAGGATTAAAAAAGGTGAATGCTCCCAAAGGAGAATGCAAAATCTGCCAAACTGTGCTATCCCGAGGAGACCCAAAAAGGAAGTACAGTTTTGGCAATTCGACAATGATTCGCCACATCCAACGCAGGCACCCCCAGAACTATGCCCGGGAGTGTGTCCGAGACCTGGCACGTAATCCCCCAAGGGATGGTGCCTCTACATCTACAGGAGGAGCCACAACATCAGGGAGAGGATGGGCAGCGGAATTGGAGATGATTCTGAACATTCAACCTGTTTTTAGTGACATTACTATAAAGTGCAAGCAATGCGATGAACTGCTTTGCTATGGTGAGCAGAGCATCAAGCTCATTGCACGCAAGAGACAAGAACACCGCTGCCTTTCCCAGCCCTAATTTGTCCCCTTTTTTATTGCTCCTGTTGAGCAGTTTTGTATTCCCTGTTTTTGTTTTTGTTCTGAAAAAAACATAAAAAAAGAAGAAAAAAAACAGTTCTTTTTAGAACTACCACCAGTTCTCAAAAAAGAGCTATATTCTTATCAAATTCAAAATGAGTAACTGAAGTGGAGTGCAGTGAGAGAGGAGAGGAAATGAAAATGAGTGAGAAAGCAAAGAAAGGAACGAGAAGGGAAGGGAAGTGAAGTAGGGGGACAGAAAGAAGGTGAGTGTGGGGAACGAGAGTGAGGAGAAGTAGAGTGAACATGGGGAATGTGGATAAGTGAAGAAAATGTAGTAAAAGAACGGTGGTGTGGAAGGGTAAGAAAAGACTGACGCAAGCCCTTTCACATTATACCTGCTCCAGGTGTAATGTATGCAAAGGGGGCGTATTGACGCAAGAAAGGGTCGTAGAAGTGAGATTTCACTGCGTCACTTTTAGGACACCATTGCATCAAAATCTTGCGCCTGCCTCACAGCAGGCGTAAGACTGACGCAGGCCCTTTCACATGGGGCTGACCCACGTGAAAGGATGCATTGCTGGAGTTGCATCACTTTGGTGACACACTCCAGCAATGCATCACTACTCTCAGCACTTTAAATTATTATTTTACTGGGATTTTAATATGGTATGCTCCCCGGTCCGCTCCCCGGTGCGCGTACCGGGCGCTCCCCCCGCGCAAATCGATTTTTTTTTTTTTTTTGCCCCGCGGGGCCCTTTTATGGCCCCCACATCAAACCTAAGGGATCAGGGGGGTCTACTCTGCCCCCTTATGGTCATTTCCCCCTTTGTTTTTGCCTCCTCTTGTGTCTCGATCTTACCGAGACACAAGATTGCAGCCGCTCCGGACTGTTTCGAATGTTTACAGACACCCGAGAGCCAATCAGCTTTCCGCGCGCAAGTCGCGTAGAGCGCCCGGAGAGCTCCCCGGTGGGCGTACTGGGGCGCGGCCATAGATATATTTATTTTTTTGAACCTAAATTACTCAAAATCCACTGGAGCACATATCTTGAGACATAGCAAAGGCACATCGGGCTACCAGTCCCTACAATTTTGCCAAGTTTGGTGGAAATCCATTCAGCCGTTCGGGCTAAAAGTGAGGTCGACCGCCCTATTGAAATTAACATGGGGAAAACAAGTTTTGGGACCCCCCTTTTATCTTGGCCCCCGCTTGACGAATCCCCCCCAAACTTTCAGGGAAGGACCGAAGCGCCGCAAGGCAAATTTGAGGACATTTCCAGGCAGATTCCTCAACCGGCGCCAAAGTTATTCCCAATAGAATGTTGAGATTTTGCATTGAAAAAAATCCTAACTATAACTACCTATATATATATATATATATTACCTACTGGCGGTCGCCAGTAGGTATATATAGTTAGGATTTTTTTTCCTATGGGATTTCTGAAAATTCTATGTCGAATAACTTTGGCGTTTGTGGACGGAATTGGCTGAAAGTTTCAGGAAAATGGCACATTTTGTTTCTGAGCAGCCCCTGAAAATTTGGGGGGGTTTTGTCAAGGGGGGGCTGAGAAAAAAGGGGGGTCCCAAAATGCGTTTTTCCCATTCATTTTTCCATAGGGCGATTGGAATCACTTTTAGCTCGAACGGCTGAATGGATTTACACGAAACTTGGCAAAATTGTAGATATGGTTTGCCCGACGTGCCTTTGCTATGTCTCAATATATGTGCTCCAGTGGATTTTGAGAAATTAACGTTTTAAAAAACAGATATATCTGTAACAGCGCTCCGGTTAGCGCTCCTGTTCGCGTACCTGACGCGTAACGGAACTTCGCGAAGCTGATTGGCTCTCCGGTGTCAGTCAACATTCTAAACAGTCTGGAACGGCCACCATCTTGTCTCTCGGTAGGATCGAGAGACAAGAGGTGGAGAAAAACGAAGGGGGAAATGAAGGAAAGGGGGCAAGGTAGACCCCTCCTTACCCCCTAGGATTGATGAGGGGGATATTAAAGTGCCCCGCGGGGCAAAAAATAAAAAGAATTTTTTTTTTGCGATTTTTCGCTGTAGAGGCACGTCCCGGTACGCGAACCGGGTAGCTTACCGGTAGCGTAACGGGAGTTCGCCATTTTGTGTTTTGGACAAATTTAATCACAAGATGGAAGAATAACAATGTGGGAAATGGGTATAAGGAGGCACGGGAGACGTATCCTGACCCCCTAGGTTTTCTGAGGGTTGCTGAGGAGGCTCATATATGTCGAAAAAAATGTTTTTTGAATTTTTCGCGCGGTTAGCTGCCGGTACGCGAACCGGGTAGTGAACCGGGAAGCGAACATAAGTGAAAATTAGTGAAAAAGGTACATTCGAAATTTTAAAAGAGTAATTATAGTTAAGGTAGCTCTGAAAAGAGCTTTTGGGTTCTGTGTAAGTTCTAGGTACTTATAAGTAGGTACCAATACACTGTCTTAAATTTTGTATGAAAACTCTGTTTCCCTCATCTGAGAAGTGCACACCATCTCCTCTGTAGATATCTTGCATGTAGTAACGCAAGTTATTGCTGTAGATGGCGCCCATTCCAAGGTCTCTCATATAAGCTGAAACAGACTTATTTACATGCTTCATTTGGGAAAAAAAAATGTTCTAAACCAATGAAAAGTGTTATTTTTAGGTCATTTGACCAAGCCTTACATCATTAGGAAACCAAAAGTAAAATGAACCAATGAAAAGTTTTATGAACAAGTCACATGACCTGTTATGCTTACGTTACGCGTCCCGCTACGCAACCGGAGCGCTTCCGGGGCGCTGCGCTTAGCGCCTCGGTTCGCGCTCCGGAGCGCTTCCGGGTGCGCTAACGCGGCGCGTCATAAGACGCACTACGCGACAACGCAATACGTCGCGCTTACGTGACGCGTCACGATGTTGTTTTCTAACGCGGTAGTTGCGCTAACGGAACGTTTACCGGTTCGCGGACCGGGTCGCGGAACCAAATTGAGCTAACGGGAAGCTACCCGGTGCGCGGACCGGTAGCGAAACAAAAAAAAATAATAAAAAAAATATATAAATAAAAAAATTATATTACAAACATATAAAATATATTTTTGCATTAAAATAAGAATACATTTTACAGCTTTTGATATTTGCTATTAAAAAACCATTGAAATTCACTGAAAAAACCATAGGTTATAGACCATATATAGTTAGGAATTAGCATTTACAAAACCTTAAAAATTCACTGAAAAAACCATAGGTTATAGACCAGGGATTAGCATTTACAAAACCTTATTTTACTCGCACACAACCATTGAAATTCGCATATATAGTTAGTTGCACTAACTATATATAGCGCACCCGCAATCCACTGCTGATGATGTCACATATTACATCATTCATGACATGGTCAGTGACATCACTGATGACATCACTGATGACATCTCAAATGACATCACTGATGACATCTCATTTGACATTACTGATCATATCACTGATGATATCATTCATGTGATAATACATTGAACCTCTTCAGACTCTAATATAACCTTACATACACTCAGTGTAAACAGACACTCACAGACTGTCACTCATCCATGGAGTTACTCACACACCTAGTCAGTCATGCAAAGAATCAATCACACCTCCATTTCCTCAACTATACAGTTATACACACCTTACTTATTCAAACATATACTAACACATATTTACTCTTTTATACAATCCTTGATTGAAGTTCACAATGATCCATACAGCCACTCACACATTCACTGGCTCTTATGCACAGTTATTTATATTTGTCAACTCTCACATGTACTGTGTTTTACAAATGTACTTACTTTGACATGTAGCACTGAGATATCCATTCACTCACCAATACACTCATGCACACAGTCAACCACCCATACAGCTGTTTCCACATGCAGTTTTGAACCAATACATCTGGTGAATCAACTGTTCACACATCTATGCACAGAGTCACACACCTCCCAGCCACCCACACACACACATTCACTCTCCCATACAAATACTTGGGCAACCAATCAATAACCCATATAGTTACTCATATAGCTACTGATCAACACATGCAGCAGTTTACAGAACAACAGATATAATGATGCACAAATTAAGACAGTTTAGTCACTAACCCATGCACTGAGTGAGACATATTTAATCACTCTCTCATACAATCAGTCATGCACCTACTAAATCCTTCATCCAGACACTTATACATCCACTCATTCTTCAATATGTAAGACATATTTTAACTTTACAGAAACATACAGTCACTGGATGATGTCATCAGTGATGTCACTGACCATGTCATGAATGATGTAATATGTGACATGATCAGCAGTGGATTGCGGGTGCGCGATATATAGTTAGTGCAACTAACTATATATGCTAATTTCAATGGTTTTGTGCGAGTTAAATAAGGTTTTGTAAATGCTAATCCCTAACTATATATAGTCTATAACCTATGGTTTTTTCAGTGAATATATATATATATATATATATATATATATATATATATATATATATATATATATATATATATATATATATATATATATATATATATATATATATATATATCATCACACGATTCCTGACAATCAACCAAGAAAGAACGGCCAGCACACAGATGATGTGATCTTTTTCCTTTATTCCGTTTCCGAACCCCCTACACCCCCGACAGACGCGTTTCGCTCAAGGCTTCGTCAGTGTCGTCCGTGAACAAACATTTTCACCATTTTAAACAGTCTGCTCATTTTAGCTGGTAAACATAGAAGATGGTACACAAAACTTTTTCTATGGGGGCCATTTCTTAGTGTGCAAATGCATGATTACTGTTCCTGTTCAAAAATGGCGACAGATAAAGTGCTCAGTGCAATTATGTGAAAAAAAGTTCGACATTTGACTAGATCATTATTGAGACTATTCACACATTTACAATTTTTACATTACATTAGTGAAAAAAAAAAAAAAAAAAATATATATATATATATATATATATATATATATATATATATATATATATATATTTCAGCTCAAGTTTGCACCAACAACGACGGGGCACTGGCGGTGGGTGCCGCAAACACGGTGGTGCACCGTGTATAGATGCCGCTCCAGGTCTCCTCCCCAGCCGGGAAAGAAAAAGGCAGCACTCGCGGGGTGTTTCATCAGTTTTTTCCAAATTTATTCAAGCGCTTCTCACAGACGCGTTTCGGGTCAAGCCCTTTGTCAATGTGTTGACACATCGATCATGGACAGTATCATTTGAGAATGATGCAATAGAGAGATAGATGGATTCCAGTGATGATTGTAAGAAAGTGAGTGGTATCTTTCAAATAGGAAGGAAGTGCCATCACGTAAGATCAAAGATAGTGGTCTATGTATTTCGAGGTGTGTTCCAAAAGGGAGCCAATGGAGGACACTATAGGCTCCCTTTTGGAACACACCTCGAAATACATAGACCACTATCTTGGATCTTACGTGATGGCACTTCCTTCCTATTTGAAATCCATTGGGAAAGTAATTTCTTACTGGTCTCTTTAGATGTGAGCAGCTTATATACAAGCATACAACACAAACAGGGCTTGACAGCTGCTCAGCACTTTCTGAAAATGAGATCTATCTCTCTATTGCATCATTCTCAAAAGATCCTGTCCATGATCGAGTTTTGTTTGGAAAATATTTTTTTTATTTTTGATGGAGTCGTGTACAGGCAGTCACAGGGTACTGCCATGGGAACCTGGTTCGCCCCCAGCTACGCAAATTTATTCATTCTCAAATGATCCTGTCCATGATCGAGTTTTGTTTGGAAATTAATTTTTTTTTTTTGATGGAGTTGTGTACTGGCAGTCACAGGGTACTGCCATGGGAACCTGCTTCTCCCCCAGCTACGTGAATTTATTCATGGGCTGGTGGGAGGAGCAGGTTGGCAGTGAGATGGCAGAATTTTCCAACGTTGCCCTGTGGCTGCGGTACATTGACGACATCTTTTTTATTTGGTCAGGAGACACAATGTCTGTGAATCATTTTATTGAGAAACTCAATAATAACACTCTGAATCTGCAATTTACTCAACATGTCAGTAAAGAAAGAATGGAGTTTCTAGATGTGTTGGTGGAAGTGCAAAATGAAGCACTTACAACCAAACTCTTCCACAAAAAAACTGCGGGTAACAGTATTCTTAGTGCGAAAAGCTGCCATCCTAGAAATCTGGTGCAAAGTATCCCCTTTGGTGAGCTATTGCACACCAAAAGGAACTGTAGCACCCTGGCAGCCTATAAAGAGGAAGAAAAACTGATGCATAAAAGATTTCTAGAGAGGGGGTACAGCAGAAAAATGATAACTAATGCTGCTGCAAGAGTAGAAATGAAATCCAGGGATGAGTTACTTTACCCCAACAAAGATCAGGAGGACGCTAATAGTGTGAGATTTATCACTACATTCTCAGGACAGGCCAGCGAGATACACAGAATCTTTCGGAAACACTGGCATGTGCTTATGACTGATGACCACCTAAAGAGAGAACTGAGTGACAACCCACAGATTACCTTTAGGAAAAGCAGATCCATATGGGACGAACTGAGTCATAATTATGTGACTAGCACTTACTCTGATTCTCCACCACATGTGGGATTTTGGAGTTGAGGAGGATAATATATCTGGACTCCAATCTCCTCAATGCCAATTGTCTGTTACCTCCCCTTGGGTTTTTCGTAACACTGTTGATGACAAAGTAGGAGAGGTCTTGGGCTTTCCCTGCATGGCATGAGTTAATATGCCTAGCAACCGGGTAATTATTAGAGATGGCCCTCAGATGCTGCAAAATGTGAACATGTACAGGGTAGATGGTGCTCCCTGCATAGTGTCTATTGCATGTGCATTGCAGGACATACACAGCGAAGTCTGTTTTGCAGTTGTAACTGCCATGTATTTCATAGGGTGTTTGTCTGAATGGCATATATACTGTTTTCCTATTGGTACCTTGTTTACACGCTTTGCATCTACTGCATTTTATGAATCTCTTTGGCGCATTACACACTAACTCCTGGTGCATTCTCTCTTCTAAAACTGATTGACGGAACTTTTGAACAAGTTGGGCCCAGTGTTGGGTCCTTGCGTACGGTGCCCCAGTGCCTTTAAAGTATTTTCCTTAGTGTAACATGGTACGCATTAAAACCAGTGATTAATCTGGGAGTGTCTGTTTTGATTTCCTTTTTCAGGGTCTTGTTTTTGCTGTTAATCAGCAGGTCTTCTCTCGTCACTTTCTCGCTTCTAGCTTTGGCTTTTTTTAAGGTTTCTGTTGTATACCCCCTCCTTTCTAGCCTGTTAAAGAGCTCATTGGTAGATCTTTGTAAGCCCTCTTCAGTGCTACAATTTTGCCTCATTCTTAAGCACTCTGCATACTTGATATCCTCCTTGACACTGTTGTGATGGAAACTGTTAGCATGCAGGATAGCATTTCCTGCTGTGGGCTTTCTGTATGTCCTGGATTGCAAGCTGTTGTTTTCTACGTATACCTCTATGTCCAGGAACTGTATGCAATCTTTACTGGTATGACTGGTAAATGACAAGTTCAGATTGTTGTTGTTAAGCTCATGTGCAAACGATTCTGGACTTTCCTATGTCCCATGCCATAATACAAATATGTCATCAATACACCTGACATAAAGTGCCACATTTTCAATCATTGCTTTTTTCTGTGTTTTCATGAGTACTTGCTCCTCCCACCAGCCCATATGCAAATTAGCATAGCTAGGTGTGAAACAAGTACCCATGGCCAAGCCCTGTAGCTGCTTATAATACAATTTATCAAAAATAAAAATATTATTTTCAAGGCACCGCTCAGCCATTTGTAGGAGCATCAGAGAATGCCCATGTTGCTGTATAGTTCTTTTACCCAGGTAATACTTTAAAGCATTGAGACCATCCCTGTGCCTAAGGCTAGTGTACAATGTGTTGACGTCTAGTGTCATTAGAACACAGTTATCATGCCAAGCAACATAATAAATTCTTGTTAAAAAGTCCCCTGTATCTCTTATGTAAGATGGTAATTCACATATTACTGGTTGTAGGAAATAGTCAATGAAATGTGAGGTGTTTTCGAATAGGCCACCGATTGCGGCGTGATGGGCCTTCCTGGTAGATCAGCGGCATTCTTGTGTATTTTCGAGATTTGGTACAGCTGCAGGGTTGTCGGATAATCCGTTTTGAGATATTCAAACTCATATATATATATATATATATATATATATATATATATATATATATATATATATATATATATATATATATTACCTACTGGCGTGTCGCCAGTAGGTATATATAGTTAGGATTTTTTGTCTATGGAACTTTTGAAAATTCTATGTCTAATAACTTTGGCGTTTGTGGACGGAATCGGCTGAAATTTTCAGGAAAATGGCACATTTTGTTTCTGAACAGCCCCTGAAAATTTGGGGGGGTTACGTCAAGGGGGGGCCGAGAGAAAAGGGGGGTCCCAAAACGCGTTTTTCCCATGTTAATTTCCATAGGGCCTTTGGCCTCACTTTTAGCTCGAACGGCTGAATGGATTTGCACAAAACTTGGCAAAATTGTAGGGACTGTTAGCCCGATGTGCCTTTGCTAGGTCTCAATATATGTGCTCCAGTGGATTTTGAGAAATTAACGTTCAAAACAAGATATATATCTGTAACAGCGCTCCGGGCTGCGCTCCGGTCCGCTTACTTTTCGCGAAACGGAACTTTGCGATGCGAAGCTGATTGGCTCCCCGGTGTCTGTCAACATTCTAAACAGTCCGGAGCGGCCGCCATCTTATCTCTCGGTAGGATCGAGAGAGAAGAAGAGGTGAAAAACGAAGGGGGAATTTAATGAAAGGGGGCAAGGTAGACCCCTCTTGACCCCCTAGGAATGTTGTTGGGGTTATTAAAGGGTCCCGTGGGGAAAATAAAAAAAAATTGATTTTTCACGGTAGAAGCGCTTCTCGGGCCGCGAACTGGGCCGCAAACTGGTAGCGAAACGGGAATTCGCCATTTTGTGCTTCGTTTTAATTAAATTACTAGGTATAAGGGGGTGCGGGAGACGTATCCTAATCCCTAATGTTTTCTGAGGGTGGCTGAGGAGGCTCATATATGTTGATACATGTCTTCCAGCGGCTGTGCGTGAGCTTTTTTTTTTTTTTTGCTGCGTGACGTCTGTTAACTTTCGATTCAATGGAAATCAGGAAGTGTTGACCGCCAATTTGTCAGTGCGATAAAATATTTTGTTATAAATGAATCCTTATTGATAAACATTGTCTGCGCCATCTTGCCTTTTTTCCAATGCCACAATTTTGTCGTGCACGGCAGCCATTTTAGATGCCAGGCCGGTCCCAGGCTATCACCTAGCCCTGCGGATGTAGTTTATGGGCCCAGCTGTAGAGAATCCAGACATGCCAACCCTCCCGATTCAGGCGTGAGACTACTGATTTCAGTGCTAGTCTCCCGCCTCCCGATTTCTGCAAGCAAAAACCCGGGGGCATATTACCAACAACTAGCGATAATTTTTGTCTCTAACTTGTTTAGAGACAAAAATTATCGCCGCACATCGGCGATTTTTATCGCAGATAAACCTTGCTATTAGCAAGGTTTATCGCAAATGCGATAAAAAACGGCCGCAATGCATGAATATCGCTGAAAAGTCAGAGATATTCATGCATTCTCGAGCAAATGCTCTTAGCCATGTTATCCACTTCCCATTGGATAACATGGCTAAGAACTGCTCAGGGGCAGGTGTTAGCTTTTGGAGATATACGCGCTTAGCGCGAATATCTCGAAAAGTTGGTAATAGGAGATAGCGAGGTTAGGGACTGTTTCCAGTCGCTAACATCTTGGCACACCCACTTTGCATGTCATTAGTGATAAATATCACTGACATGCAAAGCGGGGCCCAAGATGGTCGCTATCTCCTTTTAGCTGTCACTAACTGGTGTTAGCGACAGCTTGGTAATAGGGAGATAATTTTATCTCCGCTTTCTTGGCTTTTAAAGCCAAAAAAGCGGAGATAAACCCCCTTGATAATATGCCCCACGATTCCTCGGGGGTTTCAGCTGACAAGGCTTGGTATTGTGTTACGTGGTAATTTTTCCAGGGAACGTCAGAGGGTCGATGCAGGGGTTCTAGAAGGGGTGATAAACCATTTAAGCCTCATGAACAAGCGCATGGTCTTTTAAAGATCTGTGAAGTACTCGGGACGGCGGTGTGTGTGTGTCCTCTTTTAGGAGCGGGCAGGGGGGGCACTGCCAGCAACTTGCCTGGCCAGGCAGTGTTCAACACTTGCATCACCCTTTCTCTGCCTGCTATTGCGCTCCATGCTTCGGAAAGGTAAGAAAAAGAACGTGCATTTAAGTTTGAAATGTCCGATCCTGTAGCAGTACACTTGCAAAGCCCACACATGACAATAACCCGATTCAAGGCCCCATTCACCCGATTTTTTAAAAATATATAGCATTCCAACAAAGTAGGATTATAAAACTTTATTAACTTTTAAATATAACGAACGGAACAAAAACTGTAAAAACATTTAAACTTTTTTGAGAAAAAAAAGCAACAATGGTCAGAAGCTGTCTTTTGTGCGAATAGTCCCAAGGCAGCACAACGTGCTGAGTTCTGGACGGCACCCAGGTGATGTCACCTGGGTGCCGCACTGGTTTTTGGGATCCTACAATGCAGCTGAGAAAAACAGCGTGGGGCGTCCCGGGTGGTGCGGAGGGAGGCCTCGTCAGTAGCGGTCTGTTGTGCGAATAGTCCCAAGGCAGCAGAACGCGCTGAGATGCGGATGGCACCCAGGTGATGTCCAGTAAACTGCTGCACTGGTTTTGGTATCCTACAATGCTGCTCCGAAAATTGGCGTGGGGCGGCCCGGGGGGGGCGTGGAGGAGGCGGCGTGAACGGGCCTCCCCAGATGGCGGCCATCCAGCTGAGTTGCGCCCGCTCTTGCGGCTACAGCGTCTCGCTCACCATGTTGTTGAGTTGCTCCCACTCTTGCAGTGCAGTGATAGGCGGCTGCCACAGGACTCTTAAAATGGCAGACGGCTCTTCGGTTTTGGGCCTGGTCCACTAAAATGGCCCTGGGACACCTTGGAACTCGGACGCTTGCCTGCTAGGGCTTGGGCTCCATTCTCGAAAGCGTCCCCTCAGCCGTGAAGATTCTACAAAAGTCTTGGGGGCCCTCGACTCCTGCAGGCTTCCGGTGGGGAGCGGCTGCCATGATTGCTCGCGGAATGACCACGACGGAGCCACGAGATGGTGGTGCTCTCATGCTGACGCCAGCTTCAGTCTGAATCATCCAGAAACAAGGTGGGGCTTTCATCGTTTGGGAAAAAAAAATGTTCTAAACCAATGAAAAGTGTTATTTTTAGGTCATATGACCAAGCCTTCCATCTTTAGGAAACCAAAAGTAAAATGAACCAATGAAAAGTTTTATAAACAAGTCACATGACCTGTTATGCGGCATAGGGCTACAAAAAGCGTAGAAAATCCGTTGGCACGTGAGGCGGCGTCAGTAGCGGACCGATGTGCGAATAGGCCGAAGGCAGCACAACGCGCCGAGATCCGGATGGCACCGAGTTAGTGTCCAGCAAGTTGCTGCACTGGTGTGGCTATCCTACAATGCTGCGCCGAAAGTCGGCGTGGGGCGCCCCATTGGCCTGTGAGGTCGCGTCAGTCAGTGGGGGCTGTGCGTCTCCCCCAAGATGGAGGCTCCTCGGCTGCAGTGGAGCGCCCCTTAGCGTTTCACTCGCCGTCCAACTGAGTTGCGTCCGCACTTGCGGCTACAGTAGGCCGAAGGCAGCACAACGCGCCGAGATCCGGATGGCACCGAGGTGGTGTCCAGCAAATTGCCGCACTGGTGTGGCCATCCTACAATACTGCGCCGAAAGACGGCGTGTCCAGCTGAGTTCCGGTCACTCTTGCGGTACAGTGACTCGAACGCGCCGAGATCCGGATGGCACTGAGGTGGTGTCCAGCAAGTTGCCGCACTGGTGTGGCCATCCTACAATGCTGCGCCAAAAGTCGGCGTGGGGTGCCCCGTTGGCTTATGAGGTGATGTCAGTAGTGGACCGATGTGTGAATAGGTCGGAACCAGCACAAGGCGCCAAGATCCGAATGGCAAGTCCTGGATGTTGAGTGCCATAGTTGAGAGTTCTGAGCAGTGCTTGTAAGACTGTCTGAAGCTTATTTGCACATGCTGCAGCTTCACTATTGCCCTGGTGTGGCCAAAGGTCGCACATGACATAGGCGGCCGGCTCCCGAGGTCCTGCGGAACTTTTTTCCTTTTCCTTTCTGCTTCTTGTCCTACAATCCGTTTCATCTGAAGACACGACCAGGTCCCTGAATGTGTGCAGGGGGACGCTATTGATAGAATGAAAATGGCGGCTTGACACAAAGCTGACTCAAGCGTTGCTGTTGATGCTATACAGACAAAAATTGGTTTTCAGTTTGTACATTATTCAGGATTTTTTTTTCCATCCAAGGCTGATTGAGAGTTTGTAGAAAAATGGCTTCAGATTTTCCACATATTACTCTTCAACATTCTTCCTAAATGTAACAATGCGAGACTCACTAGGAGAACGGCTGTTTATCTTTCCTTTCAAAATGCTGCCAACAATATTTTCTGAATGGAAGACACCATCTTGTAGCATAAAGGGCCGAAAGGGGTTCTGGTCTGGCCGATGGTTGGTGGAGACATTTTGACTATATCTTGGACCTGCCCGGCCTCGCCCAAAATGGCGCCGGTATAAATGGGACTCGTAACTCCTTGTTGTGTACTGGTTGAACAACCTTGATATCACAAGATATGAATGCAGTTTTGATGCTCATGGCGGGCGGGGACGAGAATTGATTGAATATTTCGACATCCCTATTGATATTAAGTTCTGATGTGTTATTGATTACTGTACTATTGAAAGTTCGAATTTCAGTTTGCTCCGTGGCCGGCCCACGTGGTTATAGGCCCGTATTTGTATGCTGACATTTTCACAATAAAGGTTTTTAAAACAAAACATGGTAGTAGTATTTACATTGGTAAAGTTTTTACTTTTAGTCATTGTTTTCGAATCAGTAAAAGGCAAGCGAAATAAAGCAGTCCAATTACATGACGGATAAAAGGTATAATACGTAGGAACGCAGTAAAGATAAATGGTCAAGGGCAGTTGTGTTTTCCACTCCTGCAACATAAAGTGATCGATAAGAATCTGATAATCAGGCGTATCGGCGACTAAGACAGCAGGCCGAGTCTCTTTTACTCAACGGCTCCGTCATGGAACGAAGAAACGCCCTTTTTCTCGAAAAAGGAATATATTTTACTTGCAGGACAGTTGTAAATTTTCCGGGAAAGTACATTAGCCTGGAATATTATAACATATATGTTTTAAAAAAAAAAGATCGAAATCAATAAAAAGCGTATTTTTTAGGTCATATGACAAAGCTTTTCATTATTAAAATAACAAAAGTAAAATGAACCAATAAAAAGTTTTATTAACAAGTCACATGACCTGTTATGCTTACGTTACGCGCTGCGCGCCGCGCCCCGGATCACTTCCGGGTGCGCTAACGCGGCGTGTCATATAACGCATTACGCGACAACATAGGTCAAGAATATAGTGACAATGTCTCCACCAACCAGCGTTCGGAACACAACCCCTTTCAGCAGTCCAAAAAGTTCTGTTAAATGACAACAGAGGGGACAGGCAACAAGAACCATCAGTCAAAGAGGGGAGGGCAATTTCTTCTCTACCGGGTCATGTTGGGGCGCTACCGGAACTGATCGAATTGGTAGTCTACAGTGTTTCTGGATGTTTCAGACTAAAGCTGGCGTCAGCATGAGAGCACTACCATCTCGTAGATCCGTCGTGGCCATTCCACGAGCAGATATGGCAGCCGCTCCCCAACAGAAGCCTGCGGGAGTCGGGGGCCCCCAAGACTTTTGTAGAATCTTCACGGCTGATGGGACGCTTTCGAGAATGGGACCCAAGCCCTATCAGGGAAGCGTCCGAGTTCCAAGGTGTCCCAGGGCCATTTTAGTGGACCACGCCCAAATCTGAAGAGCCGGCCGCCATTTTGAGAGTCCTGTGGCAGTCGCCTATCGCTGCACCGCAAGAGTGGGCGCAACTCAACTACATGGTGAGCGAGACGCTGTAGTCGCAAGAGCGGGCGGTAAACAGCTGAATGGCGGAAGAGGCACAGTGTAGCAAAAGCGGGCGGAATGGCAACTAAAACGGTAAAGGGGCGCCCCACTACAGCATGTCTTCTGGTCAAACGGATTGTGGGACAAAGTCCAGAATAGAAGAGTCATCAAAAGGCAAAAAGTTCCGCCGGACCCCGGGAGCCGGCTGCCTATGTCGGGGGCGATCTCAGGCTACACCAGTGCTATAAGACTTGGGGAGGGGGTCGGAGCCAAGCGTTTTCTCCGAGTCCGTGCCATCACACCGCCCCTCGGGGGCCTCCGTCAAGCGGTTTAGGGAGGTACCATATAACATTGTTTTCAAATGCAGTCAGGTCCACAAACGACCCTCACTTACTTTGAGAATAGTGAAGCTGCAGTAGGTGGAAATAAGCTTCAGACAGTGTTACAAGCGCTGCTCAGAACTCTGAACTATGGCACTCAACATCCAGGACTTGCCATCCGGATCTTGGCGCCTTGTGCTGCTTCCGACCTATTCACACATCGGTCCACTACTGACATCATGTCATAAACCAACGTAATGTAAATAGTTATTTAATAAAATGTTTTACCCTGTTACTTTGCTGGTGTGTTGTCTATATTTTTATTATTTCCATAGGGTTTGTCGTTATTTTGGGCGGGGTGGGTGACGGAGCCGAGCTGTCTTGCAGCCCTCATGGTGTGGAGCTCAGTTCATCTCACTACTTTCGTATTTCTCATGAAGGGTTGTTCCTAATATTTCTATTTTAGCGAGGTCAAAAAGAGATCCAATTAGTGGCCTGCTGATTTTGGTTGATTACTTTTATTTTTTTACACGATTTTTCACGATTTTTCACTATCTGCAAAGACTAAACAGAGTATTGCGACTTTGTGCTTGTTTGTAAATAGAGAATGGACCAAAGAGAATCAATTGTAAAACAGCAAATGCTTGGATAACAATCAATCAAATGGAGAGACAAGCAGGCACGAAGGATTACAACGGGGGTAAAGGCCTGCGTTAACTACTCTTCACTATCTGCAAAGAGAGAGTACTACTAAGAGAAAAGAGGGGAGGGGGGCAGCGTTCAAAGCACATCAGCGTGCATAAACACGAAAAAGTTTTTACCTATCACGTACTTGACATTTTACAGCTTTTGATATTTGCTATTAAAAAACCAATGAAATTCACTGAAAAAACCATAGGTTATAGGCCATATATAGTTAGGAATTTGCATTTACAAAACCTTGAAAATTCACTGAAAAAACCATTGGTTATAGACCATATATAGTTAGGGATTAGCCTTTTCAAAACCTTATTTTACTCACACAAAACCATTGAAATTTCATATATAGTTAGTTCCACTAACTATATATCGCGCACCCGCAATCCACTGCTGATGATGTCACATATTACATCATTCATGACATGGTTAGTGACATCACTGATGACATCACTGATGACATCACTGATGACATCACGAATGACATCACTGATGACATCTCAAATGACATCACTGATAAAATCACTGATAACATCTCATTTGACATGACTGATCACATCACTGATGATATCATTCATGTGATAATACCATGAACCTCTTCAGACTCTAATATAACCTTAGATACAATCAGTGTAAACAGACAGTCACAGACTGTCACTCATCCATGGAGTTACTCACACACCTAGTCAGTTATGCAAAAAATCAATCACACCTCCATTTTCTCAAATATACAGTTATACACACCTTACTTATTCAAACATATACTAACACATATTTACTTTACTCTCTTATACAATCCCTGATACATGTTCACAATGATCCATACAGCCACTCACACATTCACTGGCTCTTATGCACAGTTATTTATAGATGTCAACTCTCACATGTACTGTGTTTTACATATGTACTTACTTTGACATGTAGCACTGAGATATCCATTCACTCACTAATACACTCATGCACAGTCAACCGCCCATACAGCTGTTTCCACATGCACTTTTGAACCCATACATATAGTGAATCAACTACTCACACATCTATGTACAGAGTCACACACCTCCCAGCCACCCATACACACACACTCAGTTTCCCATACAAATACTTGGACAACCAATGAATAACCCATACAGTTACTCATATAGCTACTGATCAACATATGCAGCAGTTTGTAGAACAACAGATATAATGATGCACAAATTAAAACAGTTTAGTCACTAACCCATGCACTCAGCGAGACACATTTAATCACTCACTCATACAGTCAGTCATGCACCTACTAAATCCTTCATCCAGACACTTATACATCCACTCATTCTTCAATATGTAAGACATATTTTAACTTTACAGAAACATACAGTCACTGGATGTTGTCATCAGTGATGTCATCAGTGATGTCATTTGAGATGTCATCAGTGATGTCATCAGTGATGTCACTAACCATGTCATGAATGATGTAATATGTGACATCATCAGCAGTGGATTGCGGGTGCGCGATATATAGTTAGTGGAACTAACTATATATGAAATTTCAATGGTTTTGTGTGAGTAAAATAAGGTTTTGAAAAGGCTAATCCCTAACTATATATGGTCTATAACCAATGGTTTTTTCAGTGAATATATATATATATATATATATATATATATATATATATATATATATATATATATATATATATATATATATATATATCAGGAACACTCCAAACTTTCTCATGCAAGTAAGGCACTGACTCCGTGAAATAGATGATCCCAAATAAGTTTTATTCACTCATTAGGCTGCTTGACGCGCTTCCGCGGTAAGCACCCGCCTTGTTCACAACATCTTCACAGATTGTGATTGTATTTATACCCCTTAGTCATTGCATTACATCATGCGTGTTTCACTCCTGTTTCCATGCACATTTTAGCTTGTTTTTACATTTTTTCACATTTTTGTAACACAGTTCCCATGGTAACACACAGCGACGCCTTAATTAGACTGACATAGAGAAGTTATTTTAACTTTCTCAGTTAGTAATTACGTCACCCGCCTTCGTGCGTTTTTTCGTTTCTATAGAAACCCTTCGGCACCTAGAGCCCAGTGATTTCCTCATTCTCGCTTTGCGTGTGCCGCGCTATACTGTGGCTGGCAGACCTTCGCGCGCTTTACGCGTTTAAACACCCTCTGCGCTGGTGAGTGTAGTATTTCTACATATCTGGTGAACGTAGTTAATATTTGCCTAGGGGCATATTTGTTTATTAATCCTGTGTGCAAGTTTGCCGTGCTCACTACGGTCTCATTAAGCTGACTTGGCGGGCGTGCGCAGGTCTAAGGTGGATGCTCCCAGGTCTTGCCGGAAAGTTTCTAATCTTTATCGCCTCTCTAATCTTGGGTTCGCGGGGTTAGCCAGGGAAGTTCAGCGGGATAACCTGTGTTGATTAACATAAATGTGACCCTTTGTCCCCTCGCACTAGCGCTCGCTCCTTAAGCCTTTGTAACCTGTGGATTCTGACAGGTTTTGATCAGTGTGTTTTACATTCGCGGTCATGCCGTCTCTTACTGTTCCCATCTTCTCCGAGTGGATAGGCTCAATTACACAGTCTCTATAAAATTCTACTGCTATACGCTGTGGTATACCTTGTGACAATCGACCGTTACATACATTGCACTCGCTTAATATTTACATCATCTTCAAGTGGACATAGAAGCGTATGTTAATGTTTAGCGCTAAGGGGTACTTACATTAATTTAGCACAGCATTTTGTATGAACAGAAAATGGTCCCACCTGTGTTACATACATATATACCAATTCAAATATTTGATATCCAAGTAATTTACAATCATTAACATTCGATATTACCACATAAATGTGTCTGGTGAATTTGCTAAAGTGCTGCTATGTCAGGCTAAAACTGCTCTCGGGGTCGTGTTTGTGCTCATATATACAGTGATAGTCATATTTTAAAACTGAACAAAAGATGTTTCTTGGAAGGGAGAGAGGAAGAACATTTCTTTTACGGGAAAGTCGGACTAATTCCCTTTACACTGGGGCCTTTTTACAGGTGGACACTGAGAGCTTCGTCAGAGTTAAGGCCATTTGGTATTTTGGAATTGAGCATTATAATGTACCTAGACTCTAGTCTTCTCAAGCTCTGCAGGCGATTACCTCCTCTAATGTTTTTCGGCACATTGTCAATGACGAAGTATGTTAATACTCCTATGTCTCCTGCGTGGGTTGTGTTTATGTGCCTAGCCACTGGGTAAGCAGGGTCGTCATTGTTCACTGCACGAAGGTGTTGGAGGACTCTGATATGTACAGGGTGAATGGTACTACCCACATATCGTTTACCACAGATGCAATTTAGAACATATACTGCATGGTCAGTTTTGCAATTATATTTGCCTCGGATCTTGTATGGGCTCTTTCTAAAGGGTACATCTGCTTTGGTAGTATTTACCCCATGCTTACATGCTTTGCATTTAGTACATTTACTAAAACCTTTGATTTTTGACAGCCAATCATCCGGTTTTTTGATAGCAGGTGCATTGCAGACTAGGTGATCCCTCATAGATTTAGCTTTCCTAAACGCTATCATTGGCCTGTTTCCACATACTTCTCCAATTGTGGGGTCCTTCCTTACTAGTGGCCAATGTTTGGTCAGTATTTTTCTGACTTGGTTATGGTAGGTGTTAAATCCTGTTATCAGTCTAGGAGGCTCATGTTTGGGAATTTGCTCTGGTTGTTCTTGTCTTTGGGTAAACAGGAGATCTTTTCAGTTGGTTTTACTGCATTTTGCGTCTGCTACACTGCAAGTTTTCTCGCTGTACCCTCTCTTTTTTGAGTCTTGTGAACAGGTTCTGCTTTGCCTCATTCAGTCCAGTTTTAGTACTACAATTTCTTGTCATCCTTAAGCATTCTGCATAGGGAATAGATTCCTTAAGGTTATGAGGGTGGAAACTTTGCGCATGTAGCACTGAGTTTCCGGCAGTAGGCTTCCGATAATATATATTTCCTACTGGTGGTCGCCAGTAGGTAGTTGTAGTTAGGACCTCGTCTCTATTCAAAAAGTGTTTATTCTTTTGCCAATATCTTTGGCACCGTTTGACCAATCTACGGGAAGGTTTCCCAAAAAAAGGTTCACTTAGGTCAGCTCCTGTCTTGAAAGTTTCGGGGGGATGCGTCAAGCAGGGGCTGAGAAAAATGGGGTGTCCCAAAACGTGTTTTCCCTTGTTAATTTTCATAGGAAATTTTATTACAGGCTACAGCCCAAACTGCTGAACGGGATACACCAAATTTGGGAAAAAGGTATTTCTTGGTTCAGAGAGCGACCTTTTTGTTAAATGGTGTAAATCAGTACAGTAGTTGCTGAGAAATTAAAAAAATATATATATCGATATCTGAGCACCGAGGAGGGTTCGCAAACCCTCCTCAGCAAACGCTCAATTCTGATTGGCTGCCAAGACTCCAAACTCAAATGTGTTGGCAGCCATCTTGTGACTCTGTAACTGAGTCACAAGAAAGCAGTACAAAAAAATGTGTAAAACAAGAAAAGGGGCCAGGGTAGAAACATCCTGATCCCCTAGTCCCACTCAGGGGGTCTTACAAGGACTCCCAGGCCAAAAAAAAGCATTACAAAAAACCGTCTGAATTTGCGCTGGATTCGCGATGAGGTCCTCTTGTGTCCAGAGGAACTCAGGACACAAGTGGACTTCATCCTCCGAGCAGCAGTGCGCCAGAAGCCGCATTTGCAGCATGCTGTAAAAAGGGGTGTGGTTCGAAACACCTCTCTGCAACTTAGCTCAATGACGCTTCCTGAATGTACCTAGTGGTATAGTTGGCCCCCAGGGACCCTCAGGAGTCAAGGGGACTTAATCCCCCAACTTACAATGTGCTAGGGAGTGCGTTTGCACATTGGTGCAGCGAGGAGGTAGGGCCTGACACAACAAGTTAGCAATCCTTCTGTGTGGGACTTACTGGTGGCAATAAGGTGTTTGGAGGCCACGCTCACCTTTCTCCACCACTCTGAAAACACGACTGCTATGTTATAGTTAGAAATTAGCATTTAAAAAACCTTTGAAATTCACAGAAAAAACTAGGGGTGGGCGGAATTTGCGAAATTGCCTATGGCAAATGTCAGCAAAATAGCAAAAAATTTCAGTGAACACGCGGAATTTGTGTGCTCGCTGAGATTTTGGGGGTGGTGCTTCTTTGCGAGTTCACATGCCTCTTGATAGGGTCAGAGACGGATCAGAGCAGCAGATGAGGGGAAAGCAGCCTCCTGGTCACAGGAACTACACAGGTATTGCGCTAGAGAAACTCATGGATGCAAAGACCTCCATCAAAAATTACAGCTAATTTCCGGCGGCAGATAAGGGGAGAAAGCACACCTGCCCAACCTCGACCGTGCTCACTAATTTTTTGGGCTGAAATACGTTACTGAATTTGAGCTTTAAATTGGGCACCTGCTTTATTTATGTCTGCAAGTGCTTCCTGTGGGCATTTTGCAGCACAAATGGAAAGAGCAAATCAACATGAGTGATTGTTTATGTGCAGGAAGGTAGCCTTCCTGCTCATAAACAATCACCCCTGCACTGTTGGCACCCTTGAAAGACAGCGGCAGGGTGCCTGCGCTGGCACTAGGCAGTTTTTTAAGTACCAGCGTTAGGGTAAAAACAGGGGTGCGCCATATACTTGTGAATACGGGGCATCCCTGTGATTTTAAAATGGCAGAGCAAGGTGCTGCTGATTTTTTTGTAAATATGTCCCTCAGAGTAACCAGCGCTTGTAAACAGGTGAGTCACTAGGTATTCTCTCCCTACTACTCTGACAGGATGTGTGGAAGCAACAAAGCATCCAGAAGTGCGGAAGTCAAGCAAAGAAGATCCTCTTGCTGTAGACATCATCTCCCTAACCAGCTCTTGTCATAAATTGGTTGCAAAACAGTAACCAACGCTATATAAGACTTAAAAAATAATAATAACTTTGCATTCCATAAACAAGGCTTTGAGCACTTTGCTGCAGGGGCCGATCCTCCATGTGGATGGAGGAGAGTCACCCCACTTCTTTCTCGCAGTGCGAGAAGCAGAAACATAAAATGGTTTTATAAATACCAGTTTATGTTTCTGCTTCTAGCACTGTGAGGAAGCAGAAGAAGGGTTTGGTTGGGGGCTGGCGGGTGGTCGGTCCTGTTCGAGGGCAGGGGAGGAGTGGCTAGCCCAATGTTGCGGGCCCTGACTGTTTGGTCGGCCCTCTGGGAACATGCAGTCTACATGGCGAAAATGACCTCCTCATAGACGCCTGTGCAGTTGGCATCCCAACCAATCACAACACTGTCATTGCAGTGTTGTGATTGGCTTAGGGGAGGGGAGGGAGGCTGCCTGCTTCCTGTTAATGCGGAGGCAGGAAAGCAGGAGTTTGGTAAACGTGGGACCCGGGAACAGTAAGTTTGTTTTTTTGTTATTATTTAACCCCCCCGCCCCTGTGCGACCCCCTTCCCACGCGACCACTCACCCGTACTGTTAGATCTGGGATTTCTGGTTGGCTAAGGCTTGCGCCAAAGCCAGCACAAACCACGGCTCTAGTCAGGTCAAGGGAGTTACACGCCAAAGATAACCCCTGCTCACCCCCTTGGTAGCTCGGCACAAGCAGTCAGGCTTATCCCGGAGGCAATGTGTAAAGCATTTGCGTAGGCACACAGCAACAACATCCCAGGCACACTACAAAAGGAACTCCATACAAGGTTATATAAAAATAGCCTTTGTATTCGCAAAGCACATCAGATAGTAAACATATAACATACACTCTGCCAACTGGCACAGGCAATATTCACAAAGGATTATTTACACAGGACAGGGTGACGTGGGCCACTGTCAGGATCAGCACTTAGCAGAAATTGGTACAAGTAAAAATAGATCATAAACATATAACCAGTAGCCACTGGTAATCACTGTACTCCACCTCAACCTGTAACATAACTTTACATTATGCACAGTCACATCAGGAGCGAATTACAACCTGCGCCAACCTCACCAGCATAAACACATTATGCCATCTCCTCACTAGTCTAAACACATTAGACCCTATCTCCTAAGTATAACTCACATTAGGGGTGTAAATCAGAGAGTGAAGTATAATCTTACTAACACAAACCTAAATAGGTAAAACAACCTCATAAGCCTAAACCATATCTAGAGGTATCAAACAGGGTGTGTAAAACATACTAAATGCATTACATTTTCCTAGCACCACATTGCATGAGCACTCAATCTCAAAAGGCCCTTGCACCCTATACCTCTACCAGTCCCCCTGGCCAACTGGCCATCTCCAAAGGGGCACAAATGCCCTGTCTCCAGAATGTCAGGGCGCGCTGCCAATGCAGCGAAAGTCAGAGGTGCACCATCTGAGCAAACTTAAACGTTGAAGCTGCCCACTACTTGCTGGGCAGCTGAAAACCATATCATTGGGCCTAAACGATGCAGCTGGCACTAAATGCTGCACAGCAGGGGAAGGCCTAGCACTTCTGTGCCATCTCTGGGGCTCTCTGAAATCACTGGCAACACGTTGGAGCCACCTAAGCTCTTACAATAAAGTATGCCCCAGGGAGCCCTCTGGCTCTGAAAACTAATGGGGCGGAGAAGCCACCTAGGCTCCTTGAACAACCTTGCCCCCTGTCGTTGGAGCGGCCCACTGCCATCCGTGGCCGCTCTGGACTGCCCTCAGGGTAAAGGGGCGGGCAACCCAGGCCCTCGGTCCCCCAGTGGGGCCTGTTATGCATCATGAAGAAACTGCCCCTAAACATTGGAGCCCTCTAGGCCCTATGAACCTCTTGCCATATTGTTGGTGCGGCCATCTGCCATGTGAGGCTGCTCGGACACTGAACAAATACGGCCCCCCAAGCCTCCCCACGGGGACTTCCCAAGAACAAATGGTGGCCGCCCACCCGAGATCAGCCCTCACTCACTGGGCTCTTCCTCACGGGGGATCGACAATCCTTCTCACGGTCTCATCTCTGGCTGCAGCACTCACGGCATGCACTGGAGAACCCCCGCTCCTCGGGGACTCTCTCTCCCTTGCATTGCGGTGTCAGCCTCTGGCGGTGCATCAGTGCTTCACCTGGGCCCCCTCCTGGGACCCGGGGCTTCTCCAGACACCGCGGGGCTCCCTCAGCTCATGGGAGCCCTGCAACAAGCCGCAACACTCCTCTGGTGCCGGCGGCGGGTGCAGGACTTCCCTCGCGAAACTGGAAGTCCCGCCCGCCGTTACGCAAAAGATCCAGTTTTGCCGGCATCCCCATTCCCGGAGCCGTGGCGGTGATCTCTTGAGTCCGGGCACAACGAGGGGTAGGCTCCCTCTTTACTACAAATAGAAAGCGGGGTGGGCACCCGCTAGGGCTCTGATAAGCGGGGTGGGCACCCGCTCAGATTAAAAATAGAAATCTGGGCAACATCGCGGGGTGGGCACCCGCCCAATTTAACTAAAGATGGGCATGACTGCCATAATGTAGGGTGGGCACCTGCGAGTAAATATCAAAAATAAGCGGGGTGGGCACCCACTAGGAGCACCAGGAGGTGGAGAATCCCCAGGCAGGGGGGATCCCTTGCACACGACGATGCAGCCCAGCGCTGCAGGCCTGAAATAAGGCGCTCCCTCATGGAAATGCAGCGCAGGAGGAGCTAGGTGTCCCAAAACTTAAGCCAGCACTCCCAAGGTGCTGGGGCAGCCCCCCAAAAGTCTCTGTGGGGTCCTAAAGGTAATGAGGCCAAGTAGAAGGGTCCCACAAAGTCTCCAGGGCATCCAGAGGCTGGGCAAGGGCCAGGGAGGCAAGCCCTTCACTGGGCCCCAGCAGCAGCACGCCCCTGGTAGATTCAAGTCAGGAACAAGAAGAAAATCATGGGGTCACAGCCCCTCTTTTATACACACATAATCCTTTGTCTACAAGGTGCAGGCAATGGGAGAACCAGCTACAACTGGTTCAGGGGAACACCTGAGCACTTTGTTTTGCTCAGCCCCTCTCTCCCTTTCACTGGCCAGGCTAGGGAAATCAGACGCACCACAGGGGTGGAGCCAGCATTGTGGAGGGAAGGCACAGCCCTATTCAGGTCCCAGGTGCAATTCCTCCCTCCCATCGACATGCAGATCTCTCCATTCAACACCGGGCAGACCTATGCTGGCTCCTGGAGCCCGGCACACCAGCCAGCCCTTGTCACTCACAAGCCAGACAGGCAATTCACATCACACTGCACACAGAAATGCCAAATTGTAAAATTGGCAGTTCTCCACTAGCCACAATCAATCTGCGCACACCATCCGCAGCATTTAATCTCACGAGTTCGCACATACCAAACTCGCCCCTGCACTTCCCAAACATCAGGAACCACCATGGACACACATATCCCCATGCATTCCTATGGGACGGCAGGCCACTCTCACCATATATACACAGAGAGCGCACGCACTTTACACTGGACCACAGTGAAAAAGTGCGCAGAGGCCTAAAATCACCAACACCAGGTTACAGAAACAGGCTAGGAAAATGCAAAAAGTTTCGGGGTGAACCTGCCAAAAGGGCCAAGTCCAACACGTACCCCTGCACCACCCCTCCCCACACCCGTGAGCCATGACGGCTGCGAACTGCTTAGCTGCAATTAGTCTTTATGTGCTTTGCTATATCACTGCCAACACAGCCTTTCCCTTGGAGGTACTCTTGTTCCTGTCTTTCTCTAAATCCTTCTTGAGAGGAGGGCTACTCAGGGTTCCGCCACCGGAAATGTATTGCTTTCACTACTTAATATGTCTTTTTCATTCTAACCTTGTGCCTCTGTCTATCTGGTTCAGGTGAATTGAACAGGACTGTAGCAATCGTAGTGGATTAGATGTGGGTGGTGAGTTCTACTGCGTGCACTTTATAAGTAGCGTGCAGTGGAGAGGTACTTCAAACACAGACACTAACCCAGCGTGACCTGCTGCACTGGATGCCACTGAATGCACAATGACATACTAAGCTAAAAGACCGAATGACACCTCACAACGGGGTAAGACATTTATCGCGTGGGTGGTAGGCTGAGTTTTGGCAAAAATATAGGTGGCAAATAACGATGATTGGGACGAACTTTCGGAGCTTAAAAAAGAGCAAGTAAGAACAGCTGTACATGGAATAATCATGAATCAGAATATCTTAGGGTCAACGCAGCACCTAAAGGATTATGAGTGACAAATGCACCACGCACCTTCCTAAAAGACCTGGCATTCCGCAAGGATTGGTCAGCAATATCCTGGAAGTGCACAAGAGACTACCTTGTACTATAATAAAGACAGCCACTAGATCACAGATGAACTTACCATCCAGATCATAGAGACCAAATTGAACAATATGGTTCATGTGACCGTATACAAACAATGACTAGAAGAAATTAATAAGGAGATGAGTCAATCCCAAGAGTTCTTGACCCAACAGAAACTTCAAAAACTAGGAAAAGTACTCAAAAAATTCTCTTTAGAACGAATACATCCTTATAGCCATAAGGATTATAAGCCTAATGACAATGCGTCCAATAATAGTTCCAATAGCGGCTCCTTCACGGATGGTTCTGACTGGAGTGGAGAGGACTTCACCAACAACCAGCGAGGCAGGTTTCGCAATAGAAGAGGGAATCGACGCAGCCGCAACTATTGGCGCACACCACAATTTTGCAGGAATCCACCAAATGATGCCGTTTGCTCCATTTAACCCTCACTTTCAAGGTTGGGTAGACCCTCACTACCAAGGTCCCTCCCATCAGATGCAACAACCCATGAGAGGTAACTACCAACAAGGATCGCCTTTTTTAGGGAGAGGCCAGAACAATCGAGGACCGAAACAGAAGGGAATAACCTGGCAGGACCAAGCACGCCAGGTCCAAACCAGGAGTGTGACCAGAGGAAAAACAGGAACCAACACAACTCCCTCGTTGTAAATCTGACAGACAAAATATTGACAAAAAACCAAGAGAAAGTTCTCAACAAAGGCCTCGGTTATGTCCCTACACCGAGTCTCGACACTTTCAAGATGAAATGCGAGGTCGCTGAATTTTGTAGGAAGCTCAAGCTCAAAGCCTTTTTTAGCAATCAAATTGCTCAACCCCTTGATGGAGACACTACTCTAAGAAAAAAGTCTACTTTTTGCCCTCTGAACACACAAGTACCCATTGAAATAGTTACATTTGAACAAGCCTTTATGAAGAAAATAGATGGCTTAAAAGACAATACGAACAAACCTTTTCAAAACTTGTCCATGGCTGAACAACAGGCATTGAGAGATCTAAAAAATTATGAGAACATAGTCATCAAACAGGCGGACAAGGGGGGTGGAGTGGTTCTCCTCTCAAAAGAAGGTTATGACCAACAATGCTTAGAACTACTCTCTGATCAAAAATTCTACAAGAAAATAAATGTAGATCCGACACCGAGATTACAGAAGACCATAACACTGATGATAACTGAAGCTGAAGCTGAGACGAATGACTGGATCTCAAAAAAAGAAGCACAATTCCTGGAAACTACCAACCCAAGAATACCTTACTTCTATTCCCTACCAAAGACACACAAACTTCGCTCACCACCTCCAGGAAGGCCTATTGTGTCAGGTATTGGTTCAGTCCTCGAACCATTATCACAATTTGCGGACCAATACCTTAAACCCATAGTTCAAAGAACTCCTACCTACCTGAAGGATACTAGGGACCTTCTCAACTTACTCCAGAATTTCATTTATTCAGAGGATGACATGATACTAGTAGGACTCGATGTAGAGAGTCTCTACACTAGCCTGCCACAACAAAAAAACACTGGAAACACTCGAGACCATAATTTTCAACATAGACTGGGACCATAAGACACCCAGACATTTCGTTCTGGAATGTTGCAGGATGGCCCTGACTGAAAATTACTTTAAATATAATGAAATCATGTTCCAACAATGCCATGGAACTTCCATGGGAAGTACATTTGCGCCTAGTGTGGCGGGGCTAAGCAACTTTGAAGACACACATATCAACAATCCTGTAAATCCCTATCATGAACAGATTTTATTCTGGCGTCGATATATCGACGATGTCATACTCATTTGGCAAGGAGATCTACCTAGTCTCATCAAATTCCATACTTGGATCAACACCCGTGATGAATGGCTTAAATTCACTTACACAGCCAACAACAAGCAAATTGATTGTTTAGACATTACCATCTACGCTGAGGGCCACACTCTACATACTAAGACATATTCAAAACCTATGTCAAAAAACAGCTTGCTTTCCTTTCAGAGCTTTCACCCCAGACTATTAAGGGAGAATCTCCCTTATAGCCAATTTCTGAGGCTACGACGAAATTGTAGTAAACTGACGGAATATAAACAACAAGCCAATGAACTGGGTGAAAAACTGGAAGAAAGACATTACCCCAAGAGAATCATTGACAAGTGTAAAAAAAGAGCTCGCAATCAGCACAGAGACGGTCTCTTAGAATCCGTACAAAGGGAACCAGAAACAGATGTAACAACTTGTGTAACTACATATGGCCCAGCAAGCAACAAATTAAAGAAGATTATAATTAAAAATTGGAGGATTGTAACTTCAGCCAATATCCAATGGCCTAAGCCAAGATTTGCAAACAAAAGAACTCACAATCTCAAAGATATCTTGGTCCATACAAGACCTCAACCAAGGAAACAATTGGCGATTATGAACTCACAATTGGACATGAGTCCTATAACTGGCCATTATCCATGTGGATCATGTTCAGTTTGCCCTTTGACAAAAGCCACAAAAGAGATACAATTACTCCCGGATTTCAAATGGAGACTCCTGTATCATACCAACTGCAATACGAGCCATGTTATCTACATGATCACATGTGCTTGCAAAAAGAACTACATAGGAATGACATGTAGAAAGGTAAAACAACGATTGTGTGAACATCGAAGCAACGTGAAGTGTAAGAAGATCACAACAAAGATGTCAAACCACTACCTAGAAGCAGGCCACACTGTCAATGATCTACAGTGGATAATCTTAGAAACTTTGTGAAATAAAGATCACAATGCTGAGAGAATTCTTTACGAAAAAGAGCAACGATGGGTACACAGACTTGGCACTGACCTGAATGGTCTGAATGACAATATACCATTGGGTACCATCTATAGATGACGAGATGAACGTAAGATCACCTTCAGAAAAATAACCATGAAAAGATGACAAAAGTCATTTGGCCCAAACACAAAATTCAGTATCTAAGAAAAGGACTGATTTTTTCAATGTTATCACAGACCAACAAGATTTATGTAGGAATCAGATTGAAGCTCTACATCTTGTTTATCCGTATCCTTATTTATATAAATATGAGCTGCCTACACAGTACAAACCCAATGGTAAATCGAGCAACAATCATACTTTTGTTTCCACTTGACAACTCTCACATCATGTGTTCGAGCGAGAGATATGTCTGTATTATTGAAATTCCCTGGCATAATTTACCGAAAATTATAGTTTAATACATTATTACATTATCACATGACCCCACACTCTTGAATCACATCGGTAACAAGATCTAAAAACAGACTATAACACAAAACCAAGTCTGTTTACTATCTCTACTCCGCTCACAATACTATGAAACGAACTCCCGGAAGAACAACCCGTTTCCGGGACCAGAGGTGGCAGAGTCAGAACAAGCAACAGATGGAGAGCCAGAGGTAGCACGAGGATCGGTAACCGGCAGAACTGTAACCTATTAACAAACTTGGTATCTTCCTCTGAACGATTATGTATCATTATACAGTGCCTCCCTGACCCACCCGGATCCTGAAGAGGCTTAATATAGCCAAAAACAAAGGTTTTAGGAATGAGATGGAAACGGATGAGCGCTGCCTGTGGGTCAAAATGTAAAATTAATTAGCAGCGGAATACGCAATACCGCTGGGGATTGTTTATTGTTTTTAATCACCTCCACAAACACGCTGTTGAGTGACACTTGAGAATGATGTTGAGATGGGTCATGGTCACAAACAAATCATTACCCGTATAAACGCGTTATATTTAACTTTCCATATGAATGGTCGACATACACGCAGGTATGCTGAACAATGACTCGAACCCAAAATAAAGCTATCCAGTAGCCTTTCCTAATCCTGAACAATAATGAACATATTGCTAAGTGAGAATAACAACAGAACTTGCCTACTTCAGTATTAGCAAGTGGCTGGAAATACGTACTTTTCATATGCACCTTGCTCTTGACCAAACTTCGAGAGCATTATTCTATCAATAAGTCCCAATCCATAATTGATGTTTTAAGAATTAACAATGCCATAAATGAGAAAGTTGACCCTACTCTATGATTAGGGTAGTCAGTGCAAAGTATTGCCATTTTTCAGTTGCGACGCCATTGTGCGTTATATTTGTTCCTGGTGATGCAAACCAGTTGAATAGTCTTAAATGTTTTCCATTACCCCTTACCTTTTGTCTAGTATGTCCTTTTTCTTTACAGGTACAATTTTGACCTTAATAAGAGCAACATAACGATATGTTCCATTAGAACACTTTTTTCTTTTTCACTAATAGAGACGTGAGAGGTCTCTATTTTGCACTGTGGTCCTGATGAAAGCCCACATGACCTCCAGGCGATAGAAGGGCTGAAACATGTCGACCTATACCACTAATTGAGTGTGAACGAGTCATAATCACTCTAGTTCACCAAATAAATTTTATATTTTTTGCCTCCAACAACAGAACTAATAAAAATTATATTTCTGGATGAGAGAGACAATTTTACCTTTTCACTACTTCACGTCACAGTCACTATCACTGATCACTACTGTTTTTAACAATGGGTAATGCCTCCTGGATGGAGGTTGCATAAACTAACAAACCCTATGATTATGCAGACATGTGTGAGGGACGGCGGAGAAGCAAGATATACCGCCCAACACCGCAAAATTTACCAACACGTGCATGAGGGTTTTTATTGGGGCTATTCAGAACCGTCACGGCATACCCAAAGTTATGCAGGACAAGTGATCCTTCTCCCCTTGATCTGAGTATATGACTTTAGGAAATTAGTTGGATCAAAATTTCCTCCCTCCCTCCACATTGATCCTAAAAGACACCTTGGCAAGTGTCATGGTTATAGTTTAATGTGTGTATGATTCAGCTTCCTGGTTGATACGCTTTGATTGTGTAGTTAGACTGGGGTATGTTTGTGTAAATGCTTTCACTTGTCGGAACATTCTAGAGTCTGCTAGAGCTGCAGAGATTCTCCGGTGACAGTGGGTTTGAGCTGAGAACTCTATATCTGGTCTGTTGGAATGTCTTTTTAAAAGTATCCAGGACCCTTGCATATTTATTGTGAGAGGTATGCCAGGCTCCTGGATTTCTCAGCCTAATCTGATAAAGCCAAATCAATAGACTATTGTAGCATTGTGATGCAAAAGGTGAGCCGTGTGATCATTGCAACAGTGGTGACCCATCTGGGTCCCATTGAAGTTACATTAATGGAAGGTGCAATCTGATGTTATACTGACTGAAGGTAAGGCAGGTAGGACTGCACGTATGAGAGTATGAGTGATGTTTGTATGAATGTTCCTCAGAAAAGTCAAAAGACACATTAGGTCCATATAATTGGATCAGTAAGAAACAACGAATGTCTGAAGCAATACTGTTACAAAGGAAAAGAAATGGTTCTAGAAAACATGGACATTTATGTTGTATCATGATTCCTTCAGAAGAAACTCTTGTAGATGTAGAAGGATGCTGGCTAACAAATAAATGCCTGATTTGATTTAAGCTGATAACATGGATAGTGTAGAGCAGTAAACAGTACTGAAATCTTACAAATGAAATTGATAACATTGAACATTTTTAATACTATTCTTTATTTAAGTAGTGACCAGAAACCACAATAACCCGCATGAGGGGTTGGTGCAGAATTGAGATCTGATATGACTTTAATATTTGATATAATTCTGCATAGAATCATTTGAAGTTTTCATCTCACTTATAGATGGCATACAAAGTGCACTCACTCTCACCCCAATGCATGCATTAAAAAAGGAGTCTCTGCAACCAATTAAGCTCAGGAGACTTGCTTTGATTTTCTGCAGTGTACATGTTTATTAAACAAGTTCACAGGTCAATTACTTCATTGACCTCCAGTTCTTTATTTAAAGTCAAAATTATTATTACACCACAGTATTAAGAAAAACACACGCTTATATACATGTAACTCTTTTACCGCCCATTCTCCAATGGGCATTTGGTTTAACTTTGGGTTGCGCCAGCAGGCCACAACCAAGATAGCCTGCTCTCTTTAAGTTAACCCCCTTCCGGTCAACTGAGCCGCAGGTGAATAATGAGCCACCTCTTGTGGCAACCAGCGGCTTCCGGGGTAGGGCTGGAGAAGCCGAGGCCACCAGCAGGTCAGCCCCAACTCTCCCGCCAGCCCGGAGTCCATGATGATTTAGAAAAAGCCTGTTCAGAGGTAAAACTGTCACTGGACAAGAAGTTCCCGTGGTATTCTTGTCCGGAACCCCGCCACAGGGCGAGGCGCTTACTGGCGGACTCGACCTCCCCCCCCGCACTCGAGAACTTCAGAGATGGCTCCTAAGACTGTTTGTATAAATATCTCAGTGCCAGCCTCTGAAAGGTGCACACCATCCTTCACATATAGTTCTGGCCTAGATGTTTGAATTAACTTGTGACGGATAGTTCTGATGCTGGACTTCTGTAGGATTTCGGCCACTGACTAATTTAACCTTTTTATAGATCTATTCACTGCCTTCACTGGTGCGTCCCGCGACCATACTTGCCTCGGGATGACTTCGGACCATATTAATGCAGCCTTAGGCAAAATGTTTTTGACAGCTGCTAGAGTTGTAAACAAGAATTCCTTCACTCCTCTCCGTCTGGCCGGAATCATATCATTACCTCCACAGTGCAACACGAATACATCAGGGTAAGGCATGCCTCTGGCCAGAGCCGCCTTTAAATCGTTCGGGACGTCAGCTAGGAGCTGCCCGCCTATCCCCACCCAATGATGATCCCATCCTTGGGCCATGTGCACCCTATTTCCAAGTGTCTCTTTGAAGATCACCCCCGCCCTGCGAATGAAGGAGTGGCCACACCAACATATTTGAATTCTCTGAGGGGGAGTACCTATAGTAAACATTAAGAGACACGGTAAGCACGGACCTAGGCATAAAGGCGGGAAAAAACAGCGAAAGATTGTTAAACTAATTGCGGGCGTACATAGCGTTCATAGCATGTTGATTTCCAACGACCTAATCTCTTAATCGCCTGTTCGGGCAACCCCAGGCCCGCCGCTGTTGTTGCAGCACCGATGCGAAAGGAATGGGATGTAAAGTCAGCTGGGTCAACACCGATCTTTGCCAAGGTCATTTTGACTACCCTTGTAAACTGGAATCTGGTGAGGGGTAAACCGTTCCTGTGAACAAGTACTCTATCATCATCCCCTTGGGGCCTGGCTTGCATGAACTCTCTCATCAGGCTAACTGGACAGAAAGACTCACCTTCTACTCTACCCAATCGCACCCAAGTCCCTCTACCCAAAGGGTCCGTTTTTGACTTTCGAACTCTGAGTCTCAGGACATCTACTGACTCTATTATGTCTGAACACCTTAGGCCACCCTCCCTATCTGTTTTCGATGCTGGGAGTAATTCAGAGATTCGTAGAGCTCCACAAAAGGCTAACACATAGGCCACCCTAAATAATTGGGTCTCATATGATGAAAAACAAACGAGCGGTAACGCGTTCAAGATTTTTACCAACTTCCCTACATCTATAGGCCTTCTAGAGTCCTTTACCCCAGGCGCCAAGCGCTCCCAACCCTTCATCACTCTTCTTACCCTCTGGTCCTTCGTTGGGTCTGTGACTCCCTGCAACCCTGCATAGAATGCCAGTGCTGATAATTGCCTCTTCATAAACGCCACCGATTTCCCCTTCTCTTTCTGTTGTACAATGAATCCTAGCACGCTCTGAGGCACGAAAACATCCACTAAGTCCGCTCCCTTTAAGTATGACATATAACTTTCCCAAGACCTTTGATACATACTCTTAGTCTTGGGGGCCAAGGACGCTGCTATCAACTCGGAGGCAGTGGGGCACCAAGCTTCCATAGCTCTGCTGGGAAAGCTGTCATTGTCGTCTCTGCTTGCGGCCAAAGTGCACGGAATTCTGTCAACTTAAAATGAGATAACGCATCAGCCGCTTTATTCTCAACACCAGGAACATGCCTAGCAGTGAAATGGACATTGTGTCTCAGACATTTCAGAAATAAATCTTTTAAGAGACGGAGCACCCATGTGCAGGTTGCTCTCTGGTTGTTGATCACCATCACTACTGACATGCTGTCTGACCAAAATACAATGTGCCTGTTTGAGAGCATACCCCCCCACAAGTGCAACGCCACCACTATGGGGAACAACTCTAGGAAAGAAATGTTACGGGTCAAACCTCGTTCTACCCATTCCTCAGGCCAGTGCTGCATGCACCACTTATGGCCCAAAATCGCTCCAAAACCAATACTTCCTGCAGCATCAGTGAACAGTTCCAGAAAGCCCTGCCCATTGGTATGACCCGCAAGGCAAAGTTCAGCTGTCCTAGTAGGACTTGTAACTGGTGTAACGTTACTTTCTTTGCTCCCAGGCAGCTATCAATTGCAGCCTTGAAGGCATCTACTTTTGTCTTTGGCAACCTGCACACACCTATTCTAGTGTCAATTTCAATGCCCAAAAATGTCAGACATGTAGTTGGGCCTTCTGTTTTTTCAGCCGCCAATGGCACCCCCAGAGCTCTAGCCATTTGCTGGAAGCCCAGCAGGGCCTTCCTGCAGGACTGGGAACACTTAGGGCCCATGAATAAAAAATCATCCAAGTAGTGTACCACTGCATGGGATTTGTCTGAGGTCAGGAATTGCTCCACCGCCCATTCAAGGAACCTGGCAAAGGTCTCGAAAACTGCACAAGCGATAGAACACCCCATGGGCATGCACAAGTCTATGAAGTAATTATCATCGAAAGTAAAGCCCAATAGTCTGGTATCTTCTGGGTGAACAGGAACTAACCTAAATGCTGACTCGATATCAGCTTTGGCCATTAGGGCACCCTCTCCCAGCGCTTGCAATTTTTCAATGGCTGTGTCGAACGTTGTATAGCGTACTGTGCACAGTTCCGGGTCTAACTTATCATTGACAGATAACCCTGGAGGGCTTGATAGATTATGTATCAGGCGGAACTTACCCACCTCTTTTTTCGGAACTAAACCTAAGGGCGAACAGACCAAATCAGGGTTCGGAAGGTTTTTGAAAGGTCCCGCGACCCGCCCCAAGGAGACTTCTTTCATGATCTTGTTTCGCGCCGCCTCCATGTTCTGAAGCACTGAGCTTTGATTGCGAGGCAGGACTTTAGTAGGGGATGCTGAAGACGGGATTCGGAAACCAAATGTAAAGCCGTGAAGTAGGAATTGAGCCTCCTCGAGTTTGTCATACTTACTGAGGAGGTGTGTCAGGACATGACGTTTAATGGGAGTTGGGAGCCTTGTCGGCTGTTTTGGGTGGCTTTCCTTTTGGAGTGGTATGGGTGGACTGTTCTTTGGGATTTCCATTCTTTTTGAAATATCTGATTTCTGGATTGGATGTTCCCCCGCAGTACGAACAGCAGTGTTTGTACCTGCACGAGGTCCCCCTAGTACACTCATTTCTGTTAAACTGCCAGCAGGCCTGTTTTTTATCACCGGCTCCCTTGTCATTCCGAAAGGACTGATTCTGAGCAGGGGAACTAGTCTTAGACGTTGAGGGTGAAGAATAAAAAACTGTGTGCCATAGATTGATCTCCCGCTGGTCCCTTGATATACCTGGGTGGACTGCTTTCATTTGCCTGAACATTTTATCATATTTTAACCACCCCAGGCCTGGAAACTCAGCTGCGGCACCATGTATTAGGGATATATAACTCATCATTTGAGGACCCAACACGGGATATTTTTCTAGTATCACTGCGGCATAAATGGCAAATCCTGTGATCCAGTTTTTCATGGACCACTCTGCCCATGACTTCTATTGACTATATTCACCCTCTTTCCCCCCTTTTGACTTCCCTGTCGCCACCCCTGCATTAATGAGGTCAAACACGTCCACATATTCACCTCTAAGTATTTTCTCTTTTTTATCTGCAGGCACATGCCAGGTGATCCCTGTGGATGGCGATAGGGTCATTGACGATGAACCAAACATTAACGGGCTGAATGCCAACAATGGGTGACCTGTCGGTTGCCCCACGGCCCCCCCTTGTATCTGACTATTGGGGGACACAGACAAGTCAGCAGCAGTGTTAACTATTGGTGTCTGTGGTGGACACCCTAAATTTGAGTAAGCATTCAACATCACCGGCCCCGCACTTGTTGGGTATGTCATGGTGGGGATCAACGAGCTTATGGGGCCATTACCAATTGCTTGCCCATGAGAGCCATATAATTGCATCCCTGGTAACTGTGCGACCCCTCCGGGTTGGACCCACACTTGCGACACTCCGCTACCTGGTTGCGCCACTACTGGCGGTAGCGTACCCTGTGAACAGGGCACCCCCACATGAGTGGCAGGGACCGCTCCTATCTGTGTAGGCCTAGCAGTAACATTATGTCCCTCCATGCCGTCCTTGTCCTTATCTGCGGCCGGATTCAAATCAATTGTCTCTAGCACCTCCTCCTCACCTGGTGATGCTGGTTGGGGCTCAGTCGCCCTGGGCCGCTTGCCTTTTGTTGCTTCTTTAAACCTCTCTGTCGTACGCCTCACTCTCTTGCCTCTTCCTCTTTCCTCTTGAGGGTTCGCGTCTGCTCTAGCCCCCTCTCGCATGTTCTTTAGCACCCAATCCATGCCTTTTTCTCTCGTGAACTCCAGCAGCTCCGTAAAAGCGAGGTACTCATCATTTTTGGCTGAGGGCTCTTTGCCCTTCTGTGCCCATTTTGGCGGCATCCTGCACTTAAAGAAAACAAGCGTTAGCACTCTTCAAAATATGTTACATGCATTTTTTGGGTTATCCTCGGTCCCTCCTGCCTTAGCTTGGAACTTGCCCCCAATGAATCAGGTTGTGCTAAAGATGCTTGCGCCTCCCCACTGGGTATTACAATCAAGGTAACCGAACTGCTAGTTTACTGCCTTTCTCCCCATGGCCCCAAAAGCTATCAATCCCCTAGAATGGGATTCACCCTTGCCTCACAAACGATTTAAATGTAATTTCTTGCTCTTGATGTTTGATAATAACCCTTGCATTAAATACCACAGTTATCCCCTGCAGAAGCTCCCATGTAAGGATTCATAACCTCCAACATAACAAGACCCTCTCTTGAATGATGCCTCAAATTCGTCCTCTGGGAGCCCCTACTTTTTGAGCCCATCAATGCCTTTTTGGAGCAGCGCTGACTCCTCGCGCGCGCCATCCCTGAAGTTCCCTGAAAGGGGGAGGGGGGATGCTTCTCCTCCGCCTCGTTCGCCGCTAAAGTCAACCCACTGCACCCAGGGACCTCCGCTACCTTGACGATCGCGCTTATTGGGCGGAGCCTGTGATTTACCTAAGGCGCTGGTTCCCCGAACACCATGCTCCATATGATCCATACCATTGTAGAAATATTATCGGAGTAAATTGGGGAGATGCTGGCATTAAAACCTCTCGACGCGCAAAGCGCCCGCCACGCACACACTCCGAAGCCTTTCCGTGCGCACGCGACTCACGTTGCCTGCCACCCCTTAATGCTTACGCGCGCACCTGAGCCGCACGCTTCCCTACATCTGTCTCGCACTCTCACGCGCATCATAACACTTGAACTCCATTCACGCGTGCATACCACTGCATCATCACGCAACACACTGCAATGGCCCACCAACCTAGAAAAAACGAGTCGGATTGACCCTCGCTGCCTACGCTTCGACGCGACGGTCCCGCGATGCCTTGTCCCGCGATGCCTTCTTCAGGAGACGTCCGACTCCTGGGCGGTCAGTGGACGAAGAGGGGGTCCCCAAGATGGACGCAGGCTTTTAAGCCTCGCGCCCCCGACTACTTCCGGGGCATTAATAAGCCCTGCTTCCATTGGTCCTCTTGCCTGCAATCACTTCCGGGTCGAATGACCCGGAAGTGACTCACTGCTGGGGTCGGCCCTTTGGATGCCACTAAAGACGCCACTCCCCTAAGGGGGTGGCGCCTTGCAGGAACATGGTTATTTTCTGTCCCTGAATTCTGACCTCACACGAAACAGAAGTTGTCTCTGATATATACAGCTGTATCTGAAAAATGTAATAAATACTGAGGTGAAATCCTAAGTGGCTCATTGAGCTGTTACAGGAGTCGCGCACCAGTGAAAGCAGAGAAAACATCTTTGACTACCAGCTCCACTTGCCGTGTTTGGGAACTTGAACTTAGGAGCTCTGCATCTGCTGGAAGGACTTGCCTTAAACCACCTTCGAGAAAGGAGCAGATTGTCTGCTGGGGAGGGGCACTGACTGCACAAAATAAACTCTATGCAGAACAGGAGGGGCATGCGAGGGGCATGCAAAGCTGCGGAAGAATTCGACTTTGATCTGCCATAGCTCACAGGAAAAGCTGCACAGCCACGCCATGTGATAAGGCCTTTTGATCCCCTTGCAGCAAGCATCAGAAGATCATTTGCACCCAGAAACTGCTTGTTTGTGGGCACCTTGACCTATCCCTGTAAGGGCGACAGAGAGCTGCAGAAGGCATCTGGAGAAGACAAAAGTGATGTTGAAAGACAGGCAAGAGGATGACGTGCCAGCTTGTGCCCTTGTAGCACCCCCCTTTCTGGGATAATAGGGATGTGCTTTCACACAACCACACTGTAGAAGTACATCATTGGGTTTGGCAGTAATATGGCAAAGTCATGGCTTCCACTATCTAAGGACGGTGTGCAAGCACACTGAGTAAGAGACACATGTTTCACTATTTAAATTGTGAGGGTGCAGAGACCCACTACGATTGCGGGGACAGCCACAACATTAGCAGACACCAGGACTACTCCGAAGGTAACTTAGAGACCACCTTATCTTGCAAGCATAATTGTGGCATCTATTGCATTAAGAGAGTGAACAAAATTATATTCAGCAGGCCCCTCATTGCCTACTTAATGTATTTCTCACTAATATTTCAATATTATCCGTACTAATAATACAGGATCAGCATACTTTAGGACAGTCTGACTCCCCACACCTACCATTTTCGTATACAATTGTGCACGGATTGCCTAGTGCATGTAGTTGGTACGATTAATGGTGTACCATAATTAAAGTGCTTTTTCTTTCAAGTAAACGTACCTCCTGGACATTAAATTGTTAATTGCTATTATATATTTAGCTGCATTCTGATTACCTGCCCCACATCACCACTCTCATTAATCTATGGATCCTCAACCTAGCTACCCTGAGGGTCATCTGCTACGAGGGTGCACTTGGTGTTCAGTTTGGAGTCCAATAGCAGGGTAAGACCAGCCACTAGAGGTAAAAGACCCCAATGGTTAACATTTTTTTTTCTGCAGTTTTATATAGAGGGAACTTGACCCGAAGGTATCAGAGCGCTTTAAATGAGCACCAGTTGCGTTACACAAGGATGCATTCATTTTTGTTGGTCACGGGAGATTAAGTGATTTGCCCAGAATCACAGGATGTTAAGCGTCCCCGCCGAGCCTCGAACCTGGTTCCCCAGCTTCGAGGTCCACCGCTCTAGCTGTAAGGAAACATCCTCTTCCCAACATTGGAGCCCAGTAACTCTTTATTGCCCTGGGACTCCTATAAAGATTCCTACTGCGTTTATATTACTTGAATGGCTATCAACCATCCGTCGTTGGCTTAACCCCCATCTGGTGAAATTTTGTGCCATAATTATTTCCATGTTTCTGCCTAAATGTGCAAGTTTATTTATGTGTTCTTAAAAGCTCATAAAGAAATGAGGAACACTTTATTGTGTTCTTCCTTAGTAGCCCCATAATCAAGAAGGTTATCTTGGAAAAGCAATATTCTGTGCTACCCCTGAAATGACTTAGTTGCTGCAGTGTACAAAGCAAAATGGACGGTGGTGAATTGAAACATGCCTTCCATTTTATTAAAGGCAGATAATTATCTTAACTTAGGATGATGCCTGATTTGATGAAAATGTCCATAAACATTTTGCACTAATTATTATTAGAACATTGGAATGGAGTACTCCCTGCACACAATGGAGTACTCCCTGCTTCTACGGGCCGGTAAAGGCCCACAGAACAACATTCCAATGTTCTACAAAGGCTTCTCGAAGCTCGAGGGGATTTATATCCCCTCGAGCTTCGAGAACCCTGTGTTTAATTTGTTAGAACATTCTGCCCTCTATTGGCAGAATGTTCTAATAGCCTTATAGCCCTTCGTAGCAGGGCTATACCAGCTATTAAAGTCCCACTGCCTCGTTAAAATCCCTCGCCTTCGGCTCGTGCCTTTAACGATTCAGCGGGCCTTTAATAGCCGGTATAGCCCGCTACGGCGGGCTATAAGGCTATATTAGAACATTGGAATGTTGGGAGCTCCATTGAAAACAATAGAGTGCTCTGGGCTTATAATGGCTGGTATAAGCCTGGAGCTCCAACATTCCAATGTTTCTTTGTTCACAACTCTGGCTGTGAACAAAGGCTTCAGGGAGCCTGAGGGGATTCCAATCCCCTCACTCTTCGAAAAGGCTTTGTTTTTTTGTTAAAACATTCTGTCCTCTAGTGACAGAATGATCTAATAGCCTTATAGCCCTTCGTAGATGGGCTATACCGCTATTAAAGTCCCGCTCCCTTGTTAAAGGCCCTCTCCTTTGGCTCGGGGCCTTTAACGCTGGAGAGATGCCTTTAATAGCCGGTATAGCCCTCTACGGCGGGCTATAAGGCTATAGTAAAATAATTTTCCTGATAACAGTTAACCTATCCGACGCTGCATTCCGATTAAGACTCCTCATTTATACACATCATTCCTTCATGATGACCACAAGCAACAACCATGGCAACCATTCTGGAGATCCACCTCATTCTATCTCTCTCTCTTTTTTACCATTTTCCCCAACATCTTAGACCCATCCTCCCTCACTAATTCTAACACTCACCTTTACTTGTGTTGCACCAGGATAGCCTTCTGCTTAGATTGAATATGGTGGCTAAAACGCTTTGAGTACCCTCAACTTCCTCCGATCACCTTAGTGCATTATTTATTTATTTATTTATTTGTTTGTATAGCGCCTTAATCGACCCCCGAAGGGGTATTTCTGCACTTTGGACGGGCGGCAGACCATGAGACCGAATTACAGCATCACAGACGTAAAAGAGTGGTTTGAAGCTTCTTTCTAAATTATAGGTGGTCTGAAAATTGTCTTAGATGCTGAGGAAATTTGTTCCAGTAAAGGGGGCCGAGATGGGAAAGATCCTTCCCACCTAGTCTAGCTTTCTTGACTTGAGGAACCACAAGAAGAGACTTAGATCCCGAGCGGAGGGACCTAGAAGGCAGATAAGGTGTAAATTTCTTGGGGAGATAGACGGGCCAATGTTAAATAGAGCCTTTTGCATAGTACAGCAGACTTTGAACTTAACCGCATATAGGAAGCCAGTGCAGCTGGCAAAGAAGGGGGCGGGAAGCAGTCCTGGGAGGGGCATTGAGGACCAATCGTGCTGCAGTGTTCTGGACTACCTGCAGTCTGCTAAGCAAGGACTCATTAGCAGAAATCAACAAGCCATTGCAGTAGTCCAGATGGCTTAATATAAGTGCCTGAGTCAAAGTCTTCCGCGTTATGTCAGGAAGCAATGGAAAGACTAAGCATAGTAGGCCCATTGTGTGGAAACAGGAACCGGCTGTCTGAGCGGCATGCTCCCTGATCAAGACAAATCCCTAAGTCTTAGTTAGACCAGGGACTTTGGATCAGGGGGAACCCCGAGATCAGCTGTCACCAATCCGGAGTCCATAGTAGGGGAGCCTCACCGAGAAGCAAAATCTCCGTCTTCCCAACATTACATTGAAGAAAGTTACTTTTCATCCAGTTTGAGATAGCTCTCATCCCAGAGGAGAAGGTCGCCTGTACTGTTGGAGTAAATTTGTCAAATGGGAAAAGCAGTTGTGTGTTAGAGATGGGAATGAACCTGCACGCCCTAAGAAGGTTGGCCAAGGGAACAACATAGTATTAAACAAGGTGGGGCTCAAACAAGATCCCTGGGGCACTCCCTTGGTTAATTCCATAGGCGCCGAATGGTACGGGCCAAGGATGACGGTCTGAGAAGGAGAAGATAGAAATCTCATCATCAACTGCAGAGCCGATTCTCTGAGTCTAGCCGCCTTCAGTCTCCTGAGCAATATCTTGTGTGAAACGGTGTTGAACGCGGCTGATAGGTCTAACAGCACCAGAATCATAGATTGGCCCCTCTAGGGCCATCCTTGACTACAAGCAAAGCCAATTCTGTGCTGTATTTGGGTCTGAAGCCTGACTGAGAGGAGTCTAGGCAACTGGCCTGTTTGACATGGTTGGAAAGATGTTTATTTATGTGCTTCTCCAAAAGCTTGTTCGGGAGAGGAAGGAGTGAAATGGGACGGAGATTAGAGAGATCCTTTAGTGGAGCCTTGTTGTTCTTGCGGATAGGCATGACCTGTGCTGCTTTCCATTCTGACAGGACATGACCCTCTCTCAATGAGAGATTGAGGAGACCCTGAATGCGAGGAGACAAATAACAGGCCAGAGAGGTAACAACTTTGGCCAGAATGGTATCTAGGGGGAACCTGTTTTTACCATGCGAAGAAGAGTATCTCCATCTGTCTGAGTCACAGGAGGAAAATTCTTTAACAACCAGGACGTTGCCTGTACTGTCAGATCGGGTGACAAGGAGTCCACAGGCTAGCTCCCTGATGGGACTATTTTTTGGTAGATAAACTCTATTTTCTGTGAGAAGTAACGGGCGATATTGTTGCAAAGCATTTGCGGAGGGACCTCTAAATTCTCGCAGGCCTTTGGACTGATAAAGGATTGGAGGATACAGTATAACATTTTTGGAGCGTTGCCAGCCTGGGCTAGTCGAGATGCAATGTAGGCTTTACGTGCAGCTTTTATGTTTCTGGGGAAACTAGACAGAGTGGCCAAGAACCAGTCTTTATCCTTCTCTTTATGTGTACTGCGCCAAAGTATTTTCTGTTTTCTACGAGGATGTTTCTGAGCACGAAGCTGGGGAGAAAACCATGCAATCTGAGGGCGTTTAGAGAGGCTGGGGAGTGTTTTCAGTGGTGCTAGTTGATCAATAACGCCGGAGACAGCAGTATTGTATTTGGCAAGAGCATCCTCTATGATGTCCGATATGGTGTTCCAAGGCACTGAAAAGGAGGCATCAAAGCACTCCGGGCTGACTTTCTTCCACTATCTACAGCTATAACAGGTGCCTGGGTTTGGACCCCTCATCTCCTTTGGGCCTTGAATGGAGAATTCAATGAGCGCATCAATTGCTTAACATTTACTGCCATCTGTAAAATGTAGTTGAGCACTCCTTGGCTACATACACTCTCCCCTTTATTTTCCTACAATTAAAACAAAATTCTGCCCATATTTAACCCAGTACTTAGCAAAAAGCACACAATTGATGGACGGATTGCAGAACAAATCAATACGTTCACCCCCAGTCAAGAGATCTGGGTTAAATCCATCATTCCACCCCAGTTTAGACCTGGCCCTAGGCAAATCAGTCTTGACCATGTGCCTCATGGGAACAGTCCAGCCCGAACAGCCAAGCCAGGTCCTCCCTGGACCAGAAACAAGCATCCTAGGATAGCCAGGATAGCTTGATTCCTGTGGTGGGTGTCGGGTGGGGGTGAATGTTTTGATTTGTACTGCATTCCGTCCATCAATTGTGTGTCTTTTGCTTTCTCCAAACAGGGATCAGAGAAATGGAGCGCATGTGAGTGTTTCTACTTTAATGCCCTACGGCAGAAAAGATATACTTTGCTGTGAGTGTGGGACATGATCTAGAGCTACGTAGTGGTGGTGGTGGTGGTGGTGGCTGTGGACCCCTCAGGTTCCCTGAAGAGGGCCTTTTATGTGGGTTGCTAGCTGGGTTCACCTGTTCCCTCGAGACTAATGGATAATATGTGATTGTACCTCCTGGTTTTTGGCGTCAGTCACACCAGCCCCTCTTCCCCCGCAGAAGCTGTGTGAGGCGGCGCAGCGTGCATGTCTGTCTGATGGAGTTCTGGCCTTTACCCTTGCTGCGGGGATACAACAACCACAGCGGCTAATGACATCGTTTTGCTATTATAGCATCTTGCTATTATTACTATTTTAATTATTGTCATTTGGAAGAAACGGTGAGGCCTCATTAATTCCCTTCTCGATCCGTCATTGAGTGCGGTGCAATGTGCAAAGACTAAATATTTTCCCCCAAGCAATGCGACAGGAAAAGCTCTGAAACCGCGGGCGAGGAGTCGAATTCTGCCAGTTCCACCCACCCCAAGTCTATTATTTCACGGCATGCGAAAGGGGAGGAGGGCATTTCACATTGAGAGCAGAAACAGAAAAAATATAATAAAGAGCCTAGAACAAAGAGTTCAGATTGGAGGAGAAAGCGAGTTAAGACAATGTTTTCTGTAAAAGATCAATATTTGCTCCCTCTCGGGGCTTCTGACTATGGCTCAATTATTAGTAACTGTATTTCTGACTCTGAGACAAGGAGTCAATTTCCAAATCGCACCTCTGCCCCTTGAGCGCACTGTGCGATCCTGTGCAACTCACTGACTGTGCCTGCCCCAGGAGGATTTCATATCCTCAGGTTTTACAGATAATTGGGGCAGATTTATCAACCGTTGGTGCTGGCGCAAGTCTTAATAAAGTATTTATTTCTAGCATAAAGTTTTTCTCTGGGAAGTATCCCTAAAAAGTAACACATAAAAGTGATTTGCACCAAGAGGCATCTACCATTACCACCAATTGTAATTCTCCAAACTATTTTAACATTTCACGTGTACTGTCCTGAACAACACATAACCATTGTGTGAAAAGTTTTAAAGTTAGCCTGAACATAGTAATTGCACCCTTCCAGTACAAAACCTAATCTAATCATCAAGCACACACACATCTTTATACTGTAGTCCAAAGGTGTGGGCATGTGGTACTAAGCAGTTTGTGCTTTGGTGAAGAGGGCAGTAGCTCCATATCCGAAAAATATGGCTCTGCAATGGTATTCCTGTTTATTTTATTTTATATTTAAGTATTTATTTTATTTAGTGAGTTTTATATAGCACTGGCTAGACCCGGAGGTATCAGAGCGCTTTACCTGAGGAACATAACATAAAAGTGTCACAGTTACATCAATAAAAAAAGGGCATAGTAACAAAACACAAACAACAAGTCCAAGGAGAAAAAAAGAGGAAAAGGGGGAAAAGTCAGTGGCTGGAGAAGAAAAGCAATTAGGTCAGATAAATCGGCAATGGAAGGTAGAAGTTCAGTGTGACAACTGACCGGCTGGAGATCAACAATCATAACTCCCCAGGGTAGCGGAGGCTGGAACAAAATGAGAAGGGGTGAAGGGGACCTAGGGGGAGGAAATAGGGGGAAAAGGTCCTGAAGGCGAATCAAGGGCGGCAGAGAATCAGAGAGGGACCGTCGGGAAGGAGGACCCATGACTCGGGCACAGAGTAGCATACACACAAGTTGGCGGAAGCATTGGAAAAAGTTTAAAAATCAACAAAATATCAAGGGAGCTGGCTCCGGGGGCAGCTGCCGGGGCTAGGAGGGGGAGGGGCTGGAGATCGCCATTGAAAAACGGGTTGTTGCCAAGTACAGAACTTGGGTTTGCATGGGTGGCAGAGTCATCATTCAATGAGCCGCAAAGTCAGCTTGGGCGCCAGAGGCGTAGCAAGGTCAGGTGGTATCCGGTGCAGAACATTTTTTTTGGGCCCCCCACATTCAAATGCACAGCTCCTCGGCCTCCGGGCCTGGGAGGGGCCGACTGCAGAGGGGGAGTGCCCCTGGCGCATGCTGTTAGGAGCTCTGAGGGGCAGAGAAGGAGCTACCCGAGGCTTAAGGTCCATGTGCTGCACTTAACTATTGAGGTACAGAGCAGACCAGGGCCTGATTGGGATCACAATTTGGCCCGGGCACTGACGAAAAAAGTGGTCTACATTCAAGGGGCGTGGCCCACAATCAAAGGGCGGGGCCCACATTCAAGGGGCGTGGCCTTTCATGAAACACCATTTGGTTACACACGTCAATGTCCTTGAATATTAGATGTAAATACATTAGGAATTTGGACAAGTATGGTAGTGCACTGTCCAGTGACCAGCTGAAAGAGGGCATCAAAGATTAGACATTGGATTATAAATTAAAATCTGTTCCAAACAGGGGCCCTAAAATATGTTTGGCTGAGGGCCCCCAAACTCCTTAAGATGTTTGACACAGAAATCAATCAATCAATCAATCAAGGACATTTATAGAGCGCACTACCTACCCATCGGGTCTCAAGGCGCTTGAGGGGGGGGGGGTGCCGTTACTGCTCGAACAGCCAGGTCTTGAGCTTCTTCCTGAAGGAGAGGTGGTCTTGGGTCAGGCGCAGGTCGGCCGGGAGGAAGTTCCAGGTCTTGGCGGCCAGGTAGGAGAAGGACCTTCCTCCTGTTGTCGCTCTACGGATGCGTGGGACGGCGGCGAGGGCGTGGCTGGCTGATCGGAGGTGGCGTTTGGGAGCGTAGAAGTTGATTCGGTCGTTGAGGTAGCTCGGGCCTTGGTCGTGTAGGGCTTTGTGTGCGTGGGTGAGGAGCCGGAAGGTGATTCTTTTGTTGATGGGGAGCCAGTGCAGGTCTCTCAGGTGTCCGGAGATGTGGCTGTTTCGTGGGATGTCGAGGATGAGTCTGGCTGAGGCGTTCTGGATCCGCTGGAGTCTCTTCTGGAGCTTGGCGGTGGTTCCGGCGTAGAGGGCGTTGCCGTAGTCCAGTCGGCTGGTGACGAGGGCCTGTGTGACGGACTTCCTGGTCTCGGTGGGGATCCACCAGAAGATCTTCCGAAGCATGCGCAGGATCTTGAAGCACGACGATGAGACGGCGTTGACTTGCCTGGTCCTGGAGAGGGAGGAGTCCAGGATGAAGCCCAGGTTGCGTGTGCGTGGTTCGTCGGTTTGGGTGCGGTGCCCAGGGCGGGGGGCCACCAGGAGTCGTCCCAGGCGGAGGGCGAGGAGCCCAGGATGAGGACCTCCGTCTTGTCTGAGTTCAGTTTCAGGCGGCTGGTCGTCATCCACTCGGCTACCTCTTTCATCCCTTCGTGCAGGTTGGCTCTGGCGGCGGCGGGGTCGTTGGTCAGGGAGAGGATCAGCTGGGTGTCGTCGGCGTAGGAGATTATGTTGAGGTTGTGTTGGCGTGCGATGGCCGCGAGGGGGCTCATGTAGATGTTGAAGAGGGTAGGGCTCAGTGAGGATCCTTGAGGGACGCCGCAGATGACTTCGGTGGCCTCTGACTTGTACGGTGGTAGGCGGACTCTCTGTGTTCTTCCGTCGAGGAAGGAGACAATCCATTCCAGTGCCTTTTCCTGGATTCCGACGTTGCTGAGGTGTTGCACTAGGGTGCGGTGGCAGACAGTGTCGAAAGCCGCGGAGAGGTCTAGGAGGATGAGGGCCGCTGTTTCTCCGTTGTCCATCAAGACTCGGATGTCATCGGTGGCAGCGATGAGGGCGGTCTCGGTGCTGTGGTTGGCTCGGAAGCCGGACTGTGAGGGGTCGAGGGATCCGTTCGTCTCGAGGAAGGTGGCCAGCTGTTTGTTGACGGTCTTCTAGATGACTTTGGCTGGAAACGGGAGTAGCGAGATGGGGCGGTAGTTCTTGAGGATCAAGTGAGAGGATACTGTTCTTGCACAGGAGACACGGGGGAAAGGTGACAATGGCGCCATGCTGAGCAACTTAAAAAACAGCAAGGCACCTTTCTGTCACAAAATTATTTGAGCTCTTCAGGGAAGGAGCACCTAATAAGCAGTGAAGCCCCTGCTATTACTAACCTACTCAGCCCTCCCCAGACCTTCAGCTCAGGAGCACATGAACAGCAGTGAGGCACCTGCAATTAGTAAATTAATCAGCCCTCCCCAGCCCTCCAGGCCTCAGGGCAATGTCCTGGCAGGGGAGCACAAAACACAGCTGCTGGGTCATCCATGGTAGCCAGGGGGAGGCTGAGGTGAAGATGGTGCAAGTTGCAAAGATCACCTGGCCCCCACAGCGAGACCCATTCTTCCTCGCCCACTATTCCCTCGGCCGTTTTTCTCTGGACCCCGACCCGCCTTCTTATCCATTCCTTCATTTTGTACCCTTCTCCCTCGTTTCCCCCTTGACGATCCTCAAATGTTTCTTCCCTTTTCTGTTTTGCCTTTTCTCCATACCCTTGTATCCCTCTCACCCTCCCTTGGTGCTGTCACTGCATCCCCCTCCAACCCCACCTAATGGAACTCTGCATGAGAAAATTTTCTATGTGTGTATATATATGTATATAGAGAACTCCAATCACTAGTATATGAAGTAGACCTTTGTACTATCTACCATTCCTATGTGACTCTTAGAATATATCCATTTGTATCCCTTCCTTAGGTATTTAGAGATAACTCTAATCACTAGTATATGCAGTAGACCTTTATACTATCTACCATTCCTATGTGACTCTTTGAGTATATCCATTTGTTTCTCTTCCTTGAGTGACTTTACTACTTGTACATTTGCAATTTTTCTTTCTGTTTGTATCTCTTCCTTGTGTGACTTTACATCTTGTACATTTGCAATTTTTTCTGCTTTTATCTTTTATGTAACGCATGTAATCCTAAGTCCTTATGTTTCGCAACTGATTCTTATGTAAAGCGCTCTGACACCTTCTGGTAAAGTTCACGCTATATAAAATCGCATTAAATAAAAAAAAATTAAAAACTAACACTGTTCATGTGCTGCGAGGGGCCCCAGGGGGGCCGAGGTGAAAATGGCTCAAAGGCCTGAGAATCACCTGGCCCCCAGGGAGGCCGATTTTTGCAAACGATCACCCCCTCCCCAGCCACCCTCAGCTGGGCAGTGGGTGAAGGAGAGGCCACAGCGGATAATCACTGCACAGTGAAGCTGCATTCATTTCTCTGTGTCTGTCTCTGTGCCCTCTGTGGGCCGTTTTTTTCTCCCCTTTCCTAGTCCACAGAGATCACGAGACAGAGAAATTAATGCAGCTTCACTGTGCGGCTGGGATAGGGGAGAAAAAAAAACGGCCCACAGAGGGCACAGAGATGCTGGCCCTTCGGCCGATGCCCGAATGCCCGCATTGCCAATCCGCCCCTTGAGCAGACTCAACCTGAAAGTAAAGCTGCGCACACCTGCAATCGCCAGAGAACTGCCAACCGTGTAATACGAAGAATGGCACCAGGAATGGGCTCCAACCCTTACTGCAGGCACAGGGCACTGTAGATGTCATGTGGAAGTCTGGCCATCCCCCAGCCAGAACTGTGCTCGTGTTGTGAGGTCGGTGGTAAAAATATGAGAAATTGCCGAATTTAACAGTTCAGTGATTAAAGCTTGGGAGCTTGTTATCATGGCCCTGCGCTGCCCTCTCTGTGAAATGTCACACCCTGCCACCAAGAGCAGAGGCTTCAAAGGACAGCCCGGATGGGGGTAGGCGAGGGTTACATGCCCTGCCCTTTACAGGCAATCGGAGGTGCCTGCCATCCAGAGATAGGCAGTGAATCGTAGCCTTCATAGCACAACTGCCGTTACAGGAGAGAGAACACTGGACACTATTAACAAATCTACTTGAAATGCCTGTCCACTCAATCCCAGACAGATCTTTTCTTTCGGAGTCCGACCTCTCACCCATTTGTCCTCCGCCTGCCTCTTCACAAGTATGTGTTCACTTTCCAAGCCCCTGCCTATTGGCAGATTAATCAGTCTTTTCGATGAAATCCGCCCCTGGGCGCATTTCTCAAATGTTTCCCAACCTTGGGGCACACAGAGGCAGCTGGTTCAAGAGTGTTAGATTTGGGGGTCTCTAGGTGGCACAGGTAGGTACTTGTGACAAATAGGGACCCTTGCCACTAGTCAGGGTAAGGGGTTACACTCCTAAAATAACCCCAGTTCACCTGCTTGGTAGCTTGGCACGAGCAGACAGGCTTATCTCAGAGGCAGTGTGTAAAGCATTTGTGACCACATACAGTAACCCAGTGACAACACTACAGATCAACACCACACAGTTGTATATTAAAAATAAGTATTCTTTATATAGATTTAACACAAGACCATAAACGACAAAAATACACAGGTATTGGTAGTTTTAGCTTAGTTCAGTTCAGTTCTTAAGATGCAACACTTTGCGTCAATGTACCTTACGATGCATTGCGCTTCGTCAACAAGTAATGTTGCAGCGATGGAAATGCGTCAAAGTTCAGGTGCAAAGAAATAAAGATGTGAAGATCTTCTAGATGCGGAATGCTTCTCCGATGATGCGAGAAGTCTTGATTCGGTGCGTCAACTGCAGTGGCGACACCATTGTTCAGCAATGCGACAACAACAGCTCCAGAGGTGACACCCTTGTTCAAAAGTGCGACGGTAGCAGCAGCAACTGCGACACGCTTCCTCTTCATTGCGAGACGCTACTCTTGATGCGGTGCAATACGACAGCTCCAGCGGCGAACCCCTTGTTCAGAGATGCGACTGCAGCAGCAGCGGCGGTGACGCTCTTCTTCCTCGTTGAGTCGCGCTTCCAGCTCCTTGCGACATGCAGTCTCTCAGAAGGCCCAAAACAGCAGCATGCACTTCCAAAGCTCACTCTGGGGAGCTGGGGGGTGAAGTCTGTTGTCCCTAAGACTTCGATTCAGAAAAGAGGGTGGTGATGAACAGAGTGTCTGAATTAAGCAGACCACTCTTACCCAGTCCAAATATCAGGGCTTGATACATCACCGTTTTTTAGCACTCTGCACCATCCCAGCTCAGAACTTGGCTATATGCAAATTGGTCTGACCATGGCCCAGTGCATCATGGGAACAGGGCAGACCAAACTACCAAGCCAATTCTTATACTGGGAAGGAAACAAGCTTCCGGGGACCGGTTTCTGGCATTTCAGCCGTCTTCGGCCCGGCTTGCTTGAATCCTGTTTATGAGCAAGGTCCCTAAGACTTCAGCAGGAGGCAAGCTCTTTTCCAAGCCCTTGGAGATCCTTCACAAGTTGAAAGTAAAGCACACACAGTTCTTTCTTCTCTCTTTGGCAGTAAGGCAACCACTGCAGGACAATCCCCTAAGCAGCACTTCAGCTTAGGAATTGTCTCTTCTCAGTTTCTTCAGGTTCCTCTCCTCAGCAAAGGTTTCTTCTTGTAGTCCAAAAGTGATCTAATTTCTTGGGATCAGGGACCCAATATTTATACCCCAACATCCTTTGTTCTCTGGAGGGAGAGGGGCCTTTCCCCAGTCCAAACCAGTTCTGAAGCACTCTGTTTACAGGACTCCTTCTTTCCTTTCACAGTGCAGCGCAGAAACATCAGATGCCCCACAGGAAGTGGAGCCAGCATTGGAAAGGGAAAGCAACGCCTTGGAGCACTTTGTTAACAGCATTCCTTCTCTTCTTTCACTGTGCAGGGCAAAGACATCAGCCTCACCCCGGGAGGTGAAGCCAGCATTGTGGAAGGCCGGCAAAGCCCTATGAAGGTCCCAGGTACTACTCCTCCCACCCATCTAGATAAAGAACTCCCTTTTCACCACCACTGGGCTGACTCATTCTGTCTTTTGGAATTCCCTAGCCCTGTCGCTCAAATTCCAGACAAGGAATACACAACCTAACAGAGGCAGGCTTTGGATAGTTAGACAAGAAAATACCTACTTTCTAAAAGTGATATTTTCAAACACAAAATGTTAAAAACAACTTCACTAAAAGATCTTATCATTCTGAGTCCATGCCTACTAAACTCGAATTTCTACCATGTTCCCTGAGTCAGTTAGGATTATAAGAATGTAATAATCTAACTGCCCATTCTCGCCTATGGAGAACAGGTATCCTCACAATAGAGAAAAACGAAAATGGCTGAAAATCACTATTAGGACATGCCACACACACCAGGGCATGTCCTACCTTATACTTACAATGCACCCTGCCCTTGGGCCTACCATAGGGGTGTCTGAAATTAAGAAAAGGGAAGGTTTAGGGACTGGCAAGTGGGTGCACTTGCCCAGTAAGCATGGCAGTACCAGACTGCACACAGGCTCTGCAATGGCAGACCTTGACACATTTTACAAGGCTGCTTCTGTGGGTGGCACAACCAGTGCTGCAACCCCACCAGCAGCATTTGGATTCACAAGACCTGGGCACACTCAGTGTTCTGTACTAGGGTCTGACAAGTAAACGAAACAAGCCAATCATGGAATCACTAATCCATACATCAATTTACAATAGATTGAGCATATGCACTTTATCACTGATCGGCAGTGGTAAACTGCCCAGACTCATAAAACCAACAAAAACAGGTCTGACAAAATACAGGAGGAAGGCAAATAGTTCAGGGATGACCCTGCAAAAACGGCCAAGTCCAACAACGAGCGTGCGAGCGTGTGCGCAGGCTGCTCTTGCAACAGTGTGTTTTACTTTAAGGAGTGGAGAAGCCCAAAAACTTAGTCCGGCTACACCGGGTGTGAGCTGGGGTGGGGTGCTGGTGAAGAGTGTAGGGTAACAGATCAGACTACAGGTACAGGCACTGTTGTTTTTTTTACTTAGCATTGTGAGCATAAGCACTTGAAACATTTCTCAACAAAGAGCACAACAGATGTACCGTTATCATACTCCAGCTGAACACGAGTCAAGTGCCATTTTGTCACCACCCTCAATGATGACACCCAAGGCTGCCTGCCCCCTTCCTATGCCACTGTTGGGCGGGTATAGAGTCAAAATATTGAGTTTTTATTATCGACTAGACATAATATCGAGTAGAAAATATAGAATAGACATAATATCGACTAACAGAATATAGACTACCAAAATATCGACAAGAAAATTTTAATATCGAATAGAATGGACATAATATCGAATCAAAAACTATAGAATGGACATAATATCGACTAGACAGAATATAGACAACAAAAATATTGAATTTAAGGTAAGTTAATATTAATTTTTAATTTTTGTGTAATATAATTCTGTAGCGGGTTGTGGGTTTATTGGGGAATAGGGTGGGAAGTAATTTAATTATAATTAATTAAATATGTTATTTTATTTATTGGTATTTATTTAGAATTATTTGTTAATTAATTGGTAATTAATTAAAATATAATTGGTAAATAATTTTAAATGATTAATTGATAAATGTTAATTTTAGTAATTTACTTTCTGTAGAGGGTTGTGGGTTTATAGGGGAATAGTGTAGGAAGTAATTTAATTATAATTAATTAAATGTGTTATTTTATTTATTGGTATTCATTTAAAATTAATTGTCAATTAATTATAATTTGGTAATTAATTAAAATATAATTGGTAATTAATTTTAATTGATTAATTGATTAATATGTTAATTTTAGTAATTTATTTTCTGTAGCGAGTTGTGGGTTTATAGAGGAATAGGGTGGGAAGTAATTTAATTATAATTAATTAAATATGTTATTTTATTTATTGGTATTTTTTGGAAATAATTGTGAAATAATTATTACTTTGTGAATAATTAAAATATAATTGGTAATTAGTTTTAATGGATTAATTTATAATTATGGTAATTTTAGTAATTTATTTTCTGTAGCGGGTTGTGGGTTTATAGGGGAATAGGGCGGGAAGTAATTGATTATAATTAATGAAATATGTTATTTTATTTATTGTTATTTATTTAGAATTAATTGTTAATTAATTATTAATTGGTAATTTATTAAAATATAATTTGTAATTTATTGTAATTGATTGATTGATAAATATGTTACTTTTATTACATTATTTTATGTAGTGGGTTGTGTGTTTATAGGGGAATAGCTTGCAAAGTAATTTAATTGTAAGTAATGACATTTGTAAAATATTTTTTTGTGTCTAATTTTTATATTGTAAATTAATTTATTGGTAATTGGTAATTGGTAAATAATTAGTATAAGTAGGTAATTTTTATTATTAGTTAATTTTTATTTGTAATTTTAATTGATTAATTAATATATTTTATAAAATCGTAAAATATTTTAATTATTTTGTAATTGGTATTAATATTTATGTTATTTATATTTATATATGAAGTATTTACTTTCCCTACTATTGCACTCACTGGAGTGGGAATAGTAATTTTTAACCCTATGCTATCCAACGCTTTCTCTACTGTTGCACTCTCTGGAGTAGGAATAGTAATTTTTATGCCTACGCTATCCAACGCTTTCCCTACTGTTGCACTCACTGGAGTGGGAATAGTAATTATTACCCCTACGCTATCCAACGCTTTCCCTACTGTTGCGCTCACTGGAGTGGGAATAGTAATGTTTACCCCTACGCTATCCAAAGCTTTCCCTACTGTTGCACTCTCTGGAGTGGTAATAGTAAATTTAACCCTCTCACTATCCTACGGAAAAAAATATTGTATATGTTTTTTTAATAATTTGTGTATGTATATATATATATATATATATATATATATATATATATATATATATATATATATATATATGTTTTAAAATATATATATTTTTTAAAGTTTCATTAATTATTTATTAATTTTAAGTTTATTTTATGTATGTTTAAATTAATTATATTTATTATTATATTAGTTTTAAATTACTTTTAAGATATTTAAAAAATTCGATTTTTGACTGTCTATATTTTTTCCTATCTATATTTTCGAGTCGATATTTTTGTACTTACCTGTTTGTAGATAGGAAGTCGATATTCTGGCATTCGATATTTTTACCTCAATATTTTGGCAAGTCTATATTTTGACTGTCGATATTCTGTCAGTGATCCTGTTGGGCGCCCCAGAAAAGGGGGGGGGGAGCCGTGGGAACCAAGTCAGCACTTCTCTCACCAGCTCGGAGAGTGTAGACGAGCTATGGGGAACTGGATATCAGTGCTATGGAAAGCCCTTTGTTGCTCTCCCATCATTCAGCAAGCTGCAAAAGTCACCATTGAGCGCCCCAGAAAAAGGGGAGGCACCAGCAGAGACCAAGAGGGCGCTTCTCTCACTGGCTCGAGGAGAGTAAACAGCACAGCACAGCAACTTTTATTTTGAAGCTGCATTGTATTTTATTTTTACTTTTTTTTGTAAATGCTCCCAATCTCTTTTAATTGATTTAATGCAATTGGTTCAATGGGAGCACACTAAACCTATAACCCCCAGAAAAAAGTAGGTTGTCAAATAAAAGCACATTCCAGTAAACTATTACTAAACGCTGCTGAACGTGTCCTACAAAATGTATTTCAGTCTTGAAAGATCTAGATGTAATGTAGCTTGTGTCAGCTACAGAGTTAGCAGTCACTTTCTTGCTCACTGAGAGGGCCAGACCTGCCACACTGACACCCTGGCATTTTCCAAATGTGCTGTAGGTTATGTGCTGCATTCAGAGCAGGAAGGGTTGCCATGACCCAACCAACCCCCATGACACAAATACTGCCATGCAATTTGGAAAGGAAAAATGAAGACTATACTAATCTTGGCCGTCCAGTAATACCGATCCAATGAAAAGTTACAACCCTAACAAATCCTACTAAGTGGAAAATTTGGGTAAGGTAGTATTCACACTCCAGACCTGCCGTATGTGGAAACATGATGTTGAAATATGGACACGTTAAAAGGATTTGTACCAATTTATTATTGTGTGGCCTATGGTCCTACAGTGTACAATTTTCAGTCCTAAATATTGTAGCTCATTATTTTGAAACAAGAAATTTCACATCACACTCTACACTGCAGTAACTTTGGCCATTTGTAATTTACTTTGGTAGAGGGGTTCAGACATGGAAATGGAAGTTAAATTGCCCATGACCACATAGTTCAACAGGCAAAGATCTAGATCTGAGGTACTCCTCTCTAAATGCAAGCCTGATATCATTGATTTCATCTGTGACAATTTCAGCCAAACCTGGCTTCCTTTCTACTTTCCTTCGCATTCTAGCTCATGTAGTTTTCTTTTACCATTATTAGATTCAATCTATACGGTTCAACACGGGAAGTGCTCTTCAACTAAAATAAAAATCACTCTTGATTGATGGGCCACTAGTTACTATCTGAGCTACTAAGCAATTATATGAATATACATATGTATATGCTGTCATGGGGCAGGGAAGGGAGGCAGCAGCATTTCTTCATCCCCAGTATTTCACATAGTAACCTTATTTATTTTGGAAGTTGTCATTTTTTAAAAATTTTAATTTCAACAATTAGTCTGCTCATAACTAGCTTAAAACTCACGTTCAAGGCTTTAAAATCTGGATCACCATAGGAACCATCACTGTTGGACTTTGCCCTTTTTGCAGCGTCATCCCATATTTTTTATTAGCCTTCCTCTTGCATTTTTCTGACCTGTTGTTGGTGGTTTTATGACTCTGGGCACTTTACCACTGCTGATCAGTGCTAACGTGCATGTTCTCTCTATGGTAAACTTGGTAAGATTGGTCTACACCTGTTTGGCATATTTAATTTACCTATCAGTCCCTTGTACAGTGGTGTCTCATATACCCAGGGCCAGTAAATGTAATGCTACTGGTGGGCTTGCAGCGCTTGCGCCACCCACTAAAGTAGCCTTTCAAACCTGTCTCAGACCTCTGCCGCTACAGGGCCTACGGGCCCAGTTTGCTGCTGCTGTGACGTGGCACATAAAGTGGTTGCCATGTATGTGACTCGCCTGTTACCACATATCAGTCACCCCTAAGGTAGGCCCTAAACTCTGTGGGCAGGGTGGGGTGTAGATAAAAGGAAGGACATGTGCCTTAGCTGTCTGGCATGTCTGGTAGTGATAAACAGCCTATTTGGTTTCTTACTTCTGTGAGGCTGCCCTCTCATTTGTATGCATTGGGGGATTCCCTGATATATGCTTCAGTGGTAATTCCTGACATGAAAGGGGTAGCGTCATCGAGTTTGGTATGTTTCCAATAGTTGTGATAAATCCTGCATACTGGTGTTCGCTGATTTATTATCACAATTTTTTAGAAATGCTACTTTTAGAAGTAGGCATTTCTGTGTGCTATGTGTCTTGGTGCCTGCCTGTTGTGTGTTGACTGTCTGGCCTTGGAGTGACAGGGGCTGGGGAGGTGCAGTGGCTCCAGAGAGTCTGGATGAGTCACCGCTAGGCTGAATAGGCCTGGTCTGCATTTGGAGTAGTTGGAGGACTAGCACCTGAATAGGGCTGTGCCTGCCATCCACAATGATGGCTCCTCCCCAATGTGGTGTGTCTGGGGTCAGGGCTTACACCTAAAATGTGTTGTGCACTGAAAGAATAATTTTAAGTGCCCCGCCCAGAACTGGTTTTGACTGGATCCAGGGCCCGATACCAGGGCAGAACAAAGACTTTGTGGACTATAAATATTGGGGCTGTGACCCCATGTTTTTGAGTTTTTCTCGGGACTGAAGACACTTCGTGGGACTTGGAGCCAGCTGCTGCTGGCTCAACAGACTGTACCAGAGGAGAAACTCTGAGGCTACCTGGAGGAACCGCCACGTAGACTTTTCCCTGTTTGCTGGCCTGCTGCCTGTCTTCCTGACTCTGCGTGCCCCCAGTTTTCTCAAAGGAGCTCAGCGCAGAGTGAGCGTGTGGACTGCTCCCAGGTTTCCCTACAGCTAGGGATTAATTTCCTTGCCATTAAAAAGAGCAGTGCAGGGAGAGCATCTCCTACTTTGTCCATGACCAGCGCCAAAAAGCGCTGTATTGCCGGCTTTGACAGTGAGGTGTGCTACCATGTCTTTCCCTGTGTGCAGACAGCACTCCTACTTTGGCCGCCTTTGTGTCGCAAGCTGTAAAGCTGGATTTCCTCCTTCAGCCCCCTAAAGGGGCCGCAACCTTTTTTTTTAAGTAAGTAACTAAAACTTTATTGCATGAATTAAAAAAAAAACCTTGCACAATACAAAAGATAAAACAATTTTGATACTTATTCAATTGATAGGATTATGAGTAAAGGGCGCCCGCAACCTGTGACGGTAGAGGGACTGGTGGTGTCCCACAGCATCGCCTGACTGCCGGGAACAGCAATGCCGTCTGTCAGGGATCCCCCCTAAGCAGGGTCCCGCCTCAACTTCCTGAAGGGAAAGATCAGTGCCGGCACATGACGGGCAGATAAAGAGCTCCACATCATGCTGTGGGCGGGTGCGAAGGCCTGCCGGTCATTATGGGTAACAGGTGAGAGCTCCGGGCCTATGAGCGGCCAATACCGAAACACTGGTAAGAAGTCCCAGCAGCTGCTGAGGTTTCCCGAGGTCACGGGCAGCCGCACTTTTTCATTACCTCAGCGGGGGACCCAGGTAGGACTCCCTGCTCTCAAGGCCATTTTCTGGAGGAAAATACAGCATCGCTCTTGGTAGGGTCACGGCTGGCCACATTGGCCTGAGCCTTCTCTGTGGTCGTTGGACAGATCACCTAGAAGCCTATGCAGGGAGGCGGAGGAGATGGCTGCGAAATTTTTCTGCATACAGATGATTAGGCACTGATGTGGATATATGTAATGATGATTCTTACGCCTACTGCCTGAGCTGATGTTGTGTCATACTGCGCAGTTTATGCCCTGAGTCATACACGTCTGTTGGGTTGCATTACCCAGGAAGGCACCTAGATGTGCAGTAATAATGATATGCCTATGCATAAGGTGGGCATTAGGTATTTTTTTTTTGTACTAAGGAATTGAGGTAAGGTGAAGCTTGGCCAGTGTTAATTCTGTGCATGATGCAGAGGGCCTTGAATTTTGTCCGGTTTTCAATACGAAGCCAGTGCAAAGTGCGTAGAGAGTTGGAGGTAGGGGATAAGGCGGGTAATTTGCAGAGTAGTCGCACTGCCATGTTTTGAACAGTCTGCAGTTTACGGATCACCTCTTTCCCCGGTCCCAGGAGAAGGATGTTCCTGTAGTCCAGTCTGGAGGTGATTAAGGCCTGGACTACGGTTTTCTGAGTGTCTAGTGGAAGCATCCATAAGATTTTGCGCAACCACTTAATGATAGTGATGCAAGTGGAAGAGGTTTTGATCACATGATTTTTCATGGATAGTTGGTCGTCAAAGATGACGCCGAGGTTATGTGCTGTTTTAGACGAGGTGGGTAAGGAGCCCATTTGAGAGGGCCAGTGTTGGGGTCCCCATAGGGTGGTGTTATGACCAAACAGAAGAAGTTCTGTTTTGATGCAGTTTGTTGTCTAACATCCAGGCTGCGATGTTGCTCAATCCTGTACAGAGGGAGGAGGAAGGCGAGTGAGAGTCAGAGGAAAGAGAGTAGATGACCTTGGTATCATCGGCGTACGAGTAGATAGTGAGCTCAGCTTGCTCCGCAATAGTCGCCAAAGGTCTTACATAAAGATTGAAGAGCAAGGGGTTCAGGATGGAACCCTGCGGAACACCGTACGCCGATGTGAAGGTTTGAGAGACAGATGAGGAGGAGAAAACCTGAAAGGTGCTATTAGACAGAAAACTAATGAACCAGTTGAGTGCTGTGCCGGTGATACCAGAAGATCTAAGGGCGTTAATGAGAATGGGGTGGGAAACGGTATGAAATGCGGCACTCAATTCAAGCAAAATGAGTGCCACTGTTTCCCCCCTATCTACTCGGGCACAGATGTTTTCGGAGACCCCTAGTAGAATGGTTTCTGTTGAGAAACCAGATCTGAAACCGGATTGAGATGGATGTAAGCCAATACTTATTTTCAGTTCCCAGAATTAAAAAAGCCAGAATGGGTGGCCGCTCTTTTGCCTGGCTTGCCCCTTCTCTCTGGAACTCTCTTCCCCTCCAGTTACAAACTGAACCCAATCACCTTAGGTCTCGCAAACAGGTAAAAACTTGTTTATTTAATATCTAACAGTCCTCTTCTGCCTCTCCCCTCCCTCATCATTTTGGTTTTAGCGCCGGGAAACCTACGGGTAGATGAGCGCTTTACAAACTTAATTATAATAATAATAATAATTAGGTGATTATTGGCCAGATGTAGGTAAATCTAATTTACCGACTCATAAATACCGAATCATACCGATTCGGTATTTATGAATCGGTAAATTAGAAGGCGAGAGAAGTAGGTAATTTGTTATTTTGAAGTACCGATTCTGTAACATTCGGTATTTACTGATTCGGTAAATACCGAATCGGTATTCCCCATTGATTCCTATGGGCTTTGGAGCCCATAGGAATCAATGGGGAATACCGATTCGGAATTTACCGAATCGGTAAATACCGAATCCAGCAAGGGTGCAGGGGGTGTCACTTTGACACCCTCTAGCACCCAAAGTGCAGGCTTGTGTGCCATGTGGCACACATACATGCCCTAAGGGCATGTCTGTGTGTCACATGGCACAGGTGTGCATGCACAGATGTGCATGCACACCTGGATTCGGTATTTTACCACCCAATAGGATTGGGTGGTAAAATACCGACTCTTAAGGGCCTGTGGCACTCTGTGGAGTGCCACCTACATCTTGATTTACCGAATCTGTTAAATTACCGATTCGGTATTTTACAGAACCGGTAAATTTACCAATTCGGTAAATTTACCGATTCTGTAAAATACAGGCCCCTACATCTCAAAACTCAATTACCGGTCGGTAACGGCCGAAATCGGCCGTTACCAACCGGTAATTGGCGACCTATATCTGGCCCTATGTGATGTGTTTACTTCACAAGTCATTTATATTACACTTCTGATTAAGCACTCATGTGGATATCTGCGGCCACTGTTTGCGCAAGGTGTATGATATGTGTTCTCCTGCAAGTGTTTACTAAGGTGCACTGATAACTAGATGCATGCATAATGTGCTATGTTGTTATTTGGCTTGTGCCTAATGCTTTGTGTCGAGTGCCATATTACCAGTAGTAACTGGTCGCCCTGACTGATGTTATGGCAGTGGGCCGATTGGCCTAGTGATTTATGTAAATCCCTGTAAAGTCATGACAAGTGTCTGGTGGCACAGTGTATACATCAGATTATGTTCTAATGCGTTTTTTAGATAAAACAAAGGCTATTTTTCTATAACCTTGAGTGGAGTTTCGTTTGTGGTGTGCCTAGTGCGGCACTGCTGTGTGAGTGTGTTGCGCATACGCATGCCCTAGCCAACCAGAAATCCCATTTCTAACAATCAACAATAAATTGTTTCTCAGATGGGGACAAGTTAGAATGCCTCACTGAAAACAGGCCTAGTACTAGAAACATTTAAGCACATCTGTGATTCTGCTGTTAAAATCCGGGAGCTGATCCATCATCACCAGCTATTTTCATATGATTTTGGGGCTCCAGGCAGTAACTAAAATTGTGGAAACTCATTTAGCAAGTTAACTTAGATTCCCTTTAAAGGGCAATGACATTTTGAACGGCTATCAGGTGTGTGTTTGCACTAGCAGAAGAGTTGAATCAGTACTAGTCTCAGTTCCGGATGCCTAGTGCAGTGTTGGTGAACGGAGGAGGGTCAGGGCCCTGATCATATTATACCACTTTGTGACATATGGCACCAGTGACAGTTTCAGTACATTGAAGTTTGGGGTACCGTACTCCCATGGTTTAAGTCTCTTCTTAAGTCTTTGACTCAGTAAATGTCTCTCCTCTTATACCTCTACAAAGTGGTGCACCTCACAGGTCTGTACTACTTCCCAGTTTCCTAAATAACTATGTAAAGCCACTAGTGGACTCATCCAGTCACAAGGCCTTAGTTCTTACGTTTACGTTGGTAATAGTCAGGCCAGCCACGAATAGATGATCAACTGGGAGGATGAACCTCTAAGACGTTTCAAAAGTGTATGGAAAAGATTAACTGCTGGATGATTTGTTGATGGTTCAAATAGAATTCTGCGAAAAGTCAGGTTCTGTCAGTGGGGGTCAGAAGGACGTCAGCCTTCTAGCCTGTAGATTTAGAGGGAGGGTTGGCAAATACTCGTGTAAGTGGCATGTTCAGATTTGAATCTCTACTTTCTGTACATTGCACCTTTTCAAAGTATTTGTGAGAGTTGTACTTGGGAGGAGGTACCTTGGGAAATAATGGGTTACTGGGTTGCAACAGTCACTTCTGGAGACTTTTACCTCTGGTGTCCTGGTACTATCTTATTATTCAACCTAAAACACAGCACCAGTTATCCCTCTACTATATGACCCTCTGGGCAGGACCGTCCAAGGCTTACCCTCCTGCAGGCTAGAAACCCGGGTATCAATAACACAACATATTTGAAATCAATAAGTCAATTCCAGCAAGTGTATTATCTTAAAAAAAGACGTACAATAATCTTCACACACAAATAAATGGTACAAATTAAAACATACAAAAGTGCCGTAGAACAACAAACAGATCCCATTAGCCTCTACTGAACTAAACACTCAACAAAATATTATTGTGAAACTCTTTCACAAGGCTAAACAATGCAAACATACTTCTGCGATGCCAACTCAATGCCAAGAACACCAGTTTTTGGGAATCTCTGCTAGGCTCCAGACTCACCGAGCACAATCTACAAACGTTCTGGGCGGCTCCATCAAAAAGTATGATATCCCCAGTACAGACGTAATTCTGGCTACTACACCAGGCATACTGGACACCTGCACGCCTAGCATCATTAGGCCTGATAGACAGCGACCGCTGCTGGAATTGCAGCTCAGAAAAGGGGGACCTCGCACACCTCATCTTCCACTGTAGCAAGGTCAGCAAATTCTGGAAGAAGGTGTTCGACTTCATTAATAAAGGCCTAGGGTGCACTCTAAAACAGGAATTTGCCACTATCACCACAGCACACATCTTGGCAGACATAGCCACACAACACGACAGATATCTCCTAGAGTTCATCCTGATGACAGCAGTTAAAACAGTGCTAGCCAAATGGAAAGACACCACCAAAGCCACATTCAAGGGATGGCTGAACTGAGTGACGTATCTCAGAGGAGCAGATAACATGGCACTAAGACTCACTCCTTGGAGAAATCCCAACAGAGAGATGTGGTCAACACTAGACAAATTCCTAATCCCATACAAACCCCCATAGACAACGGAAACACGGTACACCAGCAGAAAACACCCCACAAGGGGCCGGAGGTCTGTCACCAAAAATAACCGCCAGGCATATACCTGTTTTATGTTATATTATATGTATCAACTAGACAGGCGACCAAGTGCAATTACCCTTGTTGTCCAATGTTATATGCGAGCAAGCTGGGAAGGCAGGCAGGCAAAGACCGGAAACCTACAGCCTGCCTACATCCGAACAATTGATCACTGCCACCGCTACAAGGAGTTTGCCCAAACGCGAATGTCCGCTAAACCTGCTACATGTTATATGTCAAATCGTATTCTGTAATGTGTAAATACCAATAAAAATAATTCCCCCCCTCCATAAAAAGAAAGTTTATTGTTGAGTCTTCCTGGGGTCCTCTCGGCTTTGTTCTATGCTATGTAGTGAGAGGCGTTCACCAGCGCATGTGCAGGAATGGTCAGAGCCGCCTGGGTGGAACAGTCACAGTCTCTTCTCTTGTCAGACTGGTGCTTAAAACTACAACTATGTAGTGCTTTGAGACTGGTGCCAAGTGTTACACGGAGAGAGGGAATTCTGTGCCTGCAATTTGCTTTGGAATTCCTGCTGGCTTCCTTTGAATTTTTGTTGTACCGACCATATGCTTCTTAAGGACCATTCACAAGCCAAGCTGTGTGGAGGTTTATGACCAAGTCCTGCAGGAGAATTTATAAGCAGTAATTGGACACCACACAATGGTGTTAGATCAGCACACGTAGAGTGAGGGTGCAATGGATGATTGAAAGAATTAGAGGAAGCTACCAAGCTTCTACAGTGTCCTGAAGTAAGCCCCACAACAGACACAAACAATGCTGGTAGCACATGCTTGATTTCCAGGGGAAAAGAACGTGCTGGTAACTCCACAGCCTTTCTCAGCACAAAGAAGCATGAACGGTCCTTCATTACGAGTTAAGGGCTAAATTCCGATCCCTGTGCAAATTATTTGTATTTATTTATTTTGGAGTTTTATATAGCGCTAGCCAGACCCGAAGGTATCGGAGCGCTTTACAACTTTTGGTGAATAACAGTTGATTATACAAAGAGTGGAATATACATACAGTGTTCAAAGATGGGTCATTACTCATAAAAGTCATATATGATTCGAATGCAGAATAGCTGTGGAGGCGATAATAGTCGGGGAGAGTAATGAGCGGGTTAAGAATAAGATGCTGTAGGGAGTTGGTCTTATCAAAGTTACTGGATCCTCAGTTGATGTCGGATCGGTAAATTGTAAGACTTTTGTCATTTTGGGAGAGCTCGATTGAGGAAGAGCACTTTTAGCTGGCATTTGAATTCTTTAAAGGAAGGGTTAGTCCTGGTATGTACAGGGATGGCATTCCAAATTCTGGGTGCATTTCCAGAGAAAGATCGTGACAAGGTCATTTGTTTATGGGTTTTTGTAGGGATAAGTAGCATAGTGTTGGTGCTCCCGAGATTTCTTGTCTGTCCCGCTTTGTTGAGTTTAGCAGCTAGATAGGAGGGTTTGCCAGTGTGGAGAGCTTTGTGGGTGAGACATGCAGTCCTGAAGTTGGCACCCAATTCTATTGGGAGCCAGTTGAGCTCTTTGAGAGCAGGGGAGATGTGATCGTATTTTTTTTTTACCCCATCACCATTCTGGCTGCTGCATTTAAGGTAGATCTAAGAGGAGCAAGGTAAAGCTTAGCCGTGCCTGTGAGGGTGGCGTTCCCGTAGTCTAGTCTGGATAGCACTAGGGATGTTGTGACTTGCTTCAGGTAATTTGGAGGGATGAAGGGTTTAATTTTGTTTAGTAGTTTTAAGTTGAAGAAGGCACATCTTGCGGTCTTTTTGATGTGCTTTATCATGTCAAGGTTGGGGTCTAAAGTTATTCCCAGTGACTGCACAGTGTCTGCCGGGATGAGAGTGCAGGTGAGCGCATCAAGAGACTTTATCCATTCCGTGATTCGGAGGGTCTGCTCTTTGTTAGCTATGAGGAGGATTTCCGTTTTGTCCTGGTTAAGTTTCAGATGGTTTTGGGACAGCCAGTTTTGGACTTTAATTAGGGTATCCTTAAGTCTTTGCATATCCGCTATGGAGGGGGTTTCAAGGTAGATCTGGGTGTCATCGGCTTAGAGGTGAAAGGATATGTTGGCTTTTTTGAGGATGATGGTGAGAGGCTCCATGTAGATGTTGAACAGTGTGGGTGAGAGAACTGAACCTTGGGGGATGCCTCTGGTTATAGGGTGTAGGTCAGACGTGAAGTCTTAGATTTTTTTTCTTTTGGAGCGATTTTGCAGGAAGGAGGTGAACCATTGTAAGACCACCCCATCTGCTCCTACCCTTTCTCTGAGTATGTTGATGAGTAGATTGTGTTCAACTGTATCAAAAACCGCTGAAAGGTCGAGGAGTATAAGTAGACAACAGTGATTTATGGATGTCATCAATGACATTTAGGATGGCAGTCTCTGTGCTGCATCCTTTTCTGAAGCCCGATTGGTGTGGGTAGACGAGATTGTTGATGTCCATGTGATGGGAGAGTTGGCGGAAAACATATTTTTCCAGTCGTTTTTCTAGGAATGGGAGATTGGAGACAGGCCTGTAGTTGTTGAGATCACTTGGGTCAGCGCCTCCTTTCTTCAGTAAAGGTGTTACCTGGCTTATTTTCAAGCAGTCAGGCATGCTTCCTGTTTTCAGGGAGCTATTAATAATCTCCGATCAGCGAGGGACTAGGGAGAGTTTGAGATTTTTAGCCAGTTGGGCGGGGAGGCTGTCCTCAGTGTGAGAGGAAGGCCTGAATCCAGTAGTCAGGTCAATAATTTTGTTTTCATTTATGGGTTTGAATGTTATCCAGTCTTTAGTGGATTGTCTGACTGGTATCATGTCACCTTTGTAGGGTAGCAAGCCTTCATTGGTAGGATGGAGGTGATCCTTGAGTGAGAGCTCAATCTTTGTTATTTTTTCATTGAAGAAATTGGCAAATCTATCAAAAAGATCTTTGGAAGCCGGAATTGCAGAAGGTGGTGGTTTGAATGTTTGTTGTCTAATGATGTTAATTAGTTCTTTGGGGGCGGATTTTAGCATTTTTGAGTGCACCATAGAAGAAGGTGGATTTTTCATTTATGATATGCTTTTTATAGTCCCTACGTTCCTTTTTGAGTTGCTCCCGGTAGGTTATTGAAGAGTTATTGCACCAAATTCTTTCTGCAGCTCTTAGTTGCCTTCTTTCCATGTTAGGGACAGTGCTGAACCATGATCTTGATGTTAGTGGCTTGTCAAGTCAAGTCAAAAGATCTTTATTCGGAATAAAAAACATCCATAAAAGTGCAAACAAGAATATGATTAAAACAATGCAGTACAATAATGACATTTGGGAAACAAATCTAAGAACAATCAGACATAGTCAATTTCGATTTCACATCTACACGCAAATTGTCCCTTCTTATTATAAAAACAGCTTTATACACAATTTAAAAAATACACAGTTAAAAAATTCATTTTGACAAACATAATTTAAAAATGGATGGGTAATGACAGCATCGTAAGTGAGTCCACATTAAAACATTTTACGAAGAAAGAGAATGTGCAAATAAGAGATTCTCTAAAGTGCATAAAAAAGTGCAGTGTGCAATTATTATACCTCAGTATATAAAGTGGCTCGTGATCTGACGGCAGCTTTAAGGAAGCAGCTCACCCTGAATATTACTTCATCCGATCCCAGTAATAAAAAAGACCTCAGTGCTATTTTAAAGTTAGTCAGTTCATGTTTTCTACAATAAGGCATTAAATAATGAATGGAAAGCTTTTTGTAAAAACCACAAAAGAACAAGAAGTGCATAAGGCTCTGTTTCATGTTAGGGTTACATGGACAATTCAGAGTTTCTAGGTGTTTATTGTAACCCAAAGGGAAATTTAGTAAGTTTACTATGCTCCCATCTCGGAAGCGAAACAGTAAACTCCTATTCCATCTGCCAAGATGCAAACGTAAATACCTGTAGGGTGGGCCAGGATGTTTAATGTGGGGTTCAGAGTAGCCCATGTATTTTATAACAGTGCATTTAGACAAGTTCTTCCTTTCCTGCTCTTCTCTATACAGATCATATAGTGCCCTAAGAATAATGGTCTTATGGGAACTTCTTTTTTCCGTTTCAAGGGGGCTATTTGGTCCAGCAAGGCGATCATAACTGAGTTGTATTGAGAGGTAAGTTCTGTTTTGGACCTATCATCTGGGGTGGAAGGGGAAAGTGTATTTAGCCTTTTTTCTAGTTCTTCAAGGGGGATTTCTCTCAGGTTCCTCGTCCAGTGAAAGTGATTGTGTGTGCTATGCAGTCGATGGGTCTTTTGATTGATATGAAAGAGAACAAGATGGTGGTCTGACCAGTCAACAGGGAGGGTACAGTCAATGGTGATAGCATCTTCGTGAGCTATGATGGCATACGGGATTGAGCCTTTGTTGTGTGTTTGTTCGGTGCAGTGTTGGGTCAAATTGTTATTGTGAAGGAGTTCATTTAGAGTGTGTATCAGAGGGTTGTTTGCCACGTTCCAGTGAAGATTTAGGTCTCCTAGAATTATCTAATTTGCATCTGATAGTGTGCAGTAAGTGATCAGGTCTGCCAGGTGTTCTCCAAATGTGGGAGTGTTGCCTGGTGGATGGTAGAGGAGGTGACAGTGAAGCATTCTGTTGTCAGACATCTTAATGGTGGCGGTAAGATATTCCAATGTATTGTATTTGAAGGAGTCCGTTTCTGTTATGCAGATGTTCTTTTTATGTATGATTGCTGTCCCCCCACCTCGCTGTCTTTGTTGATGATTGAGAACCCCGGTGGTACAAGCATGTCAAAGATAGGGGGTGAGGATTCGTTCAACCAGGTTTCTGTGATGAATGTGATGTCTATGTCGTGTGTTAGGATGCAGATCTGCAGTTTATGAGCATGCAGTTGGTCGCCTTCTTGTTGTTAAGCTTTTCCTTTGAGGGGCCATGAGAAAAGGGGTGAGGTGAGCTGTAGGTCTTGCTGTTCTCTGTGCTGTATGATCTCTCCCAAATCCAGTGATCACTTGGATCACAGCCATAAGAATAATGGTGAGGTGAGCAGGAGGTCTCAATGTTTTTGGAGCTGTATGTTCTTTACCAAATCCAGTGATTATTTGTATCACAGAGCTAGGGATGGCAGTAGGAGCTGGTTTATAGGATTCAGCGAGATTTCTCTCCTTTTGCAGGGACATTGTAGCACTGGTACCTTTGGGCTGGGCCTATGTGGTAGTGTTTTAAGGGGGGTTGTCATCTATCTGTGTCGTGGCGCCTTGTGGAGGTAGGTGTGTTTGATGGGTCTGACTGTGTGTGTGAGGGGTGGGTGTTGGGTGGTGGAAGAGGTGCAGTTAGATAAGATTTTATTAATACGCTGTATGACTATTTCTAGCTGGTATTCCAGTCATGCCAATCTTTCGGCTGTACTTATGGTGGAAGGGGTGGGTGAGTTAGGGCTCTGTGTGTCCCGCGACTCGCCTACTATGCATGGGGGTATTTGGTTGAATTCGGGGGGAGCTTATTTGTGTGGGTGTGACTCCCTCTGTTTCTAGTATCTGTGAGGTTGTTGAGGGATTTTGTGGGGGCTGGATGTGCGAGGTTAATATGGGAATTAAGTGGCGGTTTCACTGGTTTTAAAGCAGGAGGGGAGTTTGGGGCTGTTTTCTGCGGGCCGGAGTTGTTGGTAGCTAGTTGGGGGTATTTGGGGAGGGGGAGACTGTTGAAGGGTTGTAGTGTGTCCTCATGAACGAGCCTTGTGTTTGGTGTGTCTAGGAGGGATGAGTTGTGTGCATTGGGGGATGGGTTGTGTTTAACTGGGCCTTGTGTGCCTGCTAGTTGGGGGTACTGGAAGAGGGGGTGACTGGAGAAGGGCTGAAAAGTAGCATCTTGTCCGAGCCTTGTGTTTGGCGTGACTAAAAGGGATGAGTTGTGGGCACTGGAGGTGGATAAGCGGCGGATGGTGAGGAGGGGGGAGAAAGGTTGGAGTGTTGGGTTTGAGTCGAGGGATTGTTTTGATAGTTTTCCAGGGACGGTTAACTCGAGGATGGGGTTACTTTCGAGTGAGAGTGGGATAGGTGGGTGAGAGCGATATGTAGAGTGGAGAAGAGTGAGTCGAATGCATCCAAGTTGTCAATAGCTTGCTTGGATCAGGGCTGTTCCATTGCTGTAAATGGTTGTGAAGGTGTTGCCTTTGCATGTGAGGAGGTTCGGCATTAGGTAAGTTAGTTTGCAGCTGAGAAATGTGCTGATAATTTTAGAGATGTGGAGGTGGGATCTGAGAGTGGAGTTCCATCCTGCCGGATTCTGGGTGTGGAAAATAAGGTCCATTTTTTGCGTGCATTTTGAGGAGCAGTGGTATCAGTAGCGGTCGGCAGTAGGTGTTTCTATAGGGCGGTGACGTGGGCAGGAGGAGGGGCAGGGTGGGGGGAAATAAGGTATGGATTACGGAGTTTTACAGGTAAGTAAACATTTAAATACATAAAACGAATTTCGTTGCGCGCACTGCATCACATTTGGTGATGCAGTGTGCGCAACGAAATTCGTTTTATGTATTTAAATGTTTACTTACCTGTAAAACTCCGTAATCCATACCTTATTTCCCCCCACCCTGCCCCTCCTCCTGCCCACGTCACCGCCCTATAGAAACACCTACTGCCGACCGCTACTGAGTGGTATATGTCTGCAATTAGTGTTTCTTGGTGCTGTTTTATCATCCTATGTTTAAAATTCTTTTTCGCTTTAGGTGAGAGGTTGGGGGGTAGATGATGGAGAAAGAGTTCTGGCCATGGGGTTCTAAGCCATGTGCTGATTAGACTCAAAGGGGTGTTAGACTGACCTGTGGTCTGTTTGTTCTGTTCTGTGGGTGCATTATTGATCTAATGAGGGCTAGGTGGTGGGGGAAGGAGGGTACAATCACAGAAGGATGTTAATTTCCAGGAGAAAATAGTGGCTGTCCGCCTTGTGTTCTTCAAACTGGGTTGGACTAAAAGTGTACTGTATTGTGTGGCGGTTCTTTCTGGATCGCTTGTTGATCGTACCAGGTTGTTCCTTAAGATTGAGTCGTCAGGATTTTCATGAGGTTAGTTGAGCCACTACAATAGTAACTTTGTTGGTCGGCGGCTTAGTGTGGGGTATAGAGTAAGAAATGCCTGCTAGCAGGACTGCACTACTATAAATTTCTTAAGACCTATGCTATTTTGGTTGATTTTCTAGCATTTAGGTTTATCTATTGACGTCACAGTGACCTGACCTGGAGCCTGGGGTGTGCGATAGCTGTGTTAGGGTGATTAACTGCGCTGCCCCTCTCTGAAGAAAAGGAAAAAAAAAGTTCAATGGTGTGCCTGAACTGGACTCGGGGGGCCTTCATTTTGTAGTTAGGCATCCGGGATGATAGTGTTGGAGCTCAAGGTAATAGTTATATTGACTCACTGCCTATAGGAGTATGCTGGGTTTTAGAAGTAGCTTCTCTTTGCGTTCGTACAAGTCGCATAATAATTATAACACCCTTGCAGTTTTCCCTGATATATTTCAGCAGTAAATTTATCTGGAGAAAAGGCCTAGGAAAAAGGCGGAATACACAGAACTTCATGTGTCAAAAAACGATTCAGCATGTGATGCCCTATTTTCATTAAAACATTAAAACAATTTTGAAATAGGAGGTATTTGCCACGTGTGGAAAATACTTCACCCTGGGGTAATACTATTTACCATGTGTTGTAAATACCTCACTCTAAGCTTACACACTCCTAATGATGCCCGCAGTGTGCTGTTTGTCTCTGCAGTGAGATGATTTGCACACTATCTATCTAAGAGCCTACTCCAGCATAAGGAGTCAGGCTAGGAATGCTGTTGTCATTGGTATTTAGACAGAATATTGGAAACAGAAATATCGTAGACCAAAATATTGTGTCAAGAATATTGAGGACACAAATATCCTGAAGATAAGTTTGTATAGGTAAGCACATTTTTACTATGCATACCTCCACATATATGTACCTTCACAATATATTTATCTTCAAGGTTATGGTAATGTAGAGTAAAAAATATTATATTGATACTATTTACGCTTATATTCTCAATATTTTGGTCCTCGATATTTTTTACACAAAATTATGTCCACTGATATTTCTGTTTCTGATATTCTGTCTGTGATCCGCATCCACCTTCTCTCAGACTAATGTGTATGGCAGTGTTCCATGTGCCTCCTTTGAAAATATTGTACTTAATAAGGAAGAGTAGATCGAGATAAAAAGCTTTCTTTAACTTGTATGCGCCTCACCTTCCATGAGACAAAGCCTGGCAAAACTTTATATTTTACAAGTGTTTTACTGCTGAAGCACATGGGAATATGGATCTGCAGTAAATCTACAGTACATTTACAGTTCTATGCTTGTATTTGACAACATCCCTGTGGGGCACACTTTTTAGCGCTATTTATGTTTCACTCTCCACATTGATTATACGGTATTTCAAGGATATAAAGTTCATTATTCTATTGTGTCTTTCCTGCACTTCCTTTTTCTACATTTTGTATGTTTCAACGTCTAACAGGATTGCTCATTTGTACATATAGATTACTACTACAGCATTGTTAATTCACTTGTTGGATGCTGCACTGTAGTTTCCTCTGAGATTTTTGTTTTTTTGGTCACAGGGTCAACACCATAGGGATGAAAGCAATCAGTTCTCCTCCACTATTTTTAGTTTCCCTAGCTGAGCCTCTTATTTGCAAGAAGGACCGGCTCAGGTCTTTTGACATTTATAAAAGAGCTATTGATGCTCAGTGGTGCAGAGCAGAAAGGAAGCAGTGCGTTCTTGAATGTTGATTAGTCATGGAGGGCAAAAGTATTTTTGAACATTTACCAAATGTACACAAAATTAAGCGCACAAGCATAAGTGGCTCCGCTCCTAGAAAAGAGGTTTGTTGCTCGTAAAATTATGAAAATGTTAGAAATGGGGTCTGTAGTTGGTAGAGGTATGTCCCCTGTCCAAGCAGGGGCCACACTCTAGTCAGGGTAAGTGTAGTACACACTAAGGGGCTGATTACAATGTCGGGCAGAAAGCCTGCTCCTGACAGTCAGATTCTCTGCGACTGTGTCGGAGACCTCTCAACCAACTCGGTTGGTTTACAATCCACCCCACCGATTACGATGGTAAACCAAGGGGTCATAACAAATCAGATCCTATAGGCTTTTGGAGGATTTGTGTCTGTCAGAACTGCGTGATACACCCCGATGGACAGCGTCTCCGACCTCTGGATTACAAAGTCGATTTCCAACAGCCTTTATGCGTCGGCCTGTCTGACATGAAAAGGATGTTGCAAAAACAAAGGGGATGATGGACGGAGTGTTGAACATTGCAAGCACTCACCACCAGTCAAATGAACGGGGTTTAATCCATTATCCTTCTTTAGCTCACTCCGCCACCCCAGTTCAGACATGGCCATATGAAAATCAGTCTGACCCTGTGCCTCTTGGGAACAGTCCAGCCCGAACTGCCAAGTCATGTCTTCCCTGGACTGTAAACAAGCATTCTGGGACCGATTTCTGGCTATGCTCACTTTGCCACTGGGTTCAAGCTAGCCTGGCTAATGACGGCTGATTAGCCAGAAATCAGTCCCAAGATGCTTGTTTCCGATACATAAGTGACCTCCCCTGTAAAACCCTGCACTGTGTGGCAGTCACAGAGGGGTGCCCGGGACGGGGTGCAGGGTTTTCCACACACATCCCATTTCCCCATGTCAGCCTGTGTTACGGCAGTTTGTTGGGCGGAACAGAAGCTCCCATAGGAAACAATGGGAATCCGGCTGAATAGCATCATAATCTGACCGGAGGAACCACCAACCGTGAGTTGGTTGGTCCCAATTCCAAGTCGGCGTCGGGAGAAAAGTTTCCTCCCAACATCGTAAGCGACCCCTAAATGTTTACCGGTGCTCACCCTCTGGTAGCTTAGCACAGAGCAGTCATGCTATATTAAAGAGGCAATGTCTAAAGTGTCTCTGCACACACACACTAGCAGAGTGAAAACACCCAAAAAGTACTCCACACCAATTTAGATGAATAGCCAAGTCAAGATATGAATTTTCAAAGATCATATAAAAATGCAGTGCTTAGAAGTTTATAGCTCCAAATGGTGCTATCTGATCGTACTTGACCAGGACAAATCCAAATGTTCAGTTTGACCACAGTGGAGCATGGACCAGAAACAGTAATCCTGCAAACCCCCATTACAGTATTTTATATGAGTCAGAAACCAAAGAGGAGGCATCATGCAAAGCAATTGAGGCATTGTGGATGCAGGTGATGCATCTGTTCCTGAAGGCGGTGCTAGATTGTTGAAGCTTTATTGCCCGGGAACGATGCATTGTGCAGAGGAGGTGATGCATCGTTTGCTGGTACGAGGCCTTTGTTCCGGAAGCTGACGTGGCATATAAGATGCGTTGATGTCAACTGCAAGGTGCATTGATTCTGTGGCATTGAAGTTAAACCACTGGGATGAAGGCGATACGTTGGTCAATAGCCATGCAGTGCCAGGGATGTGTTCAAGTCAGAATGGCGCACCACAGACACTGGGGTGTGTTATGCGGGATTCATGCTGTCATGGTTTTTGTTGGCGCTATGGCAAAGTCACATATTTTTCTCATGTTTCTGTGCGGAAAAGTTGTGGGATCACTGGGCCACCACACAGCATTCCTCCAGGTCTTCCGATTAAAATCGTTCCTCACATGTGTGGGTAGGCCAATAACCCAGGACAGAGATGGGCCCAAAATATATTGTGTAGACATCAAAATTATGCATCACAAAAGGACCTGGTTTTGCAAGAGAGGCACCTGCTAGGCGGCCGATTAGGGTAACCTAACAAATCCAGACATTTCTGAAAACTAGACAACTGGGGAAGTTCAGGGAGAGTGGCATGTGTGGATCCAGTGTTATGACCCGCCTTTCTAAACCGGCGTTTTTTTAAAACGTATACATGAGGTACGAGACACTCTAATCAGAGGTGGGTATTTTTAGGAATAACACAGGGTACGTTTATCTATCTTGATTATGTCTAGGTCATTGATAGATAGAGACTTGGCTTTTTTATGAAATATATTTTATAGCTTGAGGGTAGTCACTTTTGGTGAATGTTACATTACGGGAAGAGTTCTCCTCCACGTGCTTAAGGAGACATATCAAATATTATGTAGTGAACTTGGGCGGCTCCTTTGAGCCTGATATATAGCTATGTAATTGTAATACAGGACTACTGATGTTCTTGTGATCCTAAAATCCTAAAGGATCAGGGTACCGACCTGAGAGGACCGTAATCATCTGCTTAACAGATGTGAAGTTAGAGTTGGCATACAGAGAATGTGTTGGAGATAGGTATGTATTAGATCTCAGTATATGGATAGTGGGTATGCACATATGGGAAATTGCTATCTGAGATGTAGGGGTTGATCATTATGTTTATTGTCTACAGATATTATTCCCTTCACTGGTTTGACTATTATTGGCACAGTGTGTCCTTGGTTTTTAAATACAGGTAATTATGCCCTGGTTCTCTTTTCTAGAAAGTGATGGGGATATATATGGATGCCCTACTCGTAAAGGAATTAATTTTTATCTAAATAGATTTTATATTGTTTATTGGGACTGTGGCCCAGATTTGATCAGCCATACATCTTGAGTAGCCCTAGAGTATACTGAGGACTCTTAGGAGCTGGTCTGCTTCAGTATCAAATCTGAAAGGTATTATACCCTCTCCGTTTTTCATACCTGGGTTTGAGTTGAGCATGAGTGTTCATATGATACTAGTACATAGCATGCCTGTGGTTGTAATTGTACTATTTGGATAAAAAGTTTTTAGGAAATAAGTAACTGGAAGTAAGCATGCCTGTGGTGATTTGTATCATCGGGATATGAATGTGGTTCATAACATTGTAAATCTTTGTAATTTTTTTTATGTCTTATCTTTGTCTTTGCATTCCTCTGTTTTTTTGTGTACGTGTATTATAGATTATACCATTTATAAAGCAGGAGATATCAAAAATCCTGAAGAAGGTGGCCTTTACAGTGTGCTACCCACCGAAACACGTCAATGCTCTGTGTGTAGACAGTTTATGAAAAATATCTCAACTGTGACAGATAATCCTGAAGTTACTGGTGACCCTATGCAATGATATGAATTATTTCTGTCTACTGTCTTCTACTGTTTGTGTGTATTATGTTTTGCAATTGTAGAAAAGTTTTTTGGTTCTTGTCACATATGAGTATTTACAAAATATGCAAAGATTTTCTAAATGTGTTAACCTGATTATGTCTTAATTTAGTTGTTTTTATCATATAAAATACATTTTTGACATATATGTTTTGAGATTCGATACATTTATGTTCTGATGATGCGAGTTGTATAAATTGTATGGTTGTAATTGTATGGTGTGATTGAGGCCAAAAGAGGATACTTGTTTTTTGACTTATGTCTAATTGGTGTTCTTCCTCTTTTAGTGTTAAGAGCCCCTCTCATTTGTTGAGATAAATTGGTACAACCTGTATAGGTTGGAGAGTTCTCCTTTAAGGATTAGGTATTATAGCAGTACCCATGGATCAATCCAAGACCTTTGGTTTCAGTTATGACCAATTCAACAAAATAATCAATGCTAAGATAGGAAATAAGATTATGGTTGTCTCTGGAAAAACTGAAAATTGGGGCAAATCAGTTACCTTAAAGAAAAAACTGATTTGAACTGAAGCCCTCGCTGACTTCTTAATCGAGTATGTGGAGTCAGGAACTATACCTATTGGATTACAGGTACGTAACAAACCTGGGTTGTTTGTAGAGAATCGCAAATTCTTAGTAAAATGGACCCAAATTTCTAATAGTTGTAGTCGTGACTGGATGCTCCTCATTATCGAGACGGCCCAACATTGATAATTATTGAAAAAGAGGCCATCGATAAATTGGAAGCAGAACCGAGGGATAGCACAGCCTTAGATGAGGCCAAAAAGAAGCTTGATGATATTAACAGAGATGTAGACGGGTATAGAGACTACTTGATAAATTAAAACAACAACATAATGAAAATGGAAATGGGTAGGTTTCATTATGAAACAACCTATCTATATTTGAAAGTGAATTATTATCAAAAGAGGAATGAAAACGGATGGGATAGACCAAACAACAGACCTATCTATAGTAGAGGTGGCAAAAAAAGGGTCACGTTCTCAGATACCTCTGGGTCATGTAGCGAAGAAGAGGGACAAAGAGAAGAGAGAACAACAGAGGAAACCCCCCAAAAATATGTTTTTTTTTAGATCAGAAGCCAAAGAGAGGACAATGGGAATTCGGTAAGGGGACAACTAACCCAGGGTCTCCTACACAGGAATACTTGGGGACTCGGGACCAGAGGTGCTGGGGCCAAACAGAGCACCAATAATCAATTTGTATAGTAGAGTGCTAAACATGCAGGAGGCTAGTGTTTTAGAAAGAGGTTTTAGCTTTATGCCCTCTATACAGGTTAACAGATTCGAATAAGAGAAGGACCTATGTTGCTTTTTCAGAGAGGTATGTTTAAAAGATATTTTTGAAGGAAGTCCACCCAGAGAATCTTTAAACATTTTCGGTCATCCAAAATCCCTTTTACCCCCTCTCTGACACAAGTAAGTAAAAACTATAGAAGTGTTTGAGAGAACAGTGGAAATTGGCATACAAAAGGTCCTATCTGGACAACACCAATCCTACCCCCAAAATATTAGTAAGATAGAGAGGGTGGCAATAGGGGTGGGTGGAATTTGCGTAGTCGCGCTACGCAAAGCTCCACGAAATGCAAAAAAATCTCTGCAAGCACGCAGAGTTCCGCTAACGAGCGGAATTGCTTGTTCCACCCTTTCGCAATGCTTTTTTCCTGTTTGCGAATGCTGTTTGCGTGCTCGGGGTGAAATACCTCAAGAACACGCATTTTGAAAGAGCAAACAAGCTGAAAATTCTGCAAAGCCGCAGATCGCTGAGTTTTTGGCAATTCCTAATTCTCCGGGAACGCAAATTTACCCAAATTCCGCAAGCGGAACGGAATTTACCTCTAAGGCCTAGTTTTAGTAAAAGACACATGAAGTGTTGCAAAAGCGGGTAGACTCTCCTCTTTTACCTCATTGATTAGGGAGTGGCCTGTAGTTTCCCACACCCATAGACTGTCACCGGGCATAAATTTGGCAATCCGAGTACCCTCTTTAGATCACCTATGGACTTATGGAAGACAGATGAAGGACTGCACCTGCTATTGTGAACTGCAGAGCGAACCCAAAGTGCTGGACCTGCTCCCACATGTACGCAGGACTAAAAAGTGGACTCCAAGGGTCAGTTGGCTGATCTCCTGTTAGGCTACAGGGACATGAAAGGAGCCCACATTTCCTGAAGAGCAGAGCTGACCTTTTCCAACTGGACCTGCCCTGGACCTGCTGCTGGTTTCTACTGGAGTGAGTCCTGACCCCTTATTGCTGTCCCTAAGGACTTACATATGTTTCAGAGTTTATTTCTTCTGCCTAACCCTAAAACCTGGGACTAATAAACTTTTTTCAAAGATTTCTCCAGAGAAACCGACAGAAGACTAGAATCTACCTGACAGCCAATCTGCTGAGGTTGTATCACCAATGTGCCTGCCCTCACAGCAACTCCCACTATGTTCTTCCCTGCAGCCTCAAATCCAATTCAATAGTAGGGGTGGGCGGACATCTCTGTTCTGCCCACGGAATGTGCGGAGATTTGCCCCTTCCGCCTTTCTCAATGTAGGCGGAGAAACGAGGCAAATCTCTGCACACTCTGGGCGTAACGGAAGTTGGCCTCCCACTCGCCGCCGCCTCTCGCCCGCAGTATTAAATAACATTAAAAAGCCTTAAATAACATTTAAAATAAACTTACCTTGTCGGCGGCACATCTGTGTCCATCGCAACTTCTTCTGGGAACTGCGCATGTGCGGGAGCCTGCTCATGCGCATTCCTGGCTTTTTAATGTTATTTAATACTGCAGGCGGGAGGCGGGCGGGCGTCGCATTACGGAAATATGCGGAGAGTGCAGAGATTGATTCAATCTCTGTGCCTCTCCGAGTAAGTCCCTTACTCGACTTACGCCCACCCCTATTCAATAGGCCCTACACTGAGTGTCATTCGACAGCATTAAACCTGCTCTAACTATAGCCTGAATACCTGCCCCTTAGAAAGAAGCTGATTTCCAATAAAGAAACTAAACCTAAAGGTAGAAATCCTCACCGGACCCAATGCTGAACAGCATCCAATCAATGTCAATGGCTTCCTAAACTTGAATTCCAGACTTTTTTCACCTTCGTCGATCGCTTCACTGAGTCATCGTCCTTTGTCATCCCATCATCTTCTGATCCAGGCTGCTGTCTCACCTTGCTGAGGCCTCTACCTTCACGGAAATATTTTCAGTGCCAAGGTAACTCTTTGATTGGAGCCAGCCCAGACCTTGTATTCGGCCTATTCTCCATCACAGATGGCCTCAAACGTTACCCTATCCTGGTGTCACACAGCCAGTTGCTCGCGATGGAGTTTTTTGCTTTTTGGCACTGAAATGTAGTTCAAACTTGAAAAAATCATATCTCTTCTTCCCATGATTGGATTTTTGTCATTTTAGCCTCTGTTTGTTCATTGAAATATTCTCTATTTTTAAAATTTGGACTGGTAATTTTAATATGTTGGTTTTTCAACTTATTTCCTATTTTGGTATATCTAAATGCTTCACACATTCATATAAGTTAACCTGGTCTAATTGGTGTCCAATCTACCAGGGTTGAACTCAGGTTTAAATTACTGGAACCTTTAATGGACCTAAGAATTATATTACCATTATTACTTTTGGTGAAGTGCCATCCACCTCAATTAATAATCCACTTTCTCAAGTGATTGAGAAAGTAGTTTCCTCAAAGTATAGCTCCTTTCGAAGCAAGTAAGTAGCATGAAGCATTCATGTTAGTTGAGCCTCAATGGATTAGACTATGTCTCTGCAGTAAGGGGTATGAGGTGTACAAGGACCAGGCTGTCCAAACCATGAGAATCAAACTCCCTCGAATGGTCAAGAACGGTGATGTCAAGTTTTGACCTTAAGAGAGGGTCAGAAGCATGTGTGAGTCAGTTCTTTGTGTTGCTGGAGATATATATATGTGTGTGTGTGTGTGTAACATCAGACCTATTTTGAAGTTCTTTGACTGCCGCACTCGCCAGCTAATTGTTCAGGCAACCATCCTTTCTAGACTGGACTATGCCAGCTCTCTCTTACTGGGGGCAAACCTTGCCGAAACCACCAGACTGCAGAGAGTCCAGAATGCGGCAACCAGGGCTCTGGTAGGTCTCCCCCGCCATTCCTCAGTATCCGGAGCCTTGAAAAAATTGCACTGGCTCCCGGTGGGCAAAAGGATCCAGTTTAAGGCACTGTGTTTAGCCTTTAAAATGCTTAAAACCGCTTCTCCCCCAATGCTGTGCCCCCTCCTGTCAGAGTACATTCCTAGGAGGTCGCTCCGCTCAGAGGGACAACATCTTGCGATCATCCCCCACACCAGACTGGCCAAAGTAGGCGGCCGATCCTTTAGCTTCCTAGCTGCCAAGCTATGGAATAGTCTTCCACAAAAATTAAGCTACTGGGCGCTCCTAAAAGATAAAAACAAAAAAACAGGACTGTGAGGGCTGTACTGGGGAAATGGAGGAGATGGGGGTAAAGACTAAGGGGCATATCAGCAAAGAAATGGTGCAATGTGGCGGTGGGAAATATTTTGGTTCGCCATGCTGCATCATTTCAATAATGCAGTAATGTGACGTAGTTACAACAATACAGTGCACCCTTGATTTTCCCTTGTGCTGGTGCTAAAAATAGCTGGCTAGCGCCAACACATACACATTTTTGCCATTGTGCGAGGGATCCTGCCGTGCAGGGAATAATTGTTTATATGAAGGAAGGTGTCCCTTCTTGCACATAAACAACCAATAGTGGCGATTTGCTACTTCTATGTGTGCTGTAGCAAATTGCCATTATTTAATGGTTGTTTATGTGCAGGAAGAAACGCCTTCCTGCTCATAAACCATAATTAATGGCATTTTCCTCTTTCTATGTGTTCTGCATAATGCAAAAAAAGCAAAGATGAGGAGAAACAATAGTATTTCTCTCGTTGTGTCGAGCTAATGCCTGCTTTGCATGGTGTTAGTTTTTGACGCTGCCTAAGATTTACAGATCCTTGTAAATCTGGGTCAGCGTCAAAAAGCAATGGGTGTTGCTGTGGAACGCCCATAGCAGCACCCATTGCTCGCCCTTTCACACAGAAAACTGTGTGAAAGGGAACCATATTTACAAAGCGGCGTTAAGCCTTGCAAAGGGGTTTAATGCCACTTTGTAAATATGGGGCAGGTCATTGCGCCGCTGGAACGTCATAGAAAATTAACTTTCTGGTGGTGCAATCCCCTTGTAAATATGCCCCTAAGAGATCAAGTCAATGGAGGTGAAGAGCAGCTTTGAGAAAAGAGGAATATAAGGTAGGGGTGCCAAGGAAGTAGGGGAGGAGCCGTGGGTGTATAGAAAAGACAGGCATGAAGGAGAGAGGGGGGAAAGCAACACATGAGTTGGGAGGACAACACGGAGAGTGCAGGAGGTGGGATGTGGAAGAAGAAGCAGCACATAGGGTAGGAAAGAAGAGAACAAACACACTCCAATAGAGTACTGAAATGAAAAGAAAACGAAATTTAAGCAATTCATTGAATGTAAGCAGTGGAAGGCTGCAAGCAATGGGATTGTAAAGAAAATATACTCAGAGGGAAGGAAAGCCATCAAAAGAAGAAGGAAAGCAGTTGAATGAAAAGCAAGTGCAGTCGATTAAAAAGAAAACCAACCAACGATAAATCATGGTCTCACCCAAAGAACTCTCCAAGAATTAGTATTGTACACAATATTTTTTCAGCAACAATCAGGTAACATTTACTTGGCCTGACCTAAAAACCAACAGACTGCAGTAAATAGCACCCAGCAGGGAAGCTTGCTCTCCAGTGTCATGCAAGGGACGATTTCTGAACACCATTCTTTATTTTCAATGTAAAATGCTGAGAAAGACTGCCTTGATAGACTGCATTGGAAGGTACAGTGTTGGTAGGTTGTAGCTTAGGTTTGGGGCATCTTTGTACTTGGACCTACGTTAGGGGGCTGCAGTCTTTAGCAGATCCAGCTGATACAAAATTCAGTGCTTGGTCTCTGGCTTCTGTCTCCACGCTGCGAAGGCATCTGTAAACCTGCTGACTGAGTCAAGAAAAGTGTGCATGATATATCCAACAATCTTTGAGAAAGCCCTATATGTCTCAAAAGTAAGCTAGTAAAATGTTACATTCCCAGCATCGTGGATTGCCAGACTATGCACTCATTCCGAACAACTTAGAAATGCATGGTGATGACGTCTCCTGGAGAATAAACTGATACATTACCTTGAGGAATTCCATCTGGTCAGGGTTATTGCCCAGTTAATATTTTTTGATCACAACGAAAGATAATATGTGGCTTTAGATTTCCTTTTTCTGTAGTGAAAAACTCAGAACCAGAAAATATTTTCCTCAGGTTTTGACAGGTGAAATTCGCACAAGGAAAACTCTTAGATCTGAGTGCAATTTTGTGCAGAAATCAGGGGCGCAACGACCAGAACGTCAGGGGAGGTGGGGGGGGGGGGGGGGGGGGGGGGGTAACACTTCTACCAATGGGGCAGGACAAGCATTTCCAGAAATTGGGTCAGAGCTAGCCTCATTGACAATATGAGAGAAAGAAGTGACAAACTGCAATTTTAAACTTATTGGACAAATCTGATATTATAGCAAGTCTTTGAAGATTTGAGACTGTTCCTAGGATACTCACGGTGCTCTTTAGATATCATATTAAGAACACCCCTTTTACCAATTTACTGATTCCTTTTGTGGCAGGCCTATCTGTTTTTGACATATTTATAATTTCAAGTCCAGAAAATGCTCATGACCCATAGTCGACTATAGTTACAATTTTAGTTCACGCAATGGGATGTTGCAAAATATTAATGGATGAGTCTGCCCTTATACATAGGCCTCAAATTATTAGGCTTAGTGGCAGTGCTTAATTTGAGTAGGTGGATGTAAGTGGAACTCACTTGCAATCATTTCCGGTGTCCTGCACTTATTTTTCCTCATTAGACTTTATTTCAGAACAATAGGCTGAAAGACACAAAAGGAAAAGAAAGATGGAAACACTGTGACAAAGGGAGACAGAAAATACGAAAAGAAACCTACAAGAATGAGATAAAGAGCTTTAAAAAAGCTCACCTGTGAGAGTGGCTTTGTCTCCTCCTGCATGTTAGCTACCTGGCTACAGTTTTTTATTTGGCAGGTAGTGTATCCTGCCATCGAGAAATAGTGCTGGTCATGTTCCTATTGGCTTTTGAGAAAAGTTTGGTCATCTAAAAATACATAATTATGTGGTAGTTTTCAATGGGAGGACTCCTCTTCCATGCTGTAATAGTATTGGCTAATAATATTGCTGAAGCGTCATGACGTGCTCATTGTGCACAGTAGTTATTGATAGGCTAATCGTATTGGCGAATAGAGCTTCTCAGTAAGGATGTTCCCTTATTCAAAATGGCAGTGGCATTCACCATAATGCTGCAAAAGGCTTCTGTACATATTATTTCCTTCCCTATTTACAATTGTGCTGTGCATAATAAGCAGTTTATTCTATGAGTGCAGGGTAAGCGCTGAGAGTGACAGGTGAGTAGAGGGTCATGCGAGTGCAATGTGAGTGGTGTGCTCATGTGAGCTCAGAGTAAGTGCAGGGTGAATGGCGTGAGTGCAGAGTGATTGGTGTGAGTGCAGAGTGATTGGTGTGAGTGCAGGTGTCGTGTCCACGCAGTGGGCACCATGCAGCACAATGACCAACAGGACACAGGTTGGTTCACTTACAATTCTTTATTCTGTTTCTTATGCAGCTGGCTACACACATGTCCGTCCTCGTGGTCGCCCTGTCCAGATCTGTCCTCTTCCTGTCCCCTGACCGGATGTGGTGTCTGGTGACCTGGTCACCTCCCTTATATCCCACAGGGTCCTAGTGTCCTACTGTCGGTCGCCCACACTATCAGGTCACGACATCTCCCCCCTTGTTGCAAACAAATGTTCATGACACATTTATCATAACCACTGTCGCCCATCATTGACAGTCCTCATTCACAGTTACATTGAGAGGGAGAGAGAGAGAGAGAGAGAGAGAGAGAGAGAGAGAGAGAGAGAGAGAGAGAGAGAGAGAGAGAGAGAGAGAGAGAGAGAGAGAGAGAGAGAGAGAGAGAGAGAGAGAGTCTGTCAGTCTCGTCGACCCTTCTCCCCAGTCTCTGTTTCCTACTTTTTTCTACGTAGTTTCTTTGTCCCCTTGCACCCTTTCTTTGGTCGTTGTTTTCTGCCATTCTCTTTGCTTCTGCTTTTCAGTTGTCCTCCCTCTGCTCTCAGTTGGTCAGCCGCTCTTTCTCTTTGTCCTTGTCCTCTCTTCTTGTCCTTGTTTCTGTTCTTCCGTTGTCCTCCTTCTGCTCCGTTTTTGCCCGCCTCTCGACGTCTTGGTCGTTGCTCTCTGCCCTCCATTTTGCTTCTTGCTCCTTTCTTTCTACAGCCGCCCTTTGTTGTATTTGTTCCCTTGATGATTCTTTTTTGTTCTCTTCCTTTTTCTTTAGTCCCTGAGTCTTCTCTTCGCTTGCTCTCAGCATGTCTGTTGTCTTTTTTATATGTCATCATTATGAGGCCCATCGTTTGGGCTGTGCTGTTGCTCATCAGGCATGGCCCTGGGACATCGCCTTGTAAAACATGAATGTCCTCCTTGTTTATTTTGTCCTTGTACTTCAGTTCCTCTGTGAACTTTCCCAGGTTGGTTACTTGTTTCCTTGCCCCCCAGGTGAAAACCTTTACCTGGGACGCTCTCAGTATCGGCTTTACTTCCATTCTCTCATACTCCAATACACACATGACGTTGCACGTTGCACCACTGTCCAGTACAAAGTCTGTTTCATGCGCTCCTACTCTTATCTTTGCATAGTCCGTCTTTCCTCTGGGGTTCCTGTCTGCTGGCTGTGTTGTTTCTCCTGCTTCTCCCTCGCTCCGCTCGGTGTGCCCCTCCGACATGTGGTACAGTCTCTCCACTTTCTGTTCTTCCTCTTCTTCGCCTGACCCCCGTGATGAACTTCTCCTTTCGTTGTCGACATACCTGACATGTCTTGTTGTCGATTCCTGTCGTCTTCCTGTTCTCCCCTTGTCATCTCTGAATTGTGCACTTTGGCACATACTGGCGTAGTGATTTCTTCCACCACATCTTCTGCACGTCTGGCCAGATGCTGGGCATGGACCTCTGTGTGGAAATTCCATTCTGCACTTGTAGCATGTTCCTTCAGGTCGTCTCCTCTCTTTTTGTTCCCTCCAGTCATTCTTCCATCGGTCTGAGCGATATCTGTTTGTCGTAAAATGTGCGTTTTCAATTTCAACGCTTTTCCCTCTTTCCATTTCCTTGGCATGTTCCGTTGCTCTCGCCTCTGCTCTCGCTAGTGACAGGATGTTCTCCAATGAGGTCGGTTCCTTGAGTATTCTTGCTCTGAATCCTGTGTCGCGACAGCCTTCTATGATCTGTAGTCTTATTGCTTGCTCGTTATCAAATTTGTCAAATTCACAATGTGTCACCAATTTTCTCAGCCTTGTCGCGAAGTCGTCTAGTGTTTCGTCGACTTGTTGACATGCAATGGTAAAAGTATATCGTTCGAAGTCAATGTTTCGTTGTGGGTCGAATTTGGCTGTTAGACATTTCTTTAGTTGTTCATATGTTTTTGTTTCTTCGGTAGGCAGTGTCACCAGGAGTTCTTCAACGTCATCCCCTTCTAAGTTCAACAGTAATCCTAGTTTCTTTCCATCTGCTACATCTGTATCTTCTACATATCTTTCAAACCGTCTGATCCTCTTCTCCCACCTTATTCCTGTTTGTGGCTCCGATAAGTTGAACGGTAGTGGTCTCCTGTATTGTGCGCTGGGCTTTAGATCTGCCATTCTTTCCTTCTTCCTTTTGTCTGCTTTTTCTTCTTTTCTTTCCCTTTTTCTTCTTCTTCTTCTGTTCTTTTACTTTATTTTATTTTCTCTTTTGTCTCTTTTATTGCCCTTTTTCTTCTTCTTCTTCTTTTTCTTTGTTTTGTTTTAAGCTTTTCTTGTTTTCTTTTTCCTTTTTCTTTTTGTCTCTTTTATTATTTCCCTTTTTCTTTCTTCTTTTATTGCCCTTTTTCCTCTTATTCTTCTATTGCTTTGCTTTTGTTTTATCCTTTTCTAGGCTTTCCTTGTTTTTTCTTATGTTTTTCGGTCTTTTCTCTTCTTTGCCTGACTCTGTAATGGCCGCTCTCTTTATTCCTATGGCTTTTTTCTCTATTGTCCTTTTCTTAAGATGTCCGCCACTCTTCTCGCGAGATTTCGCGATCGAAATCTCGCTCGCCTGGCCCAAAGATGGCCGCTTCCCTGATTTCGCCTCTGATTGGCCCAGCCGCCTGACCCCCAAATTGCCGCCTAGATTCTCGCGAGAGCTCGCGCCTCTATTTTTGGATCGCGCGATTACCGCAGTTTGCCAGTGAAGTCTTCAGAGGCGGTCGGGTGGGCTCCGATGACGCTTCTTTTCTCTCTTCTTTACTTGGACATCCAGGGTGGGCACCTGGTTTTTCTGATGTGTCAATGGCGTCGAGATGCACGTCGGCTCGGTTTTCACCCTTCGTCGCCAGTTGTCGTGTCCTCGTAGTGGGCACCATGCAGCACAATGACCAACAGGACACAGGTTGGTTCACTTACAATTCTTTATTCTGTTTCTTATGCAGCTGGCTACACACACGTCCGTCCTCGTGGTCGCCCTGTCCAGATCTGTCCTCTTCCTGTCCCCTGACCGGATGTGGTGTCCGGTGACCTGGTCACCTCCCTTATGACCCACAGGGTCCTAGTGTCCTACTGTCGGTCGCCCACACTATCAGGTCACGACAGCAGGGTGAGCGTGAAAGTGAAGGGTGAGAAGGTTTAGGAAGTTGTCTCAATGCAGGATATATTCCCAGACGCTCTGAGTAACTCGCATGTTATTGACAGATTATCCCCATGGCCACTGTGTTGCAGAAGGGCCCTGAGCTCCAGTCGGCCCCCTCAGCACAGTACACTGACTGGGTCGGCACTGTGCATGGGCGGAGGTACACTGGTGGGTGCAAATCTAAGCTGTTGTACATGAGATGTAGGGGTATGCCAACTGGAATGAATACACAGCACAGTTCAGAAAAATGTTTGTGAAGGTTGTCTGGGAGTAGAAGGATAGAAATGGAAAACGGGCAGGTTTGATAACGAAACAGTGTTTTAATGGAGCAGAGCTCCATGTGTTCAGATTGAAGAATAGAAAGCAAGTTTCCTGGGGTATGGGGTGGGTTGGCATGGATGGGCTATGATTATTCCTTCAGGCACTTAGCATAAATGCACAGAAATTGGTTGTTTTGGGTGTACTGCTTGCCTGATGGCACAGAACTGACATGGGGAGTGCATCATGCTCTATGTTCCAGTGTTATCAATGATACTCTATGTTAATTTTGATACTCTGTGAAAAGCCTCAAAAATGGCAGACTGTAAAATGAAGGATCTAAATGTGCACTCTGTTATTGACGCACGTGCTGTTGAAGTGCTGTTAATTACACCCTGAAAGGAAATGGAAAGGAGAGATGGAAACTGATCAATAAATCTGTGGTTACAGGCCAGGGTGTGCATGCCTTTTTCTGAAGGATTATACGCCAATGCCTGCTATGGTGGAAAGAGCAATATTATTTAGACATGTAAAATACAAAACTAGAAATAAAGGTGCAGATACACAAAACTACAGTATTGTCATTATCATCATAAGGGAGAAACCCTCTAGAAATATTATTATAATGTTGACATGTTGTTAATTGTCACTAGATGTCATACAAAACATTTATTACTGGCTCTCAAGGTGTCACCTTTAAGATGAGTGTAATGAACAAATATCTATTTTGTGCTAAGTATGGAAATCAATTGGGGATTTTTGTATATATTGACTTCAGTTACATTATTGACAAAGTGTTTTTACTGCACAACTCGTGTTGGCTGTATGTAAAGTGTGTCATGAAAAGCAAACACTATTAATCAAATCAAATGTAATAAATTGCTTTATTGAAGATAATAAAAACTACAAAATGTTGAGCATAGAAGAAGGCCGGTAGTTCTCTAATGATTATATGAATTGTAATATAGGAAGTGGGAGCTTCTACAAGGACCTTGTTTTATCTAACTGGGCACCAGAGTAGCAACTGGTATCCTGAGAATACACTTTGCTAGACCAGTCTCTCCTAAATTGCACCAAAATTCAGGAACTTAAAATGTGCTTATGTGGTTTTTTTTTGTGCAGCGGTGCTTCATTATTCAACGCCATGCCCATCCAATCTGCGGTCCTAGCATTTCAGGAGCATAACACAGGCCTGTGCTGCCCCTGCAGTGCAGGAAGGGCCTCAACCCTTCAAGGGGCTTCTGGCCTTCAAGGGGCCTCAGTCTGCTTAAGGCCAATGAAAATCTTGTGATATATAAGAGACTCAGGGGCACCTAATCACATTCTGCAGGTGGGGGGAGGGGCAAACATTGTACGTTACGCCACTGTATTGATCGTTGGCAAGAGATTTTCCAATATAAACTACTTGTCATTATAGTATTTATCAGTTGTGGAGGAACATAGGGGCATGTTATCAAGAATGGTGTTAAAATTATTCCTGCTTTAGCAGCGGTAAATTGTTGCTAAAGCGGCGATAATGGTCTTGATAATATGCTCTTGAGAACTCCAATAGAACCCCATGTTCACACCAGAACATGGGCTTCTATGGGAATTCACAAGGGCATATTATCAAGTCCATTATCGCCCTTTAGCGGCAGTTTCCTGTCTCTAAGCGGCGATAATTTTAACTCAGTTTCTTCATAATATGCCTCTGAGAGATTTGTTGACCCCGCAACAAACTTTCAGCATCTTGACATGCCTAGCGTTACTTTTCATGAAATGTAATTCTCTCACTTCTCTACCACATTACCACTCTCTCCCAACATATCCCTTAAACACCTCAGTCTTGACCCTCCCTTCTAACATCATTCCACATCCTCTGTGGCAGAAAAAGTTATTTATAATTGATTTACAGAGTGGGGAAGCAGCGAATATGGTGGGAAAAAAAGCCCTCGGCTGACAAGTAAAAGGTCTTTTAAAGACTTGTGAAATACTTAGACGAAGCTGAGTTAAGGTGTCAGGTGTCTCCCAGCCAAGCCCACGGTGCTTGTGAATGATGTGTGTGCCCTGAAAGCGGCATCAGCCCGAGCTGAGACACAAAGCAGGGGGAGGGGGTGGGGGGGGGGGGGAGGGAGAATTGAAGCCTTTTCAGCCTAATGGATGTTTCGCGCCTGGCAGAAATCAAAGGTCCTCAAGATTTTAAGTGATGCAGGAAAAGCGTATCATCCATTTTGTAGACTGATATACCTGTTCAGAAGTCTATGAAATTCCCTGGTGTGAAATTACTCCAAAAATGTCTAGGTTAACGTACTAAGCTGGAAAACTGTGTTCGCACAATGATTCCAGGAGGTTTTTATTTTCAATTCTGAGCCATTTTCCCACACAGATATATCAGCAGGTTTCCCGGCTAAATGTGCATCTGAGCAAACCAGAAGCCATTTTATAGCCATCAGTGGTGGCTCACCGAGGGAGTGCTATGGGGCGATGGGCCACGGCGCGGGAGGGGCAGGGTGGATGGGTAGTGGACTCGGACATACGACGGACAGGAGTAAGATAAGTAATTAAATAAATTAAACTATTTACCTTGTGCTCACAGCATTGCCAACTCGGCAATGCACGAGCGCGAGCTAAATAATTGCATTTATTTAATTACTTACCTTACTCCTGTCCATTTTATGTCCGAGTCCACTACCCCCCGCCACCCTGGCCCTCCCCTGCCCCACCCCACTGCCCTGCAGCACTCCCTGGGTGAGCCGCCACTGATAACAATGCACATTTAGCAATAAGAACAGCACTTCTAATTCCGGTTTGGATAAAACAAGAGTTTCCATCACGTTCAGATTAATTTGTCATTCAAAGTTAGGCCAGAAAGTCAAATCCATTAGGGGTGGGGGAAGAATTCTGCTCCGTTGGTGGAGTTAGCAGAGTTTTGCCCCCTGCGCGCAGAGCGCGGAGTTCTGCAATACTCTGTGAAGTGACGTGGAGCAGAGCATTTTCTCTTGTATGGTAGTTGGCAACCGCAAGCAAGAAAAATTGTGGGTTAGACCTCTCTCTAACTGGCAAGATTTTTCAACGCTGGTGGTTGCGGCATGTTGTGACTGCTCACTTTTGAGAAATATTCCACTCACATTGAGGAAGCTGCCGCTTGAGTAGAACATTTGTTTGGGTGGCAGAACAAAGCTGCCCCCTCATGTGTTGCGTGTTGTGCTATTCGTGCTTATTTTGCAGCATGGGACAACTCCTGGTGCAAGAAATCAGTGCGAGCAGCTCAACTTACTGAACGCTGCTGCTCGTGTGGCAGAGTTTTGCAGCAGTTTGTGGAGTTTTGTGAATTTCCCCCTGGCCTAAAATCCAACTTATTGGACATTTTTTTGGGGACTTCAAATGGGTCATCAAAAGCTGCTTAAGTTCAGCAAAATGTGGAAGCGAGAATGGACATTTCAGTCTTAGGGCTTTAGTCTGATTGCCCAGGTAGAATGATGCGCTAATACCACACAGGGAATTGCCAATACCTTATGTTTTTTAATTCTGGATGAGGTATTCCCCATCCTTGCAAATTATGTCTGAAATCGGAATAACTCAGGAATACTGCATGTATTCCCCCATTTCAAAAGGTGAAAGTGAGAATCTAGCAAATTTTCATCATACACATTTAGCCAGATAATATTGCCCAAGGAATTGCCATACCTTAAGATTATTTTTTTTTCTTCAGACTCAGGTAATGCGCATCCTGATATGAGCTGTGTTGGACTTGGCCCTTTTTTGCAAAAGTTCCCTAAACTTTTTGCCTTCCACCTAGACCTTTTTTCTGACATGGTGTCAGAACACGCAATATCAAACAGTAATCGACTAGCGAAATAGTGCTGCGTGCTTTATGTTATGCAGAGCAGCAGAAGACTGAATAATAAAACGTCCGAATCTTGAATGCACAGCCTATAATACTTATAACATTCAGCATTAGGCATAAGTATGGGTAACAGAACAGTAACGCCCGATTCTAAATCTATATCTAGCTAAGAAAGTGGGGAGCCCATAGCATCTTTAGTATATAATCAGCTATAGCATAATACACCTATAACAAATTGAGATATTAGTACTAGTGTAGACAAGCCGGCTGTTTTAAATGAGATTGATACTTGCTAAAGTCAGGGAGTGCATAACGAGCACAATAATATACTAACATACAAAGGGAACATTTTAGACAAAGAGTCGTGTATAGTCTTAAGATTGCTAGCAAATGATATAGAAGATTGACAACCATCCGCATTTTAATCCTGGATCCGACAAACTCACCTCAATTGAAGAGAATTCCCATACAACACCATACGGATAGTTGAGAAACATATATAGTGTATGGGCAACATTAGGATCTCGGGGTAAGTGTAAAAAACATGAAATATGTTTTTTGCTGTTAGATACATTTTAATAACCTAGCCCTCTTCTAGAATGGTTTATTCTTTTTCCAACAGACCCATAACAAACTGAAAGTCCGCCCCATCTGTAACTTAACACACAAGAGTGCGGCTCCAAGCGTACAGTGGTAATTAATTATACCCTACAGAGATTCGAACAACAAGGTAAATATATTCCTACAAAAGGCTATTACAAAACTGGCGCAGCCTTTTGATTGGTTTAATATATATTGAATACTTATTTACCTTCAAAGGCATTATTAAAATAGCCAGAGGATATACCGAATATTGATGGAATTCTGAAATTGAAGAATCAGACTCCGCAATAATTTTATCAGGTAATAATGCCCTGATATATAGATACAAATTTATCAATGCCACATGAGTGAAAATAACTCTACTCTCAAGGGAGCTATCTAGAGAACCATGTGGGGTCAACCTTTTTAAAGTGTAATAAATCAATTTGAGTGTGGCAAAAAAACTGTTTATGATCAATGCGGGTGCCATATAATAAGTTTTATAAAGAGGGTAGATAAGACAAAGTGAGATCTACCAGTACTTCAATGTTGTATAGATTGTAAATAGGATCCACAGATTGCATTAGGTATCTAAAATTTTATTTTCACTCTTTGGTTTAGATTTTAAAATGTTTTCATGCTGATGAAGGTGAAAAAGACAAACTGTACACCGAAATGCCGCGTCAACTGTTTTTTATGAATCCATGTTTTTATATGATCACAGAAATGAAATTGTTTTAGAATGTAACCCATGGGGAGGTCCTTTTTTCCACTATAAAAAAGTGTTTTATACTTTATTCTAGATGTGATTTGTAGTGCACTGTGAGATTTACAACATTGTTAGATACACAAATCGAGAGAGAGTGAGTGGTAGCACTCCAAGGAAAAGAGGTGTATTTAAGGTCGCCTCATAACAGGGTCTTTTAGCTCTTTGGTTTGATAACCCCTTCCCTGATATTAAGTACAGGGGTACCTTCCTCCCTTTTTTTGACTGATCTTGGAGTGCACCAGGTTATTTCTTAAGTTTCTACTTCGCTTGAATGCGAACAGTGGGGGTTCCCACTTTCGTTGTCCGCTGTCCAGAATTGCCCACTTCCTCTTTATGTTGTTCTGAATTTTGTTTGAAGTAGGAGTGTATGTGGTTACACACACCAGACGATCTGATTGTTCTTTCGATATGGTGTCATTTTAGATGTCATCAGTGATGTCACTGACCATGTCATTAGTGATGGAATATGTGACGTCATCAGCAGTTCATTGCAGGCGTGCGAGTTATAGTAAGCTCAACTAACTATAACTGGCGAATTTCTCTAGTTTTATATGAGTCAAATGTCCAACTAACTATAACCTCCCTAAAACCTATGGTTTTTTCAGTGAATTTCTCAGGTTTTTTAAATGCTAATTCCTAACTATAATGTCTGTAAAACCTATGGTCTTTTCAGTGAATTTCAAAGTTTTTTTAAATGGTAATTCCATATTTTAATATTTATATATATTTTTTCTAATTGTTTTTTATTATTTTGCAACTCTATCATCCTTTTTTAAACTTTAGGAATAATGTAATCTTTTATATCTTCCCCACAAAATATGTATATATATATTTTTTTTGATGTTTAGAAAACAACAGTTACGTACTGGTAGTCTACCAAGCTTGATCAGCATGTGAATCCTATCCACCACATTTAAGTGATGTGTATTTTGTATCCGACGGGTTTGTGACACCGTATCCAGCGTAACAACATGTATGTATGAGGTCACGCCAGCTGCTACTGTGGTATGCAACCGGTATGCACTACCAAGGGGCGCGTTACGTCATGTACGTATGGGGTGGCAAACATTGCGAATGCGATGAATGCATGCTGCCACACCCTCTGTTACATCTTAGACGTACGGTGTCACTCTGCATACGCCATACCCTCATTTTTTTTGTCTCAAAACGATATCTAAATAAGTTTAAAGTGTATATGAGAGCAAGCGATAATTACAAATATTTTAAACATTTATATATTTCTAACTGTGATAAACATATATTATAGTAGATATATTTTCTCAAAATTACATCGGGTGCAGTCTCATTGTGCACTGGCTGCACGATTACCATGTGACCATAAAAAAAGCATCTAATTAGTTCATAACATTTCCCATTGTAACAGTTCGAAAACGCCACACATTTTAGTCAATATTTGTACTGCATTTCATGAGACACACCTCTTCTGCTTAGAGAGCTTTGTTCTAAACTTTTTGCAATAAACACATATCATACACTACACACAACATGCAGCCACCATCTTCATCAATATTTATGCTCTGCAAAGTAGCCATCCAACTGTGATAGCCATGCACCTAAAAGTTACATTACCAAAATGTTCTCCAATACCAGAGGTAACATGGTTGCATACGCTGTCCACAGCACAACGTAATATAGTACGGCCCAGAGACAGTATCATGCATAGATAATGAACACACGGACACAGATAGATAGTGGAAGTGGGTACTGGTACATGCGCTCGACTCCTTTTTATTACCAGGGGGACATATCCAGTGACGTCTGTGCTGGTGATGGTGTAAACCAGCCCTCAGGGAATGGTTGATGCTAGCATCAACTACAACAGTAATCATTGGATCAAACACAGCGATTCAATATTAACAGAATCAATAATATGTGCTGCAGTAAGGTAGGGATAGTAGATGTGAAATAATACAGAAATAATTATATCGTAAAAGAACCACAACTTGTGGTATACTGACACACAATCAATAGATCTGAAATAATACACAAAAAGAATATATTATAAACGCTCCATCAGTTCTAGTGCTAGTGCACTCACATAGCCACATCAAAAGCATTCAGCATGTGCACAGCCAGAGAGGATGCGTGGTGCAGGCGGGCCATACTAGGAGCAATATCTGTTGCCATTAACACTTCATCATCTGCAATAGCGACTCTATCTGAAAGTGAACACTGCTGTCTGCAGTGTGGGCCATAGAGAGCGGTCAGCAAGGACCCACAGCTACGTAAGGTGACTTGAGCTGCCCAGTTTGTCGTAAGCGAAGCAACAAAAAAGGGTGTGGTGAGCCTGCAAAGATATGTATGCATGGTGCAGACAGTACGCACTGGAGCAATGTCTTTTCCTACAGGACTACCTCATCTACAACAGCGACTTAATCTCAATTGTGAACACTGCTGTCTGCAATGTCGGCCAAAGAGAGTGGTCAGCAAGGGCTCACAGCCACGTGGCATTGACTTGAGCTCTACATTTTGCAATATGCGAAGCAAAAAAACATGTGCAGAGCCTGCAATGATGCGTATGAGTGGTGCAGACAGAGCGCACTGGAGCAAGGTCTTTCCCTACAGGACTGCATCATCTACAATACTGACTCAATGTCAAATGTGAACACTGAAGTCTGTAGTATAGGCCAGAGAGAGCGTTCAGCAAGGGCCCACAGCCACGTGGCATTGACTTGAGCGGCCCAGTTTGTCATAAGCAAAGCAAAAAAAAGCGTTTGTGGATCCTGCAATGATGCGTATGCATGGTGTGAAAAAAGCGCACTGGAGCAACGTCTTTTCCTACAAGACTGAGCCATCTACAATACCGACTCAATCTCAAATGTGAACACTGCTGTCTGCAGTATAGACCAGAGAGAGCGTCCACAAGGGCCTGCAGCCACTTAGCACTCCACAGTTTTCAATGCGTGAAGCCACAAAGACCGTGTGCAGAGCCTGCAATGATGCGTTTGAGTGGTGCAAACAGAGAGCACTACATCAATCTCTTCTCTTACAGGACTGCATCATCTACAATAGCGAATCAACCTGGATTGTAAACACTACTGTCTGCATTGTTAATTGAAGGCAGTACTCACACACACAACCATGAATAATTTTTCTCACTGCCTCTTCACAAAATACAACAACATAAATTACAGAAAACTCTACAATAAATAAATCAAAACAATTCGAATTGGGATTTCATTTGTCCACAGTCTACACTACTCACTGTTCCTTTGGACTTGCAAGATGAATTTGGTCATTTTACTAAACCTATAACTCCTCTAAAAAAAGTTCTTCAAGCAAGTATACTATAGCCTAATAGCCCACTGTAGCAGGCTATACCAGCTATTAACGGCCCCCACCAGCGTTAAAGGCCCGAGCCGAAGGCGAGGGCCTTTAACAAGGGAGAGGGAATTTAATAGCCAGTATAGCCCAGCAACAAAGGGATATAAGGTTATTATAACATTCTGCCATTAGAGGGTAGAATGTTCTAATGAATAAAGCAAAGCCTTAAGGGAGCGCAAGGGGATTGCAATCCCTCAGGCTCCCTGAAGCCTTTGTTCACAGCCAGAGCTGTCAACAAAGAAACATTGCAATGTTGGAGCTCCAGGCTTATACCAGCCTTTGTGGAGAAGTGTGGCTCAGGGGTTAGAGGCGGCAGACCCGGAATCTGAGATCGGTCCTGGACCAGGGTTCAATTCCCTGCCCCGGCGGGTCTTGGGCTAAAAATTCCACGGACTCGATAATTCTCGTCCCGGTGCCTTCTCAACTCACGGGTTCACACTCTGCGACTCTGGGCAATAGCTTGCTTAATCTCCACAACGGCCCTCGCGGCGGGATGCCTGACTTTCACCTTGTGGGTACCCTGCTATCTCACAGGGGAATACCAGGACGGGTTCCCAAGGCAAGCGCCAGGATGCCCTTGTGGTGACAGGTTGCGCTCTATAAGTATACCTACATTTACATTTACATTTACATTTATAAGCCTGGCGCCACTCCATTGTTTTCAATGGGGCTCCCAAAATTCCAATGTTCTAATAAAACAATATTATGTATATTTCAATAGACGTTATAATTATTTAGCTCCTGGAATCTGTAATTAAACAATCACCACTCAATCTAAATTGTGAACCCTCCAAACAGCTGTATAGGCCAGAGGTAGTGGTTATTAACACCTCACAGCCACGTACTGTTGGATTCGAAATCATGGAGTTGGTTGCACCTGATCAGAGGGGGTAAACAGAAATCATCACAGACTTTTCCTTATGACATCCTCAATCATACAATCAAGACCCCATTTCACTGTTCAGATCTGCTGAACCGCAGTATACTCCAACGACTAGTGTCAACCAAGCCCAATAATCATGGGCAGCAGTTAGCTATGGAAGCACAGAGTGTGATGCACCTCAACAGACGAAGTTCTGAGAAAAGCAAGCAGCAGGTAATATCGGACATCGTCCATTGTGGGATCAAGACACCGTTCCACTGTTGGAACCTAGAGTTGTTTGCACCTGGTTGAAGAGAGTACCTCCATCTCCACTCTCAGATACAGTTCTAATATCGTCCATTGTGGGATCAAGACACCGTTCCACTGTTGGGACCTAGAGTTGCTTGCACCTCATTGAAGGGGGTACACAGAAATCATCACAAACTTTAACTTCTGACATCCTCAATCAACAAATTAAGACCCCGTTTCACTGTCTGGACCTGGGTTACAGCGGTGTATTCCAACAATAGCAGTCAACTTAGCCCAATAATCATGTGCAACAGTTAACTATGGAAGCACAGAGTCTGATGCACTTCAACAGAGGGAGTTCCGTGAAAACCAAGCAACAAATAATATCGGACATTGTCCATTGTGGGATCAAGACACCGTTCCACTGTTGGGACCTAGAGTTTCTTGAACCTAGTCGAAAAAGGTACTTTGATCTCCACTCTCAGATCCAGTTCTAACATCGTCCGTTGAGGGATCAAGACACCGTTCCACTGTTGGGACCTAGAGTTGGTTGCGCCTCATCAGAGGGGGTACAAAAAAATCATCACACACTTTAACTTCTGACATCCTCAATCATAGAATTAAGACTTTGATTTTCTGTTCAGACCTGCTGTACCGCTGTGTAGTCCAGCGACTGCAGTTTACCATGCCCAATAATCATGGGCAACAGTTAACTACAGAAGCACAATGTCTGATGCACCTCAACAGAGGGAGCTCTGTGAAAAGCAAGAAGCAGGTAATATCAGACATCGTCCACTGTGGGATCAAGTCATCGTTCCACTGTTGGGACCTACAGTTGGTTGCATCTGATCCGAGGAGGTACATAATAAGCATCACACACTTTAACTTCTGACATCCTGAATCATAGAATTAAGACCCTGTTTTGCTGTTCAGACCTGCTGTACCACACTGTAGTCCAGGGACTACAGTCAACCAAGCCTAATAATCATGTGCAGCAGTTAACTACGGAAGCACAGAGTCTAATGCACCTCAACTGAGGGAGTTCTGTAAAAACCAAGCAGAAGGTAATATTGGACATCTTCCATTGTGGGATCAATACACTGTTCCACTGTTGGGACCTAGAGTCGGTTGGAGCTGGGTGAAGGGAGTACCTTCATCTCCACTCTCAGATGCAGTTCTAACATCGTCCACTGTGGGATCAAGACACCATTCCACTGTTGGGACTTACACTTGGTTGCGCCTGATCGGAGGGGGTACACACAAATCATCACAGACTTTAACTTCTGATATTCTCATTTGTATAATCAAGATTGCGTTTCACTGTTCAGATCTGCTGTACCGCAGTGTAGTCCAGCGAATGCAGTCAACCAAGCCCAATAATCATTTGCAAAAGTTAATTACGGAAGCACAGAGTCTAATGCACCTCAACGGAGGAAGCTCTGTGAAAAGCAAGCAGCAGGTAATATCAGACATCATCCATTGTGAGATCAAGACACCATTCCACTGTTGGGACCTAGAGTTGGTTGCACCTGGTTGAAGGGAGTACCTTCACCTCCACTCTCAGATACGGTTTTAACAATGCCTACTATGGTACCAAAATACCGTTCCACTGTTGGTACCTGTTGGACTACTGTGTTAGTAGTATACAGAGCACCCCACGCTCCTGGGCCTCAGGCTGGGCGCTGTGTACCTGTTTCGCGGTAGCCACCGTTAATGTCAGGGGCCTTCAGAGGTCGCAGACCTCGGCCCAGGAGCTTCCACCGGCACGTGGTGGGCCCTCTTTCACATACCGCTTTGTCAAAAGGTGAACTGTGGGCATATGTGCGTCGCAGCGGCCATGACAATTTATGGATACCAACACGCTGAAAGCATCATTCACACAGCCACCTTCACTCACAGCGTCAACCTTGTGGCGGTGTAAACTGCGCAAACCTGGCACGTTTGCTGATCCGGAAGAGAACCACACCCAGAGAAACGTACCTCTTCTTCATACCCCTACGCTACCCTTGCGTACCCCGAGCCAGCCTACTTCCCTAAACATTTGAGGTGGGGGGAAGCACGTATGCACTACCATTCCATAATCTTCCCTACTGACTATACTATCATGGTTGCGTCCACTGTCCACATCACTCAATAGACCATCATTGTATGTTGATATGTACATGTCTGTGCTCTGCATACTCAAGTCTGTCCGCAACATCCCCTCAAGACTTTGCATTGTATACTTTTATAATCGAGAATTACTTTGCACATACTTTGCTCCCATCTCTCCCCGCATTCTGCATTGTACGGCAGGGGTGCCATGCCATGTTTGGTTTGTGTACAAGGCTAGCCACGGTTCCCACAGTACGTAGTGTTGTTGTATCTGCTCGGTGTACATGTTGTTTGTCATGTTGAATATGATTATATAAGGTAGTGCATTCAGTCACTAGCAGTGGTTTCTCCCATTTACATATCGCTGTCTTAAAGAGCATACAGAACTTTTTCTCACAGGTGAAAAGTGCGACCACAATGGCAGTCATTCATTACAATTCAAGAATGTCCAACTACATGGCGCTTCTAAGCTTACAGCCCCCAATCTTGTGTCCTTTCTTAAAAGGACACAACTCTCACAATCAGAACAACATTCATACAACTTTCTAACGGCCGTTATCTGCTCCTCAATAACATTCACTCTACGGAATGTGAGCTGGCATATCGCATGTCCTTACTGTTTCAAACCGAGTAACTTCCTGTGGCAATGTCTATTCCCACCCACACAAACTAACTTCCAAGCTTCCACTTGGCCTTAAATCCCTAGTTTGAAAACAGATTTCATGAAACAAACCAAACTAAAAGTGCTTTTGTTCAGAACAGAAGTCTCCCTCACTTCTGCAAAATAAATGCATCGACTACAGATACCACAAACTTCAAGTAAAATACACTCCCTTTTAAATACAAACCACCAATTACACTTTGTGAATTGTTACACAATTTTCAAGACATGTCACACTCAAGGTCTGGCACACTATTTTAACACGGTCTCCTATGGCCTTCTAACACGCTTTCAAACTGTTCTTCTGTTAATACCATACTTCATTCATTTGATCATCTCTGGAATAACAGGAACAGTGCCCATAATTCCCGCTCTCTTTGCAGCCATCCTACTACTAATTCTGCTTGTAAAAAATGGCTAAGCTCTCTGTGGTAACAACTATGTCTGACAGAATACTCCTCTACGCCAAGCTACATCAATACTGCAAAAAATGGAAAAACTTTCCGGCTACCTGCCTCTATCTATTATCGCAGCCAGCTACAACATAACATTTATCTACACTTATGCAATATGTGTACAACCATTGTTTGATTGCAAAACGTGCCCATTCGACTGGCGAATTGATCTTTGCCTTGCCAACATCCCAACAATCGCTCCTGATATCCAGCAGATAATGCAGTATCTTGAAAACCATGAACGTGATTGTTCTGGCAGTGGAGCAATGGTGAATGCAAAGCAAAAAGGTATTGTGGCGGAATAGGATTTCTGCGCAGCCGCGAAAGATCTCCTGCAACGTACAACCTTTCACAACATCGCAAACTGCTGCTCAAACATTCAAGGAACATTACTGTCCCTTCGAGCATATGAATTGGATCGCTTCGCTTTTCTCAGATGATGGAAACAATAGCCTCTTTGAACATTATGCATCTCAAGCCGCTGAAGAACTCCTGGACGGCAATCTCCAAGACTTGTAAGAAACTCACGTTATTCTTGGATGGATTTTTTCCATCTTTTTTTTACTTTTTCCTTTACATTTTTTATAATACACTTCAATCCTACTACTTTGATATAATAACTTTCTAAGAATACTCAGACATTTGAACTCTATCTTCATTATTACCCCTTATGTCTCCACTCAAACCAGGGATCGGTGATGTATGGCCTATGCAAATACGCTATTTACTTGCTACATTAGCCTAAACCCGACACCCATTTAGAAACCATGTCTATTCTTTGTGCACACTCCTCTCTGCCTGCCTGTTATTCACAAAGCCCTTTCACACAAATTTACTCATACTCAGCCTCTGCTCACAACCTGACGATAAAAATGAAAAAAGACAACTTTGTTTAGGAACTGGTTGGCACAGTGTGGTAATCATATCCTACCTTTATTTTTATTATACAATATAGTCATTCATGTCTAATAACTATTCTGTATGTCACATAGAACTGTAACATATAATGTAGAATTCACTGATACAGGAGCCTCGATTTGACCACAGCAGAAGCGGTTGGACTTTCTCTCAGCTCGATGCCTTAGCTCTCTACACAAGAATGTTTTCTTGAAACAGCTGAAGACAATAATGTATCGTTTGACTAGAAAGAACTGAATATGCTTTTCAGAAGCGAAATGTTTGTATTCATCCTCAAAGTTCCAATGTGGATAGAACTAGTACCAATTCTGAAACGCACCACATTGAATATACAGTACAACAGATTGCTGACTGTTCTACTGTTGATAATGTTGTGTTACAAAAAAGCACTGCCAGAATACCTAAACAGTTTGATGGTTACATTTTGCTATTTCTTTTTTTATTCTTTCTTTTCTTAAAGGATACATGTGGTGATCGTATCCTACCTTTATTTTCCTTATAGAATTTAGAGTCATTCAAGTGTAATAGCTATTGTTTATGTCACATGGAACTGTAACATGTAATATGGAATTCACTGATGCAGGAGCTTACGTTTGAATACAGCAGAAGTGGGTCCAATTATGACACTTAAATAAAGACACTTTCTATATAATTTTCAAACTCCAATCCTTTATTACACACAGCCACTTTCTTAGACACCTCACTACACCATTTGTCTTCTGAGGCATTGCAACATTCTGCATTATATTCTTCACAATTATTTATTTTTTCCTGCTAGCTAAAACACTTCATTCGAGTCTTCAGACCGGTAGGGGTGAGTAGTTCGCTTCCCAGTCCCTGTATAGTATAAAGGCATACTAACACTACTTACACTGGTATGCTACGGCGGCCAGTATCCTACAGCGCCCACAGCACATCACTTTACAGCAATAAACTCATGACTTAAACTCACAGTTTCATCCCTGAGTCTTCAGACCGGTACCAGTGAGTAGTTTGCTTCCCACTCCCGCTATACTCTAAACGCATACTAACACCACCTGCACAGATATGCTACAGCAGCCAGTATGCTACAGCATCCAGAGCACATCAGTTTACAGCACTCAGCTCACAGTTTAGGCGCACGGTTCCATTCCCGAGTTTACCAGTACCTCACCTCTGCACCGTCTCACTCTAGTCAAACCAGCACTTTCATACTGATAAGGGTAAATACTTTGCTTCTGCCAGTATACTACAGAGCACTCAGCTCACAGTTTAGGCACACGCTTTCATCCCTGAGTGTACCGGCACCTCACCTCCGCACCATCTCACAGTGGGCAAAACAGCACTTTCACACCGGTATGGGTAAATACTTCGCTTCTGCCAGTATGCTACAGAGCACTTAGCTCACAGTTTAGGCACCCGCTTTCACCGTCGAGCTCACCGGCCCCTCACCTCTGCACCATCTCACAGTGGCCAAAACAGCACTTTCACACCGGTAGGGGTAAATACTTTGCTTTGGCCAGTATGCTACAGCGACCAGAACACATCAGTTTACAGCACTCAGCTCAAGGTTTACACGCACATTTTCATCCCCGAGTGTACCGGCACCTCACCTCAGCACCATCTCACAGTGGGCAAAACAGCACTTTCACACCGGTTGGGGTGAATACTTCCCTTCACACCCCCTCTATAGCACACCCTAAACACCCCACAGAGGTTACAGTGCTCCTACCCACCCCTTTCCTACTTTTTTCACCTTTTCCCCCTTACTCGCTTCAACTGATTCACAAAATGGCGCCCAACACTTCCTAGTTGCAACCGCTCGCACCGCTTGCAGCCAATCAGCAGCAAGCTTGTGCTCATAACACCTCAGCCAATCCGATGGCAGAATTCCCAAATATCAATAGCTGTAAAGTTCAAACACTACTGAACAAATTTACACCAAATAAACAAAAGCGTACTTTCTAGACCAAGACCCTTCTCCCTGCCAAATTTGGGGTAATTCCGTTCCCCAGTTCGACCTGTAGTCTTGTCTAAAGTTTCCTATGGAAATTAACATGGAGAAAACATGTTTTGGGATCTCCCTTTTTTTTCTGCCCCCGTTAATGAATCACTCCCAAACTTCTAACATTGGAGCTGATATGAACAAAGAATCATCAAACGACGCTAAAGTTATAAGCAAAACAAAAAATGCTCTCTCATTTGGAAACTAGGGGCCAGATGTAGGTGGCCGTTTGAGGCCATTTACCGAGCGGTAACGGACGATTTTGGCCGTTACCGATCGGTAAATGGGTGACAGGTATGTAGGGGGCATTATTTTACTGAATCGGTAAAATTACTGATTCTGTAATTTTACCGATTCGGTAAAATAAAAATTCGGTAATTTTACCGATTCTGAGGCCCCCAGATGAAGGTGGAACTCTTCAGAGTCCCAGAGGCCTTACCAAATTGGTATTTTACCATCAAATCCAATTTGATGGTAAAATACCGATTCCGGTGTGCATGCACACCTATGCCATGTAACAGGCAGACTTGCCCTTAGGGCATGTATGCCTGCCACATGGCACCCAAGCCTGTTTTGGGGGTGCCAGAGGGTGTCAAAGGGACACCCCCTGCACCCTTGTGAAAATCGGTATTTACCGATTCGGTAAATACTGAATCGGTAATGCCCATTCATTCCTATGGGCTTCAAAGCCCATAGGAATGAATGGGCATTACCGATTCGGTATTTACCGAATCAGTAAATACCGAATTCTTCCGAATCGGTATTCCAGCACATCTGGAATACCTACATATCCACCCCTTAGATTTACCGATTTTTAATTACCGAATCGGTAAAATTCGGTAATTAAAAATCGGTAAATCTATTTTACCTACATCTGGCCCTAGGTCCTAACAATAACTACTTACTGGCGACCCCCAGAATAAGGTAGCTTTCCGTGGTACCGATTATTATGTCATGCTGTGGTATTTGGTAAGATGTATAATATGGGGCATGACATTGTATGGAATGGTTAGGTACGTTTAGCTCCCCGTTCAAAATTGTGTTTACTTCGGCGTAATTTTAGTTGAAATGCGTCCCTCATGTCCACTTTGATTTAAAATTTTAAATTGCACTACATGCTGGATTGGTATTTTGAAGAATTTCACTAATTTTTTTTGTAAATTCGAGTAATTTCCGCATAGGAAATTTGGGCAAATATCGGACAGGTCCAGTTATGTATTGCTATAGTATGTTGTAGATTGTTTCCTAGGATGGCACAGGTAAAGTTACGTTATTATATTTGATGGTGTAATTGAAAGTATGATATTTTGTGATTTAATGTGTTTCACCTACTTACTTCTTCAGTAGCGTTAGGGCCAGTTCATATCATAAGGTGACACAGTCGAAACTGTGTGATTCTGGGACAATTACTTCATCTCCGTAAACCTCATTTCCACTTATACCAAAATCAGAAGCATTTTCAATTATATACAAAAGAGTGAATATTGGTATTGACACATACAAAAAAGTAGAAGCTGACTCTGGCATCTTAAAATTGTCGGATCAACTCTTAAGAACTCGATTAAAACACGTGAAAGTTTTGCACACTGAAAACCTTGCACAGACCACACTTTCGCAAGCACTTCTTAAATGTAAGGATGTATACTCTTCAGCGGGTTTCCTTTAATTCTGTGATGCGCTCTGTGGCCGTTCATTGTGATAACTCAGCCCACGTAGTGACTCTTAAATAATGTTATACTTAAGTACAGGGGTACTTGAAAGTAAGCGATATGTTATAACCCTCTCGCTTTAATGTCAAAGTTACTGATATTAGTGGTTATTAGCTGCAAAGAGAGAACAAAGGATTAATTTAGCTGCTTTTAAATGTAGCAGCTATTGACCATGTACCACCCTCCATGTACCTGAAGTCCCCTCTCTTACTCCAAAGACGCCGTAATACCTACAACTACAGTTTTTGGACCATGGCCATTTTTAAAGGATGACAATGGTAGTGAGAATGCATCAACTATTTATTGAAACGTGTGTGTGTGGTTTTTTTGAACCAGAAAGATTAAGGTGTCACATATCGCGATTTAAAATGGCAGGTACTGTCGAGCACTCAGTATATGTGCTACTTAAATTTCAAAGCGAGAGTATCAGCACTTCTCAGCAGGATACAATAATGTTAATGGTAGAGTCCCAGCACTTCTCAGTAACAAACAGGTACGTTGTGTTAGTGAGCACTTGCACTTATATTTCACAAGTCAAAGCACTGCCACACTCAAACCTGCATTAGCAACACATAAACTCATCTCACACACTTTTGGATCTGCCCAGTGCTCAGTAGATGCGACAATGAATGTGAAAAACATCAGATATTCAGCGCCAAGATGCCCTTCTGTGTGACGGTGCGCTTTACAAACACACGTTATGTTACCTTGAAACACTGTCTCTCAGATTAGCCGGTTCACCGGTGCACCTGGAGAGCAACGCAGGCATGGGTGTATCTTAGCACCAGACTTGATCAAAACCTGCGTGTTCCCCGCAATCCACTCCATTGTTTTACTTTCCACTACCCTTTTTTCACAAATCGGCAGCGCTTGGAAACGAGCGGCACACAATCGCTAAGCTCCAAGAAGCCCTCCTTTGTGCGGAGTGCGCTTCATGGCAGCCAGTCACGCAGTACGGCCGAGAGCTTACCTTGAGCCCCATGAGGTAGTAGAGGATGCTGATGACCCCCATGGGCAGCACGTAGAACAGGAAGGACATGGCCTGGATGATGTAGTTGTAGACCCACATGGGCTTCACCACGGTGCACGTGGCCGAGCCGGGCACCAGTGTCCCGTTGGGGAAGTAGAGCAGCAGGATGCCGTGGGTGCTGGTGTTGGGCACCGAGAAGAGGACGGAGAAGACCCAGAGGACCACGAGGATGCGCAGGGCCCTCCGGCGCGTGCTCTCCAGCTTGGCCCGGAAGGGGTGCACGATGGCTATGTAGCGCTCTATGCTGACCGTGGTCACACTGAGGATGGAGGCGCAGCAGACGGTCTCGAAGAGCCCCGTCCTGAAGTAGCAGCCCACGGCGCCCAAGAGGAAGGGGTAGTTGCTCCACATCTCGTAGACCTCCAGCGGCATCCCGAAGAGGAGCACCAGCAGGTCGGACACGGCCAGGCTGAAGAGGTAGTAGTTGGTGGGGGTCTTCATGTTGCGGTGCCGAAGGATGACCAGGCAGACCAGGAGGTTGCCCGAAACCCCGACCAAGAAGATCATGGCGTAGACCGAGGTAATGGGCAGAAACAGGGGGCTGCGCCTGGGGCCGTTGTAGAAGGCAAGGTAGTCCTCCGTGCCGTTGAAGTGTCTCGGGAGGGAAAGCTCCATGGTCGCACTGCCGGGCTCACTTTCTCACAGGGCACCAATCGCAATCCTCTGCGAGCTCGCTTCTGGATGAATGACTGACTCACCGGAGTGATGCAGCGCTGCAAACTGTTTCGCCTCACTGGGCTGCCGACGCGGACGAGTAGCGAGGCTGAGAGTTTAGAAAGGATGTGTTTCCCATTTTTTTCTGAAGATAGGTGCTGGAGCCGATGCTCACGTGCGGCGTGCACAGAGGCCACGGATTTGGAAATGCGCTGCGTGCCTCCTTTCGAGTTTCCAATTCTGAAGAGCGGTCGGAGTGGGTTTTGCATTGACGAGATAGTCGGCGGTGCTACCTTTGTATAGTCCCCTGTAAAATAGGCAAATGCAGATCAAACAGAGACACTAAAGCCGCAGCTATTTAGGGGTTTGGGGTGAAGATAGACTGGGGTGGAAAGGGGGATCTCTAAGAAGCGAAGGCGAAGCCTTTCATAGACAAGGAGGGTACCATGGAGAGCGACAGGACTCGGCGGGAGAGCGGGAGCAGCGGATGCTCCGCGGACTGGTGCGCCTGGAGTCGGCGATAGTCTTAGATGTCTCTAAGCACTTGTTTGCAAGCGAGGAGCCCTTTTATTAGGCTCGAGGCTCCTCCCTTCGCCAGGCGAGATTGGCCATTTTTGTGACAAAAAATGCTCATATTGATGACAACAAGCTTTGGCAATAGGTCTGCCTTTAATATGCAGTTCGGAACGCATAAAAGCATGACGCTCACTCTGAATTCTTACGGGCACTCCTCTCAATACAGTGTTTAATTTGAGCCGGTGGTTGCAGGTGAGGCCGACCGGCACTCAATTTTGGGGACCGGCACTTTTTTTACTTTTTCAAACTTTTACCCAGAGCAAGGAGGTGTAAAGCAGAAAAAGAGGGAAGGAGGAGGACGAGAAAGACCGAAAAACTGAGTCAAAGTAAGAAGGCAAGGACACAAAGAACCTGCGCGAGTGAAATATACGTGCAGGGAGTGTATGTAGTTGGAAGAAAGAGCGATGAGAGACTTTGCAGCCTTGTTATTGGACAATCCCACCATACCTCAGCACCGGCTTCTGAGAAAACTTTGTGCACCAGCACTTATTGGGTTACAAAAAAGAAATCCTGCTACTCAACCTGCACTTATACAGAGACACCACTTATTATGCACTCACAAATTATGGATCCTGCATTCATATGACTCTCACTCACCACACATGCACTTCTTACCCTGTAGTCACCCGCACATACCCTGCATTCCTACATGACAAACCCTGCACCCATCCACTGCTCATCTTGCATTCAGACACTGCTCATCCATCTCTCACTATGCACTTACATACTAAAACAAAACTCACCCTGCCTGCTCTGTGCTCACCCTTCACCGATAGCGGCCACAACAAACAAAGGTTGGGAGGGTGGGTGGAGGGAGCATGGGGGTTTTGTAATAATATATTAAAAAAAGAGAACTTACCTGAAGCCACCAGCTACCTCCCGCACAGCATCGCTCCTGCTTTCCTCTTCCTGGTCCTAGCAGCCCATGGGACAGACTCCCATACAGTTATTGTGCTGCAGAGCAGCACAGGGATTGGCCGGAGCATGCTGGAAAGACGCTCCGCTCAATTCATGGAGTCTGTGGGGTTCAGCCGCCGAGCTGGAGAAACCTGAGTGGGTATGTGTGTTTTGGTCACCCTGAGACAGCTGGCCAAACATATATGTGCACTTAAGGAGTGCACATAGTACTCCTCCTTCCCATGTCATGCCCCTCCCGGGACAAGCTGGCTCCGAGTCGGCAAATGAAAAATAAAATGATGCTATAACGTCATTTTAGTTTTTCATTTGCTGGCTCTCAGCCAGGCACTGGGGTGAAGCTCCTCCGCCTTTGTGGAGGAGCCGCTGCTGCCCTTCACGCACTCACCTCATCCTGTACACTTCTACACCTCTCACCCTACACACACACTCACCTTTCACCCTACACACAACTGTGCATGCTACACAATCAATCAATCAATCAATCATAGCATTTGTATAGCGCACTACTCACCCGGAGGGTCTCAAGGCGCTTGGGGGAAGGGGTCTGCTATTGCTCGAACAGCCAGGTCTTGAGTTGTCTCCTGAAGTCGAGATGGTCCTGGGTCAGCCGAAGGTGGGTGGGGAGGGAGTTCCATGTCTTGGCCACCAGGTAGGAGAAGGATCTTCCTCCGGTGGTGGCTCTTCGGATGTGTGGTACGGCAGTGAGGGGCAGGCTTGTCGAACGTAGCTGGCGGGTGGGGTTGTGTAGAAGGTCAGGCGGTCATTGAGGTACTTGGGGCCCAGGTCCTGGAGGGACTTGTGTGCGTGGGTGAGGAGTCTGAACGTGATTCTCTTGCTGACGGGGAGCCAGTGCAGGTCCCTCAGGTGGCCGGAGATGTGGCTGCGGCGGGGGATGTCCAGGATGAGTCAGGCGGAGGCGTTCTGGATGCGTTGGAGTCTTTTCTGTAGCTTGGCTGTGGTTCCGGCGTAGAGGGTGTTTCCGTAGTCCAGTCGGCTTGTGACGAGTGCCTGGGTGACCGTCTTCATGGTTTCGGTTGGGATCCATCAGAAGATCTTGCGGAGCATGAGTGAGGGTGTTGAAGCACACACACCACACACCTTCCACTCATACAGTGCTCACCATGCACGCTCAAAAACCTCATACCCTCCAATCGCACACCTCTAACCCTGCATTCTCACACCTTTAACCCTACACTTACAACTCACCCAATAGTTTACACTGCTCCCTTATGTCTCAGATTGCACTTACGTCACTAGCACACTACTCATGCTGATTGGTCACGTAGCACTCAAACACCACTTACCCTAAAGACTCAAACACCACTCACCCTGCACACTAATGTACTGCTCACACTGCACCTGTATCCTTCATTGACAGAAAACACCCTGCAGTCAGACACCACTCATCCCACACACAGACATCACTCAGCCTTCACTCAGACACCACTCAGCATGCACTCAGACATCACTCATCCTACACACAGACATCACTCAGCCTGCAATCAGACACAACTCAGCATGCACTCAGACAAAGCTCACACACCTCTCAACCTTCACTGACATTACTGTCCCCCTACATGCACACACCTGTCTCCCTGAGCCCATACTCCTCACTTACCTCTTTAATCTCCACTCACACAAAATTAATATCTCTAACGATGACCACTCAATCCATGCTCTATTGAGATAAAACAATCAGATCATTACATATAGGTGATGTGCATAGAATCAAAAGTGCACAACGTTTATTGCAGTAAGCACGCATGTATGAGAAACGTATTTCACAAGATTAAAAAGAGGCCTGGCACCAGCCCAAGAAAAGATGCGTCTGTATTTCCGTGGATTTATCAAGATAATAATACATTACCGCCTGGCTAGGTGTACTCAGAAACTGAAATACTGGTTCTTTTGTCCTTGAAATATTTGCATGATCACATAACAAAAGTCCCGCTACACAATCGCCTGGAGCACTTGCATCGGTCAGTTTTAAGGAGTGAGTTTTGAAGCCACAGGGGGTGCTTGTAAGCATCGACGTGTGCCAAAGATCACACAAGCTATCAGCGGGGACTGGGATTCGAGCAGATGACCCTTAGCTGATCACACGGAGCACGGCTGAGAACTTTTTGGAACTGTGTGGTTATTCTTTTGGACTCAAGCATTTTAAATTCAACTGAATAGAAGAAATGAATAGGAACATTTTTCAGGCTGGCACGGCCCCCATAGTTTAATTGAAGGGTGTTTCCTACTATTATTATTACTACTTCCTAGAACTACCCTTTGCAATAGAAGTTACAAGTATGTAACGCTCCTGTTCTGGGGGTTTGTGTTTTTTACAACATTTTATGGCAGGACTGTGGAAAATAACATTGTGTCATTTGTCCAGGATCACACAACGCAGGCAAATAAGGCTTGGTCTACATGATTTGTAAAGCCAAAATGAACAACTTCATCACTCGGCTCCATTGTCCGCAAAATAAATATTCTTGTGCAACCATGTGACCTACAGCTCATCCGAAGATTGAAGCAGCTTATACATTATCCCATTTGGGTAACCAACTGTGACTGCTCCATGCCAGGCATATGTATAATACATATCATTTGAATATACTTACACATCAGAGACAGTGTGCATTTTCCAACAAAATTGAATTGTTATTTTGCTGTAGCGGAAAAAAGCAAAACACACAAGATAATGGCAAAACATTCACCCCAGTCACAGATCTGGGTTTAATCCATCGTTATTTTGCTCACCAAGCCACCCCAGTTAAGACATGGCCATATGCAAATCAGTCTTGACCCTGTGCCTCGTGGGAACAGTCCAGCCCAAACTGCCAAGCCATGTCCTCCCTGGACCGGAATCAAGCATCCTAGGACCGGTTTCTGGCTATCAGCTGCCTTCAGCCAGGATAGCTTGACTCCAGTGGCTTACTGAGCACGGGACCCACGTCTGGGCATACCCTTCCCACACAGGGTGAACAGCAAAACACACAAGATGATGGACGGGATGTTGCACAATGGCAAAAAATTCACCCCAGTCACAGATCTGGGTTTAATCCATCGTTATTTTGCTCACCAAGCCACCCCAGTTAAGACATGGCCCTATGCAAATCAGTCATGACCCTGTTCCTCATGGGAACAGTCCAGCCCGAACTGCCAAGCCATGTCTTCCCTGGACCGGAATCAAGCATCCTAGGACCGGTTTCTCATTCTCAGCCGTCTTCAGTCAGGATAGCTTGACTCCATTGGCTTAGTGAGCACGGGACCCACGTCTGGGCATACCCTTTCCACATAGGGTGTACAGAAAAACACACAAGATGATGGACGGAATGTTGCACAATGGCAAAACATTCACCCTAAGTCACAGATCTGGGTTTAATCCATCGTTATTTTGGTCACCAAGCCACCCCAGTTAAGACATAGCCATATGCAAATCAGTCTTGACCCTGTGCCTCATGGGAACAGTCCAGCCCAAACTGCCAAGCCATGTCTTCCCTGGACCGAAATCAAGCATCCTAGGACCGGTTTCTGGCTAACAGCCATCTTCAGCCAGGATAGCGTGACTCCAGTGTCTTAGTGAGCACGGGATTCACGTCTGAGCATACCCTTCCCACAAAGGGTGAACAGCAAAACACACAAGATTATGACCTGCTTCAACGTACTTCGTATGCTCAAAAAAATCTTCCACTGGATCCCCGCCGAGTCAAGAAAGACTGTCACCCACGCACTGGTTACGAGTCGACTAGACTACGGAAACACCCTATATGCCGGAATTACAGCCAAATTACAGAATAAACTCCAACGCATCCAAAACGCATCAGCGAGACTCATTTGGGACATCCCTCGCCAAGATCACATTTCCAACTACCTGAAAGACCTCCACTGGCTTCCCGTCAACAAGAGAATAACATTCCGTCTCCTCACCCACGCACACAAGGCCCTCTACAAACTAGGGCCCGAATGCCTCAACACTCGACTATCCTTCTACACACCCACCCGCCAACTTAGATCCTCCAATCAAGGCCTCGCCGCAGTTCCACGTATCCAAAGATCCACCATGGGAGGTAGATCCTTCTCCTACTTGCCGGCCAAGACCTGGAACTCACTCCCCACTCACCTCCGAATTATACAGAACCACATCTCCTTCAGAAAAGAACTTAAAACCTGGTTATTCGATAAATAATGAACCCCCTCCCCAAGCGCCTTGAGACCCTCTGGGTGAGTAGTGCGCTATATAAATTCCTGAACTTGAACTTGAACATGGACAGAATGTTGCACAATGGCAAAACATTCACCCCCAGTCACAAATCTGGGTTTAATCCATCGTTATTTTGCTCACCAAGCCACCCCAGTTAAGACATGGCCATATGCAAATCAGTCTTGACCCTGTGCCTCGTGGGAACAGTCCAGCCAAAACTGCCAGGCCATGTCTTCCCTGGACCGGAATAAAGCATCCTAGGACCGGTTTCTGGCTATCAGCCATCTTCAGCCAGGATAGCGTGACTCTAGTGTCTTAGTGAGCACGGGATTCACGTCTGAGCATACCCTTCCCACATAGGGTGAACAGCAAAACACACAAGATGATGGACGGAATGTTGCACAATGGCAAAACATTCACCCCCAGTCACAGATCTGGGTTTAATCCATCGTTATTTTGCTCACCAAGCCACCCCAGTTAAGACATGGCCCTATGCAAATCAGTCATGACCCTGTTTCTCATGGGAACAGTCCAGCCCGAACTGCCAAGCCATGTCTTCCCTGGACCAGAATCAAGCATCCTAGGACTGGTTTCTGACTATCAGCCGTCTTCAGTCAGGATAGCTTGACTCCAGTGGCTTAGTGAGCACGGGACCCACGTCTGGGCATACCCTTTCCACATAGGGTGAAAAGAAAAACACACAAGATGATGGACGGAATGTTGCACAATGGCAAAACATTCACCCTAAGTCACAGATCTGGGTTTAATCCATCGTTATTTTGGTCACCAAGCCCCCCCAGTTAAGACATGGCCATATGCAAATCAGTCTTGACCCTGTGCCTCATGGGAACAGTCCAACCCGAACTGCCAAGCCATGTCTTCCCTGGACCGGAATCAAGCATCCTAGGACCGGTTTCTGGCTATCAGCCATCTTCAGCCAGGATAGCTTGACTCCAGTGGCTTAGTGAGCACGGGACCTACGTCTGGGCATACCCTTCCCACATAGGGTGAACAGCAAAACACACAAGATGAAAAAGGGCAGCCAGAAATAAAAAACGAGTACATGTTCGAGGTCCATCAAAAATATTAGGCAATGATATATGCAAAGTTTGATAAGAGATATGTTGTAATGGTATTTTTCCCTGAAGCAACTGCAGCATCCATTTTCAAATAACGTGTTTTTCTATTACTCTATTGGCAATAATGCTATTTGCCTGACAGTTCGTACACAGTCATGGTAAATTATCTGCTTTTTAACAGGACTTTTTGAGTGCCATTTTCCAGGATAATGAGAAAACCTCTTATTTACAGTTTCTAATGAAGGAAGTGTGGCTAATTAAAAACAAATTATTAAGTGGATCAAAAGAGCTGAATCTATGTATATTTATCCGGATAACTAGTGCAGAGTCTGTGCTATTTTAGGAACATCACAAATATTAGAGGTACATTTGTGCTAATAAACGGAACATCGGGAAAATAGTGCAGAATTTGTTTTTTTAGCCAGTTACTTGGAATCCAGATAAACAATGAAGTGCATGTTTGATATTTAACCCAACACAAAACTAATTTTGAATCTACACTTTTTAAGAGGGTATTTGAAAAAAAAAATACTGTGCAATCTGTGGTTTTTAGGAGAACATCTGGGTGCATAGCGCCAAGTAAGTAATATTTGACAGCACCTGCAGACGAAATAGCTGTTACTAATTTGAATGGCCCTAAGTGGCAGATTATATTGTGTTGATGTGGATTTTTAAGCACTGGATTTAATTCAGAGCTTTACGACGTCATAGGAGAAACCAACATGAGCAGGCGTCAGCCCAGTCTTTTCTTGCAGCTCTTTGAGTCAGTTTGATTGGACATGCATCCTTTCTCCGATGCTTAGAGTGGTTCGTTGGTTTTAAAGCCACTATCTGCCTAGCCATATATGTTCACATACAGATTTCAAAGACTAGCCCCAATTAAACTATATTTGAATTGTAATAGCTTCTGTGTTGCTATGTCGGTGAAGGCAACACAATTTTGGTGGCAGCCAAACAAATTTTAATTATCTGTGTCCTGCACAATGAAAAAAATGGTGCGGATTATGACTCAAATACACGTATACAGACATCACCTGAAACACAAACGCACACAGAACATTCAAACTGCAGAACACAACATTGCAAACTGCAACATGTACATTAGACAGTACTGGCTTAAAATTCCCCTAATTGAGCACCTTTTACCGAGGGACGCTCTTTTATGTGTGACATGCAGAAGATTCCTGCTGTAGGACAGAACTGCACACTTTGACTCTGCCACTGCACTTACACTTAGAGAAACAGGCTCCAAGAACACGACTTAGAGCCTGATTTAGCTCTTGGTGGACGGGTTACTCTGTCACAACCGTAACGAATATCCAATTCGCTGAAACGTATATCCCCTAATATACTATGGGATTTATATTTCGGCAGACTGGATGCTCGTCACCATGGTGACAGAGTAACCCGTCCACCAAGTTCTAAAACGGGCCCTGAGTGCAGCACAAATACGAAAACTCCTTGACTTTGGAGCCGCTGGCAAGCATTGCACACAGTTGAATAAAACATGTACAGTGGGGAGTGGTGGTCTCTCCGGCCAAACAATCACAAGAGGACCTGGTGCAATGCCTGCATCTAATTATTTGTCAGAAAATGAAAAATGAACTTGAGAAGTGGTTTGAATCATGGAAAAAGAGTAAGGAATTGGAAAGGTGTGAGGTTGAGCAGCAGAGGAAGTGTAGGGATTCAAAGGAAATACATTATGTAAAAGAGAATGTAGATTAGATTTTCATGGGACATTCTATACTGCTTTCAAACACACAATTGCAATATGAAGTTTAAAGTTAATGTGGGAAGGGTGGGGTGCTGGAACTTGAAAACAGAACTGCATTCTTCATGACTGCCCTCCTCCCATCTGTGTTACTGCTGCCAGAGAAAAACAAACACATACATTATGTTCTTAAGTAAGACACTTTAATAGCATTACAGTGACATTTGTCTGCCCCAGAAAGATCATGCTCCATTCTATTGTAAGCTTGTTACTTTATATTTGTTAGGGAACCTTCTCTGAGCAGCTGTACTGCTGCTGGCTCAGACAACTGGGTAAACAAACAAAATATAATAATATTCTGTGTGGAGGGAAAGCACCTTTTTGTGGAAGCACACACATTCTACCCAATTAAAACATACTCCTGGCTAGTAAAATGTAGACAGAGCCAAAACCCCTCTGGGTAGTACTCTTGAAATCTCCTTTTTAGGTTAATCACGTTACGCCTGGTGACAACTGCGCTATTACGCCGGACCTAAAAAGAAGTTTCCACTTGACTGTCTTCAGAATTATAGTAAGTGAATGCTAACGCTAAGCATGGTCTTTGTAAAAGAGTGTCAGCAGGAAGCCAAAGAGAGAATGGATAACAGCATACTCTCTAATTCTCTAATTAAATATCTTACTCAAGCTCCCTCCGGCAATATGGTAGTTCTAAATGAGGACTGCATAGCAAGACAAGAAGGGAGACAACACAGTTTAGCAAGCCAGTGATATCACAACAGACTGACAGGCTGTGGAGAATGTTATCGCAACAGATAATTGAGCAGTGGGTTTTGTAAAGTGGAGGACCACAGTAGTAGGTTGCATCCAATTTATGGCATACACATCTTCTCTTTCTTGTGCCTCATTAAAAACTGTCTGCCGTCCTTGCATCACCTCAATTCCCTATCTATATCACAGCTCCAACCACAAAATACATACACCCACACACAACACATAAAGATACTAAGACAGCACTTACTCGCACAGCAGCACAGGAATTCACACATTTTTACCCACATTTTGTTGCAGGAAAGACCCCTGCACATCATGATGTAGTTGAGTCGTTTTGCTCTAGTGGACTACCATTTTTTTCTTCAGTACTCCAGTAAACTTCATGACTATGTAAACCCAATGGAGGTACTCCATTTTGTTTGTTTTTTAGTCATCAGCATGCAGGACCAGATTTGCGATTCTGACACATTGGATGCTTTTGTTGGCTTTAGGATTCCACACACTTTGCTTCTGCTAACCAACAGTAAAGTGCTTGTGCTCTTCCCTTTAAACAGGACAAAGTTGGCATGCATCTAACTGGTACATTTAATTTGCTTATAAGTCCCTTGTATATGGTATTACATGTACCCAAAGCCAGTAAAGAAAATGCCTCAAGCGGTCTGCAGCACTAAATGTCTCACTCACTAAAGTAGCACTGTAAAACTTAATTTCAGGACTGCCCCCGAAGCTTGGGTAGGCAGTTTTAAACTTCAATTTCAACCTGGCAAGATAAAGACCTAAACCTTCCTTTTTAATGCTTACAAGTTGCCCATAAGGTAGGCTCTAAATGCCCATAGGCAGGGTGCATGTATTTAAAAAGCACAAAATTAATATGTAACCATTTACATTTCCTGGCAGTGACAAACCGACAAAGTAATTTTTTTAAATTGTGGCAGAACTGGCCACCCTATAGGAAAACACTGAGTTAAATTATAACAATTTATTATGCTTAACTTCGGTTTGGAGTGATGCAGCGCTACTCCGGAAATGTTTATAAAACCATATTATCTCTCTCTGAAGTACCAAATCATACATTACTCATCAGTGGGGCCCATGGCACTGCGAGTTACTCACAAACACTTTCATCCTACTTCATGGATCGGTGTGATTCAAAGGAGAGCTGCTGGATCATAGCGGAGTGTCTAAATCAAAATTAAATATTTATACTATATGCACCTGCAGTTTAAAAGAATGTTACCATGGTTTTTAATAATGAGACATTTTATTCAGACACACCACTATTATGGTCAATTGATCTGCTGGTAAAAATTAGGCTAAGAAAAATACAAGGCCAGCTTAATTCTCCATTTATCCAATTTTCATTAAAAGCAAAGTTTAGCATGTCTAACAGTTAATTCGCTTTATTTATTTATTTATTAAAAAAAATAACCATAAAAGAGTAAAAGTTTTAATCTCAAACAGTTATATTCATTTATTTCAAAGATTCAGTAATAGACATTATTATTTAGGTTTCAGGACACAAGTATTAGCAAAAGACAGATAGTTCCCAAAGTTAATTTTCTCCTAGCTCCCTAACTAACAACCTCATCTAAAACGAATTTCTCATTCAAAGCAAATAGAAAATGTATTCAAAGTCTTACATCTAAGGAGAAATCAGCATTCCGATAGCATCTCAGGAGGAAATCGAAAAGAGAGTTTTTTTCTTAAGAAAAGTCACTTCTTTTTATACCCTATTTCACTAACTTTATCTATCTACAAAAGTAACTATCAGTACAAACTCAAGTGCTGATTGGCCAATTTGAGGGTGGATGAGCATCACCTCATCATTCTAACATTCAATTTCTGTAGCCTCAGCTGAAATTAAAGAGTTCATTGTTTTAAAAAGTGTCCAGCCTAGTCACATCCTTAACTGATTATATGAAGTTCCTTTCCCACGTATGGAAATTCAGATGTTCACATTTTGTTGGCAGTCATCGGGACTTTCAGGGCAAGCTGTCCTTGAACCGCTCTCGCTCAGGCACAGGCAGCTCACATTTAGTCTCGGCTCTAGCCGCACATGCGCAGTATCTTTCACTGTCACAGTAATCGAAAACCTCCATTGTTAGGTAGGCCTCATGAGCCAGAATAGAGACAAACATAAATAAATGTTAATTAATGAAATATAACTCTTCTGTTTTCCTCCCCATACTAAGGTTTTCCCTGTTAGTTGTTACCTAGCAAATAAGAAACACATATGCATGGTATACTCGCCTGTCTCCATGTTTTTGCCACGAAATACATAAACAGAAAGCACATTTATGCCGCTTTTGATTAATTTAAAGCTTTGCATTAATAAACACCATGACAACATTACTAAATTAGTCAGTTATAGTTTTCCATGCAAGCAGATTAATATTCCCACGTGTATTTATGTGTGCATTCTATACTACATTGATTAGTATATCAAATCACACAATTAATAAAGGTTAGAGTTATGAGGAAATGACTTCACGAGGGGTATACAACATTTTGTTTCTCCACCTCGCTCAATCAACTCCCTCCTTTGGTGATCTTATCACCAAATATCTCCCAAAATTTTGCAAATTTTATCCAAACATGTTTCAAGTTCTTCAGATTAGTATGGTTTACACTCTAGAATTTTCTTCTCTGCTTTCTTTAAAGACCTTTTCTTGAAAATCCTCCATTTCTATATCACAGTTTTCTCTTTCTCTTTCTCGTTTTTCTTGAATTGCTTTCTTTATTGATTTTCTAACATTTCTTCTTTTTTTATATATACAATATATATATAATCTTAACATCAAAATCACTAATACTATTGTTGTTACTGGGATTAGTATCTTACCTATAATTGAACAACCTATTTCAGGAAACCAACGTTTAACTGCTGAAAAACTTTACCAAGTCGTTCAAGAACACCATCAACCTCCAGTGGTTAAATTTCCTTATGCAATTCTGTAATGTTCGTAATGTACTTTTCAATATTTTGGCTTTTGTCTGGAATGAGGGTACAATAGTGCTGTACCTTCAAAATTCCACAAACTCTTCCTTCCTTTGCCAAAATTATATCAAGAGCAAGACGATTTCTCATCACCATAGCTCTCATAGCAACCATTTCAGTATTGACCATTAAAAATCCACCTGCTGTGTCTGTTGACAAACGATCTACTATTGTTGATAATCTTCAAATTCGGTTTGCATTAAAAGATACTCCCACTGCTGGTATCAGTGCTCCAAAAATACCACCTATCATTTCAATTACACTCTCTCTTTTTCTACGACTTAAATGTTTACCTATCTCATGTATTTCATTAGTACCTCTATCTACATGAAAGATTTTAGGAAAGACCAGACCTACATAACATGTCCCTTACCAATGGTCTGGTAATCTATAATAAGCTTTGTTTCCACATATAAAGTATATTCCAGGGAAAACTGGATCTTTACCTCTTTTAAATCCCCAACCCCCTATTATTCGATAAGTGTCTTTACATTGACTTGCTCCCACAAAATAATTGTCATACACAGTATTGTCACTTCTTATACAAAATTTCCCTAATAATGGAGCGTCTATACTTATGGCCACATTCACATTTTCTATCATCAAGATTTTCATCTTCAAATGCCCAATATTTGGATTTATTATGGTCCATTCTTTCTCTACGTTTATAAGCATTTCTTCTCTCATCAACCATATCTAAAAAAAATTTTTCCTCATTTCTCATTTTACAAGACAAATTATTTCTGAATGCATATTCATGACTCAATTCCTCCATTTCTAAGAAAAAATCTCCCATTACTTTAGAAGGTTTTACTTTGTTCATTCCATTATTGACTTTCAATTTTGCAAATATATCATCAGAATTTGAATAGTAATATTCTAATTTCCCTGTTTGATAAAACAAACTTGCAAATACACTACATGTAACACCATATGTACGTGGAAGGTGATGATATGTCACCCCTTCTGAGACTGATGCTGGCAATTTCACACACACATAAAACTCACTGGCATCCATGGTCCTAACATACTCAGATAACAGTCTTGAAAATGTGTTTCTTGTGTAATCACTTATGGATCTATCTTGGTGAGTTTCTGGTTTATATACAGGTGGTTTATCAGACTTTGATTCAACATTCTGTCCTTTCAAACTTACATTTGGTTTAAGCTTTACTAGATTGTAATGGAAAGGAATGATGATAGCTAACATTATCCATATCAAAATTAATAATCCAGTACATATTAAACACATTCTACACCATTTTCTAAAAATAGAACATTTTGTTTTATGCTCATTGTTAGCCATTTGTTTTTCACACAGCGATCTGCCTTAGGATTCTCTTAGACCTTTGTCACCTATAGGCTTTCACCTTTCACTTACAATGTTCTCTTTATGTCAGGATTTAAGGTTCCATCTTTACCTTGTACCTTTCATCAATTATCACTTTTCTCTGTGATTCAGTTCTTTACTCACTTTCCCCAATTAACTTTGGGCAGTATAAGTTCTCTTGGCTACTGTTTACTTCAATAGGAGGTAAAATAATGTACGACCATTCAGGTGATTAGTATTTCTGGTTTGGTCTTCTCAAGCTTTTTGGCCTTTGAAAACTTCTATTAATTTTCCCAATGACTCCCTTTGACTGGTTATTTCATTTACTTGATCTTCTGGTTTTCTTGCTTCGTTAACCAGTTTAAATCTCAGTCCATCAGTCTCTTTAGGCCAATTATCTCTTTTACAAACTCTTTTTGTTTTCGGTTCGGTGGTGTTATGTTCCACTCTCCAAGTTCTTTTTCTGGGACTTTTTCTCAAGGGAGTTTCATCTGCACTGTCGTTAGTTTCACTTTGAGTCTTTTCGACAGTTTCATTTATGACAAACTTTATGATGTCTTTTTCTTTTGACAGTTCTTTCACTCTGTTAGGAACATCTCCATAGCTGGTACTTGGAATCTCATCCTTATCGTGAGTTATTTCCTCTTTTCCAGTGTCAGGATTTTGGTTCCTGGTTTCAGAGCTTTCAGACTGTTCTTCAGTATTTTCTTGATCACCAGTTTTATCTCCACATTGCTCAGTGTCCTTACTGGTGTTAGTCTCTACCAAATCTCGATTTTCATATTGATCTTCAGAATTTGGTATTTCAACAATTTCTCCTTCTCCTTCAGATGCAGAACGAGCATCCGATACTTCCAGATGTCGACGTTCTTGTCTGGATTTTTCTCTGGTTCACCTTCAGAATCAGAATCAGTTGTGCTTTCACCTTCCTCGTTTGGATTCTCAGGTTCAGGCACACGGATGGTGTGACTTGCATGCACCCATCTCTTTATTCCAGCACATTTAACTGCAGTGGTGCTGACCAGTATAACTTGTCTTGGTCTCTGACAGTGAGGCACCAAACAGTTTCTTCTGCAGTGTACCTTTATCTGAACCCAATCTCCAGGAACTAGATCATGAGCTGGATGTTTCTCTTTCGTGTTTGATTCAGTTCCCACCTGATGGAACACAGAAGTCACCACGTCAGACAGGTTTTGGCAGTAATCCAGTATGATGTTATCATTAATAGTTAACAGTTTAACAACTGGCAAAAATGCTTGTCTCAACACTCTTGCCCATCAAAATCTCATATGGACTCATCCAGTCTTTCTGTCAGGGATACTCCTTAGGGACATCAAAACAAGTGGTAAGGCGTCTGGCCACTTTAGATCTGTTGCCAAACACATTTTTGCAATTCTGTTTTTTATTGTCCCATTCACTTGTTCAACTACCCCTGATGCCTCAGGTCTATTAGCACAATGCAATTTCTGACGAATATCCAGTGCTTCACATATCATCTGCAGTAGTTAATTTTGAAAGTGTGTTCCTCGATCAGTTTTGATCGTTATTGGAAATCCGTACCTTGGTATGATTTCACGCAAAAGCAATTTTGCAACAGTTAGTCCATCATTTCTCCTAGTGGGGAAAGCCTCTACCCACCGAGAGAACAGACAAATGATCCCCAAAACATATCTGAGTCTATTACAAGGTGGAAGCTCTATGAAATCTAACTGCATTTGTGAGAATGGACCTCCCTCCCGTCCTATGATTCCCAGACTCACAACTGTTTTTCTGTTTGGATTAAACTGCTGGGTTTCAAAAAGGGAGGGAGGCAAAAGGACACTATTTACCACTCAAGGCGGTGGAAGGTCCAGTAACAGCTTAGTGTCCGTACAGAGTACTAGATAGACAAACCAAAAAGGGGGTTGCTGTACTGTTCCTAAAGAAAGCAGGGATAGGAAAGTTCTTGCTGGCGTGACCAAGGGGAAGGGAAAGGAAAGGGATATTATTAATACCCTGGGGCATCCATTATGTTGGATATATTTGCCTCACACACCCCGAGGAGTGTCATGCTTCATCATCGGCGGTTGCTCCTCGTCGGGGAGGCGGTGCAACCCCCGACGGGCACACCTCAGAGAGGGGCTCTTTGGCGGAGATCTTTTTTCCAACTGCCTGTAGGTGAAGTGGGGGTATGTGGGCAGGGAGGTGTGTACCTATGATAAGGTGGCTAAAATGTAATTAGGGGTACCGGAATGGACTTTATTCTGGGGGTCCCCTAGCTACAGTTAAAAAGTGAAGCTAGTTCCCTAGGTGTCAACCTATTATGTTGTGTTAACCTAGAAGATACTAGTGGTGCATGTGGTCAACATGTTTCTCGCTATAGGTATATTTACCGCGATTCTTCAGGACCAAAGTGAAGACAACAACATGCTCGTGTCATATGTGTTGTAATTTTACCTTAGTGGATCCTCCTATGCCTATGTCTAGAGGAAGGATAAGGAGACAGTAATTAAACATAAATCGCCAGTCACAATATTGCCAGGAAGAACAAATACTGACATGTTGGTGGTGTTCAAAGTGAATATACGCATCCACCGCATGCCAAGTGTACTGAGCGTGCAGTGTAGAACTGTGGAGCACACGCAGTAATCAAAACTGTGACTCATACTGTGGAAAGTGGTAGTGAAGGTTTAAAAACAAGAGTGTAAATAAACAAAATTAAAAATGCAGCAGTACAGAACTCAAAACCTGCCTGTAGTATATCAGGTATTAGGCAGGGTATTAAGTGTAGACACCACTATGTAGTATAACAGGCATAACAGCACACTTTCACTGTGATATTCAAAACCATTGGAAATAAGCATATTTAGATTACCCTACTCACCTAATGATCAAATCCTAGGGGCCACATGAGTGTTCGGCAGGGCTGAACTACAGCGCTGAGCCCAGGGTGTGGCTGGAGTAGGGGTAAGTAAGAATGCGGTGAAAAACAGCTGAGTAAAATGCCAAGTTAAATGCATCCCTGCAGAACAGGGCTCAAAGCCTGTTAAAGCGCTAGAAGTTCGCCCTCTCCGCCATGCGCTAAACGCTCTCACCTGTAGTCTGCTGTGTCCGGGTGTATTGACCTACCCCTCCCCGCCGAGCTCGAGTAGATGTGTGAGCTCGGCGGCGGGGATTATTTCAATAGCACCGGCGGGTCAGCGTGACGCGCTGAGTAGCCGCCCACTGCCCCAGGTCACGTGTATGGCCCCGAGAGCGTGGCGGCCATATTGTAATGGTGTGCTAAAAGCGGGGAAGCATAATGCCCTGTACAAACCCCCTGTATGGACTGCAAATGCACCCTTACTACTTTGTTTACATGGACATCGGTATCGTTTGGAAGACATACGGGTCCGTTGAATCCAGAACAACTCGTTGTATGGGTTGGGTTCACGAGCCATGGAAACCGATGCTTCAAGCCTATCAGTAGATGGCGGCCATGATGGAAAGGGTCCCTAGGGGTAGCCAATGTAATCGGGAGTAAGTTATTATTGCTGTACAAATACCATTGTGAGGTGATCTGGGTTAACCAGTAGTGAAGGCCGATGTACAAGCCTAGTGGCGGATGGCGGCCATGATGGAGCAGGTCCCTAGGGGTTGCCAGTGTGATAGGAAGTAGATTATTATTAATATGCAGATGTTGTTGCGAGATGTTCTCGCCCACTGGTAATCCTGGTGTGTAGGGCTAGCCTCACCATGCCTCATTGTACCGGTAATGGCTTCGGGTCTCTGGATTTTGAAGGATCTGGTAACCATGTGTCGGGGTTCATGAATATCCTGGGGTCAGTGGTGGTGCTTACAGGGTAGGGAGTAGCCCGGAGTAGGTGTATGGTATATATGCAGGTTCAAAGTCAGATCTCATGGCATGAGAATGTGTCAGATCACTACTACTCATGGGTGGACAATGTGAATGTGGGGGTTCAAAGTGAATGCCAGGGAATGTCTTCGTTAAGACCATTTTGGTCCGATGACAACCGATGTACCCATCTCTGTTCCTTACTGAAGAGTACTTTCGTGGGGCAGTTCGGACTGGACTCCAAAACTATCCACTTCATCGAATCCTCATCATGGTTTGCTTCCACATAATGTTTGCACATTTTGGTGTGGGTCTTTCTGCAGCGGAAATTGCTGCGATGTTCTATGATTCGTGTCTTAATAGGGCGTGTTGTCATCCCTATGTACTGCAGGTTACATGGGCATATAAGCAGGTATATGCAATGGGATGTGTTGCAATTTGTGTGTTGTCTCATTTCCCATTTAAAGGTGTCTGAAAGTTGTATAGTTTTCAGAGTCAGGGTGTATCGACAGACACCACACATTCCGCAGGGGTAGTGGCCCGTCACTGGGGGTAGATTCCACAGAGTTCTTTGGCTTACTTTCTTTGTCTGTTTAGGCCTAGTGCTAATCAAGATATCTTTCAGGTTTTGTGATCTTTTGAAAGCAAATCTAGGTTCCTCCAGGGACATGTCACCTGTGTTAAGTATACCCCAATGATGCTTAATCGTGTTCCTGATCTTATTGGACAGGGGGGTGAAGGTGGTCACGCATGTGATAGGTTGGTTCTCGATAGGGGTCCTCTCCTGCCTTTCCAGTAGGGCTTCTCTATTGTTGTTTCTGGCACGTTTACGTGCCTTTCGTACATCACTCTTGGGGTAGCCCCTATCAAGAAGGTTCCTAGAAAGCAGAGCAGATTCTTTCTTGTAATCAGCCACAGCGCTGCAATTACGCCTGATTCGTAAGAATTGGCCAAAGGGCAGATTGGTACGTAGGGCCTTTGGATGGTGACTCGTGTAATGCAGGAGGCTGTTACGATCTGTAGGTTTACGATACATAGTTGTTTTTATGGAACCTGCTTCCAATTTGATCGTTAGGTCAAGGAAAGCGATTTCATGGGGTGAGGCTGTCATGGTGAAATGTAGGTGAGGGTTGAGACTGTTGACCCAAACCAAGAACCCTTCATAAGTGGTTGGTGGACCGCTCCATAGTATAAGAATGTCGTCTATGAAGCGTTTCCACATTCTGATGTTATTGCGGAAGGGATTGGACTCATGGTGTATGTGAGTCTCTTCAAATTTGGCCATGTATAAACAGGCCACCGAGGGGGCGAAGGTACTGCCCATAGAGGTCCCCTGGGTTTGATGGTAGAATTTGCCTCTGTATTCAAAATAATTTTCGGTCAGGGCTAATGTGGCGCACTCCATGACGAAAGTCTGGGGAGTGTTGGAGCTCCACAATTCTTGTCCCAGTCTTTCCTCAATTACCTCGAGGGTTGCCCTCTGGGGGATGTTCGTATAGAGTGCTTCGACATCCAGGGTAATTAGAAGGTCAATCTCTCCTGTATCCTGGGCTGTGTCCAATATTCTGAGGACATCTGTCGTGTCCTGAATGTAGGAGGGGATGCTTTTAACCAGGGGTTGCAGGAAGTGGTCGCAAAACTGAGACAGGGGCTCTAGCACAGAGTCAATCCCAGAAACAATTGGCCTCCCTGGCACTGGTCTGGTGGCTTTATGGATCTTGGGTAGAATGTAGAAATAAGGTACCCTAGGGTCCTTTTTCATGAGAAATTCTGCCTCCTTCTTACTGATCCATTGATCACATTCAGCACCGGATACCAGGCTTGTGATCCTGGTCTGAAGACGCGTGGTGGGGTCATCAGTGATCGGAGTATAGTATCTCTGGTCACTCAGCTGTCTTGTGCATTCCAACTCGTAGTCCACAGTGTTCATGAGCACTGTGGCTCCCCCTTTGTCGGCCTGTTTAATTGTGATTGAAGAGTCATCTGCCAATGACTTCAGTATTGCCAACTCATTCTTGGAGATGTTGCAATGTGGGGCCAGTCGGTCAAGTTTGTTAACGTCTTTCAATACTGCCTGCTCAAACGTCAGTACTTCGTTAGGTACCATCCCGTTATGAGGTGTAAAGGTGGAGGGATTATGGAGTCCAGAATCTTCTAAGGGTTCACAGGGTTTACCCTCAAAGAATGCTTTCAACCTTATTTTCCTAAAAAAGGCTTTGAGTTCTCTTGTTTGCTGGAACTGGTCGATCCTAGGAGTTGGGACGAAGCCCAAGCCCTTTTGCAGGACTTCTTCCTCTCTTGGGGTAAGTTGGCGATCTGATAGGTTGACTACCAAACTCACTGTTGTCCTGACCGGCTCGTGCTCCTCGTGTCCATCCCTTGGGGGCGTGTGTCCTCCCATTGAACCCTTTTCTCTGCTGTGTTGCCTCTTTTTCGCCCTCGCCCTCTGCCCCAACCTCTGCCTAAAAAAGGAGGGTGTGATGGGTTCTGGGGCGGATAGAATGCAGGGTACTGTGGGCCGAAGGGTGGTTGGAACTGAGGGAATTGTGGGTATTGCCAAAGTGGGGGGCATGCAGGTTGCCCCTGATTTTGGTAATTGGGGAAGTAGTGCTGTCCCCGTCCCCTCCCTCTTTTCGCCCTGGGGGGCAACTGTGCGGGGTTGTTGTCCTCGCTGCTATCTGAGCCACTATTTGAGCCCCTCCTTGAAGAAGTCGTGCTGGAATCTGAATTATAGCTAGTGCCAGGGGGAACATAGTCATCCCTTAAGTAAGGGTAGACTTTTTCTTTAGAGAATTTTTTAATGTCCTTTTGTAATTTGGCTAACTTTTGGTTCATAAGATATTCCTTATGTTCTGCCATCTCTTTGTTAATCTCGGCAAGTTTTGTTTTAAAACCCGGATTTTGCATCGCGGTCTTCAAGGCAGCTTCTGCTGCTTGTATTTTAACCAGCAGGGCATCGGCCAGTCGTTTTGCCGTGTTGACTATAAGGATGAGGAGGTCGTGGGTGCATTTCCACGAAACCTGTGACCATTCCACCTTAAATTGTCCGTCCTCCCAGAATATTCTCGGGAAATTTTTGACTATCAATCCATTTGGTGCGATCTTAGCTTTAAAATATTGTGCCATCATGGCTCCATGGATAGTTACCCTGATCCATTCCCGTTTGAGGTCTGACAGGGATTGCCATTCTGGGGTGCTGCTGCTCGTTCCTGGTTCAATATCGATGCCGAAAAGAGAGGGTGTCCTCATTATGGCTGCTGCATCCTCCTCACCGAAACTCAGTCCCTGCCCCTCCATGATGGTGGGGTCTGATAGGAGTGGTCCCGGTGTGGTGGAGTCCTTCACAGAAGGTAGGGAAAGGAGAGGGAGGAAGTAAGGGTGGTTCACTTTGAAAACAGCCCTTAAGAGAGATAAGAACAGGTCCAATACTGGATTCGGTGTTGGACCGGGTATAAGCCACCGCGGAGGTGTAGGCTCAAGTTTACTGGGGGATTGGACAAGACTCACCCACCAAAAGATAGCTCCCACGGTTTGCACCGTGCACGAGTAGATTTCAAAAAGGGAGGGAGGCAAAAGGACACTATTTACCACTCAAGGCGGTGGAAGGTCCAGTAACAGCTTAGTGTCCGTACAGAGTACTAGATAGACAAACCAAAAAGGGGGTTGCTGTACTGTTCCTAAAGAAAGCAGGGATAGGAAAGTTCTTGCTGGCGTGACCAAGGGGAAGGGAAAGGAAAGGGATATTATTAATACCCTGGGGCATCCATTATGTTGGATATATTTGCCTCACACACCCCGAGGAGTGTCATGCTTCATCATCGGCGGTTGCTCCTCGTCGGGGAGGCGGTGCAACCCCCGACGGGCACACCTCAGAGAGGGGCTCTTTGGCGGAGATCTTTTTTCCAACTGCCTGTAGGTGAAGTGGGGGTATGTGGGCAGGGAGGTGTGTACCTATGATAAGGTGGCTAAAATGTAATTAGGGGTACCGGAATGGACTTTATTCTGGGGGTCCCCTAGCTACAGTTAAAAAGTGAAGCTAGTTCCCTAGGTGTCAACCTATTATGTTGTGTTAACCTAGAAGATACTAGTGGTGCATGTGGTCAACATGTTTCTCGCTATAGGTATATTTACCGCGATTCTTCAGGACCAAAGTGAAGACAACAACATGCTCGTGTCATATGTGTTGTAATTTTACCTTAGTGGATCCTCCTATGCCTATGTCTAGAGGAAGGATAAGGAGACAGTAATTAAACATAAATCGCCAGTCACAATATTGCCAGGAAGAACAAATACTGACATGTTGGTGGTGTTCAAAGTGAATATACGCATCCACCGCATGCCAAGTGTACTGAGCGTGCAGTGTAGAACTGTGGAGCACACGCAGTAATCAAAACTGTGACTCATACTGTGGAAAGTGGTAGTGAAGGTTTAAAAACAAGAGTGTAAATAAACAAAATTAAAAATGCAGCAGTACAGAACTCAAAACCTGCCTGTAGTATATCAGGTATTAGGCAGGGTATTAAGTGTAGACACCACTATGTAGTATAACAGGCATAACAGCACACTTTCACTGTGATATTCAAAACCATTGGAAATAAGCATATTTAGATTACCCTACTCACCTAATGATCAAATCCTAGGGGCCACATGAGTGTTCGGCAGGGCTGAACTACAGCGCTGAGCCCAGGGTGTGGCTGGAGTAGGGGTAAGTAAGAATGCGGTGAAAAACAACTGAGTAAAATGCCAAGTTAAATGCATCCCTGCAGAACAGGGCTCAAAGCCTGTTAAAGCGCTAGAAGTTCGCCCTCTCCGCCATGCGCTAAACGCTCTCACCTGTAGTCTGCTGTGTCCGGGTGTATTGACCTACCCCTCCCCGCCGAGCTCGAGTAGATGTGTGAGCTCGGCGGCGGGGATTATTTCAATAGCACCGGCGGGTCAGCGTGACGCGCTGAGTAGCCGCCCACTGCCCCAGGTCACGTGTATGGCCCCGAGAGCGTGGCGGCCATATTGTAATGGTGTGCTAAAAGCGGGGAAGCATAATGCCCTGTACAAACCCCCTGTATGGACTGCAAATGCACCCTTACTACTTTGTTTACATGGACATCGGTATCGTTTGGAAGACATACGGGTCCGTTGAATCCAGAACAACTCGTTGTATGGGTTGGGTTCACGAGCCATGGAAACCGATGCTTCAAGCCTATCAGTAGATGGCGGCCATGATGGAAAGGGTCCCTAGGGGTAGCCAATGTAATCGGGAGTAAGTTATTATTGCTGTACAAATACCATTGTGAGGTGATCTGGGTTAACCAGTAGTGAAGGCCGATGTACAAGCCTAGTGGCGGATGGCGGCCATGATGGAGCAGGTCCCTAGGGGTTGCCAGTGTGATAGGAAGTAGATTATTATTAATATGCAGATGTTGTTGCGAGATGTTCTCGCCCACTGGTAATCCTGGTGTGTAGGGCTAGCCTCACCATGCCTCATTGTACCGGTAATGGCTTCGGGTCTCTGGATTTTGAAGGATCTGGTAACCATGTGTCGGGGTTCATGAATATCCTGGGGTCAGTGGTGGTGCTTACAGGGTAGGGAGTAGCCCGGAGTAGGTGTATGGTATATATGCAGGTTCAAAGTCAGATCTCATGGCATGAGAATGTGTCAGATCACTACTACTCATGGGTGGACAATGTGAATGTGGGGGTTCAAAGTGAATGCCAGGGAATGTCTTCGTTAAGACCATTTTGGTCCGATGACAACCGATGTACCCATCTCTGTTCCTTACTGAAGAGTACTTTCGTGGGGCAGTTCGGACTGGACTCCAAAACTATCCACTTCATCGAATCCTCATCATGGTTTGCTTCCACATAATGTTTGCACATTTTGGTGTGGGTCTTTCTGCAGCGGAAATTGCTGCGATGTTCTATGATTCGTGTCTTAATAGGGCGTGTTGTCATCCCTATGTACTGCAGGTTACATGGGCATATAAGCAGGTATATGCAATGGGATGTGTTGCAATTTGTGTGTTGTCTCATTTCCCATTTAAAGGTGTCTGAAAGTTGTATAGTTTTCAGAGTCAGGGTGTATCGACAGACACCACACATTCCGCAGGGGTAGTGGCCCGTCACTGGGGGTAGATTCCACAGAGTTCTTTGGCTTACTTTCTTTGTCTGTTTAGGCCTAGTGCTAATCAAGATATCTTTCAGGTTTTGTGATCTTTTGAAAGCAAATCTAGGTTCCTCCAGGGACATGTCACCTGTGTTAAGTATACCCCAATGATGCTTAATCGTGTTCCTGATCTTATTGGACAGGGGGGTGAAGGTGGTCACGCATGTGATAGGTTGGTTCTCGATAGGGGTCCTCTCCTGCCTTTCCAGTAGGGCTTCTCTATTGTTGTTTCTGGCACGTTTACGTGCCTTTCGTACATCACTCTTGGGGTAGCCCCTATCAAGAAGGTTCCTAGAAAGCAGAGCAGATTCTTTCTTGTAATCAGCCACAGCGCTGCAATTACGCCTGATTCGTAAGAATTGGCCAAAGGGCAGATTGGTACGTAGGGCCTTTGGATGGTGACTCGTGTAATGCAGGAGGCTGTTACGATCTGTAGGTTTACGATACATAGTTGTTTTTATGGAACCTGCTTCCAATTTGATCGTTAGGTCAAGGAAAGCGATTTCATGGGGTGAGGCTGTCATGGTGAAATGTAGGTGAGGGTTGAGACTGTTGACCCAAACCAAGAACCCTTCATAAGTGGTTGGTGGACCGCTCCATAGTATAAGAATGTCGTCTATGAAGCGTTTCCAATTTCTGATGTTATTGCGGAAGGGATTGGACTCATGGTGTATGTGAGTCTCTTCAAATTTGGCCATGTATAAACAGGCCACTGAGGGGGCGAAGGTACTGCCCATAGAGGTCCCCTGGGTTTGATGGTAGAATTTGCCTCTGTATTCAAAAAAAATTTCGGTCAGGGCTAATGTGGCGCACTCCATGACGAAAGTCTGGGGAGTGTTGGAGCTCCACAATTCTTGTCCCAGTCTTTCCTCAATTACCTCGAGGGTTGCCCTCTGGGGGATGTTCGTATAGAGTGCTTCGACATCCAGGGTAATTAGAAGGTCAATCTCTCCTGTATCCTGGGCTGTGTCCAATATTCTAAGGACATCTGTCGTGTCCTGAATGTAGGAGGGGATGCTTTTAACCAGGGGTTGCAGGAAGTGGTCGCAAAACTGAGACAGGGGCTCTAGCACAGAGTCAATCCCAGAAACAATTGGCCTCCCTGGCACTGGTCTGGTGGCTTTATGGATCTTGGGTAGAATGTAGAAATAAGGTACCCTAGGGTCCTTTTTCATGAGAAATTCTGCCTCCTTCTTACTGATCCATTGATCACATTCAGCACCGGATACCAGGCTTGTGATCCTGGTCTGAAGACGCGTGGTGGGGTCATCAGTGATCGGAGTATAGTATCTCTGGTCACTCAGCTGTCTTGTGCATTCCAACTCGTAGTCCACAGTGTTCATGAGCACTGTGGCTCCCCCTTTGTCGGCCTGTTTAATTGTGATTGAAGAGTCATCTGCCAATGACTTCAGTATTGCCAACTCATTCTTGGAGATGTTGCAATGTGGGGCCAGTCGGTCAAGTTTGTTAACGTCTTTCAATACTGCCTGCTCAAACGTCAGTACTTCGTTAGGTACCATCCCGTTATGAGGTGTAAAGGTGGAGGGATTATGGAGTCCAGAATCTTCTAAGGGTTCACAGGGTTTACCCTCAAAGAATGCTTTCAACCTTATTTTCCTAAAAAAGGCTTTGAGTTCTCTTGTTTGCTGGAACTGGTCGATCCTAGGAGTTGGGACGAAGCCCAAGCCCTTTTGTAGGACTTCTTCCTCTCTTGGGGTAAGTTGGCGATCTGATAGGTTGACTACCAAACTCACTGTTGTCCTGACCGGCTCGTGCTCCTCGTGTCCATCCCTTGGGGGCGTGTGTCCTCCCATTGAACCCTTTTCTCTGCTGTGTTGCCTCTTTTTCGCCCTCGCCCTCTGCCCCAACCTCTGCCTAAAAAAGGAGGGTGTGATGGGTTCTGGGGCGGATAGAATGCAGGGTACTGTGGGCCGAAGGGTGGTTGGAACTGAGGGAATTGTGGGTATTGCCAAAGTGGGGGGCATGCAGGTTGCCCCTGATTTTGGTAATTGGGGAAGTAGTGCTGTCCCCGTCCCCTCCCTCTTTTCGCCCTGGGGGGCAACTGTGCGGGGTTGTTGTCCTCGCTGCTATCTGAGCCACTATTTGAGCCCCTCCTTGAAGAAGTCGTGCTGGAATCTGAATTATAGCTAGTGCCAGGGGGAACATAGTCATCCCTTAAGTAAGGGTAGACTTTTTCTTTAGAGAATTTTTTAATGTCCTTTTGTAATTTGGCTAACTTTTGGTTCATAAGATATTCCTTATGTTCTGCCATCTCTTTGTTAATCTCGGCAAGTTTTGTTTTAAAACCCGGATTTTGCACCGCGGTCTTCAAGGCAGCTTCTGCTGCTTGTATTTTAACCAGCAGGGCATCGGCCAGTCGTTTTGCCGTGTTGACTATAAGGATGAGGAGGTCGTGGGTGCATTTCCACGAAACCTGTGACCATTCCACCTTAAATTGTCCGTCCTCCCAGAATATTCTCGGGAAATTTTTGACTATCAATCCATTTGGTGCGATCTTAGCTTTAAAATATTGTGCCATCATGGCTCCATGGATAGTTACCCTGATCCATTCCCGTTTGAGGTCTGACAGGGATTGCCATTCTGGGGTGCTGCTGCTCGTTCCTGGTTCAATATCGATGCCGAAAAGAGAGGGTGTCCTCATTATGGCTGCTGCATCCTCCTCACCGAAACTCAGTCCCTGCCCCTCCATGATGGTGGGGTCTGATAGGAGTGGTCCCGGTGTGGTGGAGTCCTTCACAGAAGGTAGGGAAAGGAGAGGGAGGAAGTAAGGGTGGTTCACTTTGAAAACAGCCCTTAAGAGAGATAAGAACAGGTCCAATACTGGATTCGGTGTTGGACCGGGTATAAGCCACCGCGGAGCAGCACCCCAGAATGGCAATCCCTGTCAGACCTCAAACGGGAATGGATCAGGGTAACTATCCATGGAGCCATGATGGCACAATATTTTAAAGCTAAGATCGCACCAAATGGATTGATAGTCAAAAATTTCCCGAGAATATTCTGGGAGGACGGACAATTTAAGGTGGAATGGTCACAGGTTTCGTGGAAATGCACCCACGACCTCCTCATCCTTATAGTCAACACGGCAAAACGACTGGCCGATGCCCTGCTGGTTAAAATACAAGCAGCAGAAGCTGCCTTGAAGACCGCGGTGCAAAATCCGGGTTTTAAAACAAAACTTGCCGAGATTAACAAAGAGATGGCAGAACATAAGGAATATCTTATGAACCAAAAGTTAGCCAAATTACAAAAGGACATTAAAAAATTCTCTAAAGAAAAAGTCTACCCTTACTTAAGGGATGACTATGTTCCCCCTGGCACTAGCTATAATTCAGATTCCAGCACGACTTCTTCAAGGAGGGGCTCAAATAGTGGCTCAGATAGCAGCGAGGACAACAACCCCGCACAGTTGCCCCCCAGGGCGAAAAGAGGGAGGGGACGGGGACAGCACTACTTCCCCAATTACCAAAATCAGGGGCAACCTGCATGCCCCCCACTTTGGCAATACCCACAATTCCCTCAGTTCCAACCACCCTTCGGCCCACAGTACCCTGCATTCTATCCGCCCCAGAACCCATCACACCCTCCTTTTTTAGGCAGAGGTTGGGGCAGAGGGCGAGGGCGAAAAAGAGGCAACACAGCAGAGAAAAGGGTTCAATGGGAGGACACACGCCCCCAAGGGATGGACACGAGGAGCACGAGCCGGTCAGGACAACAGTGAGTTTGGTAGTCAACCTATCAGATCGCCAACTTACCCCAAGAGAGGAAGAAGTCCTACAAAAGGGCTTGGGCTTCGTCCCAACTCCTAGGATCGACCAGTTCCAGCAAACAAGAGAACTCAAAGCCTTTTTTAGGAAAATAAGGTTGAAAGCATTCTTTGAGGGTAAACCCTGTGAACCCTTAGAAGATTCTGGACTCCATAATCCCTCCACCTTTACACCTCATAACGGGATGGTACCTAACGAAGTACTGACGTTTGAGCAGGCAGTATTGAAAGACGTTAACAAACTTGACCGACTGGCCCCACATTGCAACATCTCCAAGAATGAGTTGGCAATACTGAAGTCATTGGCAGATGACTCTTCAATCACAATTAAACAGGCCGACAAAGGGGGAGCCACAGTGCTCATGAACACTGTGGACTACGAGTTGGAATGCACAAGACAGCTGAGTGACCAGAGATACTATACTCCGATCACTGATGACCCCACCACGCGTCTTCAGACCAGGATCACAAGCCTGGTATCCGGTGCTGAATGTGATCAATGGATCAGTAAGAAGGAGGCAGAATTTCTCATGAAAAAGGACCCTAGGGTACCTTATTTCTACATTCTACCCAAGATCCATAAAGCCACCAGACCAGTGCCAGGGAGGCCAATTGTTTCTGGGATTGACTCTGTGCTAGAGCCCCTGTCTCAGTTTTGCGACCACTTCCTGCAACCCCTGGTTAAAAGCATCCCCTCCTACATTCAGGACACGACAGATGTCCTCAGAATATTGGACACAGCCCAGGATACAGGAGAGATTGACCTTCTAATTACCCTGGATGTCGAAGCACTCTATACGAACATCCCCCAGAGGGCAACCCTCGAGGTAATTGAGGAAAGACTGGGACAAGAATTGTGGAGCTCCAACACTCCCCAGACTTTCGTCATGGAGTGCGCCACATTAGCCCTGACCGAAAATTATTTTGAATACAGAGGCAAATTCTACCATCAAACCCAGGGGACCTCTATGGGCAGTACCTTCGCCCCCTCGGTGGCCTGTTTATACATGGCCAAATTTGAAGGGACTCACATACACCATGAGTCCAATCCCTTCCGCAATAACATCAGAATGTGGAAACGCTTCATAGACGACATTCTTATACTATGGAGCGGTCCACCAACCACTTATGAAGGGTTCTTGGTTTGGGTCAACAGTCTCAACCCTCACCTACATTTCACCATGACAGCCTCACCCCATGAAATCGCTTTCCTTGACCTAACGATCAAATTGGAAGCAGGTTCCATAAAAACAACTATGTATCGTAAACCTACAGATCGTAACAGCCTCCTGCATTACACGAGTCACCATCCAAAGGCCCTACGTACCAATCTGCCCTTTGGCCAATTCTTACGAATCAGGCATAATTGCAGCGCTGTGGCTGATTACAAGAAAGAATCTGCTCTGCTTTCTAGGAACCTTCTTGATAGGGGCTACCCCAAGAGTGATGTACGAAAGGCACGTAAACGTGCCAGAAACAACAATAGAGAAGCCCTACTGGAAAGGCAGGAGAGGACCCCTATCGAGAACCAACCTATCACATGCGTGACCACCTTCACCCCCCTGTCCAATAAGATCAGGAACACGATTAAGCATCATTGGGGTATACTTAACACAGGTGACATGTCCCTGGAGGAACCTAGATTTGCTTTCAAAAGATCACAAAACCTGAAAGATATCTTGATTAGCACTAGGCCTAAACAGACAAAGAAAGTAAGCCAAAGAACTCTGTGGAATCTACCCCCAGTGACGGGCCACTACCCCTGCGGAATGTGTGGTGTCTGTCGATACACCCTGACTCTGAAAACTATACAACTTTCAGACACCTTTAAATGGGAAATGAGACAACACACAAATTGCAACACATCCCATTGCATATACCTGCTTATATGCCCATGTAACCTGCAGTACATAGGGACGACAACACGCCCTATTAAGACACGAATCATAGAACATCGCAGCAATTTCCGCTGCAGAAAGACCCACACCAAAATGTGCAAACATTATGTGGAAGCAAACCATGATGAGGATTCGATGAAGTGGATAGTTTTGGAGTCCAGTCCGAACTGCCCCACAAAAGTACTCTTCAGTAAGGAACAGAGATGGGTACATCGGTTGTCATCGGACCAAAATGGTCTTAACGAAGACATTCCCTGGCATTCACTTTGAACCCCCACATTCACATTGTCCACCCATGAGTAGTAGTGATCTGACACATTCTCATGCCATGAGATCTGACTTTGAACCTGCATATATACCATACACCTACTCCGGGCTACTCCCTACCCTGTAAGCACCACCACTGACCCCAGGATATTCATGAACCCCGACACATGGTTACCAGATCCTTCAAAATCCAGAGACCCGAAGCCATTACCGGTACAATGAGGCATGGTGAGGCTAGCCCTACACACCAGGATTACCAGTGGGCGAGAACATCTCGCAACAACATCTGCATATTAATAATAATCTACTTCCTATCACACTGGCAACCCCTAGGGACCTGCTCCATCATGGCCGCCATCCGCCACTAGGCTTGTACATCGGCCTTCACTACTGGTTAACCCAGATCACCTCACAATGGTATTTGTACAGCAATAATAACTTACTCCCGATTACATTGGCTACCCCTAGGGACCCTTTCCATCATGGCCGCCATCTACTGATAGGCTTTAAGCATCGGTTTCCATGGCTCGTGAACCCAACCCATACAACGAGTTGTTCTGGATTCAACGGACCCGTATGTCTTCCAAACGATACCGATGTCCATGTAAACAAAGTAGTAAGGGTGCATTTGCAGTCCATACAGGGGGTTTGTACAGGGCATTATGCTTCCCCGCTTTTAGCACACCATTACAATATGGCCGCCACGCTCTCGGGGCCATACACGTGACCTGGGGCAGTGGGCGGCTACTCAGCGCGTCACGCTGACCCGCCGGTGCTATTGAAATAATCCCCGCCGCCGAGCTCACACATCTACTCGAGCTCGGCGGGGAGGGGTAGGTCAATACACCCGGACACAGCAGACTACAGGTGAGAGCGTTTAGCGCATGGCGGAGAGGGCGAACTTCTAGCGCTTTAACAGGCTTTGAGCCCTGTTCTGCAGGGATGCATTTAACTTGGCATTTTACTCAGCTGTTTTTCACCGCATTCTTACTTACCCCTACTCCAGCCACACCCTGGGCTCAGCGCTGTAGTTCAGCCCTGCCGAACACTCATGTGGCCCCTAGAATTTGATCATTAGGTGAGTAGGGTAATCTAAATATGCTTATTTCCAATGGTTTTGAATATCACAGTGAAAGTGTGCTGTTATGCCTGTTATACTACATAGTGGTGTCTACACTTAATACCCTGCCTAATACCTGATATACTACAGGCAGGTTTTGAGTTCTGTACTGCTGCATTTTTAATTTTGTTTATTTACACTCTTGTTTTTAAACCTTCACTACCACTTTCCACAGTATGAGTCACAGTTTTGATTACTGCGTGTGCTCCACAGTTCTACACTGCACGCTCAGTACACTTGGCATGCGGTGGATGCGTATATTCACTTTGAACACCACCAACA